>NC_045984.1:19861656-20519869 GCF_010909765.2 Amblyraja radiata
GTTCAACTATCTCCCCCTACACGCGTCCATTCGTTGTCGACCGCTTCTCCAAAGTGTAAAGGCAACATTCTGCCACAGTCTCCCCCAAATATTGTTGTCAAATCCAACACCTCGGAAAACTGACACCACAAAGCCAATCGGCAGATAATAATCGGCTCTGTCTGACCAGGGAGAAGCCCCAATATGTTGTACACAAACTGAGGGAAAGTTAGAGAAGAACGGGGAAACGGAGCTGTGAGGGTGAAGCTTTGGAGGCGGCTGCTGTGGACTGGAGTCTGTGTCCACTGTCTCGTGAGCACATCTCTGGTACAATGTGCGATCTCTCCAAGAATAACGCACACGTGAACACACGCATTAGTACCGAGGGCAGCCGCTGTATTAAGCACCTCGTGTTGTGGAATGTGATCTTTGTGAATATCTGCAATAGGTTCCTTCGCACTCGCCGAGGCTAAATTACAAACCTTGCTTTCGTGTTTGAATCTGGATTGTTCCTCCCGGTGAGACGAGAGAGTCAGGGAGTAGCCAGTCTTGTCCTTCATTACCGGGTAGAAAACTCTGGCGGAATTAGCATAGCCAGCTAAACAAATTCCCAATGTAAACTGAAAAGGAGAGGGGGGAAATAAGGAGGGGGGTTGTTAGACGGCAGGGTAAGGCTGCCTAGGCCCAGGTGAATTCACCCCCATCGTAACTAATGACAGAGGAGGGGGGGGGGGGGGAGACAGACCCATATACAAACAACCTAGTGCTGTTAATGCAACGTATCCCATGTATCCGCCTCCCTTGTTACCCAGGACCGGCAGGGAAGCTGAGAAACAGGCTTCACCCAAACGCCGATACCTAAGGCCATTCATGGCCATTCATGGCCTTAGGTATCGGCGTTTGGGTGAAGCCTGTTTCTCAGCTTCCCTGCGGGTCCTGGGTAACAAAGGAGGCGGATACGTGGGAGTGTCAACCCGGCAGGAGAATCACAGCGGCGCCAGGGTGCTCGGCCCATTTATCGTTACCCTAGTCCGTGCCATCTCCGTCCCTCGGGCAGTTTAAGGTGCGGAGACGTGTTACAATTTCTGTTGGGTTTGTGTTGCAAATCAGGGTGACTATATTTAACACCGACGGTTTGACCTAACCCCTTACAGTCCCTTGAAGCAGCCCGTGTATAATTAGCAAATAGCGAACCCACCGAAAGATCAGCTCTATTGGGGAACACGTGGTTCAATGGGCCGAACTCCCCGCTTCCCAGCTACCTTTTTAATGCGATCAAATCCAAATGTATAATGATCAAATCTATACGTTTCCCCTTCAAACCTCTCGCCCCAGTCGTCTAGAGCTGTCACGTCTCATAATCTCCCCCCGCCCACCTCGTCTCCCCACCTCTCGGTTTTGACTGTCATGTGTCTGGGGTTAGAGATGGATAAAGTGTCCCCGGCCTATCTATAAAATAAGGATTCAAGAAAGCATCAAATATCATTGTTCCTCCAGGAGCAACCAGAATTATTCACACCTTTCTCCCTGAACAGACTCGTTGCTAAATATAGAACTGTTTTAATTCACACACAACACTTTGTAGTCATAAATATATTAAAAGGGAGGAATCGTGTCAGAATTCGCCGGTAGATTTGTTACTGTAAGTGGTCCATAGTGACTCTGGCATTGCATATCTTCGCTTGTCCGATGGACGAACTGGTACATGAGGGTAGCTAAACATCCGCGGGTGAGCGCGCCCCACCACGACAGCCACGATTGAAATCTGTGAAAGTCCGTTTATATATTTGGAGACAGATAAATTGATTCTGCAATTCTGTACAGGGGCGCTTAGGAATGAAACTAAAATAATGCATTTGTCATTCCCTCTGTGGTTACATTGTAATGGCAGTTGCGAGGGTGAAGAAATGGTTGTGTATTTTTTTTAAACAATATACAACATTACATGCTCCTTCGCCGACTGCCAACGGGGTTGTGTGTCCATATAAACTTAGAGGAAATGCATACGCTCGGTGGAAAATATCGCATATTTCACTGTGTGGCACCGGGAAGAGAGAGAGAAAGCGTGAATCTTTGGCAGATACGGCGCGACTCATACTATGCCTTCCTGTGTACGCGCTGTGTGCAGCGAGAGAAGGTGGGTCATATTTTATATGCAAGAAATACTTCGCCTGGAGACGTGACTATGTGAAAGAAAGGGGCCGTACTTAGAGATTCAATTATTCAAATGGTGCTTCCCTGCACATTGATCCATGTCATATTGACGAGTGTGATGTATTAGCATATAAAACTGTGCTGCTGTCAACCACTGCCTGAAACTGTACATCTTATAAATGCAAGTATGTAAATATCGACTCCTATGGGTAGGTGGAGAGTGGGGGTATTGAGGGGCGAGTATATTGTAGTCCATTAAGACTACCTGTGCACTGTACAGCGCCGCTTGTTTCTCGAAGCCAGTGACGCTAGACAGAATCTTGCTGGAGTAACTCAGCGGGTCAGGCCGCGTATCTGGTAAAAAATGAATATGTGACGTTTCGGGCCGAGACTCTTCTTCAGACTGAGAGTCAGGGGAGAGGGAAACTAGAGAAATGAAAAGGTCCAAAGAACACGAATGAAAGGTATAAAAAGGAACAAATCAAAGCCAGCAAAGATGACCAAGGAAAGGTGGAGAGCACAATGGTTCATTGTTGGCTGTGGGGAAGGTGATAGGCAACGAGTGGATACAAACAGTGAAACTAAGCAGGATGACTAGGGTGGGGGACGGGGACGGAGAGAGAGGCGATGCAAGGGTTACTTGAAATTAGAAAGATCAATGTTCATACTGCTGAGTTGTTGTAAGCTGTAAGGTCCAAGCGATATAAGAGGTGCTGTTCCTCCAATTTGCGTTTGGCCCGTGTTAGCTGCACCCTGAGCAACAAACCGACCCGTGGGTCACCGAGCACTTGAGACGGGGCCCTGCCAAACCTGACCCGGGATAGGGGACATTCCCAACAATTCACTGCCTTATGACGGATACGTGGGCCCCAGTTTCCAGTACCGTGCGCCGTCCGGGCCCGCACGTTATACTTGCCACACAAATAAACCGTTTCAAAACGGTATGGACAGACTGGGTGTGGATGCAGCGGGGACAACCGTGTGTGGAATATCTGGGACCCCACCCCCCCGCCTGTGGTAATTCACGGGAACAGACCAGAGTGCGCATGTGTCCAGCCAATGTTGGCATATACTGGCTCGGGCCCCGCCGCACACTCCAAGCCCCTCGCTGAGGACATTGCCCCTAAGATTGGCACTATGGTCAACTAGTCGTTCTTTGTGATCAGGCCCCGTTTTAAAACTCTCCAGCTCCTACGCCCATCCCAGTCCCCGTAACCTCTTGTAGCTCTGCATGCCCCACCTCTACAGCCCCTCCCGTCCCTATACCCCATCTACCTCTGTAACCTCTGCCCCGCTCCTTATCTGTAATCATTTCCAGACCCTGCACTTCTCCTCTCTTTCTCTCTCTCTCTGACCTTCTCCAGCACTTGCTCCCTTCTCCGCCTTTGTGACCCCAACCTACATCCTTCCCATTCCCTGTAACCCATTCAAGCCCAATGTCCCCTTTTTCCACCTAACAACCCGTTTCTGCATGTTTGGATTTCTAGTCACGTGGTCATTATCAAGTTTAATGTTATTGGCTGTTTATCATCATACGCCAAGACTTCAGATTCTGAAACTGTCGCCCTAAACCCCCGTGGGAAATAGTCTTTAAACCTGGCTCACTGGCCAAGCTTATGGCCACGGCCCTATACTTTGCACATGGTTCCTTCGCAAATGTACTTCGTTAAGTGTTGAAGTGACGTGCAGGGCATGTTTGCTCGGGTCAAGGTGAGGGTTTGCTGCTATAATAGAAGGAATCACTGGATCATTGAATGATTACGATGCATACATGTGACAATGTGAGAACTGTTATTGTTATTATATACAAACAAAATGTTTTAGATATGGAAAGATTGTGTTTTACCATAACATACAAGAGAAATGTGATATACAGTGTTAAAAATTCTGGCGTATTATTGTAGAATTCTAACGATTTATAAATACACACACGCACACACGCACAATCACACGCACACACACACGCACACGCGCGCACGCACACGCACACATGCACGCACACGCACGCACACACACACACACGCGCGCGCGCGCGCACACACGCACTCACATACGCACACACACACGCGCACACACACGCATACACGCACACACACACACACACGCACACACACAAACACGCGTACACACACACACAATGTCAGTGGCAATGAAATGGAAATGCTTATTAGTCAGTAAGCATTTAATTCAATGCTGCGACCACTTCATTTTACATGAACTTTATATACAGGACTTTGTAATAAAGTAGTAACATATAAAATCAAAAAAAAAATAATAAAAACAATGAACAAGATGAACACGCTTCAGATGAATGGAGACAGAATATTTAAGTGGTGTTCATAGTAAATAACATGTAATGTAGAGAATTGTGAAATGGTAGAAAGATCGAGGGTGTAGAGTGTGAACTAGATATGTGCATTTTAATTGCGTTTAGGAGAAGAGTGACCTGTGTTTTATAATTATACAAATCTTCGAAGAAGGCAGAACATTGAAAAAGTTGTCCAAAAAAAAAAGTTCGTGGACCCTTGGTTTTGTCAGTGGAGGTGCAGAATATAAAAGTAAAGGATCTCTGCGAAACGGTTATAAAATGCTGATCGTGGACACCGCGCCACGTGAAGAATATCAACGCTTTGGAGAGTGTACAGAGGAGTAGTCAGGTGGTTGAAGAATTAAGGGATTCAATTTTGTGGCAATTTTGTAGAAACTGTGGTTGTTCTGCCAAGAACAGATGAGTAAAGCGAAGATTTAAAAAAACGTGAACGCTGGAAGTACTCAGCAGGTCAGGAAACATCTCTCCCCATAATCCCAGCATCTGCAAGTTTTTTTTTTCCTTCACTTTTCAAAGTTAAGAGAAGATTTGTTACAGGTGTTGAAAGTCATGAATGTTTTTGATGGAGGAAAGAAAGAGAAACTGTTTCCAGAGAGGGAAGACGGACAAGGAGAGGACACAGAATCAAGGTGATTGAAAAGAACCAGAGGCGAGATGAGGAAACTTTCTTTAAAGAAGGATTTGCTTGTGATCTGGAATGTGCTGCCTGAAAGGCTGATGAAAGCAAACTCAATAGGAACAGTAAAAAAAAAGGATTGAATAAACATTTGAAGGGAAAAGAATTACAGGGCTCTGTGGATGGAATAAGTGAGTCAGATTATTTGCTCTGCCAAAGAGCTGGAGCGGGCACAAAGGGCTGAACAACCCCCACCTCCCTCTCTGCAGTGTCACTCATGATTCTCGGCATTGCTCAGAAGTATGAAATTAAAGTGCGGCTCAGCCTGATCTCACTGCATGGCTCATGTGGCTGAATGATTCACTCCCTTGCTGATGTCCCCGAGCATGGCTCAGCAGTTCATGCAGATTGACATTGCTGCGGTAATTTCCACCGGTGACTGTGTAATCATTAATAGATGTACTTTTTTATCAAAGGGCCAAACAATAGCCTTGCAAACCACAGACTTGAAAAGGATAAACGTGGAAATGGATAAACTCATAGAAAGCAATTTTTAAAGGAAAGTAGTAAGTGATCATTAAGTGTATAACATGGTGAATGAGGCTTTTTATATGTGGCAGATTTATGCAATTGATTGAAATATAATGGAACCAGGCCCTTCGGCCCACTGCCCATGCTGACTATCGATCACTCGTTCACGCCAGTTCTATGTTATTCCAATGTCTCATCCACTACCTACACACTAGGGGCAATTTACAGAGGTCATTTACAAACCCGCATGTCTTTGGGATGTGAGTGGAAACTAGAGCATCTGAATGAAGTCCATGTAGTCACTTATCTCCCTTATCTATTCTCTTCATAGGTGTTTATATAATTATGAGCATAGATAGGGAAGATAGTCACAGCCTGTTTCGAAATGTAAGGGAGATTAGAATGAAAGGACAGGTTTAAGGTCAGAGAGTAAAGATTTATATGGGATTTGTGGGCACATTTTTCACAAGGAGGGTACTGACTGGTATGTGGAACAATCTGCCAGAAGAGGTGGTAGAGGCAGGTACAATGGCAGTGTTTAATATGTATTTGGACATTTAATTGATGTGAAACGAACAGAGGGATGTGGGCCAAATGCAGGAAATTATGATGGTTAAGTGTTTCAGTCGACGTGGATGAGTTGGGCAGAAGGGTTCATTCCCATACTGAATGACTCGATGACTCTAGATACTGGAGAGAGTTCACTGTCTGATTCCACAGTGAATGGGTAGTGGAAATTATTTTTAGAACAAGATAGTCATCTCCAATATATAATTGCTCATATCAAGCAGCGGAAGGTGTCAAACATGTAAGAGATCAAACAGACCCAGAAAACGAGATGGAGGGATTGCCAGTGTCTGTTGGAAACTGGAAGAGGTTATTTAAAGTAGAGAAATGTGCTCTTAAACCACTTTTGAATTAATAGTGCTTAAGAAGGAACTGCAGATGCTGGAAAATCGAAGGTACACAAAAATGCTGGAGAAACTCAGCGGGTGCAGCAACATCTATGGAGCGAAGGAAATAGGCAACGTTTCGGGCCGAAGCCCTTGGGTGCTGCACCCGCTGAGTTTCTGAAGAAGGGTTTCGGCCCGAAACGTTGCCTATTTCCTTCGCTCCATAGATGTTGCTGCACCCGCTGAGTTTCTCCAGCATTTTTGTGTACCTTTAAATTAATAGTGTCTTGAAAGGGTTTTAAAGTCAATGTGGAGTCTTGTCTCAGGCCAGATACATATCCTAAGCTGACGCAGTCATACTGAGGTTCTATGCAACTCTTTCCTTTTAAATTACTTTCAAGGCAACTGGAATTCGGAATCATTTTGACCCATCTCCTAAGTTTGGTGTTTCTTAATCCAAATAACATCTCAGTCAGAAGAAGCTTCATACTGAAAATGCTGGAAGTTTATATTCACATTTCTAGTACTCATTTGATTTGTGTGATACATTTGTTTAACTTATGGATAATTCGCAAATCTTGGAAGGTATAAATTGAGGAAACCACTGACTGACCGGTCCCAATCTGAGGTATTTTGTGCATTCAGTGACACCATGTGTTCCATGCTGCTGCACTACAACAGGCCTTTAGCTAAAGCTCAAGGCTGTGAGCTCAGCCCCCTGCTCTACTCACTCTATAATCATGACTGTGTCGCCGAAGGTACACAAAAATGCTGGAGAAACTCAGCGGGTGCAGCAGCATCTATGGAGCGAAGGAGATAGGCAACGTTTCGGGCCGAAACGTTGCCTATCTCCTTCGCTCCATAGATGCTGCTGCACCCGCTGAGTTTCTCCAGCATTTTTGTGTACCTTCGATTTTCCAGCATCTGCAGTTCCTTCTTAAACACCGCGTCCCTAAACATAGTTCCAACTCCATCTTCAAATTCGCCAACGACACCACCGTTGGTGGACGAATTACAGATGGCGATGACTCAGAGTATAGGAAGGAGATCAATCGACTGACCGAATGGTGCCAGAATAACAACCTCACTCTCAACGTCGGTAAAACCAAGGAACTGATTGTTGACTTTGGAAGAGGAAGGATGAGGATCCACAAACCTGTCCTTATCGACAGGATTGTATTAGAGAGAGTCAACATTTTAAAATTCCTGGGCATGCATATCTCCGAAGATCTGTCGTGGACCCAGCATGTTGTTGCAATCATGATGAAACTCCATCAATGCTTCTACTTCCTTCGAGGACTGAGGAGATTACGTATGTTAACAAATACTCTCTACAGGTGAGGGTATTCTCCAGGTGTATAAAAAGGAGCATATTGACTAGTTGCATCGCAGCCTGGTTCAGCAACTCGAACGCTCAGGAATGAAGAATATTGCAAAATGTGATGAACATTGCCCAGTCCATTATGTGTACTGACCTCTCCACCATTGAAGGGATCTACAGGAGTCGCTGCCTGAAAAAGGTAACCAGCATTATCAGAGACGCACACCACCCCGGCCACAGCCTCATTTCACTCCTGAAATTGGGAAGAAGGTAGAGGAACTTGAAAACTCTAACGTCAAAGTTCAGGTGCAGCTTCATCGCAACAACCATCAGGCTATTAAACGCTGCAACCTCCAAATAAGCTCCAAACTACGTAGACTCAGAGTACCGTGTTTACATATCTGCTGTTCTGCTGCAAGTATGAATTTCAATGTTACATTTTGGGACATATGACAATAAAACACTCTTGACTTTGCTCTTGGTTAAACTGAAACTGTATAGAAATGCAGCTTGATTGAGTTGTTCAAAATGTTGCAAGGATTTAACAACAATGATACTACACAATTATTGTCTCTGTTGGGAGAATCATGAACAAGATGAGATACAGCACAGAAACAGGCTCTTCGGCCCACCGGCTTCACACCAACCATTGATCACCTATTCACACTAGTTCTATGTCGTCACACTTATGCATCCACTCCCTACACACTAGAGGAAATTTACAGATGCCAATTAACTTACAAACATACACGACTTCGGCATGTGAGAGGAAACCGGAGCACACGGAAAATATCCATGCGTTCACAAGGAGAACATGCAAACTCCACACCGACAGCACCTGAGATTAGGATCAAATCTGGATCTGTGGCGCTGTGAGGCAGCAGCTCTACCAGCTGCATCACTGTGCTACCCTCTGGATTGGAATGTTTTAGATGGATATGGGACAAACCCAAGTAAATGGGACTTGTTTAGATGGGGGGATCTTGGTTGGCAAAGACGAGTTGGGGCAAATGATCTGTTTTCATGCTGTATGACTCTCTCTTCTTTACCCAAGAGTAAAGTTAGCATAGTCTTCACCTACAGCTCAGAGGGCTAGGAAAGACAGGGACCTTAAGGCTTGAGTGCACAGCTTATTGTTAGGAATAACTGCTGCATAGGACTTCAGAAGGTAAAAAAAAAGTGACTCACTGCCAACTTCTTGAGGGCAATGAGTGCAGAGTAATGAAAACTGGTGTGGTGAGGGAAGTCGAGAGCGAGAGGGCTTTGGCAGTACTGGGGCACGTGCTGCAACAGTTTATGATGGTGATCATCAAGGAACAAGAATTGCATTTACGCAGAGATTTGAGAGGATTGTAGAGTAAAAGAAGATTGCTGCATTAGGGGAGAGGAAATCCATGGGATGATTAAAAATAAGGCTGAGAGGTTTTATATTGGTATTGGTTTATTATTGTCACGTGCATTAAGCTCGTGTGAAAAGTTTTGTTTTGCGTATTATCCAGGTAAATCATACCATACACGAGTGCATCAGGTAATGTGAAAGGGAAAATAAACGGAGTGCAAAATATAGTGTTACAGCTACATAGAGAGTGCAGTTACAAAAAGTGCAAGAGCCGTAATGGAGTAGACTGGAAGAATGTTCAGAAAATTAACTCCCAGACTATGAGAGTCTGATTACAGAGGGGAAGAGGATGCTCTTGAAACAGGTGATACTTGCTTTCAAGTTTTTAGAATTTCTTCCTGACCAGGAGAAGGGGGGTAGGGGGGAGGGGGGGGGGGGGGAGAGGGGGGGGGGAGAGAGAGAATCACCAGGGCATGTGTGGTGCTTGATTATATTGGCTGCTTTCTCGAAGAATCTTGAAGTGCAGATGGAGTCGATGGGGAGGAGGTTGGTTTGTGGTCTCGTGCAGAGCTGATTAGAGAATTGCTCAGCTGGGAAAAAAGTCTACACAATTGAGCGAGGGATGAGAGGTGGGCAGGACTCGGTGTGAAGAGTATAGTTGTGCTAGTCGTCGATAGAAAATGAAGTACGGTAGGAGAAAATAGAGTATAGAAAATGGATGATTGGCCAAAGGTTCATTGGAATGACCAAATCAGCAGGTAACTAAGATATGAGTTTCAGCAGGTGGGCTACCAAGGCAAGAATAAAGGCAAATGAAACTATGAAGGAGGAAGCAGATGTCTTAGTAATGGTACAGATATGAGATCTAAAACTCAACTCCTGATAAGCTACAAATATTTTAGATCCTCCCCGGGTTTATCAGGGAAATACATTTGTGGCTGATAACAGAGGGTTTGTGCGATTTGTCAATGAAGGATCACGGTGTCACAGCATGAATTGGCCCAAATCATCCACGCCGATCAAGGTGCCTTTCTGAGCTGGCCTTATTTGCTTGCATTTGGCTCATATCCTTCTAAACCTTTACATTCCATGAACCTGGTCAAATGTCTTTTACACGTTGTAATTGTACCCACCCTTACCACTTCCTCTGTCAACTCCTTCCTTATACCTCCATTATTTGTGTGATAAAGTTGCCCTTCAGGTCCCCTTTGAATCTTCCCCCTCTCATCTTAAAACTATCCTCTCTAGTTTTAGACTCCCCTGTCCTAGATAAAAGACTGTGACTACCCACTTTATCTATGCACTTAATGTTTTTATAAATCACTATAAGGTCTTCCAATAGCTTCTTGCACTCCAAGGAACACAATCCCAGCCTATCCAGCTTCTCCTTATAACTGAATCCCTCCAGTCATAGAGTCATCAAGTGATACAGTGTGGAAACAGGCCCTTTGGCCCAACTTGCCCACACCGACCAACATGTCCCAGCTACACTAGTCCCACCTGCCTGCGCTTGGTCCATATCCCTCCAAACTTGTCCTATCCATGTACCTGTCTATGTTTCTTAAATGTTGAGATAGTACGAGCCCCAACTACCTCCCCTGGCAGCTTGTTCCATACACCCACCACCCTTTGTGTGAAAAAGTTATCCCGCAGATTCCTATTAAATCTTTTGCCCTTCACCTTGAACCTATGTCCTCTGGTCCTCGATTCCCCTACTCTGGGCAAGAGACTCTGTGTATCTACCCGATCTATTCCTCTCATGATCTTATACACCTCTTTTAGATCACCCCTCATCCTCCTGTGCTCCAAAGAATAGAGACCCAGCCTACTCAACCTATAGCTCAGACCCTCTAGTCCTGGCAACATCCTCGTAAATCTTATCTGAACCCTTTCAAACATGACAATATCTTTCCTATAACATGGTGCCCAGAACTGAACACAATACTCTAAATACGGTCTCACCAACGTCTTATACAACTGCAACATGACCTCCCAACTTCTATACTCAATACTCTGACTGATGAACTCCAATGTGCCAAAATCCTTTTTGAGCACCTTATCTACCTGCGACTTGACCTTCATGGAACCATGCACCTGCACTCCTAGATCCCTCTGCTCTATAACACTCCCCAGAGGCCTACCATTCAATGTGTAGGTCCTGCCCATGTTAGACGTCCCAAAATGCAACCCTCTAATTCTGTCAACGTCCTTGTGAATATTTTCTGCACCCTTTCGATCTTAATCACATCCTTCCTATAGTATGGCGACCACAACTGCACATTTTGGCAGGTGCTCTTTCACCAATGTGTAATACAAAATGATATCCCAGCTAATTGTTTTGCATGCTATCCAATCAGATCAGATAATACTACATAAATACAATCACACAACTCAAGTAACTGAGTAAATGGGAGCTACAGAGTGCAGGATATAGTTCTCAACATTGTAGCACACCTGTTCCAATAATACAGCCAATGTCCGCAATGGAGTAGAGGAGAATTAGACTGTACACTAGCTTATGGAAGGATCATTCAGAAGCTTGGTAACAGAGGGGGGAAAGTTGTTCCTGAGCCTGGGCATGCGTGCTTTCAAGCTTCTGTATCTTCTGCTGGACAGGAGCAGGAGAAGAAGGAATGATCACGGTTGGACACGTCTTTGATTGTGTTCGATACTTTTCCGAGTCTGCATGAAGTACAGATGGAGTTAATAGCCAGTCTGGTCAGTGTGATAGACTCAACTGCATCCACTACTCTCTGTAATTTCATGCGTCTTGGGCAGAGCTGTACTCAAACCAATTTGTGATGCATCCCAAGAGTATGGGTTCTATGGTGCAACTGTAAAGATTTGTAAGAGTCTTTCCCTGGCCATTGCTGCAGAGAAAAGAATGGAACAAAGGAGTTGGACATCCTTAATACCTCCACCCATCAGCCTCGCAGCCCATGAAGTACATTTGAAGTGTGGTCTCAGATGTGATGTGAGGAATATATTCGCACAAAGAGCTGCCATTTGCTGGTGGCTTTAGCACTCAGCAAGCCAAACACGCTAACATTTTTAACTTACGTAAAAGTGAAGCTTTAACAGGTATACTGTATATTTGTAATGGTGGTAATCTTTCTCTAAATAGATGACTAGGGGTAAGAATTCTAACTAGCACCAACATTTTTCCAATTCCATTAGAAACCCCAAACAGAGGTAAATTACTGCAACCAAGGACTGAACACAGATTCCCAGCCTCCTTGTGCTTATGATAAATAGGATGTTATTTATCTTTTGTTACTGTTTAATATTAGACTCTCATACACAGTTGAGAGTCACTTTCCATGTACAGAGTTTTATTTATAGCAAGGGTGATAGATGGACTGGAAGCGAGTATTGTAGTGATATTAATAACCCAGAGTTTGTTCTTCCTGCCTCTCTGCTTCAGTAAGGAACTTCAGTTGCCCTGTAAAGAAATTATGCATAGCTAGCACTTAAAGGACCAGCATTTTACAATACTTTATACACTCCTGTCAGGATACCCTAAAACATATCCCAGCCAAATCAGTACTTATGTGCCCTGTCGATATGCTCTCTATTGTACACCTGTACATGTTCAAGGGAGTATTCATCAACATATCAAATCTGCTCAATCTTCTAAGGAAGTAGAGGCATTTATGGGGTTTCTTTATGTGCTGGATCCATGACAGATCGTCAAAGATATGCACGAACAGGAATTTGAAGTTTTTTTACTCTCTTCACCACCGTCCTGTGGATGAAGAGAGGTTTGTTGTTCCTCGGCCGTCCTCTTCCGAAGTCAACAATCAGTTCCTAGTTCCATATATATTTCAAATCAGTAGTACAACTGATGTATTGTTGATCAGGTGAAAGGGGCTGTGGCGGATGGGATACTGACCTAGGCGACAGGCGAATCATGAAGGCACCAGAGGCCCATCAGTCCCCACTTCTGAAAACCGATTCCATTGACTTTGTTAGTTAGTTAGTTAGTTAGTTAGTTAGTCCACTTGTTTATTGTCATGTATGCAGAGATACAGTGCAACACTTGTTCTGCATGCATTCCAGTCAAATCATTCTAGACATGAGTATAACAGGTTGTCCTCTGGTACAACACGCAGAGAGTCACCACATACCCGGCGCAACCTCAGCAAATCTCAATTTAGACCGCAGACAGAAATGTAAAATGCTACTCCTGCACCATGTAGCATGGTTGCTGTGTGCAACTGAAGAGAATTTCTTAATTTAAGATCTTACAATAACTCAGTTTGTGTCCTCTGTAAAATGGTTGAATTCCTTTTTTTATATTATGAAGGTCAGAACCGCAAACAGAGCATATGAAGATCAGAAATAAGAGCAGGAGTAGGACATTTGGCCGCTAGAGACTGCTCTACCATTCTGTAAGATCATGACTGATAGTCCTTGGCCTTGGGTCACCTTCGTCTAATCCGTATAATCTTCGATTCCCTGTTATCAAATTCAGTCTACCTCAGCCTTAATAAATAATAAACTGCATCCATAGCTCTCTCAAAATATCCCAATGGCTTCGAAACTTCCAAATATTTGCATCCTTCTGAGAGGAGAAATCTCTCGACACTTCTGTCTTCAATGAATGACCCCCTCATCCTGAGGTTGTGCCCCCGGTGCTAGATTTGCACGGCAGAGTAGATATCCTGGCATCAACCCTGTCAAGCCTCTAAACTTCATGCATTTCAGTCTCCTAAACTTCAGACCATAGGCACGGTCATTCCTCAGGGGTCAAGGCTAAAAATCAAAAGAACTGCAGATGCTGGAAATCTAAAAGAGAGACAGGAACTGCTGAAAACACCCAGGAGGTCAGGCAGCATCTGCGAAGAGAAGTGTAGAGTTGATGATTCATGTGGAAGATCTTTTGTCACAAGAGTCTTATTTAACCAAGGAATAGTTTGAATGAAGTGCAGCTTGTTCCGAAACGTCCGGAACCATTCGTCAGGGACCTTCCGAGATCCATCTCTCCACACCAAGTCGAGGTCTTTCTATGCATCATGTCTACATTTGCCATTGAGGCCTCGTTGTCTTCACCTGTCTCTGACTTACCCTCTGGCTCCCTCCCACTCACTTGGCCACACTTTTGTTCAACACCTACTGCATTCCCCACATTCTGACACTGACTACATCAAGAGTATTTATGTGACTGAAAAACACGGGAGAATATTCTGAAAGGAACTATAGAAATGAATATCTTCCCTTGGGGACAAAATGGACATTTGATTGTTTGTTAGATGGAATGAGATGCAGGGAAGGAGGTTTGAGTCATTGTTGGGAAGAATGTTGTGGTGAGGAAGGAGGTTTGAGGGATGGGGAAGTGAGGCAGTGTTTGCATTTCTATGTGGCTGAGAGACCTGCTCATACTTGTGGAAAGATACCACTGGATTTTTTCCCCCATGGAAGTCTTGTATATTTTGCCCAAAGAGTGAGGTTTCTTTGCATTACAGAGATTACCCTTTTAGAGTTGTGTGTGTGTGTGTGTGTGTGTGTGTGTGTGTGTGTGTGTGTGTGTGCGTGCGTGCGTGTGGGTGTGTGTGTGTGTGTGTGTGTGTGTGCGTGTGCGTGCGTGTGTGTGTGGGTGTGTGTATGTTCATGTATGTGTATGAATGTGTATTTGTTATATGTGATGCATGTGCATATATCATGTATGTGTACATATGTGTGTAAGCATGCATGTGCTTCCATTGCCTCTGCATCATTTGGGATACAAGACATGGGGATTGGACATTGGTGCCTGAGCTGAAGAGATCATTGAATGAGCTAGTGTTTAAGAAGGAACTGCAGATGCTGGAAAATCGAAGGTAGACAAAAGTGCTGGAGAAACTCAGCGGGTGCAGCAGCATCTATGGAGTGAAGGAAATAGGCAACGTCTGAAGGACTCCATCAGTCTGAAGAAGGGTTTCGGCACGAAACTTTGCCTATTTCCTTCGCTCCATAGATGCTGCTGCACCCGCTGCACCCGCCCCCTTCCAATTAATGATCCTCCAGTCTCACTGGACTGCAGGTTATTCAGAACACCAATGTTTTGACTGTTTCCTTCAAAATGTCCCATTGGCCTCTCCCTCCCACCCACTCACTGGCCGGCCCACCGTTGATTGCCTTCAGTCCACCTCTTTGAAGTCCAAGTCTAGAACTCCTCCATTTCCTCTCCACTTCCCCCACCTCCTGAAGCTCCCACCTCTCTGCCACTGGCTTTCCAGCCAGCCCATCTTCCTTTCTTCCAGCCACCTCATAGAACACAGAACAGTTCAGCACAGGAACGGGCCCTTCGGCCCAAAATGTCCATGCTGAACATGATACCACCAACTCTTATTTGTCTGCACACAATCCATATCCCTCCATTCTCTTCATATCCGTGTCCAGAAGTCCGTGTGCCTATCCAAAAGTCTCTTGCACGCCACTATCTTGGTCGCGGTCTCTGCCTACAACTCCCAATTCTCCAATTCTCAACTAAACACCCGGTCCCTTCGGCGATGTTTTGTGTCCCGGGTGAAGCTGGACGGACAGGAGCAAGTCCACCAGGCCACGAGGTGAGGTCGTGACTAAGACCTTCCCCTGCGGAATAGGCAGTCAACTTGCACTTGAGCAAAAACCACATTTGACCGCGAACACCGCCCTGTGCCCGCAGAAGCCCGACAAGAGGCTGCAATGAGTGTGTGTGGGGAGGGGGTTTAAATTAATACAAATTTAAATGTCAGGAAAAAAGTCCTTTGAATCAAGTGCAAGTGAATAAGACGGGAAAGAAAGCAGGCGGGCCGGGGAATGTGGCTCTTTGTCAATAGGCGTGTCCAATGTCAAATGACATCGTCATTGTGCCGGTGGATGACCCCTGGCCCAGAGGGACGGAGCCCAGAGCTCGGTGGGACAGGGGTGGGCGCGACACACACTCGGGATACGGGCGTCCGACCGGTGACCGCGGCCACTCGCCTCTCCCCCACGCGAAAACTCCTCGCCAGATAGAAAAGTTTGACAGGACTGGTGATTGTTTGGTACTATGTCGCCTGCTAAACCTTTTTAATGCACGTGTCATTCTGTGGCGTTGCTTTTGGGGGAAGCTACTCTGGCGATGCCACATTGGCCGGGACCGGGTGTGAATCGTCGATGCCTTCGCTGGGAGTGCGGCGAGGCTCGGCAGCCGCGACAAGGGGGGATTCTGCCGGGCTTTCTCTTCAACACAGCGCCCTGGGTGTTGGAGAACATCGCCGCCACATGCCTGCCTGCCTGCCTGCCTGCCTGCCTGTGCGCCTGGGTCGGATGCCTGTGGACAGATTCCTTGCTCCCTTCTGTACTCCGGATCTCCCACTCTGCACAGCCTTGGGTGCAAGTTCACGGGGCGCGCAGTTTTCAAACAAATTGCGACTCCGTTTGGTTGGAGATGGCCCGAATGCCTTTGATCGCAATCTGAGGATATTCCGAGCGGAGTGAGGTTGTTACAGAACACATCTCCCTGCGTCTGAAGCGGGGACTGGGAGCACCACTCGAACTGCGGGCGGCAGTGGGTACATCGGCGGCCGGGGTCCCCCAGTCATTCCTTCCTTGCAGTAAGTTGAAGAGTAAATGGAGCGACGCGGACTGCCCCCGTGAAGTGGGACTTGCCGAGGCTGCTCTTGTCTTTGGTTATCTAGCTGTATGAGATTGTTGTACCGTCATAAAGCTAGATAACCGAATGTAAGAACCGCCTCGAGTTTCGCCACCGGACGAAGGAAGGAACGCACTCGACTCAGAGACGCCGGGCTTCACTGATCTCTCGCCGGCCTGGGCTACCTCCCCGCCGGCGGGGACTTTGCAAACTCCCCCGGGCAGCGGCGGTCTGAGTCCGGGGGTCGGCTGCTCCCGGACAGACTGCTGGACCCAGGGAGCAGACAGGAGACAGGTCGAGGGGGATGTGAGGGAAAATAAAGGGGGAAATGGATGTGGAAGGGAGAGAATGTGTGGCAGAGGGGGAAGGGGAGGGGATGTGGAGGGAGGGAGGGGGAGAGAGATGATGAGGGATAGAGAGTGGGGGAGGAGAGGGAGAAAGTGTGGAGGGGAGGGGCAAGAGAAGTGGAAGCGGAGAAAGAGGCAGAGGGGAAATGAGAGAGGGATGGAGGGAGAAGATGTGGCATAGGGGAGAGCGGTGAGGGAGGGGCAGGAGAGAGGGCGGGCATGAGAGGGACTGAGGGATGGGGCACGGGAAGTATGAGACAGCGGAGAGGAGGATGAGGGCGTAGAGGGAAGAGAGAAAACGAGGCAGTGGGGAGAATGAGGGGGAAGAAGTGGAGGCGGGGAGGGGGGTTGAGGCGAATGGTGGTGAGGGGTGGCCGAGTCCATGGCGTGATGTGTGACATTGACAGACCGCGGCTTGTCCTGTCACCTCCCACTGAAGCGTCGGGAGTCTCGCCACTCCACGGCGCTGCCCGGTGCTCGCTGCGGCGGATTTGCGCGCATTTTGCGCCTGTCCTTGTGCATGCGGTCCGGTGCGGGGCGGCTCCCGGCCGGGTTTGCGGCTCCCTTGGGGAGAGGGAGCGGGTGGGAGCGGGCCCGATGTGAGAGGGAGCGTCCCCCGGGAGGGAGTGGCCCTGGGGTGAGGTACTAAATCTGTACTTTGCATCGGTATTCACCAAGGAGAAGGACATGGAGGACAGTGCGATCAGAGTGGAGTACACATATGCTGGGACATTTTGAGTTGAAAGTGGTGATGTTGAACCTTTGAAAAGCAATACATTGGACAAATGGGGCCTGGTGGGATCTAAGGTGCATCTGAGAGTCATGGGAGAGTTGCCGAATTCCCTTCTCTTCCGAAAGAGAGGAGGGTCCCTTATGCTTGCCTGATCCGGCAGTGTGGGATCTTGGACAGGCTCATGTTTATTATTGTCACAAATTACGTTGAATAATTAGTTTGGATTCAGACCTGGTTTACCCAGAGAAGACAGGGGGTTGTGGTGGAAGGGTGGTATTCTGTGACTAGTAGAATTCCACAAGGACATGTGCTGTGTGACTTCTGTTGTTTGTGATACTATATATATATATATAAATCACTTAGACAATAACGGAAATGTGTTGGTTGGTAAGTTTAGTTTAATTATCAAGGTACAGTGAAAAGCTTTTGTTGCGTGCTAACTAGTCAGTAGAAATATTATACATGATTACAATCGAGCCATCCACAGTGTAGAGATACATGATGAAGGGAATAACGTTTGGTGCAAGATAAAGTCCTGGAAAGTCCGATTAAAGATAGTCTGAGGGTCTCCAATGAGATAGATAGTAGTTCAGGACCACTCTTTAGTTGTTGATAGGATGGTCTAGTTACAGTTGGGAAGAAACTGTCCCTGAATCTGGAGGTTTGTGATTTCACACTTCTGCACCTCTTGCCTGGATGGGGGAAGTTAGAATGACCAGGGTGAGACTCGGTCCTGATTATGCTGATGGCCTTGCCGAAGCAGCATGAAGTGCAAGTGGAGTCAATGGAAGGGAGGTTAGTTTGTGTGATGGTCTGGAATGCATCTACAATCCTCTGCCATTTCTTGTGGTCTTGGATGGAACTGAACCCAAAACATGCTGTGCTGCATTCCAATAAAATGCTTTCTACGGCAGATTTGTAGAAGTTGGTGAAAGTTTTTGGGGACATGATGAAGTTTGTAGCTGACACTAAGATTGGTGGAGTTGCGGATGGTGAAGAAAGCTGGTGAAGGATCCAGCAGGATTGATATAGATCAGCTACAGAAATGGGCCATGAAATGGCAGATAGAGTTTAATCCAGACAAATGTGAGGTGTCGTGTTTTTGGAAGTCAAATGTAAGGGGAAGGTATAGTTCATGGCAGGGTCTTTAACAGCATTGATGCACAGGGGGGGTGGGGGGGGTCCAGCACTAGAGCTCCCTGAAAGTAAACATACAAGTAGATAGAGTGGCAAAGGAACCAAGTGGTATGCTCGCCTTCATTGGCCAGGGCATCGAGTAGAAGAGTCAGGAAGTCATGATGCAGTTTAATAAAACTCCAGTTAGGCCATTTGTAGAATTGGATACAGTTCTGGCCACCCCATTACAGGAAAAATATGGTGCCTTTGGAAAGGGTAGTTGACCAGAATGCTGCCTGGATTAGAAGGTATTCACTATAAAGACCAGATGGACATTATAGTCATTTTTCCCAGAGTGAAATGTCAAAGTCTAGATGGCATCATTTTCAGGTGAGAGGGACATGGTTTAAAGGAGATCTGAGGGGGAAACTTTTACCCAGAGGGCGGTGGGTGCCTGGAACCTGATGCCAGGGGTGGTGGTGGAGGCAGATACGATAGTGGAATTTAAGGGACTTTTAGATAGGTACATGGATATTCAGAGAATGGAGGGTATTGATCATATGTAGGCAGAAGAGATTAGTTCAATTTATCATCATGTTTAGCACAGACATGGTCGGCTGACAATACCTGTTCTGGCGCTGTACTGCTCCATGTTCCATGTAGAGAACAAGGGATGGGAGAGATGTGGGGGGGAGAGAGAGAGATGGGGAGAGATATAGACAGAAGGAATTGTCAAGATGGAGATGGGCAGTGGGCTGTAAGTGGTGACACCGGTGGATTGAGTGCTGAAGAAGGCATTTATCATTGGTCAGGGTATGTGTACGGGAGTTGGACATCATGTTACAACTGTACAGGATTTTGATACGGACACATTTGGAATAACTGTGCGCAGTTCTGGTTGTCCTGCAATGGGAAGGATATCACTGAATTGAAAAGTGTGCAAAAATGATTTACGAAGATATTTCAGGTCTGGAGGGTTTGAGTTATAAGTTATAAGGAGAGTAATAAGGAGAAGCTGGAAAGGCTGGGTCTTGTCTCCTGGAGTGAAGGATGGATGGCCTTACAAAGTTTTATGAAATCATAAAGGGCGGGGAGAAGGTGAATGTTACAGTTGTTTCTCTTGAGTCCCTGGGTAGGGGAGTATGGCATAGATGGCATAGGTTTACAGTTGGAGGGGAAAGGTATAAAAGGACCAGAGTGGCACCTTATTCACACAGAAGGTAGTTTGTGTATGAAATGAGAGGGCAGAGCAAATGCTAAGTGTAGATATGTTTACATTGTTTAAAAAACACTTGGACAAGTAAATGGATATAAATGGTTTAGAGGGATATGGATCAGATGCAGGCAGGTGAGACAAGCTTGGTTAGGCAACTTGGTTGGGCCGAAGGCAATGTTTCTGTGTTTTCTAGCTCTATTACTAAGAGAAAGAGATGTGTAGAGGGAAATTGAGATAGATAGAGAGCGGGATAGATAAAGGGAGAGAGAAAGAGAGACAGTGTGAGAGACAGACAGACAGGCAAAGGTATAGAGAGAGATGGCGAGAGGGAAAGAGAGAGGGGGAGAGAGAGATGGAGAGAGAGGGGAGTTGCTGAGGGAGAAAGAGAGAGAGAGGCAGTAAGAAAGAGAGTAGGTGAGAGAGAAACAGAGAGAGAGAGAGGGGGGGAGAAAGACGACAATAGACAATAGTTGCAGGAGTAGGCCATTCGGCCCATCAAGATGGAGAGGAGGATGGAAACAGAGAAAGTGAGATGGAGATGGGAAGGTGGAGACAGAATGAGAGCAAAACTAACCAATCCACTCACTATAACTAGTTGGTCTGTATATTAGCTGTAGGATAAATATTCAGCAAGATGAGCCAGCAGTGATATTCCTAATGGAACAAGATCCATTTTTAATAAATAACTTCTCACTGAAAGTGCTTATGGAATTTGCTGAACATTCAAAATATTCATTTAGAATAACTATTACCCTGGAGTGGGTTACAAACTAGAATATGTTCAAGGACTTGGAGTAGTTTATATATCGATTAAATGATACCCAGGAGGGAGTTACAGCCTGGAATCTAATCTGGGTAGAGGTTGGTTTATACTGTATATATATATATTTACCATGGAGTGTGTAATGAACTCTAAAGTGATGGTGATTTTCATGCAGAATAATATGCACCTGGATGTGAGATATGAGCTGGGGTTTGGACAGTTTCTGTATAAGGTATCATTCATATACACAGGCCAAGCCCTAATACAGGTATTTGTGGTCAATACATAGAACTATAGATAAATGTGCGTGAGTTATAGGCATGAATATATTTTAAAGTTCTCAAGCCATCAAGGGTTGTTGTTAATGTCTGAGGCTTGTGATCTGGTTCAGTGATCTCTGATCACAGCTGGAGTTTTCAATGTTTGGAATATTGTTCAGATGTCACGCTGTGGCTTTCATTCAGTGTGGGCCTTGTGGAATGGCCACATGATCAAGCATGCCCTGTGTTGTTGGCACAAGAGTGAAGTATGCGTTTGAGCTAAATGATAGTCAATCTACCGTTGTACATTCATCGCAAGCAATTTACAGTCAGTTGCTGGCAGATTCAGACTAGTTGCATCGTCACACTAAACATTGTTACAACAGGTGAACTTACACAGTGCCTTTCACCACATCAGAACTTACATTGCATCATCAGAGTTCTTGGTCAGCATTTTGTCACTGAGAAGAAACTGGATTTAAAAAAAACATTCCCAACTTAATGTACATCTTTCTAAGCAGGTGACAGAATTTGACTTTGAGCAAGTTTTAGGATTAGAACTAAAAGCATGGTCATGGGAAGCGTATGAAGGAGCTCGGAAAGGAACATTGACATGAGAGACCCAGAGGTTAAAGTGCAGGCAGGGCATCTAAAGTGAGTGTGAAAATAGTGGCATTGAAGAATCTTTCGAATAGGCACATGGGTATGTAGGGAATAGGAGGAATATGGATCATGTGCAAGCAGATGACGTTAGTTTATCTTGGCATCATGTTCGGCATGGATATTGCTTGCCAAAAGGCCTGTCCCTGTGTGGCACTGTGCTGTCCTATGTTCTAAGAATGCAATATACTACAGTGTACTACACTTATCATTCTGCACATATTATTGTTCTTCGGAATGTTGGCGCTAATTTCCAAACAAAATTTTGAGGGAATTTGCCATGGGATGATAATAACGTTCCAGGTGTTTGGAAGGCCGGTTGTACAACATTTAGTTGAAGCAGGAAGAACATTGACATGAGACTTAGAACATAGAACATCTAGCTGTCAGTGTCCAGTGACAGGTGGTAGTTGATTGCTCTCACTGGCGTTATAGTGAATAACTTCTCCATCTCCATGTGCAAGCAGAGTGTGTCTCATGTGTAATACCAGAAGTACATTGTACTTGGGAAAGTGTGTGCATGCAGGTGTTTGTGCTGGTGTTTGTGCGTGTATGTGTGTGTGCATGTGTGTGCGTGTGTGTGTGTGTGTGCGTGCATATGACAAAGAGATTGCTTTTCTGTGGGCAAGCTATATTTCATGTACCATCCAGCAATGAAAAAAGAACTACATCAAAACAATTTGCTTTGGAAATTATTTAAGACCACCTTGTACCTTATGCATCTGGCTGCAGGTATTTGGTTGCAACAGGTAATAATACATGAGGTTTTATTGTGGACAATAATTGCTTGTTGAAACTACCATGGGTAGAATGCAATAATGAGGAAACAAAATGGGCTTCGGAATATACAGTACATCAGCGATCAAAGTAGACATTGCCAGCCTCCACGAGAATGGAAGGGTTTGTTTGAAGAGTGGTGGGCAGTTTCCATGCAGTACGGTCTTTTCATGTTACAGCAATTTGGCGACTTGCTAAATTGATTAATATTTATATTGCATGTGATCTTAAGGACATTTCTAAATGCAAGTACTGTTGAATTGTAATCTTTATTCTAACATAGGAAACACAGCTCTATATAACAGCAAAATGTTTGTTTAATTATAGTCAGGGAGGAATAGATGTAAAACAAATCACCGGGCCACTGTAATTCGAATTTCACTGACCCTTAATTGGTACATGTGACAATAAACTGACCTTAAAACCTTGAACCTTGAAGAAGGGTCTCGACCCAAAACTTCACACATTCCTTCTCTCCAGAGATGTTGCTAGTCCCGCTGAGTTACTCCAGCATTTTGTGTCTACCTATTCCTCAGGTCTTCTCCAATGAATGTCTTGGCAGCTTGTACATCTTCTCACTGCTGCATGAAGCTCTGGTCTGGAATGTGGTTCACCATGGTGTGATGGTCAACACAGGCCCCCCCAGCTTAGGGCTTCATTACAATTGTTGCCCTCTCATCAATTGGAGAGGGTACATGGCTGGATGGGGTATTCATCATGGAGCTCTTGTATTTATCATTTGGTCTGTGAATACAAGCAAACCATGAGTGTTATTGCAAGCCAGTGGAATTTGTGATGGATTACAGAGGCCAAAGTTTAAAGGAGATGTGCGGTGATAATTTGTATCACCAGATCAGATCAGATCAGATTGTAACGAGCCTGACCTGGCCGCACACCTCCGCTGCTGCCTTGACTTCCTCGTCGCTGAGTTGAAAATGTCGCACGCAGGTCACCCATGGTTCAGTCAATGACGGGACAGCGGCCCAAGGAGCCAAGAGATGGAAGAGAGATCAAGTTAGTTAGATCTTGGAGAAAACGTGTCAGGTCAAGTGTCGTGACTTGTCGTATGTACCGGAAATAGAGTCACGAAATTTGTACCTGCAGCATCATTTCAGGACCATTAACACAGATACATTTACAAAAAGCAGTAACACAATAAGTTAACATGAGCGGGAAGAAAATTGACCAGCAAAAGGAGAAAACAAGTTTTAAAAAGTCCCAAAGACAAATTCATTCCCGATTGAAGTGGGATCCTGGGAGTAAAAGACTTCTCCAGTCTCCGGCTGAGGACACCCCAGTTGTTGGGAGCAGCTTTCACGTTTAGTTGCCGCTTGAACTCGTCTCCCACCTAAGCTCCTAAAGGGCCTGTCCCACTTTCACGACCTAATTCACGACCTTTTTTACTTGTGGACATTTTTCATCATGTTGAAAAAACGCCCCGACCTACTTGATGCCACGAGTACCTACGAGTGCTGATCCGTGCGGGCAGAGAGTTGGGAAATCTGTGTTCCTGCCGTAACTTGCACATTGACACCGCTCGGCTTTGTCACTTTTCGAAGAAGTTTCTGAAGGTTGACACCAGGAAGTCCCCACCTGAATTCAATGACCTCCTTCCCATCCTCTGTCTGACAACGAAGGTGAATTGTTTATTAAGTTTGGAATTGAAGGTAACACCTCTTCAATTTGACCACAAGCAACTGCAGAATCTGTAACTGGAATCTTGAGTACAGCACAAAGTGCTGGAGAAACTCAAGGGGCCAGGCAGCATCTCTGGGGGGTGCGGATACATTGGCGTTTTGAGCCGGGGCCCTTCTTCCGTCTGCAGTCCGAAACGTCGCCTATCCACGTTCTCCAGAGATGCTGCCTGACCTCCAGCACTTTGTGTTGAGAGTTTAGAGACACAGCGTGGAAACAGGCCCTGCGGCACACCAAGTCCGCGCCAACCAACGATCACCCGAACACTAGTTGCATACTACACACTAGGGACAATTTACATAGGCCAATTAGCTGACAAATATGCATGCCTTTGTAATGTGGGGGGAAACCGGAGCACCCGGAGAAAACCCACGAGGTTACACGGTTCCCCGTCTCAAACGTCTCAAATTTAGCCAGGATGGAAATAATTAGTAGTTCCGTGTAATTTGAGCCCATTGTGACTGTTATAAATGTACATGAACACCTCCTCTGGCAACTGGTTCCAAACATCCACCATCCTCTGTGTGGGGAAAAATACTTATCCCTCCGTTCTCCAGCCAGGTACTAAGTACTGATAGTAATTATAAGAGTCAATAACAACATTTAATCTTTGACTGTTATGTCTTAGATATCCTCCAAGATTCTGTTATCAGACTCC
The DNA here is from genome assembly GCF_010909765.2 of Amblyraja radiata. Taxonomy (NCBI): domain Eukaryota; kingdom Metazoa; phylum Chordata; class Chondrichthyes; order Rajiformes; family Rajidae; genus Amblyraja; species Amblyraja radiata. The sequence continues at coordinate 19,886,641 of NC_045984.1, forward strand.
TAATCCAGAAACTGTGGTTAACGACAGAGAGAGAGAGAGAGAGAGAGAGAGAGAGAGAGAAAATATAGAGTGTTCAATTACCATACATCCTGAAACAGAACATTCTTACTTGCAGCAACAGCACAACAGGTTTGCAAACACTGTACTCAATAAATAACACCGCAAACAAACACAAAAAAGTTAAATACATTTAAAAAACTATATAGTTCAAATATTAAGCAAAGCATGAAGTGCCTGTTGCAACCCAGGCAGTTCATTGTTTAGCTGGAGCTTGTAGTGTAGGAACACACGTTCGAAAACAACTAGAGAGTTTGATTTGATTAAATAAATCTGCTCTTTTCAATACCTGTGACTGTGAGACTATCACTATGCCCATTGGAGAATGCCACTGGGGCAACCGTGCCTGGTGGAATGTCATTCCAGGGCTGGAGCTTTAGTTGGCCTCTGATATGGTCCAGCCAGCCCCTCTGTTCAAGTTGGGGAATTAATGACAACTTATCTGTGACCTGCTGAGGAAACAAAAGGGTTCTCTTGAATTCTCAACTGGGCTTATGGTATTTGTTTGCTGAGTTTGATGTTTGATGAGGCAGAAAAATCTGTCTTGTCAAACCAGGCAACGGAACCATCCTACCAACAACTAAAGAGAGTCTTGAGCTACTATCTACCTCATTGGAGACATTTGATTGGACTTTACTGGACTATATCTTGCATTAGACATTATTCACGTTATTCCCATTATCATGTATCTGTACACTGTGGATGGCTCGATTGTAATCATGTATTGTCTTTCCACTGACTGGTTAGCACGCACAGCTTTCCACTGTAACTCGGTACATGTGACATTAAACAAAACCCATTTCATAAACTTAAAGGCCTCTATCAGGCCATCCCTTGGTCTTCCTTCTTCAATCTCCATGACGGAGTGATCTTTAATCATCCTTAAACCATTCATATCCTCTCATTGCCCGTTTCTTGTAATATTTGGGCAACACTTTCCCAATTTTGCTCATCTTTCCCTCTCAGAAACGCAAGTCGATTTTACAGGGACACTGTTCCAGTGAGAGGCTGGGAAAACCAGACAGTTCATTTTGGAATGGAGGATGCTGAAGAGATGACCAGGTAGCACCTAGGTTGAAATGATACGTTCAGATGAAGGTAAAACAATGCCCTTTGTCATGTGCTGCAAAAAGCGACATATTCCACTTGCGTAGCTTACAACCCAATGGCATGAACAAAGACCTCCAATTTTAGGTCTCTACAAAACCCTTCCCCTCTCCCTTCTTCCCCCTAACTCCCAACCTTCCCACACCTACCCTATACCCTGTGCCCTAAGTGGACTAGCACCTGCTTCACCCCTTCCCTCTCACCTACATTCCTTCCTCTTGCTTCACAATTCGCAAATCTTCAATCCATTAGTTTCACACCTTCTGTCTTTTCATCTCTGGACTTTGTCCACCATTTGCCTATCAACCCCCAGCTTCATCACCACCTTTTCTCTCTTTTGCCCTCCTACTGTCAACCCGAAGAAGGGTCCTGACCTGAAACGTCACCTATCCATGTTCTCCAGCGATGGTGCCTGACCCACTGAGTTACTGCTGCACTTTGTCACTTGTTTTGTAAATCAGCATCTGCAATTCCTCGTATCCATGGGTTGAGTAGATGGGAAGTATCTATATCCTTTAGCTGAAAGGTAAACCCATTGGCAAATTAGGTAACCGAATGAGATTAATAGAAAGGTGATGACAAAGACTTCTTTCATTGTGAGTTGTTGCGTCAGAAATTCAATGTCAGTAAGGATGAGAGACACATTTTCATTGCATTTTAAGCAGTGTGCCGCAGTGGTGCAGCTGGTACAGCTGCATCCTAGCAGCACCAGAGACCCAGGTTCAATCCTGACCACAGTGCTATCTGTGTGCAGTTGGCACATTCTCCTTTTGACTCTGTGGGTCTCCTCCAGGTGCTCTGGTTTCCTCCTACATACCAAAGACACGCAGATTTGTAGGTTAATTGGCCTTTATAAATTGCCCTTAATGTGTAGTGAGTGGAAACAAAAGTGAAATAAGATTGACCTGGTGTGTGAACGGGTGATTGATGGTCAGCGTGGACTTGGTGGGGCCTAGGTACCTGTATCTATGCTGTATCGTCCAATCAAACAGTATTTGTATGTTTATTTTAGTGTTGTGAACATGGTGAGATTCAGTGTGCAGTTCCCTCTGTTCAGGCGCACCCCTTGGACCAAGCTCTTGACGAATCCTTTGCTAGGTCAGCGTTCATTTTTGTTCCCCTGATGCTCTTGGATCATTTAGTTCAGTCAAAGTTGTTTTAGAATTACAAATTATTGTTGCTGCCACTACATAAAAGATTATCTCTTCAAAGTAAGAAGGCAAAAATTGCCCTTTAAAAAATCAGGGTATCCAAGGACACAAATGGAGAACATGGATAGGTGATGTTTCAGATCAGGTCTCTCCTTCAGAATAATGGGTACCAAGTCAAAACATTCCCAATGTACGTTCTCCAGAATTTAGGCTCAGTTTTATGCCTCTGTCCCACTTAGGAAACCTGAACGGAAACCTCTGGAGACTTTGCGCCCCACCCATGGTTTCCGTGCAGTTCCCGGAGGTTCCCGAAGGTTTTTGTCAGTCTCCCTACCTGCTTCCACTACCTGCAACCTCCGGCAATCACCTGCAACCTCCGGGAACCGCACGGAAACCAAAGTCTCCAGAGGTTTCCGTTCAGGTTTCCTAAGTGGGACAGGGGCATTATTCCAACACATTGTGTCCATTTGTGTAAACCAGCATCTGCAGTTCTTTGTTTCTACAGAAGGATATCTAGATGATCCTAATCATCTCCCCTCCAACTATTCCTAACCAATAAACTTTGCAATCAACTTCTCATTGGCTGTGTCTTTGTCCAACACACACCCTCCTCAGATCTGTGTCACAATCACGGAGTCAGCATTTGCATTCAGCATCTGGGAGCCCTTAACACTTAACATTGAGGCTATGGTGCCAGAATTCTGTAACACCAGAGTTTCCCTCTGGCAACAACTCCCCAAAGTCAGCTGTTCCTGGAAGGAAATTATTATGCTCTAGGTTAGAAAGTTATGGGTTTAACTTCCACTCAGGAGATCAAAAGGAATACTCCGATGCAGTGCTGAGGGAGCACTGCACTGTCCTTCAAATGGACATTAAACAAATATCCTACTTGCTTAGATGTACAAGCTCCCGTGTCATTCCTCACGAAACGAGTTGCTCAACTTCCCCAAGGTCAATCTTGTTCCTCGACTAGTGTCACCAAAACCCCCTGATGGTTATTGTTGCATGCTTCTGGCAGTCTCCTGTTGTGCAAGTTGGTTGCTTTGGTCTCTGCATGAGAACAGCTGACTTTATTACACAAGTGATGTATTTGTTTTGTGGAAGCCCAGAAGTTGTGAAATGTGTTGTCTCATTGCAAGTCTTGTCTGTCTGTCTTTGGGGCAGAAATGTGCTGCTTTCCAATTCTAACTGAACAGTCAGATAAACCTCTGTTTCATAAAAGCAGTTTTCAGAGAGTAGTCAGTCACTCTTAATGCTTTCTGTAAGGTGATTGTAGAGAGCTGAGAAAGATAGTTGAGAATCTTTCTATTCTTTATACGTTATAAAGTGCCTGTAGAAGCTGCAGCAAGTACTTCTTCGATTCACCTCGACCGTGTTGAGGACAATGGACTTTGACTGAGGGACTGATGCGCAACAATGCTGAGAACTATATTCTCCACTCTGTATCTCCCCCTTTGCTCTATCTAATGTACTTGAGTGTGAACTGATTGTATCTCTGCGTGGTATCTGGCAGTGGTAGATTTGCTGCCTTGCAGCGCCAGAGACCAGGTTCAATCCTGAATACAGGGTGGTGTCTATACGAAGTTTGTATGTTCTCCCGGTGACCGCGTGGGTTTTCCCTGGGTGCTCCGGTTTCTTCCCACACTTCAAAGAAGTACAGGTTTGTCAGTTAAGTAGCTTCGGTAAAGATTGTAAATTGTCCATATTGTGTAGGATAGCGCTAGTGTAGATTGGATAGACCAAGACTTATTTTCTATGCAACGTAGGTGGTTGAGGAGTGACATTATTGAGAAGTGTAAGATCATGAGTGGCATGAATACAGTGAATGCTCAGTCATTTTTTTCCCAGGGTAGACGATTCTAAAACCAGAGGACATGGGTTTAAGGTGAGAGGAGAGAGATTTAAGAGGGTTTCAGAGACAACTTTTTCACTTGGTGGTTAGTTCATATCTGGAATAGTCTATATCTGCCAGAGGAAGTTATAGAAGTAGATGTAGTTATGGCTTTCAAAATACCTTTGGGCAGAGGGGTTAGATGCCTTTGCACAAAATGCAGTCTAGTGTGACTAGCCAACTTGGTTAGCATGGACAAGATGGGCCAAAGGGTCTGTTTCCATGCTATTTAACTCTATGACTGTGACTTGAATGCTCTTGAACTCTTATTCCTCATTCAGTCAAACTCTCCTCCAAGACAGAAACCTACGTAACTGTCAGAAGCTTCAAGGCAGCAGTACTAGATGTTGGCATGTAAAGTGGGACTGGTGGAACATTTGCAAAAGCAATTTATTTCCAAAATAGACTCAGTCCCGTGAAATTAGATTAGAAGTGGCCATTTATACACCCCAGAAATCTGGTGCAGCGGATGTCTTTTAGATATTAGTTGCTCAAGATTTACTACTACTGAGAACATGCAGAAGGACATTTCAACTCCTGAATTCTATCAGAAGATGAAATGTCCCCTTGTATCCTGCATTGTTCCATCAAATCCCTTTGTGTTCATCTAAACTCCAGCAGATCCCAGCCGAGACCATGCAACTATTCCTTATGAGACAACCCACCCGTTCTCTGAACCCATTTAAAAACATCCTTCCTTTATATAACGGAGCATGGGGCGACACAGTGACTCAGCCTTGGAGCTAACGCCTTACAGTTCCAGAGACCCAGGTTTGATCCTGACTACAGATGCTGTACGTCCTCCCTGTGCGTCCTCCGGGTGCTCCGATTTCCTCCCACACTTCAAAGACAAGCAGATTTGTGGATAAATTGGCTTCAGCAAAATGTATAAATTATCCCTAGTGTGTGGGATTGTGTTAGTGTACAGATTGCTGGTCGGCACAGACTCAGTGGGTGGAAGGGCCTGTTTCTACACTGTCTCACTAAAGTCTAATGTTCCAGATATGAGTCACCAATAACCTATATAGAATATTAATAGGTTCTCTGCAACAAAAATAAGACACATACATTTGTGAAATATTCCATAATTTCCTTGCCGACAAACCACGATCGCCAGGGGGAGTTGCCAATCCCCCATCGCCCTCAGCAGCCACTCAGAATCAACACAACCCATTGCTGTTCTGGTTGCCCCATGAAGGGGCAATTGAGCTTCCCCACCCAGTCTGTCTGGCCTGAGTTACTACTTGATAAGTAGCGCCGGACACAGGGTCAGTTGCTGAACCTGGCTCCTGGCCGGATCTGTCTGCTACTAGCTTGCCTGAACATCCCAGTCCCACCACAGCCTCGGAAAGGCGAGACTGCAGACTCTGGAATCCCGGAGTAACACACCAGCGTCGCCAGTGGACTAAGTCTCTCCCCGACTGCCTTTGGGCCAAAACCCCCACACTCTACTCCAACACCACCCCCCTCACCCCCTTGCACACCTCTTAGCCCCAACTTTGATCCTGTGCGTGACCCAGCTCAAACACCTGCCATGACTTCATCTTGAGTAGCTGCAAATGAATAACCTGCATAAGTACTTCAATCACTGGATAGATCGGGACGCTGTCTCTGCAAAGTTGTTGGCAGGGCAGGCAAGGAATTGTCAATGTGCTCTCCCAGCCTAACATCATAGCTCTGACCACACACAGTCGCCAGACCACGTTGCCCTTGCATCTGACAGCTAAATTCCTGTTGAGATTCCAAGAGGACAGAGAAAGCACTTCAAGGACATTTTGGAGATTTGCTAAAAGATGTTGCATCCTTCCCAACTCGTGAAGAAATCTCCGTGATGGCACAGAGAACTCTTGAATCCATTGCCACAATTTAATAGAAGTCATGTCAAAGAGTTATAGAGCTGCACAGTGCAGAAATAGGCCCTTCGGCCCACCTCGTCCATGCTGACCAAGTTGGCATATTGGGCCTGTCCCACTGTCTTTCATTTGGCCCATATCCCTCTAAACCCTACTTACCACATATCTGTCCAAATGTCTTTTAAAGTTGTAATTATATGCACTTCTATAGTTTCTCCTGGCACGTGCCAAATGCAGGTGTAGATATTTCAAGCACCATACTCATTGGACACCTCCTACCCCAACTGTGCCAGAGTCTTGCAGTCCCACACTGGCATTAACAAAGTGGAAGCAAGTCATCCATACCCCAGGAGCTCCTTGGGAATTAACTGGGAAGCACAAGGACAGGATTCCTGGGAATACCAACACTTGGTCATCAGCTTCAGTTCCAAAGGATCCTTTGCATCTAGCAATGTCCCTGTGACTATCCAAACACTTTGAGAAAATTTCACAGACCAACAAACCAGGAAGGAAAAGGACACAAAGTGCAGGTCAGGCAGCATCTCTAGAGAACATGGCTAGGTGACGTTGTGTGTCAGGATCCTTCTTCAGACTGATGACCCGAATCCATGTTTTCCAGAGATGCTGTCTGACCCCGCTGAGTTACTCCAGCACATTGTGCCTTTTTTTGTGAACCAGCATCTGCAGTTCCATATGTCCACATGAAGGAAAAAGCAGAACTTTTAAATGATTTTTTTACCACTTTACCAATAACAAAATAAAGATTCGGTACAAGATTAAGGTCAAAACATAAACTCTGTTTCTCTTCCTACAAATAACCTTCCAGCATTTCCTGTTCTAGTTGATATTTTAGTTTTGGCCTTAATCTTATATTTGTGTTCCATTTTTTAGATTTTGTTATTAACATGAACAACCTTTTATTTTATCCAAAGTTTTATTTTAAATATCATATATTTAATATTGAGGAATTGTATAACCCAAATGCCTAAATTAGTGTTTTATGAGATTTTGTTCCACAATAGTTATGACTTAAAATGGCATTAAACACTCATCGAGTGTTTAATTGTCATATGTACCAACAATGGAATTCTTACTTGGGTCTGAAAATGCAATAACACACAACTACATACAAAAATAAACAAGTATAAATTATAACCGTAATAATAGGTAACAAAGTCCATAGAGTTGAAAAATAAAATACTAGAGGGCATAGCTATAAGGTGAGAGTGCCAAGTTTTAAGGAGATGTGCAGGGCACATTTTTACACAGGGTGGTGAATATCTGGAACGCACTGCCAGGAATGGTGGTGGAGACAGGTATGATAGTGCCATTTTGGATAAGCTTATGGATATGCAGGGTATGGAGCGATATAGATCATGCTCAGGTAGATATGCGATGATCTTGGCACCATGTTCGGCTGAGATTGTTGGACGGAAGGCCTGTTTTTGTGCTGTACTGTCCTATGAAAGTTGCTGAGGTTTGTGTTGTGTAGTGTTCAAGAGCCTGATAGTTCAGAGAAGAATCTGTTATTGAAGCCGGTAGAATGTGAGTTGATGCATAAATTAACAGTGGATATCACAATTGCATCCATCTGAAGTTTTCATCAGTTCGACATCATCCATGGTTGGCCAGTAGAACCGGCTGAGCATGAGGGCTGAATGGCCACTGACGGCAACTTTGGGCTTTCTAAATCCAGCATCTTGTGCATTGAGACCCAGACTGGGGACCCGGCAGGGGGCCGCCTGCTGTCACATGCAGCGGCAAGCAGGCAATAGGAATGTTCGATTGACTTTTGTAACTTTGCCTGCACCAAAACGTGGCGACACTTGGGGACTGCCCAGGTGAGTATGTGATTTTTTACCGGGTTGTATGCAAAATAAGACATTTCACCGTACCTAGTTACATGTGACAATAAACTATCATTGAGACTGGTACAGTGAGCTGCACACTGTAATGGCGGGGAACACTGGCAGTCCTGTCAGCTCTGTAATCGCACACACGGCATCAATAAGTGTGAGAAAAAGATAGTAGAGGAGGGGGAACAGGAGGGAGAAAGAACGATGAGGTGGGAGAGAGGGGGGGGAGAGAGAGTGAGCTGCAGGGTGGCTGGAAAACAGGTGTGAAAATGTTAAAAGGATTTACTCCATGGCAGTAGCTATTCATATGCTAATCTAGCATACAAAACTATTCAGCTCTGGAGTGGGAGCTACAAAGAGTTAGCATGCTTTCATATTCATTTCAAGTTTCTTCTGTCTGGTACTAAAATCTCCCTTTCACCAAGGTAAAAATCCCTCTGCTATATATTCAGGTTCGATTATATTTTTAACTGATTCAAAATTAAATTGTAAAGAGATGTTGTAAAAGCAGACAGCTGCTTGGCAGAGTCTGAAAAGAGGAAAGGTTTGTGTTTTACAGAAGAATGTACGAAAAAGGAGCTGCAGTTGGTCTTTTGGACTCCTTTGAGACACTTCTGCCACTTGACAAGATTGTGGGTGATCTTCCAACTCAACACCATTTCCTGGCATTATCCTCGGATGCTGTCCGTGTGGAGTTTGCACGTCCTCCCCACGTCCGCATGGGTTTTCTCCAGATTTTCTCCCACGTCCCAAAGACATGCGGGATTATAGGTTAAATGGCCTCTGTATAATTGCCCCTAGCGTGCAGGGAGTGGATGTAAAAGTGGGATGATATAAAATGAGTATGGGTGATCAATAGTGGGCACACACTCAGTGGGCTAAAGGGCCTATTTCCATGCTATACCTTTCATTCAATCAAGCAATAAATCAATCAATCAATTTAGTGTCTCCATAATCTTTGATTTTTCCAAAAGTCCAGACATTGATTTATTTTCAGGTTTGAATGAAATCAGTGACCGAGCCTCCAGCACTCCCTGGGGGGAGAATTCTGAAGATTCACAACCCATTGGGTGAAAGAGTTTCTCCACATCTCAGCCCCAAATGGACATGCACTCGTGTCGAAGGTACACAAAATTGCTGGGGAAACTCAGCGGGTGCAGCAGCATCTATGGAGCGAAGGAAATAGGCGACGTTTCGGGCCGAAACCCTTCCACTCAGTCTCTTTTGATGCACTCGTGTCACCTGCTTCCAGGTATCTCAGCCGGTGAGCCGGGTCAAGTGCCCTCCCACCTGCCAGGTCCCCCCTCTGAACTTTGTATGCTTCAATTATATCTCCTCTTGTTCTTCTGAAAACACTGAGTCCCAGCCTTGTCTGATGGACCTACCACCCCAGGGATGGGTCTGTGATTCAGTTTTTGATAAGGAAACCAATTGTGCTCAGTACTCCAGCTGCAGTTTCACCAAGACCCTAACACAATGGCCACAAGCCAACAACTCCTCAGGTAATAAAGGCCACCCAAATTCCCAAATACAGTAACTGCACGTTAGCTTTTAGGACTTGGTGGACAAAGATACAGAATATATAAAACACCAGATCCTTTATCACTAAAAAATTACTTGGTGTTTCTGTTTTTATTTTGCCAATGTGGGTCACCTTCCATTTGTCTGCAATCAATTCCATCTGCGATGTTATTGCCCACTCAGATTATACCCTTTGTATCCTCATCATTGCTCACATTCCCAGTCTGACCACCAGCCTCATCAACAAACACAGAGATGTTGCACTGGCTCCATTTGGCCAAGTGTAGGTGGGGGCCGGGGGGGTGACACTATCTCACCATCATGCGAGCTTGTCTGAGACACCCATTCATTCCCAGTCTTTGTTATCTCTCCGTTATTCAATTCTCCATCTGCACAAGTATATTATCCCCAATTCCACAAAGTCTAACCTCGTTTGACAAATTTCTCCGAGGGTCCTTCCAATCACACCACATACACCAACTCATCCACTCTTCCAGATCCACTCACAAAGAACTCCGTTAGATTAATCAAATATGGGTTTACTATCCTTGAATCCGTGTAGAGCCGTCTGTGTGGAGTTTGCACGCACTCCGTGATAATGTGAGATTTATCCGAGTGCTCTTGTTTCCTCCCACATCCCAAAAATGTGCAGGGTGGCAGATTAATTACTCCGACTGTGTCGGTGAATGGTAGAATCTGTGGCGAGTTGTTGGGAATATGGAAAGAATAACGTTGTGTTAATGATAAGAGTACTCAACTGTTGCCATGGACACAGTGGGGTGAAGGACCTTGACGACACTATGACTCCATGATATTAATTGAGACAGTGCTGGCAGGAAAGGGTTCATGGTGTTGGGCAGTGGCAGACCAACAATTATATTTCCATATAGGATGGTGAGCCACTTGGAGGGGAACAGTTGTTTATTTCCCGATATACAATTATGGTGAGGTACAGGTCGGATGAAAATCTTGCTTGTATCAGCATCACAGGGACATAGACAACACACAAAACATAAATTGTACATACATTGCACAAATGCTGCAAGACAGTGAAATGAAAAAGATTGTGAAAAGCAAGGCATTGGAGCAAAGCATAACTAGAAAACAAATCCATGGTTGTGCAGGAGATGGTCCACACTGTTACATTGCTTAGGATTAGGGTTGTACACGTTGGCTCAAGAAACTGTAGGAACGTTTCTGTTCCTGAACCTGGTGCATCTACGCCAAGTGCCCAGTATAGACAGTGTACCTATTGGTGGTGGGTTCTCCAGTACCTGCTGCCCTTGTCCTCCTTGGTGACAGGGATTGTGTGTTGAGGGCCTGCCCCACTTGGGCGTCATTTGCGCAACATCATCTACGCGTCAGGACGCACGACGCGCGCTTCGTGACGCGCACATGATGCATGCATGGTGCGCATTACGCGCGCATGGTGCGTGGTGAGGTAGGCAGTGACGCGCGGTCACACACGGCGCCCCAGGATTTTGGGATGTACAAAATCTTCGCGCGCCATCTACGTGACGCGCAAATGACGCCCAAGTGGGACAGGCCCTTTAGTGAGCTGCTGTTGGAGTTACCTGGACAAGTAACTGCACTGCATTTTGTCCGTTGATGTGTAACGTGGATGGGGCACTGATTAAAGTATTTCACCATGGGTCCCATTATATCCACCGGCAGATCCTAAATAGTTAATACTATTGAAACAAAGGGTTACTCGATTTATTGGAATTGCTTTCTGATTACGTCCCCCCACCCCTTCAACTTATAACCAGTGCTATTTAATTCTTAATAAAACAAACTGTTTTTTAATCAGTAGCTCCGGCAACACAGATTGGGAGAAAGTGCTTCAAAGGATTTTGCGGCAGCCTTGTTTTAGCCCCAAGTTTTGTTGTGTTCCCTGACAAATGTTTTTCCCGTCTCCTTGGATTTTTCCCTTTCAATATCCAGGGCTTCGTCGGAGACTAAAGCCCAGAGATTTGTTTCAAAAGATGGAGCTAATATTGCAGAATTAATAAAACAAACATTGATTATTAATAAAACAAACTGGAGGATTATCCGTGCCATTAATGAGCTGGCATTATGTTAATAAGTGGCTTGATTTTACCTTTTTAACGAGCCCTTGTTGATGTGTGAACCCTACCAGCTGTAATGATTGAGTTCCCTTTGAAAGGAGAGCAGCTTTCGGTTGTTTTGCATTGAAAGAAGTTATGCGAGGTGATGATTTGTGCGTTCTGTTTGTTAATTAATCCATTGTCTTTGTGGATGAGTGCTGCAGTTAAAGGGGAGGGGGGGGGAAGCAGATTGAGTGGCGATGGGGTTGCTGTGTAGCAGGGAGACAGTGGCTGCTGCTCTGTGCCAGACGCTCGGGATAATGAGTTGTATTTCAGCACTATGAAAGGAGTGGGTGAGCTCAATGGGGGAAAGCTGGTCTGTTGGCTGCTTCAGTTTAACGGACGGTGTGGCTGTGAATAGGAATCCAGCCTTTTCCCACGCCCAGAAGACTGAAGAGAGATCCAGTGGTGGGGTCAGGCGACATCACCGCCCGGACACCCTCTGCATACTTATTGAGTCCAAACACACTCAGTCAGCGCCCAGACAATCCCACTCCATTCTGTGTGGCACATGTGTACACACATATATCATAGTGAATTATTCCAGCTCTCCTAAAACACACATGCTCCCATCTGCCCCAGACAATGAATAATTCTCTGCACGTCACTCTGACACAGACTCAGACACACACACACACACACACACACACACAGGCCTGCCATCCAGCCCCTGATGCCAGCCCTAATCTACGCCGGCAATCGTGGGGCATTTGGGTGGCGTTGCTTTTCTTGGCTTCTTCCCACTAATTATTACCCCCCACCCCCTCTCGTTTTCCACCCTCCTGCCTGGTTTCATCCCCCCCCCCCCCCCCCCCACCCTCCCACTTCCCCTTCCATCCCTGATCTTAGCGGGCAATTACCACATGCTGGGGCACCCCAGCAACCTCTGTTAGTGCCTCCACGTCTCCTCCAAAACCCTCTGACTGCTCTCTCCTCCCACTCAGGCCACCATGTTTAAACAGATGGGAAAGCATAAAGAAACGATTCTCTTTGTGTGGGGATGGGGTATGAAAGAACAAAGCCGTTTACTAACTGTCAGGCAGCACCTTGCCCATAACTCTGGACTGCTCAGTGGACAAAAATCTACTCCCCTACATCTCAATCTTAAATGAGCCGCCCCTTATTCTGGGACTCTGAAGTGTCGCTGTAGGTTCCCTCATGAGGAGACACATCCTCCTTCATCCACCCCGCAAATTATCTTCTGTTTCAATGTGATCAGCTCACTTTCTTCAAAACTCCAAGGGTGTGTGGCCCAACCAGTCAACCTCTCCTGTGCCAACCACATCATCTCAGGAAGCAACCTCATGAACCACCTTTAAGCTGCATTCACCATCAGGATGTCCATCCTTAAATCAGGAGCTTAAATCAGGTTTAGAGGGCTCTGGGCCAAATGCAGGCAAATGGGACTAGCCCAGGATGTCAACTTGGTTGGCACGGAGAAGGTGGAGCTAAAGGAAATGCTTTTGTCCCTTTATTCACCCTCAAAGATATTGATTAGTTTTAAGACAGCACGGTGGTGCAGCACATAGGGCCACCGTCTCACGGCACTGGAGACCACAGTTCAATCCCAATGTCCGGCACTGACTGCGTGGACTTTACATGTCCTCCCTGTGACCATGTGGGTTTCTCCCACCTGCAACAACCTGCAGGTTTTGTAAATCGTCCCGAGTGTGCAGGGAGTGGATGAAAAAGTGGGGGAAAAAATAGAATTAAGGTGAACAGATGATCAATGGTCAGCATGGACTTGGTGGGCTGAAGGGCCTGTTTCCTTGCCGCATCTCTAAACTCCAAACTCTATTCCAGGCCATTCTAGATGATGACAACAATGCAGCACTCTCTGTAAAGCTGCAGGAAGTGTCCCATCCGGTCCAGGCACCTGTCAACCACTGTGTTCAAAAAGGTACTGCAGATGCTGGAATATCGAAGGTACACAAAATTGCTGGGGAAACTCAGCGGGTGCAGCAGCATCTATGGAGCGAAGGAAATAGGTGACATTTCGGGCCGAAACCCTTCTTCAGAGTCTGAAGAAGGGTTTCGGCCCGAAACGTCGCCTATTTCCTTCGCTCCATAGATGCTGCTGCACCCGCTGAGTTTCCCCAGCAATTTTGTGTACCTGTCAACCACTGATCCCCTTGGTTTGCTAGATACATTTTTTACATTTAAATTCCTCCTCATTTCCTCCCCCGTTTTTCTTCAATTTTTGGAATGTTTTTACTGTCTTCTACTGTGAAGGCAAACACAATTTCCTTTTCAAAGTCTGTGCCATTTTCTTATTTCTGATTATTAATTCCCCAGTCTCATCGTTCAAGGAACCACGTTTTACTTTAGCTGTCTCTTTCCTCTTCATATACTTTGGAAGCTCCAAGTGTTGTCTTTTATGTTTCTTGAACTGACCGAGGATGCAGCGTTAAGCCAAGCCCTGTGCAGATCTTCAATGGATTCTGAAAGCAGGAGTTGCCTGGTGACTTGGGCCAAAGTTCTTCCCCACCCCATCCCCACCAATCAATGCCATGAGAATTAGATTAACTCATCGTAGAATCAGACAGACATGCAGCACAGAACCAGGCTGTTAAGCCCATTGAGATTCCCACTCCCACATTCTTCTCCCAAACCCCTTCAATTGTTGGATCATTCATCCCATTAGCTCTTCGTGGGATTGTGCTGGGCAAAGTGTGGCTGTCTCCAGCTGTACAGTGGCGCTGACTGCAGTTGCAGTGTTTTGGCACACATTGAGGAAACTACACAGATACTAGTTTGTTTCCTGTGCAGATGCAGAGAGTTTGAGGGAAGTGAACCAGGGCTTGTGAACCATCACGACCCTTCTAAGAGCAAGATAGGCAACGGCGGATAGACAGAGGTACAGCAAGAGGAAGCGCAAGGCAGGAAAACAGACCCCTCAGCAATGGGCACATCAGTAAGTTGCAACCTCCAGTTAGTTATCAAACATTCTGATGGTGGGCATGGACTCATTGGGCTGAAGGGCCTGTTTCTGTGCTATATCAGATGCAGTTGTGAATCTGGAAGTTAATGCAGAAGTCAACACCAACACGTTTAGTGGACAAGACGAGCAGGAACACAGCAGGGAGTGAGGAAAGATAGTTGGATTAAATTGCATTTATTACGATGCAAGGGTCATCACAGTTAAGGTAAATCCTAGGCATGCATCGGTACATGGACTGAGATATTGTAGCCAGTACAGACACATGGCTAAGGGATGGACAGAACTGCTTAGTTTTCTGGAGTATAGGTGCTATAGATGGGATAGAGGTGGAGGAAAGAGGAGGAGGAGGGTAGCATTTTGATTCCAGAAAACTTCACAACAGTAGTCTGTGATGACGTTAATGAGGAATTGTCCAGTGAGGGTTATGGCTGGAACTGGGAAATAAGAAGGGGATGATCATATTGTTGAGAACCGACTATATGCCACCAAATAGACAATGGGAATTGGAGGGATAAATATGCCGCAAAATTGCAGAGAGTTGCAAGACTAATAGGGTTGTCATAGTTGATTTTAGCTTTCCTAATATAGGCCGGGACTGCCATAGTGTCAAGAGTGATCAGATCCACAAGCTGAAGTTCTAAATTAGGACAAGGTGAGTTTTAGATGGCATTACACACAAGCTTGTAAAGGTTGAATGGAATAGGTATTTTTACGGGCTCATGGATGTTTGGCAAGTGGGAGGCTTTTAAATGTGAGGTAGCAAGAGCTGAAGTTATGTATTTCCTGGTAGTTCATTTCAGTTCAGCTTAGTTTATTGTCACGTGTACCGAGATAGCGAAAATCTTTTGTTGCGTGCTATCCAGTCAGCGGAAAGACAATGCATGATTACAACCGTGCCATTTAGAGTGTGTAGATACATAATAATGGAATAACGTTCAGTGCACGGTAAAACCAGCAAAGTCCAATCAAGGATAGTCTGAGGGTCACCAATGAGATAGATAGTAGTTCAGGACTGCTGTCTTGTTGTGATAGGATGATTCAGATAGGGCAAGGCTGGTAGTAGGAGTAAGAGCTTCACCCTGGGAGTGTGTAATGGGACATTGTAGAGGAGACTTCACTCTATAAACATAGAAAATAGGTGCAGGAGGAGGCCATTCAGCCCTTCGAGCCAGCACTGCCATTCATTGTGATCATGGCTGATCGTCCCCTATCAATAACCCGTGCCTGCCTTCTCCCCATATCCCTTGACTCCACTAGCCCCTAGAGCTCTATCTAACTCTCCCTTAAATCCATCCAGTGACTTGGCCTCCACTGCCCTCTGTGGCAGGGAATTCCATAAATTCACAACTCTCTGGGTCAAAAAGTTTTTTTCTCACCTCAGTCTTAAACTAAGTTACAGAGAAAGGTTGAACAAGTTAGGGCTTTATTCTTTGGAGCGCAGAGGTTAAGGGGGGACTTGATAGAGGTCTTTAAAATGATGAGAAAGATAGACAGAGTTGACGTGGATAAGCTTTTCCCACTGAGAGTAGGGAAGATTCAAACAAGGGGACATGACTTGAGAATTAAGGGACAGAAGTTTAGGGGTAACATGAGGGGGAACTTCTTTACTCAGAGTGGTAGCTGTGTGGAATGAGCTTCCAGTGAAGGTGGTGGAGGCAGGTTCGATTTTATCATTTAAAAATAAATTGGATAGTTATATGGACGGGAAAGGAATGGAGGGTTATGGTCTGAGCGCAGGTAGATGGGACTAGGGGAGAATACGTGTTCGGCACGGACTAGAAGGGTCGAGATGGCCTGTTTCCGTGCTGTAATTGTTATATGGTTATATGGTTATGGTTAAATGACCTCCCCTTTATTCTAGGACTGTGGCCCCCTGGTTCTGGACTCGCCCAACATTGGGAACATTTTTCCTGCATCTAGCTTGTCCAGTCCTTTTATAATTTTATATGTTTATATAATTTGACTCTTTGTCTAAAACTGGACTATGTGACAAGGCAGGATCGAGGGAGCTTCATTCTACAGTATATCTGATCTCTACCATACAGTTGCAAATGTCTTTTAATTTTGTGACTAGAGTGTTATGAAAATAATTTGAAAGACCAGAGAATTTGTGAGACATTAATTGCCTCACTCAAGTGACCAATTCCCTGATCTTGGATCAGTATTTTACAGACCCATGTTGTCCATGCTCTGGGATTGATGAATGACATCAGCTGCCCGGAAAAAACGAATGTTCCAACTCATGAGGAGACAATTTAATTTTAGTCCCAAAATTGTTGATCCTGTGAGCAAGGATCTCGCCATAGAAGGAATTCACAGACTTGGGAAATATTTAGGTAATGGATGGTCCCATTTAAAAGATTATGCAAATGAAACAAAAGTTGATACTTTTTATTGCAACTTGCAACTTGCAACATACATTGCACAAATATGCCTATTTGCATAAAACTTAATTACGACCAGTCACCATGCAGCAGGTCAGTAACCAAGGCAACAGATGCAGCATTAATTCTGGTGGACTGGACAGTGGTCTCTGTGTGATGGACTGGGATACATCCACAACTCTGCAATATGTTGCAGTCTTGGGCAAAGCTGTTCCCAAACCAAGCTGTGATGCAATCCAACAGTATGCTTTCTATATATTTCTAAATCTCTAATTTCCCTTTCCCCTGACTCTCAGTCTGAAGAAGGGTCTGGACCCGAAGCGTCGCCTATTCCTTTTCTCCAGAGATGCTGCCTGACCCACTTAGTTACTCCATCTTTTGTGACTCTTGCAGTTCCTTCAACACAGTAGGCTTTCTCTGTAAAAGTTGCCAAGAATTGTTGGAGAGGTGCTGAATTTCCTTTGTCTCCTAAGGAAGTAGAGGAGTTGGGGTGCTTTTTCTTTGGCCATAGCTTCAAGGTGGTTTGTCTACACCAGAACATTGGTAATATTAACACCATGAAACTTGAAGCTCTCAACCATTTCCACATCGGCATCATTGGTGCTAATTGGGGCCTATACTCTGTCATGCTGCCTGAAGTCAAAGAGCAGGGTGAGTAGAGTCTTTGGAGGATGTGGTCAATAGATTTTTGACAAGCAAGTGGGCAAAACGTTGCTGGTGTTGGAGGATGCTGACAGTCCGATCAGCCCAAGTGACCTTGGGGATTGGCGTGCAGGTCTGACGGGTAGTTCCTGCCCCACTTGCTATGTCTACAGGGATCCCTGTGTGCAGAGCGCTGTGCCCCTGGTGTGACACAGCCTCCACCTTCACCACTGTCCACCTGTGGTCACCACCACCACCTCCCAGAGAATGAGTTGCACGCCACCTCCCCCTCGTGGACCCCAGACCGCCCCAGCAACACTCACATCATTCAAGCAACGAGGTGAAAACCTGACTGGAATGTGCAACTGCCGGAAAGCAGAGACTGATATTAATTCTTCAATCACGGAAAACTCGACACCAAATGAAGTCAATGGCTATAAACTTGCTGAAAGTGAGTGATTGAGTCATACAGCACGGAAACAGGTCCTGAGGCCCAACTCATCCACATCCCTCTAAACATTTGTTATCCGTGTATCTGTCCAAGGGCAGAGGTGAGGTGAGCGGATGAGATGGGGAGGATGGGGGAGTGTGGTGTGGAGCAAGGAGGGAAATGGATGGAGGGAGGTGTGGGGGGGGGGGGGGGGTGGGGGTGGCAAGGAAGAAGAGTGAGTTGTGAGGGTATTAATGGGGTGATGAAGTGCCATTGGAATAGACCAAGGAATGACTGATAATTGGAGTTGGAAGTGAACAGGTAATTTGTGATGAAGTGATGTGGGGGGAGGTGAGAAGAGGGATGGGAGTCTGAACTGTTGATTTGTTTTGGTTTATTAATGTCATGGGTACAGAAATACAGTGAGAAACCTTTTGATTTGTGTGCTATCCATGTAAAACATTAATTCACCAATACAATCAGGCCATGCAGAAGATACCGTTACCTCTACAGAAGAGAGTGAAAGGTGAAAGGAAGAGTGGAAGGGTAGGCGTTGAGTAGATGAGGGGATTGGAAGTGGACCGTTGTTAAGTTGCCAGCCTCCTACAGTCGGTGCTGGGCCACGTTGTATGGGGAGGTGGGGAGACAGGAGACACTGGGAGGACGTGTACGGAACAAAGAGCCTCGAGCTGTGGCACATGCGTGCGGCCTCTCTGCCGATCCCCCGGGAAGGCCGTGCCTGCTATCACCGCAAACCCTCCCCTCTCCAAACCACAATCTAATTTACTTTCCTAAAGTTCGTTTCAGTCCATTCTCAGCGGTGCTAAAGTGAAATGGAAATTCGTGAAGGAAAACCGGCACCCGTGCATTCAGACGGCTCCCCGAATGCTAAACCAGTCACCCCTTTTGTTTTAACTTGTTTAATTGTTCTCCTGAATTTATGGCCTGGTATTAATTGTTAATAAAAGATCTTGCAGCTGAATGATCCAGCCTGTCATCCCTGTACCAGCCTGTGATAATCGCAGGGAAATCTGGGCACCATCTGTGGACTGCGTTATAGAGAGAGGGAGGGGGGGGGGGGGGCAGAGTGAGTAGGGGACAGAGACAGACAGGATGAGGGGAGAGAGACAGAGACTGTGAGGAAGTAGACGGACAGTGAGGGCCTGAGGGGGGAGAGATAGTGAGGGGGGAAGAGTATCCACTGCCTTGTGAAAATAAGAGTGGAAGCACAGTTAAATTTAACTGTGAGGGTTGTAATGAAAGTGGGACACTCATTCACTGTGTGCGTGTGTGTGTGTGTGTGTGTGTGTGTGTGTGTGTGTGTGTGTGTGTGTGTGTGTGTGCGCATGTTTATATGTCTGATACAGTAAGAGATGGCTGTGTGTGTGTGTGTGTGTGTGTGTGTGTGTGTGTGTGTGTGTGTGTGTGTGTGTGTGTGTGTGTGTGTGTGTGTGTGTGTGTGTGTGTGTGTGTGTGTGTGTGTGTGTGTGTGTGTGTGTGTGTGTGTGTATATATGTACACATGTCCCTGTTCCATTAGCCGAAGTATGACCAACTACAAAACCAATACTTCTATAGACTAACTATACATTTTAATTAAGGACAGGCAGAGTTTCCTGTGACCCGGGGTTGACCTTAAGCCCAGGTTCCAGTTTCTGCCGGACCTGGAGTTGGGGTCAGTCGACGTTGGTCCCATAGTCTGGAGTTAACTCAGGAGGTACCCAACCTGAGCTGCCAGGATCACCATCACTCGCAGTAGAATCAACATATTATTATCAGTGTGAGGTTATCAAACCATTATAGCCAGTAGGAAGGAGACCCTTTAGCTCATTAATCCCACGTCAGCCCCTGTCCATGCCACTTAGAATACAGAACAGTAGAACAAAGGAACAGGCCCTTCGGCCCACAATATCCGTGCAAAATCTAATGCCAAGTTAAACTAATCTCCAAAAACACAAAGGGCTGGAGTAACTCAGCAGGTCAGGCAGCATCTGGAGAACATAGATAGGTGAAAGTTTGGGCCGAACCCCTTCTTCTGCCTGCATACGATCCATAATCTCTCCATTCCCTACATATCCATATACCTATCTCAAACTTCTTAAATGCCACTGTCGTAACTGCCTGCACCACTGCCTCTAGCATTGCGTTCCAAGCACCCACCACCCTTTGTGTAAAATAAAAATTTGCCCTGCACATCTCCTTCAAACTTTCCCCCTTGCCCCAATCTCTTCTGCAGCCTCTCCGAAAGCCTCCACTCCTGTAATGGGGCGATGCTCCAAATATAGACTAACCACGGTTTTATAAAGTTGCAACATGGTGTACCTGGTGTAGGTGTGTGTGTGTGCGCACAGTTCCAACAGTAGACTCATTGTATATCATGTACCAGCAGTTTTTTTGCAAGATGTTCTAATAAGTGTTACAATTACTGCACCGGGTATGAGAATTGGTGCTTGTTCAAAAGGGTCGGTGGTTGGGGAACAGTATGTTCCTTTTGTGTTGCTCAGTACTGCTTGAGTTAAAGGCTGTCAAAGGGTAAAAATGTGGGCGTTTTCTCTCTGCACTACCTGTTGTACTGTGGTACTCAATCAAGAGAGGTAAGGTTTCTTTTGACTGGATAGCATGAAAACTAAAGTTTTTCACTGTATCTTGGTATGCATGACGATAGTAAACTAATAGCAATACAGATGAAGATAATGTCCTGTCATAGAGGGTCAGCAGGTTCACATGCCAGCTCTGCTCTATAGACGGACACGTGAATATGCAGGGAGGGAATGGAAGGATATGGATCACGTACAGGCAGAGGAAATTAGCTTAACTTGGCATTATGTTCAGCATGGACATTGTGGGCTGAAGGGCCTCTTCCTGTGTTCTATTTTCAAACCCGCTCCTTATCATTAACTGTGGTCTTTGCCTAATACGATGTTATATGGAGCCTCAGCCTGTCTCTTCAGCTCGATGTAATGGTCCCTGGACATTGCAGGGGTTCACGGCTCAGTTTGCTCAAGCACAGCCCCAGTAATGAGCAAAGTAAAAGAGGCTCAAGGCCCAGTCCACACGTAACCCAAGCCAACATCCCCAGGGCACACTCAATCTAGTTCTTGGCTCTAGAGACGTGGAGGTGCTTCATGAGCAACGTCCATCACTCAGTCTCACAGTGAGCGGCTCCCATCGGGAATGTCTGCCTGAGAGTACGGAGGATCCATCTTCCACTGCGGGTGTAGATATATCCCCATAGGTACAAAACATCCATTTCTGTGCAGATAGATCTGGGCAATGGGATCAAGGGAGTTGGTAAACAAAGAGCCGGCATGGACCAGCTGGGCCAAATGGCCTTCCCCATGTTGCGATAAATCTCTGATTCCAAAGGGAATCCATGCATTGGTTGAACGGTGCGTACATGAGCAGACCATCAGAATTCTGCGTCTTTACTTCAAAACGATCCTATTTTCAGCAGCTCAGAAAGACAGGATGAATTGCATGCAAAGGAGAGCAGAGAAACAGACCATTGGTCTCAACAGCATCATGCCAATGTCCCTGCTCCTAACAAGCCTCCTCCCTCCATCAACACTGACTATCCTGTCAGCTGTCCACATGGCGGGCATCACTGATGTCTGTGATATTTCTTGACGTCTGTTGCTTGTTGAACAAACAGCACTGAGCACGACAGCAAGAAATTGCAGAGAGTTGTTGATGTGGCCCAGTCCACCACACAGTCCAAATTCCTCATGATTTACTCTTATCTACACTTCACACTCTCTAGGAAAAGTAAGCGACAGAATCATTGACTTGTCCCAGCCCAATCATTTCTCCTTCTCCCTGCTCCCATTAGGCAGAAGGTACAGAAGCTTAAAAATGCACACCACCAAACTGAGGAACAGCTTCTTCCACTTTGTTACCAGGCTTCAAAACGGTCCTTCCCAAAACCAGAGTAGTGTACAGATTCTCCAAATGCAGACATTGTATCTGGGAATGTTATGCTGCAATTCGATAAATATATTCTGCATTCTGTATCTCTCTCTTTGCTCTATGTATGTCATTGGGTTTGACTTGATTGTAGCTATGTATTGTGTTATCTGATTTGTTTGGATAGCATGCAAACAAAAACTTTTCACTGTACTTCAGTACGAACGACAGTAATAAATCTAATCCGGGGATGTTTGCAGTGAGTTGAGGGACGGGTCGGGCACCTACACACACAGAGAGGGTTTTGACTCTTGGCTCCCAGTCCCTCAACAAATCTGGAGGATTTCTGTGGAGGATTAATTACTCCCAGATATTCCCACATCTTCCCTGCCTCAGCCAATGTCCAGAGGATGGTCATGCTTCACTGGGCAGGGAAATCCAACTTGTTCCCACGCCATCCCTGAGGCACCAACATAACCAGGGAAAATTTTGTGCCGGTGTCATCCTTTAGGGAAATACCCACAATCCGCAAGAAAATACACAGCAGAGTTCCAGCCCCTCCTCTGCCCTAGAAAATTCCCATATTTCCATGAAGAAATTTCCCAAAATAATCTCCTCCACTCACTGTGAAATTCCCATCGTCCCTGGAGATATTCGCCCCAATCCCTATCCAACTTGGCATTGGGCTGACTGAGCCCTCATCTCCTCTGGGACGACAGATGGCACAATGGGCTAAGTGTTCGGCTGGCAACCGGAAGGTAGCTGGTTCGAATCCCGCTTGGAGTGCATACTGTTGTTGTGTCCTTGGGCAAGACACTTCACCCACCTTTGCCTGTGTGTGTCCTTGGGCAAGACACTTCACCCACCTTTGCCTGTGTGTGTGGATGTAATTATGTGAAGCACTTTGGGGTCAATGCAAGTTGACTAAAAATGTGCTATATAAATAAAGAAATTTAATTTAATTTAATTTACAGGGCAATTGTTCCACCACGAGCTGGTAAGGAAAGTGTTCCAAAGAACACCTCCAGTCCTCCCATATCCCAAAGACGTGCGGGATTGCAGGTTAATTGTAGGTTAATTGGCCGCTGTGAATGGCCCTTAGTGTGTAGGGAGTGGATAAGAAGAATACGTTAACATAGAACTAGTGTGAACGGGCAATCGATGGTCGGCATAAACTTGGTGGGCCGAAGGGCCCGTTTCCACGCTGTGTCTCTGAACTATCCACCTACCAAATCTTTCTTATCCATGTACCATGAATGCTTCCTAAGCCTCCATGAAATGGCTTACCTCTACATTTTGGATCCTGTCAATTTGTTCATGATTCACCCACCAGAGAACAGCTCAATCAAGTTATGATCAAGTCAAGGGTGATCGATGGTCGGCATGGAATCAGTGGGCCGAAGGGCTGGTTTCCATGCTGTGTCACTAAACTAAACTAAACTAAACTAAAATGATCCATGACTGTGGAGGGAACTTGTAAATTCTGAAAGGACTAGTAGATGGGCCCAGCAGCCCAGCAGCTCACTGCAGTGTTGATTCTGAAACGCTCTCAGTGAAAAGCAATAGGGTCAGAGTCACACACTGAGGACTCGGGTGCAATAATGATGTTGTCACAGCAGGTATTGAGGGGTGGGCAGGGGTGTGGAGTGACAGTGAGAGTGTTATATGAGAGGTTCCCTATGAGGGGGTGACTGTGAAGTTCCCATAGAGAGGAATACATTGAGTTTAGATACTGGTTTATACCAAAGATAGATACAAAGTGCTGGAGCAACTCAGCGGGTCAAGCAGCATCTCTGCAGAAAAAGGAGGGTGACGTTTCGGGTCAGGACCCTGAAGAATGATCTAAAGAAGGGTCCCAACCCAAAATGTCACCCATTGTTCTTCAGAGGCTCGGGGTGCTATGAGGCTGCAGGGTGACTTGGATAGTCCTGAAAAAGGGTCTCGACCCAAATCATCACCTATTCCCTTCGCTCCATAGACGCTGCCTCACCCGCTGAGTTTCTCCAGCATTTTAGTCTACCGTGGATGTATTGGTGATCATTTTCCAATGTTCTGTCGACTCTGTATCAGTTCCTGTGGACTGGAGGGTAGCCAATGTAACTCCACTTTTTAAGAAAGGAGGGGGAGAGCAAAAGAGGAGTTATAGGCCAGTTACCCTTACATCAGTAGTGGGGAAGATGCTTGAGTCAATTGTTAAAGATGTTACAGCAGCGTATTTGGAAAGCAGTGACAGGATCGGTCAAAGTCAGCTTGGATATATGAAGGGGAAATCATGCTTGACGAATCTTCTGAAATGTTTTGAGAATGTAACAAGTTGAATGGATAAGGGAGAACCAGTGGATGTGGTGTATCTGGATTTTCAAAAAGCCTTTGACAAGGTCCCGCACAAAGGATTAGTCTGCAAAATTAGAGCACATGGTATTGGGGGTAGGGTATTGACATGGATAGAGAACTGTTTGGCAGACAGGAAGCAAAGAGTAGGAATTAATGGGTCCTTTTCAGAATGGCAGGCAGTGACAAGTGGGCCGCAAGGCTCGGTGCTGGGACCTCAGTTATTTTCAATATATATTGATGATTTAGACGAGGTAATTAAATGAGACTTCTCCAAGTTTGCGGATGACACAAAGCTGGGTGGCAGTGTGAGCTGCAATGAGCATGCTATGAGGTTGCAGGGTGACTTGGATAGGTTGAGTGAGTGGGCAGATGCATGGCAGATGTAGTATAATGTAGATAAATATGAGGTTATCCATTTTTGTATCAAGAACAGTAAAGCAGATTATTATCTGAATGGTGCGGATTAGGAAAAGGGGAGGTGCAACGAGACCTGGGTGTGCTTGTACATCAGTCACTGAAAGTAAGCATGCAGGTACAGCAGGCAGTGAAGAAAGCCAATGGCATGTCGGCCTTTATTGCGAGAGGATTTGAGTTTAGGAGCAATGAGGTCCTACTGCAGTTGTACAGGGCCCTGGTGAGACTGCACCTGGAGTATTGTGCGCAATTTTGGTCTCCTAATTTGAGGAAGAACATTATTGCTATTGAGGGAGTGCAGTGTAGGTTCATCAGGTTAATTCCTGGGATGGCGGGACTGTCATATGATGAAAGAATGGGTCTACTGGGCTTGTATTCACTGGAATTTAGAAGGATGAGAAGGGATCTTATGGAAACATAAAATACTTAAAGGATTGGACAGGCTAGATGCAGGAAAAATGGTCCCGAATTTGGGGGAATCCAGAACCAGGGGTCACAGTTTAAGAATAAGGGGTAGGCCGTTTAGGACTGAGATGAGGAAACATTTCTTCACCCAGAGAATTGTGAATCTGTGGAATTCTCAGTCACAGAAGGCAGTGGAGGCCAATTCACTGGATGTTTTCAAGAGAGAGTTAGATTTAGCTCTTCGGGCTAAAGGAATCAAGGGATATGGGGAAGAAGCAGGAACGGGGTACTGATTTTAGATGATCATCCATGATCATATTGAATGGCGGTGCTGGCTCGAAGGGCCGAATGGCCAACTCCTGCACCTATTTATCTATGTTTCTGTTTCTATGTTTCCTCCTTCCTACACCGTCCGGGTCTCTCTTTACTTTCCTTCTCTCACCCCCCATCTCTCTGGATCTGCTGCTGCCTATGTTTATCCCACTCATTCCTGCATTAGAACATAGAGCAGAACAGCATAGAACAGGCCCTTCCGCCCACAATGTCTGTGCCGAACATGATGCCGTTAAACTGATCTTCTGTGCCTGCACATGATCCATATTCCCTGCATTTCCATGTGCCTATCTAAAAGCCTCTTAAACACCACCATCATATCTGCCTCAATCACCACACTTGACAGCTCTTTCCAAGTATCCACCACCCTCAGTGTAAAAATAATTTCCCCTGCATATCTTCTTCTGACCTTAAAGCTATGCCTTCTAGTCTTTGACATTTCCACCCTGTGAAAAAGGTTCTGACTGTCTACCCTATCTCTGCCTCCCATCATTGTATATACTTTCATCACTCCGCTCAGCCTGCGAAGCACCAAAAAAAAACAATCCAAGTTTGTCCGACCTCTTCTTATAAGCGAATACCCTCTGATATAGTCATCATTCTCCATCTTTCCCTCTATATAATCTCTGCTTTGTTCCCTTTTCCTTCTCTCTCTTCCCCTCCCTTTCTCTCCCTCTCTCTCTCCGTCCATCGGAAGGATTTAATTGTCACATATATATATATATACACCGACAACGGAACAATGAAATTCTTAGTTGCATCAGCATAACCGGCCTGTAAACACAACGCTCATAGATAACATAATAAAGAAACAAAATTAAATCTATTAAACCCCCACCCCACCCCCCCAAAAGATGTGCCGGCCATTCCGTGCCAGGAGTGGGTGCGTTGTTGCCTTGCGTTGCTGCCTCCGGCGATGGTATTAGCAGGCAGCTGACTGGTGCAGCTCTCCCTGAGTGCAGGAGACAGCCGACATTTGCATATTCAGAGCAGGTGGAGCCCCATCTGCTTAAGATGTCTGAGCACCAAATTAGTGACTGCGGCCTTGATTGCCGCTGCATTCATGTGAGCGCGGTGGGTTCAACAAATAACAGCTAAATCATCGTTTGCTTGACATGTGTCTGGCAGTGTGTCTGCAGGACTTGCCTGGCTGCCAGCTTCACCCCAACACCCTCACTCCAAGCCTCGTTTGTATTTGCACCAGAACATCAACCCTGGTGACGCCGAGTGCCCTAAACCTACCATTGTTTTAATTCTGATTTACATGTTATTCTGCCTGCCCTCTGATTAAGCAGATGCGATGCAATATATCCTGCGTGTTTTATTCTGAGCACCCATTCTCGCGATTGCTGCCTCTCTCTCCGTTTCCTCTCTGTTCAATCTTTCCATCGCTCTCCCTTTCTCTTTTTCCTTTTCCTCCGTCACACTCTTTTTCCCTTCGATAGCAGACAGAACAAAAGGAAAGTACGGTGTTGCCATTTCCTTTTGTAGGAAAAAGGCATTAGCCCCCACGTTTGATTTCACCGTTGCCTCAATCGCTCCTTAAATTATCTCTTCACCGACGTAGAAATAATGATGCATTTCTGTAGAAGCAGAGTTGTTTTCAGAGTTGGCAAATGACTGACGTCCATCTGTTTGCTCCGGTTCTCGTTTCTGTGAGGAATTGTTCTGAACAGGAACAAAATAAGGGCACTTGGTCCCTCAAACCTGTGCTGTCCTTCAGGATGGCTGAGTTCAAAGTCATGGCTCATCTGACCCTTAACTCCATTTACCTGCCTTGAAAGAATTGCCTTTATAGAATTTCCTTTCTATAGTGCCATTCACGACCTCAAGGCCAAGACTGTTAAACTGCTTTTCACGTTCACACACAGTGGTAATGCACAGTAAGGTCTAATGGTCGTGAGCAGGTCCACCGTTGTTGAAATGGTGAAGAGAGATTGTCGAGAGTCTTTATGGGGTCTTTAATGTCTGAGAATTCCTTGTTACTGACCTGAAACCCAGCCCAGACCTTGTGCTGAAGTCCCTGGTGTGGGTCTTGAACCTACAACCGACTGATTCAGAACGGAGAACGGATTAGTTCCATGAGCTTCAATATCCAACCCAACAATACCTCTATAATCTCACGTTTTAATCTTGCAATTCAACACCAGGCTCAGCAGCATCTTGAGGAGAAGGTCCCAACTTTCTCACGAATAAAGTGAGTTTCAGAAAATTCATTCTCTCCTCATCGATGTTGAAAGGGAGCCGAGAAAGAGAGGTGTGGACTACCTATTCTCACCCCACTCACAGCCCCTAGGTGTTTTACTTACCTAGGTTACTTACAAGCGACATAGGAGGCCATTCAGACCATCAGGTCCATCGCAGCTCCCAGCAATGCAATCCCATCAGTGCATACCCCCTCTCCTGATCCCCCTGGACCTCTGCAACTCATTCTCTCTCACACATGCCTTTCAACCCCTTCCAATTTCTCTTCCCACTTACCAACACAAAGGATTGGTTTATAGAATAGAAACCAATTAAATTTTACCTGTCAGCTTAACCTTAGGATGTAGGATGAAACCAGAGTGCCTGGAGGAACATACCGACCTGGTCATTCCCTCTTCTCTCCTCTCCCGTCAGGCAGAATTTAAAAACACATTCAAATACCACCAGATTCAAGAACACCTTCCCCAGTGTTATCTGACTGCTGAACAGTCATCTCATAAACTAGGGTGTAGTCTTGATTTTCCAACCTATGTAAATGTAGCCCTTGCACCTTGTTTTCTGTTACTCCGTAGCTGTATTAATATATTCTGTACCTTTCTCCATGTTGTACCTGTGTATGGCCTGAATGTAAACATGTATAGAATGATTTGACTGGATAGCATGCAAATGTTATTGTGTCTCGGTATACACATGATATTAATAAACCAACACAAATACATGGCCGCAGGGTGAACATGCAGATGCCTCACAGACAGCACCTGAGATCAGGATTGAACCTGCGTTCCTGGAGCTAAGTGGCAGGAGTTCTTCCATCGGAGACGAGAGTCAAAAAATCTCCTTTCACTCCTGAAAAGATGACATATAAGCCTCTCTTTTCTTCCATGGCCCAGGAATATTACAGCATCCTTTTGTCTAGACTGTTACTAAAAGAGGGGCCCTGAGAGAGGAGATCAGAGGAAACTCAGGCTGTATCTTTTGGAACCTCTCTCGCTGAGGGCTGGTGACTGGCTGGGACCTTGGAAACTGTGGGAAGGTTACAGATAAGGTATCTCCCCAGGGAATATCTTGGATAAGTCAGCTCTCTTCTCCCTTCTCCCGCAAACCTTCACATTTTAAAGGGCACTGCCCAGAACTGTATTCCATTCTCCAGCAGTGGTGTTGCCAATGCTTTATGAAGGTTACATGCCTGCCCTTGCACTAGGTGTGTCTGGGTATTTATCGGCTCATGCTCTCGGGCACTTTGTCAAATCACATTACCTTCAGCTGCCTGACCCCTACACTCTGGAATTCCCTTCCTAAACCACCTTGCACCTCTCTCTCATGAGCCTACCTACTTGACCAAGATTTTGCCATCCGACTTAAGGTCATACAGTCATACAACACGGAAACAGACTCTTCGGCCTATCTCGACCACACTGACTGAGATCATCATCTATGCAAATCCCATTTACCTGCATACCACTTTAATCCTATCATATCCTCTGTGATAATAACTGTTCTCTGCCTCCTCCTCTGGCAGCTTGTCCAAAGGAGGAGGCAGATTCTCTGTGCGAAAAATCTGCTCCTCAGACCTCCTTTAAATATTTCCCTCTCTCACTTTAAACTTGTGTTCTCTAGTTTTAAACTCCCCTACCCTTGGAAACAGATGATGATCATCTGCCCAATTCGGTGCGGACTCGGTGGGTTGAAGGGCCTGTTTCCGCACTGCATCTCTAAACTAAACTAAAACGAAAAATCTATGCTCCTCCCAATTGTTTAAACCACTGTAGGTCACCTTTCAGCCTCCTGTGCTCCAGTGAGAACCATTCCAGCCTGTTCAATCTCTTCTTGTGACAAAAGCCCTTCATTCCAGGAAACATTCTCTGCTCTTCCCAGTTCTGCCACCTTTCTCTGGTGTGAAGATCAGAACTGCAAGCTACACTCCAAGTGTGGTCTGGACAAAGTCTTGTAATTCACAATTAACTGTCCCAACTCTTATACTCAATGTCCCTGCCTGTATGGCAAGCGAACTGAACGCTTTCTTCACTACTGTTGATGAAGGTGATTTATGAGTTTAGGATGTGGATGTTGTCTACATAGATTTTAATACGGTATTTGATAAAATTCCCCATGGTAAGCTGATCCAGAAGATTAAGATGCACAAGATTAACAGTGACTTGGTCATATGGTGTTTAAGAAGGAACTGCAGATGCTGGAAAATCGAAGGTACACAAAAATGCTGGAGAAACTCAGCGGGTGCAGCAGCATCTATGGAGCGAAGGAAATAGGCAACGTTTCGGGCCGAAACGTTGCCTATTTCCTTCGCTCCATAGATGCTGCTGCACCCTCTGAGTTTCTCCAGCATTTTTGTATACTTGGTCATATGGATTCAGAACTGGCTTATTGATAGAGCACAGAGGGTTGTGGTGAAGGGACAACATTTAAGATGGAGGTCTGTGATCAGTGGAATTCTGCAGAGATCTGTGCTGAGTCCTCTGCTCTTTTTTGTGATGTACACAAATGACTTGGATGTAAATGTAGATGGTTTGGTTAGTACGTTTGACCTTGACACCAAGATACCTGGGGTCGGGGACTGAGAGAAAGGCTGTCATAGTATATAGTGGGTTGTAGATCAGTTACCGAAGTTGGTGGAGAAATGGCAGATGGAATATAATCCCAGCAAGTTTGAGAGGTCAAATGTAAGTAGGAAAAAAAAATGCAATAATGGCAAGGTCATTAACAACATTGATATATAGTGGGATCCAAAACTCCCAGAAAGTGGCAACACAAGTAAATAAAAATGCTGGAGAAACACTCAGCGGGTGAGGCAGGCATCTATGGAGCGAAGGAAATAGGCAACGTTTCGGGCCGAAACGTTGCCTATTTCCTTCGCTCCATAGATGCTGCCTCACCAACTGAGTTTCTCCAGCATTTTTGTCTACCTTCGATTTTCCAGCATCTGCAGTTCCTTCTTAAACACAAGTAGATAGAGTGGTAAAGAAGGCGTTTTGTAAGCTTTCCTTCATAGATTGAGACATTGAGTATAAGAGACAGGAAGTCAGGATGCAGCTTTACATTAGCCCACATTGGGAGTATCGTATGCAGTTCTGGTCACCCCATCATCGGTAGGTTGTAGCCGCTTTGGAAAGGGTGCAGAGGAGGTTTATCAGAATGACGCCTGGATTAGGGGATATTGGCTACAGGAATAGGTTGGACAGACTTGGAATGTTTTCTCTAGGACCCTGGAGGTTGCAGGAAGACCTGATAGACATATATACAATGATGAGAGGCATAGATTGGGTGTACAGTCAGAACCTTTCTCCCAGGATGGAAAAAATCAAATATTAAAAGACTTAGCTTTAAGAAGAGGGAGGCAAAGTTTGAAGGAAAAGTTTTTCACATAGAGGGTAGTGAGTGCCTAGAATATGATAGTGGCATTTAAGATACTTTTGGCACATGGATATGCAGGAATAGAGTGATATGGGTTATTTTCATGCAGGGAAGTGATGGTACTGGCATTATGGTCTTGTCATTTAAACCAGTATCTGCAGTTCTTTTTCGTTACATATGTTCGGCACAGACCTTATGGGCCTAAGAGCCTGTTCTTTTGCTATACCGTTTTATGTTCTATGTGTCCTGCTATTTTCAAGGAGTAGTGAAGTTTCCTGACTTATCTAAATTTAGTTTAGAGATACTGCACGGAAACAGGCCCTTCGGCCCACCGAGTCCGAACCGACCCGCGATCCACGCTCATTAACACTATCCTACACACACTAGCGACAATTTACACATACACCAAGC
This sequence comes from Amblyraja radiata, assembly GCF_010909765.2. Taxonomy (NCBI): domain Eukaryota; kingdom Metazoa; phylum Chordata; class Chondrichthyes; order Rajiformes; family Rajidae; genus Amblyraja; species Amblyraja radiata. The sequence continues at coordinate 19,917,955 of NC_045984.1, forward strand.
CAATGAACCTACACAACTGTAGATCTTGGAGTGTGGGAGGAAACCGAAGGTCCCGGAGAAAAACCACGCGATCACGGGGAGAACGGTGCAAACTCCGTACAGACAGCACCCGTAGTCGGGATCTGAACCGGATCTCCGGCGCTGAAAGCGCAGTAAGGCAGCAACTCTACCGCTGTGCCACCGTGGCCACCTCTACTGCCTGTCTTGATTTTAAGAACAAGATGAGCTACCCTTCAAACTCCTGACACCTCAGCCATGGCTAAAGATCTCCTTGAATGGTATAATGTTAAACCTCTGAAAATTGCCTCTCACCAGCCCTAAGAGGCATCCTAGGATTTGTTTGGTCCTGTGGAAAGTTCAATGCTTCATCCAGTTTAGTTTGGAGATACAGAATGGAAACATGGTTCTTCAGCACATTGAGTTCATGCTGACCAGCGATCACCTGCTCACACTAGTTCTATGTTCATCCACTCCCTGCACACTAGGGGCAATTTACTGAGGCCAATAAACCTACAAACCCGCATATCTTTGCGATGTGGGAGGAAACTGGAACACCCGGAGGAAATTCACTGGTAGAATGTGCAAACTCCTCACATACAGCAGCCGAGGTCAGGATTGAACCTGTACCTCTGGTGCTGTGAGGCAGCGGTTCTACCAGCTGCACCACTGTGCTGCCCTTCTTGTTTAACGGACCCGATCATTTGCCAGCAAAGAAATTGGCATTGCAAAGAGTTAATTTACTGAACACTTAGCAAGAATCCCCAATCCTGCAGAGTGGCCCTGATGGTAGCTGTGCATGAGTAGCCCCCCACCCTGTTGTTGAGGAGTTAATTAACCTGCAGTGGACATGCATGCACTCCTTGAACCCACCCGTGCAGGATGTGGACGGGCTGGTTGGAGAGTGGGGCTAAATTTAAATCTGGGGGTACGAGATATCTGTAGGTGTTGGTGGAGGAAGATTTGGGGCATCAGATGCTGTTTCTGGTTTAATAGAGACATAAGCTTGCTGGAGACGAGTAGAGGCTGTGTGGAATGTGTTTGTGTGTGCGGGTCAGCCTCACTCTGCGCACTATTCACCGTCAGAGGCAGCCTACAGCCCTACAGTGTTTTATTCTAAAGCATAAAGAATGTTTTGGCACCAAGTTTAAGGCAGTATTTAAATCTGGGAGAGCCCGGCTCGATTGAATTGCTGCCTTTGAATTCTCTGTTGGGGATCTATTATCTGATATGTAAATGGACGGGATATGGGAAAATGCGCAAATCAAATATTCAGGCGATGCCAGCCCTTTCAGCGCACCGACTCCCACAGTGAGCTGCATTCTCTCCCAGCTGTGCTCATGAACTTGCTTTCTTCCTTTCTGTACACACAATGATCTATTTAACGCGTTGTGTTGGCCGCTCCCTCTCATCTAAATTGCGGGGGAGGTGGCGTAGGGAGGGGGTGGGGTGGGGGGCTTGGGGGGGGGGGGTGAACTTGAGACCGCAGCACCGTGTGGGAGAGGCGCAGATGAGGCACAGATGAAACAGCGTGCGTGGCAACCGTGGGCGGGGGCTCGGGTTTTGGTGCTGAGGGGTGCGGACTTGGCGAGACAGGGAAAGGCACTGGCAGGGGAGGGGGTGGGATAAATACTAGCGAGCATTGAGGTGCTGGGAATTATTGCAAGTGAGGAGATATTCTGCTGCGACGGAGGGATCCAAAGGAGAGGGTAATTGGTGATTTAGGTTTAGGCTTATTACCCTCACATGCACCGACTGAGGTACAGTGAAAAGCTTTGTTTCACAGGCGATCCAATCTGATCAGATAATACCATACATAAACGCAATCGTCAAACTCGAATACAATAGGTAGAGCAAAGGGGAAGATACAGAGCGTAGAATATAGTGCCCAGCATTGTAGTGCACCAGCTCCAGGGACAAAGTCCAATCTCCGCAATGGGGTAAAGATGAATCAGGCAGTACCCTTGCTTATGGAAGGACTGACAACAGAGGGGGAGAAGCTGTTCCCGAGGCGCTTTATATCTCACGACCAGGGCGGGTTGGATGGGAGGGGTGGAACCTCAAATGCACTGCGGTACGTTGGGGAGAGTCAGGCAGTGCTGTGGACAGCTCTGGCGGCATGGCGTGCCTACGCAGCAGTGTGGTGAGGACCCAGTTCAAGTTCAAGGTCAGGGTTGACATTCAGCTGTCAAAGCCGTCTGCGCTGCTCCCCCCGCCCTTTGTTCTGCATCTCATTTGCATCTGATGAATTATTTAAATTGCTCACTGTCTGCACCCCCCCTCCCCCGCAGCTTGCCAACCCCTCCCCCCCACTCTCTCTCTCTCTCTCTCTCTGTAGACGGAGGGGTGGGGGGGGGGGGGGTGACTGCACAGCTGCTCCCCGAGCCCAGGCACCCCTACCTCCTGCAGGCGACAGTGTGGATGGGGCAGCTCGGTTAGATCGGGGTCGTGTGAATCCAGCTGAACCCCAGCATCCAGAACCTTCCTCTGGCCCAGCACCAGAGACGTTTCCAGAATCGGAGCTGCACGTGTGCCAGCTCAGCATTAATCTGTCGGGCAAGGAACACGGACCCCATCCGTGAATAACATAAAGTAGAATTAGGCCATTTAGCCCATCAAGTCTACTCCCCCATTCAATCATGGCTGATCTATCTCCCCCTCCTATCTCCATTCTCCTGCCTTCTCCCCATAACCTCTGACACCTGCACTAATCAAGACTAATAAATGTATGGTCCACCCGTTCCACCACTGGCCAGCGTGGGGGCAAAGCAATGGGCATGAATGCCCGGATTAGGGTGCATTAGCTACAGGGTGAGGTTGGACAGACTTGGATTGGAACGCCGGAGGTTGCGGGGAGATCTGATAGAAAGATATAAAATCATAAGGTAGACAATCATAAACTATTACCCAGGGTGGAAATATCAAAGACTAGTGGGACATAGCTTTAAGATGAGAGGGACTAAGTTTAAAAGAGGTGTGCGGGGCAAGTTTTTTTTTTACACACAGAGGGTGGTGAGTGTTGGAACGCACTTCCGGGGGTGGTGGTGGAGGCAGCGTTTATGAGTCTTTCAAATAGGCGCATGGATATGCAGGGAATTGAGCGATATGGATCACTTGCAGGCAGATCATTGTTGTTGTTATTGTGGGCCAGCGAGCCCGTTCCTGCAGCTCAGACATTCTCCCCCTATCTTTTCGTCGTAGTAAGGGGTGGCTTCACAACTAGATTACAAGTCAACCCTTCCCTCGGCTGGGATCTGCTGAGGTGATCTCACGGTGTTGCCATGGAGCCGGCTGGGCTGGAGCAGAGAGAAAACACAAAATCCAGTTTAACAATCTGGATTAAAGTTCTATCCGTAATTCACACCTTTTGTCTTTTTATCTCTGACCTATGACCAACAGTCTGTCTATCAACAACAAAACCATCTCACTTGTATCCACCTATCACTTGCCCGGCTTTGTCCTGCCCTCCCCCCCTCCTCTCTTCCAGCTTTCCACCAAAGATCCTATAGCGAGCAAGATAGATCACTCGATGAAAAAGACGTAGTACGCTCATGGGCAGATTCATGGGTAATTTTCGGCCCCATTTCCATAGCCGGCTTCCGTCTCCGCACCAAAGATCCCATAGGATAATAGTGCGGAGACGGAAGCCGGTTACAGAAACATCCTCGAAAAAATGAAAGTTATTTGGGAAAAATCTTCTCCTCTTTTTCAGAATTATAATTTATTAACACAAACTGTTCCCCCGCAACGCTGATCACACTGCGAGTCGGGTTGGGTCGGGTCGGGTCGGGTCGGGTTATGGAAATGGATGAAAAAAAGGCCTACGTTCCGCTCCGTTGCGTACTACACGTCAGCCCATTGCATTTAGCAGGAGTCGTCTATCATGCTTGCTATAGGATCTTTGCTTTCCACCCCTCACCACCACAATCAGTCTGAAGAAGGGTCTCGACTTGAAACGTCACCTATCCATGTTCTCCAGAGATGCTGCCTGACCTGCTGAATTACTCCAGCACTTAGTGTCCTTTTTTAAAAATAACATCAATTGATTAACCTTAGCCCACCGACTCACTCTGCACTTTCACTGTATAAGAAGATGCTTGTGTCCAGAGCAGCAAGTGCCGACCAGGTCCAGTCTCTCAACAGCCAGTGTCTCTTCCTTTGTGCTGTAGTGGCTTTGCCAGACTGGGCGACAGTGAACACATCACAGCCGCACCAACCAAGGCTTGCAGTAATTGTGGCAAGGTCCCTTCACCAGAGCACCAGTGGGCAATGCTTCATGAGGAGGTATTAGGACAGGTGATTGAAAGCTTGATCAAAGCAAGTCACATCATGAAGTTGGAGAACGAGGTGAAAATGCTGAGAGGTTTAGAGAGGGAACACTCCCTCTCTTCTCCCCCGTCTCTCCGTCAGTGTCTCCAATTCTGTCTCTGACCAGGAGATGATGGTTGGACGCAATGTTATGTGCCGGTGGTGTACAGCGTGGAGCGGGAGAGAGGCTTTGGGTGGAAGAAAGGCCGGGAATAAGGAGTGGGTGTGGAAGATGGGAGAGGGATGCAAGGTTCAGCACTGAGAGGAAACGCAGAGACCATGTGCAGAATGGAGAGGAAGGGAGAGGAAGGGTCCAGTGGGGTGGGTACAGCGGCTGAGGCAGTGGGATACACTGGCAGACCGCAGCAGTCTGGGGCCTTGTAAGGTTGTGGAGAAATACTGAATGGTGATGGGGTACTCTGGGCAGTTGTGTGTTTCAGGGAATCAGGTCTGCTTGCTGACTCCCTGGGGAACAATGCAGAGATTCTTTGCAACTTTGGATCTCTGGATTCTTTACGAAATGTGTAAATCCAGCCGTCAGTTTTATTCTGCCAAAGCAAACAGGAGACAGGTTCAATCCTGACCTCGGGCACTGTCTGTGTGGCTTTCCCCAGGGTGTTCTGGTTTCCCCCCACATCCAAAACCTTGATGTAGGCTAATTGGTTGCTGTAAATTGCCCCTGGAGCAGGTCAGTGGCCACACAAAGCGAGGGAGAGTGGATAGACACGTGTGGGAGAGAATAAGACACATTAGGAACGAGAATGGGATGGGGGGGTTGCCGATCCGATGACATAATTTTTTCATTAATTCAGGAGATGTGGTCATCAGGCTGAGGCAGCAGTTACATTCTGCCTTGATGTCGAGGGTAGTGGCTCTTTTGTCACCTCTGGAGTTCAGTTTTCCCGTCTGTGAGTGGACCTAGTCTGCAATGATGTTGAGAGCTGAGTGACTTTGGTGGAACTCAGACCGAGCCTCTGTGAGCAAGTGCTGCTCGACGGCACCATCGACGATCCATTCCAACACTCTGCGGTGATCGGGAGTAAACTAATGATACAAAAGTATCAGTGGTTTTGCAGATAATGAAGATGGGTGTGAAAGATTGCAGCAGGATGTGGATCGATTGGCCAGGTGGGCGGAGGGATGGTTAATGGAATTTAATACAGCAAAGTGTGAGGTGTTGCGTTTTGGGACGTCGTACAAGGGCAGGACCTACATAGTAAATGGTATATCTCTGGGTGGTGCTGTAGAGCAGAGGGATCTTGGAGTACAGGTGCATGGTTCCTTGAAGGTCGAGTCGCAGGTAGATAAAGTGGTCAAAAAGGCTTTTGGAACTTTGGCCATCAGTCAGAGTATTGAGTATTGAGGTTGGGAGGTCATGTTGCAGTTGTATATGACGTTGGTGAGCCCGCATTTAGAATATTGTGTTCAGTACTGGGCACCATGTTATAGGAAAGATATTGTCAAGCTTGAAAGGGTTCAGAAAAGATTTACGAGGATGTTGCCAGGACTAGAGGGTGTGAGCTGTAGGGAAAGGTTGAGTAGGCTGGGTCTCTATTCCATGGAGTGCAGGAGGATGAAGGGAGATTTTATAGAGGTGTACAAAATCATGAGAGGAAGAGATCAGGTAGATGCACAGAGTCTTTTGCCCAGAGTATGGGAATCGAGGACTAGAGTACATATGTTCAAGGTGAAGGGGAAAAGATTTAATAGGAATCCGAGGGGTAACTTTTTCACACAAAGGATGGTGGGTGTACGGAACAAACTGCCAGAGGAGGTAGTTGAGGCTGGGACTATCCCATTGTTTAAGAAACAGTTAGACAGGTACATGGATAGGACAGGTTTGGAGGGATATGGACCAAGCGCAGGCAAGTGGGACTAGTGTAGCTGGGACATTGTTGGCGGGTGTGGATGTTGGGCCGAAGGGCCTGTTTCCACATTGTATTACTCTATGACTCTAATGGGGCAGTAATTGGCCGGGTTGGATTTGTCCTGCTTCTTGTAGATGGAACATCACTGAGCAGTTTAAGTTCAGGTTAATTGTTGTCATGTATATTGAGGTACAGTGAGAAGCTTTATTTTGCATGCTATCCAATCAGATTAGATAAGAGTATACATAAATACAATCAAGCCAAACTCAAGTACAATAGGTAGAGCAAAGGGAGAAGGTGCAGAAGAACAGTATATAGTTCTCAGCATTGTAGCGGAGTGTGGAGTGGGAGTGGTGTCGGGCCACGAGGTTGTAGTTGAGTGCAATTCGTGGCTGAGAGTCTCTTTCTATGTGGGTATAAGATTAAGATTAGACAATGTAGTTTTAAGATAATGCTGAAAATAGGTCTACAATGTCTATGGAGAGAGAGAAAGAGAGAGTGATGACCTTTCATGTTTTTTAAACTGACGTCCCGTTATTTCTTCTGCAGGCTTGATAATGCTAAACTTTCAAATCCAGAGTATCGCTGAAGACTCTTCATTATGTACGTTGACTAAAGGGCCTACTGAGCGATGAAATCTTTTGATGAATGGTTGCTCCAGACATACATCAGTGCACAAAGCGGCCACTCGTAATGCCCTGTGGCTATTTGTGTAACCAGACAGTTGCCCCTTCTGGACCAGTAGCCACAAGGACAAGCTGTGTTGCCACCTTTCCTGATGAAAGGCGCACGACCTGAAACATTAATCTTGTTTCTCTCTCCACGTATGCTGCCCAATCTGCTGAGTATTTCCAATATTTTCCGCTTTCATTTCAGAATTCCAGCATCTGCAGATGTCTGTTGTTCAGTTAACGCCATGACCTGCAGCACCTCTGCTGGCAGGAGGGTGCGATTACAATGTGGCATTTACAGAGCAAGTCTACAGTGTAATTGTGGGGATGCATGAGTGTATAAATGAAAATATTAAAAGGAACACCGGAGACACGGGGACATGGGTGGTATGGTATCAGTATTGAAAGCATCCCCTCTAAAAAGGATTGCAATTGAAATCTCGCACACTCTCCTGGAAAAAATGTGTGCGGAATCAAATTAGTTACATATAGTTTTTGCGTGAACTTTCTATTCATGGTCTGTCTCTTCCCAGCAGGTCCTGGCTCTGTGGGTAACGTTTCTCCAGCCACTCGCAGTGCTTTACCTGACCCAGCACCATGAGTTAGAGCGAGCCGCCCAGGCTCTTCCGTGAGCTGAGTTGGAAGGATCGCAGGAAGAGAAAGGTAACGTGTTCTCCGATGTCCTCCAATCCCTTTGTCTAACGTCAACCCCTTCCTATCATCGCGAGGCCTGGCTTTCACAAACTTTCACCATGTGTTACCATCACTAAGACCAAGCGTCGACTCGTCCAAACTCGGTCTGCCAAGGCCTGCTGGATCTCTCAGTTGCCAACCATTTTAACTCCTCTTCCCATTTCCACACTGACCTTTTTCTCCTGGGCCGCCTCCATTGGCAGAGGGAGGCCACATGCAAACTGGAAGAACAGCACCTCATATTCTGCTTGGGTGCTTACAACCCAATGGTATGAACATTGAATTCTCCAATTTCAAGTAAATAATCTACTGAAACATCTCTCACCCCTCCTTTTCATTCCCCTCCCCCTATCTTCCGCTTGCCTCACCTGGATGTGCTCCCATTTCTCCCCTTCCCCCTCCCTCTGTTCCCTTCCACTGATATTCCTTCCTTTGGCTTCACGATTATCCTGCCCCCTCCTCTCTTCCAGCTTTCTCTCCCCCACCACAATCACAAGGGTGGAGGCTTTGGAGAGGGGGCAGAGAAGGTTTACCAGAATTATGCCTGGATCATAGGGTCTCAGCTACAGGGAGAAGTTGGACAGGCTTGGATTGTTTTCTCTGGAATACTGGAGTTTCAAGGGAGATCTATGAGGCATAGATAAGGTAGACAGTTAGAATCTATTCCCCGGATGGCAAAATCAAATACTAGAAGGCAGAGCTTTAAGGTGAGAGGTTCAAAGTTTAAAAGAGATGTGTGGGGCAATTTTTTACCATGGAGGGTGGTGAATGCCTGGAACGCACTGCCAGGGAGAGGTGGTTGAAGCAGATATGATAATGGCATTTAGGATACTTTTTGGATAGGCAAATTAGATATGTAGAGAATGGAGGAACAAGGATTATGTTAAAACAGATAAGAGTTGAATTTTTCAAAACGATCGGCAGATACATTATGGGCCGAAGGGCCTGTTCTTGTGCTGTACTGTTCTATGATGTAAACCGAGAGCCAGGCTGAAACACTCACCCTCTGACACTGGAAACGGCCAAAGTAGAGCAGTAAAACTGACTTGATTTTCCATTTCTGGGGCACATATTGTTCCACCTGGACAGATATCGATCGATCTGATTCTTGAAATAGCATGATGACCTAGAATGACGCACTGTCTGTGTACACATGGTGACACACATTCTATGGTTAAATTCAACACATCCTCAGCACCAGAGTCAGAGTCTTACAGCACAGAAACAGGTCCTTCAGCCCAACTTGTCCATGCTGGCCACGATGTTCCAGCTACACTAGTCCCAACTGCCTGCGCTTGGCCCATACCCTAACACACCATTCCTATCCATGTACTGTACCTGTCCTAGTGTCTTATAAATGTTGTTATCGTACTTGCCTCAACTATCTCCTCTAGCAGCTCGTGCCATGTACTCATCACCCTCAGTGTGAAAAAGATGTCCCTTGGGTTCCTAATAAATCTTTCTCCTCTCACCTTCAACCTATGTCCTCTGGTTTTTGATTCCCCTACTCTGGGTAAAAGGCTCTGTGCATTCACCACAGACTCAGTGCATTTACCAGAAGTATCTGGAATACCTGGAAGTATTGCGGTTTCAGCAGCATGCAACTACACAATACACATGGTCTGCAGGAGATGCCTTGGTTCTATTATTCTCATCCTGCTTTGAAAGCAGATTTTATGGGGATATGATGCACTAATTGCTCCCCACCCCACAGTCCCACCTTGGGGGAAGCTACTGTGAACCTCACACTCACCATGTCTTTGCTTCAATGGTTCAGACTGGCGACAGTTTTTGCTGGCCCCAGTGTTATATTAACATAAGTGTCCTGCTGACGTTATTCTTATCTCGATGGGACTTTCTGATCAGTGGAAAGGATGTTGAAATCAGAAGTCACCAGGTAATGATGAGTCAGAGTATAGGTTGGTGTCACAACAACTTTGCCCTTAACGTCAGTAAAACCAAGGAGTTGATTGTTGACTTTAGAAGAGAAAGGCCGAGTAAATACGAACCTATCTTCATCGACGGGTCAGTGGTGGTGAGAGTCATCAAGTTCCTGTGTGTGCATATCTCTGAAGATCTATCCTGGACCCAGCACATTGATGCAATAAAGGAAGCCCATCATTGCCTCTACGTCCTTAGAAACATAGAAACATAGAAACATAGAAAATAGGTGCAGGAGTAGGCCATTCGGCCCTTCGAGCCTGCACCGCCATTCAATATGATCATGGCTGATCATCCAACTCAGTATCCTGTACCTGCATTCCCTCCATATCCCCTGATCCCTTTAGCCACAAGGGCCACATCTAACTCCCTCTTAAATATAGCCAATGAACTGGCCTCAACTACCTTCTGTGGCAAAGAGTTCCAGAGATTCACCACTCTCTGTATGAAAAATGTTTTTCTCATCTCGGTCCTAAAGGATTTCCCCTTTATCCTTAAACTGTGACCCCTTGTCCTGGACTTCCCCAACATCGGGAACAAGAAGATGGAGGAGGTGTGGTATGTCAGTGAATACTCTATTGAACTTCTACAGGTAAAGAGCATAATGACTGGCTGCAACATGGCCTGGTTCCGCAACTCAAACGCTCAGGAAATAAGGAGTTTATAAAAAGTGGTGGACATTGCCCGGTCCATTACGGGTACTGACCTCCCCACCATCAAAGCAAACGACATTATCAAACACCTGCCCCACCCTGGCCATACTCTCATTTCATACCTGCCATCAGGAAGAAGGTATAAGCATCTGAAAACTGACTATCAGCCTCTTGAACACTATAACCACCAACTCTTCTTCGAACTATGAACTGTCTTGGTTGCACTGGCGACTTTGGGCTTTAATTTGCACCAATCTGTTTTAATTTATTGAACTTTGTTTTGTGTGTTATCCATACTTTTTTTTGTGTGTTATTCATAAGATAACATATGTGTTCACATATCTATTATCTGTCGCAAGAAAGAATTTCACTGCTCCGTTCACTGTACACATGACAATTAAACACTCTTGACTCTTGACTTAATGGTTTCCATCTGTGGGGGCTCAGAGGCAGGAATTATCCATCCACCCAGCCTCATGTATGTCTCTGGTCCAGCCCACAGACCTGACCCAGAGCAATGAGCAAGCCACAAAGACTCCCCAAATAGTCCCCTGGAGTCAGAATTTGTTCCTAATAATATCATTGGCAAGGCGGGGACATTGTCCAGCCATAACTTCCCCTGGACTGAGGAGACGATTGAGACTGAACACACTGCTGGAATCTGGAGCTACGTGTAGCCCAGAGCAGGAAACATAACGTGTAGGAAGAAACTGCAGATGCTGGTTTACACCAATGATAGACACAAAATGCTGGAGGAACTCAACGGGACAGGCAGCATCTCTGGATGGAAGAAATGGGTGAAGCTGAAGAAGTGTCTCGACCTGAAACGTCACCCATTCCTTCTATCCAGAGATGCTGCCTGTCCCACTGAGTTACTCCGGCATGTTGTGTCTATAGGCCAGGAAACATGGTAGATTTCAGTGAACTGATGAGTTTTTGCAAGGCTCAAGTAACTCTGCGGTGACCAGCGTGAGACTGGCTTTGTTTGCAGAGTTATTTTGTGGCTCTAATGACTCTGCATTGGAATACAGATCATGCCCTTGGGTCTCAACACCAGCTGTTTGTCCACCAACTGAAGCACTGCATGTGGCAACTCGTGCATACCAAGTCCCCACATCGCCAGTGGATGGCCAGATGGGCTGTTTTCAGTCTAAAATAAGGGTCCCGACCCAAAATGTCCCCTCTCCATGTTCTCCAGAGATACTGCCTGACCTGTTTGAGTTACTCCAGCACTTTGTGTCCTCATCTGTTTTCAGTGTTGTCCTCTAATGTTGTTTTCAACATTGACCCGGGCTGGTGTCCTGTCAATCCCACCATGGAGCCTTCGAATTGCCCTGAGTGACTGGCCAGGGTGTCTTCACAGGGGCAGGGGTCTGGCCATCAGTGTCAGCATCAGCTTAGAACACATTGATATCCTGACCTGTCAGTGCCTGACTGGGTGCTGGAGGATAGTTGGCAGTGGCGATGGATGCTGGAGATAGGGGCAGTGTGGATGGGTGCTGGCGGCATATATGGCAATTTCAATGTGTGCTGGGGGGGGGGGGGGGGGGGGGGGGGGGGGGATGGCTAGCGATGTGGATGGGTGCTGAGGGAATAGTTGGGAGTGTGGATGGGTGCTGGGAGGATAGGGGCAGTGTCAGTGGGTACTGGAGATAGTTGGCAATGTGGATGGGTGCTGGGGATAGGTGCAATATCAAAGGGTGCTGAGGGAATAGTTGGCAGTGTCGATGGGTGCTGAGGGATTGGCACAGTGTCGATGGGTGCTGGGGGGATATTTGGCAGTGGGTGGGTACTGGGGATAGGAGCAGTGTGGATGGGTGCTGGGATTAGCTGACAGTGTGAATGGGTGCTGGAGAATAGGGTCAGTGTGGGTGGGTACTGGGGATAGGGGCAGAGTGGATGGGTACTGGGGATAAGGACAGTGTGGGTGGGTACTGGGGATAGGGGCAGTGTGGATGGGTACTGGGGATAGGGGCAGTGTGGGTGGGTACTGGGGATAAGGACAGTGTGGATGGGTGCTGGGGATAGCTGACAGTGTCTATGGGGAAGTCACTGTCCCAGACAGCTCACCCCTTGGGCTCAGGAACGTGGGGAGCCCACCCCTAGGTTTAGCCGCCCACCACCTCCTCCCGCCGCTCCCAGAGCTGGTGTAAAAAGAGTTTGTAGACACTGATTCTTTCAAGCGACAAAGTGGCCATTTGTTATTCAAGTTCAGACACAAATTAAAGGAAACCTTATGTAAATGTATTCAAATGAATTCTGCGTCTGTGGATGGAAAGCTCTCTGGTCCGAACTTTCCCACCGACTCCTTTCACACGGAGAAGGCTGGCAATAATGAGTTAGCTGTGTCCAACCCCTGAACATGCAGGAGCCTCACCCCAGCTTGCAAAGAACCCCGGCACTTTAACCCTTGCCCTGCTGCCTTTGGCATCTGCTGAACAGGCACTCAGAACCAGCAACCTTCCTCAATCTCTCCTCCCCCAGCACTACAGCAACTAACCCTCCCCCCCCCCATTTCCTCAATACCCCCTCCCCTCCTCAACACCCCCAACAGCATCTCCCAAACCCAAGACCTCCAACCTCCTGCAGGTTCCCAGGGAAGTTGTGCACATTCCCCACTTCGAAATATATTCACGTTTAGACTGGTTTACTGTCACGTACACCACTGGGTGAATAAATATTCCCTGTTCACATGAAACCTCACACAGTAAACAGTATACATACAAAGATAAATGCAACAAGACATACAACGATGAGTGCAAAACTGCAAGATTGTCGTGCAAGATCCAAAGTGGTGCAAAAAATATTGAAGTACAATATTGGAATGACCAAATGAGGCAGAGTTAAGAATAAGAGTAGGTGCCAGACCACATCTGGAGCGTAGTATGCTGGCCACCTCTGGAGCACAGTGCATGGACCACACCTGAAATGCAGTTTACAGATCACATCTGGAGCACACGGTGCAGAGCACACCTGCATGCACTGTAGAGGCCACATTTGGAGTCGAGTACAATACACTGTGCAGATCACAGCTGTGCAAAGACCATTACATGGGTGGCTGTTTGTACTACCTCTGGACTATTCCACACGGACAATATCTGGAATACACACTGGGTAGAGACCACATCTGGAATATTGTGTATGCATGCACATGATTTATGGAGCTCTGTGCACTGTGTACTGACTGCAGCTGGAGGAGTACTGCACACTGTAGACCACAGCTGGAAGTAGTGTATGAACCACAGCTGGGGTACAGCGCACTGCGCACATTCCACACAGGGAACACTCAGCATGTTTTGGTTTCCATCCTGTAAACCATTCCCGAGATCCTCGTATATGAGAACTACCAACTGATGAGGGATTACTCCCAATACCAAAGAAATTGACAGAAAATCTTGAAATGCGGCAGTCATGTGAAACCACGGCACCACAGCAAGTCGACACAACGTATCTGGCTCTCCTGCCTCTGCCTCCACTGAGGAATGAGGTCCACTCTCCTCTGCAGAGCCTCTGGAAGAAAGGCTTTGGATCGAGGGTGGAGGGAGGGGCTAACGGAAGGAAGGAGGGAGTGGGCTGATGAAAGAAGAAGGGATATGATGATGGAGGGAGGAGGGAGGGTTGATGGAGGGAAGGTTTAGGTTTATTATTGTCACATGTACCGAGAATCAGTGGAAAGCTCTGTTCAATATCAATATCAATATCAGTTTTATTCGTCACGTTGCACATAAAGTGCAAGTGAAATGAATTTGCCAGCAGCGGTACAATGAAAAAAGAACACACAAAAACACAATAAAAATGTAACACAAACATCCACCACAGCATTCATCACTGTGGTGAAGGCACAAAATTTGGCCAGTCCTCCTCCATTTCCCCCCGTAGTCGGGACATCAACCCTCCGCAGACGTGGGCGTCAAGATGCTCAGACAAGGTAAAGTCCAGATAAAGTCCAGGTAAGTCTTGAATCGGTGCTTCCCCACCGGAGACTGTGGCTTCAGGTTGGTGTAGGCCGCAGGCCGGCGGTCGAAGAATTAAAGCCCCCGCCGTGCCGCAGCCAGAAGCACCGCAGACCGCAGGGCCGGTGGTCAGAGCTCCTCTCCAGGGGTCCCCGGCGAGGGACCCTGCTCCAGCATGCTATCCAATCAGATCAAATAATGCTGCACATAAATACAATCAAGCTAAACTCTAGTGCAATAGGCAGATCAAAGGGGAAGATACAGATTGTAGAATGTTATGCTCAGCATTGTAGCACATCTGTTCCAGGGACAAAGTCCCATGTCCGCAATGGGGTAGAGGTAAATCTGACAGAACCTTAGCTTATGGAAGGACCATTCAGAAGTTCGATATACAGAGGGAAAGAAGCTGTCCATGAGTCTGGTGGTGTACGCCTTCAAGCTTCTGTATGTATGTAAGGACAAGAAGGAATGACCGAGGTGGGAAAAATCTTTGATTGTGAGCGGAGATGTTGATGGAAGGGCGAGGGAAGGTTCTGATGGAGGAAAGGAGGGGATGTGCTGATGGAGGGGCTGATGGAGTGCTGCAACACAATGGGTGTTGCCTTTCTCAGTTGTTTCTCTCCCAGTTCCCATAAACCATTAACAATAGACGGTGCCAACCAGAGAACCTCACTGTGCTGTTTATCCATTTCATCATTCCCAAACACACCCCAAGCAAAATGATTGAAACCAGGCACAGTTTGTGGAACGGTTCCCTGCAGAAAGGCCCGCATGCCTGTCCCAGCACACACACAAAGGGCCATTCAGAGATCTGCGAGCCTCCCGCTGACTCCTCTTGTCCGTGCCCCTGGAACAACGCAGTCCCTGGAAAGCATTTGCCCATTACATCATCACCAGTTGAACTTGTTTTCTTTCCAGTGTCAGGCTATTGCATCCATTCTTGGAGGCCAGAAGCTTAAAATTCGATGCAATGTTCAGCAACTTAGTCAGTGATTCTGCCTGAAGGGAAAGTGAAAGGATGTTCCCGTCTCCTCTCCAGCTGGGAATCTTCCCCAGACCACCGTCACTCTGGCCCTAGTGACCCCACAACCATCAACTTCCAATCCTCTCCCTTTAGTTCCATAAGGACAACAAGCATGTGTGGTGCCACAGCCGGCAGAGATGCTGGGCTCAGATACCAGGCAATGATGCAAGCATTGGCTGTGGATGAACCTCGGCAACTATGCGAGCATAGATAGAGTCATAGAGCCAAGGGCCTGAAGGTCACGCCAAGTCTCTGTGACCTCTGCAGGCTTGGTAGACACAAAGAATTGCAGATGCTAGTTTACCAAAAAAAATAGTCACAAAGTGCTGGAGTAACTCAGTGGGTCAGGCAGCATCTCTGAAGAATATGGATAGGCGACTCTTCTTCAGACTGATTTTAGTAGGAGGGAGAAAGCTGGAAGAGAGGTGGGAGCGGCACAATACATTGACATTTATAGGGGGCTATAGGTGAGGGGGAGGATTTGATCGGTAGATGGGTGGACAAAGGCCAGAGATAAAAAGAAGGCAAAAGGCTGTGAGATGAGGAGAGAGGATGAGGAGTGAAACGTGAAGCCGGAGCGAGGGATAGAGGTGGAAGGAGACTCCGTCTTCATCCATCTGTGTCCCTTCCTCTTACAGGGTGGAGCTGATCCTCCCCTTCCTGTCCGTGCCCACGTTTGATAGGCTGCACCTCACACTCCAGTGGCTTCTCCTTGGTTCCCCAGCCACCGGGGATTGGCTGAGTCCGTGTTTGTTCCATCGGTGACCGTAGCCCATTGGCCAGAATGCTTTGAATGGCCTCTGGCCCTTTATCCACTCATGGAGCTACCAGGGAGAGTTCATTGGTCTGAGGCAGTGAGAGGAAGGAATGGGCCTGGTCATTTGGACATTCCATCTGATCATTTTGGTGCCTGTAAAGTTCACTTTTCCTCCCACATTCCTGGCCAGTGGTCGTCTTGCACCCAATGCCAACGCCTCCTTGCCCTGCATCCCAATTGTTGATGGGATTTACTGGCTGTGTAATTCCAAGGCCATAGATGTCAAACTCGCTGGCAGGTTAACTGGGTCTCGAGTCTCGGTCTGTCCTTGATCGGACTTTGCTGGCTTTACCTTGTACTCAACGTTATCCCCTTATATATCTATATACACTGTGAATGGCTCGATTGCAATCACGTATTGTCTTTCTGCTGACCGGATAGCACGAAACAAAAGCTTTTCACTGTACCTCGGTACATGTGACAATAAACTAAACTGAAACTGAAACTGAAACAGGACTGGTCATTTTGGGCATGTTCAGTACAATCCTGTCTATATTATATGCCAGATGTCCAAGGGCCCTATTACCAGTTCATGGCCAGCCATCGCCATTTAAGGTGAAGCCCATTCAACACAGTCAAGGATCAAGAGTGTGTTCCAGGTACTCCCCCCTCTCTGGGGCAGTGCGTGCCAGGTATTCTCCACTCTCTGGATGAAAAACTTCCCCTTCACATCCCCTCTAATCTCTTCCCCCCCCCCCTTACCCTAAACCTGTCCCCTGGTTTTATATACCGCTGATTTGGGGAAAAGATTCCTGCAGTCCATTCTGTCTACACCCCTCGTAGTTTTATATACCTCATTCATGTTCCCCCTCATGTTCTCCGTTCATTCCTCCACCCCAGGGAAAACAACCTGTCCAGTCTCTGCTGAAACATTCGAGCGTCACGGTGGCGCAGCGGTAGAGTTGCTGCCTTACAGCACTTGCTGCGCCAGAGACCCGGGTTTGATCCCGACTACAGGTGCTGTCTGTCCCGGAGTTTGTACCTTCTCCCCGTGACCTCTGGGGATTTCTCCGAGATCTTTGGTTTCCTCCCGGGTAAATTGGCTTGGTAAATGTAAAAATTGTCCCTAATGTGTGTAGGATAGTGTTGATATGCGGGGATCTCAGGTTGGTGCGGACCCGGTGGGCTGAAGGGTCTGTTTCCGCGCTGTATCTCTAAACTAAACTAAACTCAACGCCAGCTGGTGAATTTCATCTGTGCCCTCTATAGCATGGTTACCGCAGGTAAAGGGTTAATCTGAACTGGGTCAGCAAGACAACCAGTGAGCACAGCTGAGGAGGTGCAGTAAATGTATTGGACGTGACACTAGATTGAACATAGAACATAGAACAACACAGCACAGGAAGAGGCCCTTCGGCCCACAATGTCTGTGCCAAACATGATGCCAAGGCCAACTCTTATCTGCCTGCACATAATCCCTATCCCTCTATTCCCTGCATATGTCTATGTCTATGTCTATATCCATGTGCCTTTCTAAAAGATACTTAAATACCACTGTGATATTTACCTCCACCACAACTCCCAGCAGCATGTTCCAAGCGCTCACCACTCTCTGTGTAAAAAAATTTGCCTTAAAGCTATGTCCTCTAGTATTTCCATCCTGGGGAAAAGATCCTGACTGTCTACCCTATCAATGTCTCTAATAATTGTATATACTTGTATATACAAGTTCAAGTTCAAGTTCAAGTTCGCATTTATTGCCACATGCACCAGTTAAGGTACAGTGGAATTTGACTTACCATGCAGCCATACAAACAAAAGAGTACAATACACAGTAGAATATAACATGAACATCCACCACAGTGGAATCAACATTCTTCACTGTGGTGGAAGGCAATGACTTTGTCAGTCCTCCTCCTTTGTATACTTCTGTGTCTTCCCTCAACCAGATCTTGAGGGAAAACAATCCAAGTCTGTCCAACCTCTCGCTGTAGCTGCTATCCTCTAATCCAGGCACCATTCTGGCAAACTTCCTCTGCACCCTTTACAAAACCGCCTCAACCATCCTGTAATGGGGTGGCCAGAGCTGCACACAATACTCCAAATGAGTCCAAACCAAAATTCTATAAAGCTGCATCATGACTCTTAAGTCGATACCCCCAAATCAATGAAGACAATCCTACCACATGCCTCCTTTATCACTCTATATACTTGTGTTGCCACTTTCAGTGAGGTATGACTTGAACCCCAAGATCCCGCTGTATCTCAATGCTGCTAAGGGCCATGCCATTAATTGTATATTTTCCCCTTACATTCGACCTCAAACTTGCTCGGATTAACCTCCATCCATCTCGGTAGCCGATGTTCATCCATCCCGCTCTATACTTTGACAGGCTTCCTCACAGTCCATGACCTCAACATTTTTGATGTCATCTACAAACTTACTACCCAACCCATCTCCATTTACTTCCCAGTCATTTGTATAAATCACAAACAACAAAGAGGTCCACTGGTCACAGACGGCCAGCCTGATTATTTTCCTTCCACCACAATCCTCTTTCTTCTACCAGTAAGTCAGTTAAGAATCCATATCACCAAGTCACTGATAATGATATGCATCTTAATCTTCTGGATCAGCCTACCATGAGGGCCTTACTAAAATCCATGTTGACAATATTGATCACCTTCATCACCTCCTCAAATAATTGAAGTGTGTTTTTATTGAAAATTGAGAGAATATCTACGTTATCTATCTTGCTACTTTTACAGTGCTTTTTTATGCTTCTCATCTTTTGCAGCCCTCCATCACTCCATGTTACGCAGCTGCCCCTACCTCCTTTGGCTGTGGACACTTTCAGAGTCCGGTGTACCTGGCCAAGGCTGACGAACGGTGGGTGTGTCATGGAGCTCGAGCTGATGCAGCCCCAGGAGGTGAGATCCCAGATGCAACGCTGCACTGACTCCTGCAATTCCCTGGCTCCCGCCTGCCCTGAGTGGAGGAGGGACAGTCAGGGTGGGATCGGGAAACCTTGAGGCTCTGAGTGAGCAGAGGGGATGAAGCCACTCACTGACTATCCCCAGCCGTCAACATTGCCTCACCTGGGGAAGAGTAGAGGCTTGGAAATTTGGTTTCAGCCCCCCCCGAGTTGAAAGTACCAGAGTGGGTCATCGTCGTCTTTGATCAAGGGGACAGCCCGAGATCCAGTGCCGCCGGGCCTACAGGCCTTAAAGTGAGAATGGAGGAAATTGCAACTCTCCGTGGGCCAGGATCGGATTTTTCAGAGACTTGGAAGATGAAAGATGGTGCAAGAACTTGGCAACTCTCTGTGAACTGTTCCAGGAGAGGATCTATTGTACTCATGTATAGTATGCCTTGACTGGATAACATGCATAAAAGGCATTACACTATATCTCTGTACACATGACAATAAATAAATTACAAACTAAGCAGGATTCCATCTGGCAACCATATGATCAATGAAGGTAGCCAGTGAGCAAGTTCATTGCTTCGTTAATTCTCATGTGATTCACGCTAATTGTGGAATAAATATTGCACATTGCAGCACTGGTCTGTCTGTTTATTCACGGAAGGAGACTGGCTGGGCTCCACTGGATTCACACCCTGGGCCTATCCTCGACGATCGAATCTCCGCACCACAGATACCGGGCCCAACGCGGCCTCACCATTCTCAGCCCCGCAAATCCAGCTGGAGCCAACAGCGGGGAGATTCGCTTGGTTTAGTTTTTATTGGTTTAGGGATGCAGTGCGAAAACAGGCCCTTAGGCCCATCAAGTCCACGCCGACCATCAATTACCCGTTTACGTTATTTCCATGTTATCCCACTTTCTCCTGCATTCCTTACACACTACGGGTTATTTACAGAGGACAATTAACCTACACATCCGCACATCATTTGGATGTGGGAGGAAAGGGGAGCAAACTGGCCTAATGACCTAATCTGAACACAATACTCCAAATGAGGCCTCAATAACATATATGTACAACTGTAAACATAATAATCTGACCTCTATCCTCAATATCCTGACTGATGAATGCCAATGTACCAAAAGCCTTCTTTGCCACCTTATCTACCTGTAATGCCTCAGCCTTATCTGCATTTAACTCTATTACATATTCTTCTGCCCTCTTCCACAGCTGATCAAGATCCTACAGTAATTCTTGATAACCATCTTCACTATCTATGATACCACCCACTTTAATGTCACCTGCAAACTTACTAATCATGCATAGCACATCCTCATCTAAATCGTTGATATAAACCACAAACAGCAATGGGCCCAGCAGCGATCCCTGAGGCACACCACTAGTCACAGGCCTCCAGTCCAACAAAAACAAACTTCCTCACAGAAAGGCAATTCTCTATCCATTCGGCTAACTCTCCCTGTTGGGGAGCCCACCATACCCAGAGAGGTGGTCTACAGCCAGGAAAAACCTTGCACGTCCTCAGTCTAACTCCGCTGCCCCAGGTTTGCTGCACCACAGTTCACATGACCGCAGCAACAGCAGCCGTGGCCACTGTCACCAAGAGAGGTGCAAAGATCTGCAGAGACACAGAGAGCAGTCTACAGATGGAGAGCCACTCTGCCCAGACCTCAGGGCATCAGCTTCATCCTTCATGACAAGAGCTGGGGCTGTCCTTTCCAGAGACATCCCTCACCCTGGCCAACCTCACAACAAAGTCAGGGTGGGATGGGGGAAGGTGCAGACCACCCAAATGACAGCTTTTCACAAGGGTACATCTATGTACACACACACACACACACACTCACACACACATGAAACAACACCTAGATTACCTTGGTGTATCAACACAGGTCCACATGCATACTCAGACACACACACGTTCACACACACGTGCACACTCAAAAAACAAAATCTAGGTGTATAGATACAGGTCGCATAAACACACACACACACACAGATGGAGGTGTGTACACATGCACCTATAGCCACACACCCACACTTATGTGCACACATACCTACATGCCCACACACACTTTGATGTTTACATACCACACCACACCCACCCACACGCAGACACAAACACATATACCTGCACACACACTTGGACAGATATAGATGGACACACACACTCATACACATACACACACACATGCACGCACGCACGCAGACACATCCCCTGCCTCTCCTACACCCACCCTCACCTCACCACACACCATCTATCCCTCTATTACAACAGAAGAAGGAAGCAGTTGAAGACCATTCACCCAGAGACCTGTTCCATCGTTTAACAAGACCAGGGCTAACTCTCAGAGATCTCCAAAGGTGGATCCCAACCGGAAACATCACCCATCTTTTCTTTCCAGAGATACTGTCTGACTTGCTGAGTTACTCCAGCACTTTGTGTCTATCTTCGGTAAAACCAGGATCTGCAGTTCTTTCTTTCCACACTCCGATGTTGGGGGAGTCCAGAATCAGTGGTCACACTGTAAGAATAAGGGGTAGGCCATTTAGGACTGAGATGAAGAAGAAAAAAATTTCACCCAGTGAGTTGTGAATCTGTGGAATTCTCTGCCACAGAAGGCAGTGGAGGCCAATTTTCAAGAGAGAATTAGATATAGCTCTTAGGGCTAATGGAATCGAGGGATAAGGGGAGAAAGCAGGAATGGGGGTACCGATTTTGGATGATCATATTGAATGGCGGTGCTGGCTCGAAGGGCCGAATGGCCTACTCCTGCATCTATTTTCTATGTTTCTGCAGCTCCCCGGGACTGGAACAACACGGCACGAGCCGTAGAAACCAGCCATTAGCATGTTTCACTTGACAAACAAATAGCATCTCATGTTCATGTATTATTTTAATTATGCACGTTGATTGTAATGAGCAGTAATGAAGATGCTAGGAATGTTTAATGGGTTCTCCTTACACTAGACACATCTCCTCGCCCTTCAATGTACCGAGATAAGTTGTATAGTGTGGCAGCTGCTGGCCTTTCTGCACGCACTGTGATACCCCACCTGGTAAAGTTGCTGATGTGTAGGAAGGAACTGCAGATGCTGGTTTACATCAAAGGTAGATTCAAAATGCTGGAGAAGCTTAGCGGGTTAGGCAGCATCTCTGGGGAAAAGGAAAACGTGACGTTTCGAAACCCTTCTTCGAACTGAGAGTCGGCAGGGAGGGAAACAAGAGGTATGAAAAGGTTCGGAACAAGTCAGAGCTGACACCGATGATGAAGGAGAGGTGGAGCCCACAATGGTCCCTTGTTGGTTGTGGAAGAGGTGATATCATGTATTGTAAGTCAGTGTGTTTGAGTGAAACCTTGACTGCTGCAAGAAAATGGGGGATTCTTTCTAAATAAAAACCATTGCCTCAGTGCAGAACGACAGGAGTGTGAAATTATTTGTCTGCTGAAATAGCAGCCACATTCTGAGCTTGACTTCCAATGTGAAGTTGATTCCTATCTCGGGATCCCTCTCCCCTGCATGGCCTGCCTCTCAGCTGCTTGTAACAGTGACAGACTCTGTGACAGACTGAAATGTGAGTGAGTTTGCATGCTGAGAGCGAACATTCTCCCCCCTTTGTGCACGGATTTGATGGTTACAGGAACAGCTGAGTGAGCAATGGTCAGAAATGATTCTTTGTGCACAAAAGCATGACAATACATTGGGGCAGCACAGTGGCGCAGCGGTAGAGTTACTGCCTTAGCACCCCAGAGACCCGGGTGCGATCCTGACTACCGGTGCTGTATGTACAGAGTTTGTACGTTCTCCCTGTGACCACATGGGTTTTCCACGGGTATTCCGGTTTCCTCCCACGCTCCAAAGACGTACAGGTTTATAGGTCAATTGGCTTCTGTAAAATGTAAATTCTCCCTTGTTTGTAGGATAGTGCTAGTGTACGGGGTGATCGCTGGTCAGCGTGGACTCTCTGGGCCGAAGGGCCTGTTTCCGCACTGCGTCGAAAGTCAGTCGACCATAGCCAATAGTTGGGATCCATTATTTGTACCCCATTGGGTGCTTGCTGTTGGACAGTTGGTTTAATGGTTTGAAATGTGTACACTTGGAATTCCAGGAGACATTTCTCAACTCTAAGGTGCACACAAAAAAATTAGTAACTCAGCGGGACAGGCAGCATCACTGGAGGAAAGGAATGGGTGATGTTTCAGGTCGAGAAGTCTCAACTATAAGTGAACATGGACTTTACCAGTTGAAATGTCAGCAACTGGATAATTCTCCCTGCCCTCTGTGTGTTATCAGCCTACTAAAAGTTCCACGCGTTAACTATGGGTGTTGTCCCGATCTCCCAGCCTACCTCCTTGAGCCCTTGATCTTTTTTTAATCTAAACTTTCTGTGTAACTCGAATAGTCATAGAGTCATAAAGTCATAGAGTGATACAGTGTGGAAACACGCCCTTCGGCCCAACTTGCCCACTTCGGCCAACATGTCCCAGCTGCGCTAGTCCCACCTGCCCGCGTTTGGTCCATATCCCTCCAAGCCTGTCTTATCCATATACGTTTCTAACTGTTTCTTAAATGTTGGGATAGTTCCTGCCTCAACTACCTCCTCTGGCAGCTTGTTCCATGCACCCACCACCCTTTGTGTGAAAAAGTTATCCCTCAAATTCCTATTAAATCTATTCCCCTTCACCTTAAACCTATGTCCTCTGGTCCTCGATTCACCTTCTTATGCAAGAGACTCTGTGCATCCACCCGATCTATTCCTTTCATGATTTTATACACCTCTATAAGATAATTCTATAATATTATCGCCAGGAAGCGAGCGGGCAAGATCATCTATGACCCCTCTCACCCTGGCCACAAACTCTTTGAATCGCTTCCCTCTGGAAGGCGACTCCGGACTGTCAAAGCTGCCACAGCCAGACATAAAAACAATTTTTATCCAGTGAATAGTTGCTCTACTCAACAGCCAAAAATCTGTAGCCTCCCTTTGATCTGGTATTTTGTTGGTTCACATGCTTGATCAATGGTGTTTTATCATTAATGTTTTATTATTATTAATGTTTAGTGTTTTCTGAGCCACTGTATGTCATGTTGTTACTTGTGGGCGGAGCACCAAGGCAAATTCCTTGTATGTGAATACTTGGCCAATAAACTTACTTACTTACTTACTTACTTAATACTTAATCACTATATTCTGGTATTTTTCTCTTTGCTCTACGTATTGTACTTGTGTCTGGCTTGATTGTACTCATGTATGGTATGATGTGGTTGAATACCATGCAACCTACATTTTTCACTATCTCGGTACACAATCAATAATCAACCCATGCCAATAACTTA
This sequence comes from Amblyraja radiata, assembly GCF_010909765.2. NCBI lineage: Eukaryota > Metazoa > Chordata > Chondrichthyes > Rajiformes > Rajidae > Amblyraja > Amblyraja radiata. The sequence continues at coordinate 19,942,104 of NC_045984.1, forward strand.
CGTAAGAATGCTGTTCATCGACTACAGCTCAGCATTCAACACCATCATACCCTCAAAACTGATCACCAAACTCGGTGACCTGGGCATCGACCCCTCCCTCTGCAACTGGACACTGGACTTACTAACCAACAGACCACCAGTCTGTTAGGTTAGACAAGCACACCTCTTTAACCCTCACCCTGAACACCGGTGTTCCACAGGGCTGTGTGCTGAGCCCTCTCCTCTACTCCCTCTTCACCTATGACTGCACACCTGTACATGGTACTAACACCATCATCAAGTATGCAGATGATACAACGGTGATTGGCCTCATCAGCAACAACAATGAGTCGGCCTATAGGGAGGAGGTCCAGCTCCTAGCAGCATGGTGCACTGACAACAACCTGGCCCTTAACTCCAAGAAGACCAAGGAGCTCATTGTAGACTTCAGGAAGTCTAGGGGCGGCACGCACACCCCCATCCACATTAACGGGACGGAGGTGGAACGTGTTTCCAGCTTCAGGTTCCTGGGGGTCAACATCTCCGATGACCTCTCTTGGACCCACAATACCTCAACTCTGGTCACGAAGGCTCACCAGTGTCTCTTCTTCCTGAGGAGACTAAAGAAGGTCCATCTGTCTCCTCAGGTTCTGGTGAACTTCTACCGCTGCACCATCGAGAGCATCCTTACCAACTGTATCACAGTACGGTATGGCAACTGCTCTGTCTCCGACCGGAAAGCACTGCAGAGGGTGGTGAAAATTGCCCAACGCATCACCGGTTCCTCGCTCCCCTCCATTGAGTCTGTCCAAAGCAAACGTTGTCTGCGAAGGGCGCTCAGCATCGCCAAGGACTGCTCTCACCCCAACCACGGACTGTTTACCCTCCTACCATCCGGGAGGCGCTACAGGTCTCTCCGTTGCCGGACCAGCGGGTCCAGGAACAGCTTCTTCCCTGCGGCTGTTACACTACTCAACACTGTACCTCGGTGATTGCCAATCACCCCCCCCCCCCCGCCGGACACTCCTCCCACCAGGAAAAAAATACTATGACTGTATGCACGTAAATAGTTTTATTTATTGCTCATATTTATGTCGCTCTTCTAGGGAGATGCTAACTGCATTTCGTTGTCTCTGTACTGTACACTGCACAATGACAATAAAGTTGAATCTGAATCTGAATCTGAATCTGAATCTAACAGTCTTATCAAGAAAAGGTGATGTGTATTGGTCTCAGCTACATTGGCCACTGAACAAAGGAAACCATCAATGAATGAGGTGTGAGATGACTATGATTGCTTGGGAAATTATATTAAAATCTATGACAATCAGTGAATAGTGGCTGACATTTAGACAATTAGTACATAGTTTAGAACAAATATATGTCTCTATAAAGCACAAAGGCACAACAGGAATATGGTCCAGCATAAGCAAACAGTTAAAGGTAATATTAGATAAAATGGAAAGGGATGAGGTCGGATGGGCATCTGGGTCAGCATGAATTAGTTGGGGTGAAAGGACTGTTTCTGTGTTCATCTAGACAGTTCTGGTTGCCCCATTATAGAAGGGATGTGGAGGCATTCGAGAGAGCGCAGAGGAGATTTACCAGAATGCTGCCGAGATTATAAAGTTTCAGCTACAGGGAGAGATTGGATAAATTTGATTTGTTTTCTCTGCAACGTCGGAGGTTGAGGGACCGTTTAGCATATATGTATAAAATTATGAGAGGCATAGATAGGGTAGACAGTCAGAACCTTTTTTTCCAGGGTGGAAATGTCAAAGACTAGATAGCATGGTTATAAGGTAAGAGGGGGTAAGTTTAATGGAGATGTACAGTTTTTTTAACACAGAGAGTTATTGGTGCCTGGAAGGCACTGCCAGGGGTGGTAGTAGAGGCAGATAATATAGTGGCATTTAAGAGGCTTTTAGATTGTCAGATGGTAGCACAGGGAATAGAGGGATATGGATCATGTACAAGCAGATTAGATCAGTTTAACTTGACATTACGTTCAGCACAAACATTGTGGGCTGGGGGGCCTGTTCCTCTGCTGCACTGTTCTATGTTCTATGACTATGACTTTAAAAGGTTTATAATATCAACAAAAGTAGCAGTAACCTGAAGATTGGGGGGAAAAACACTCTTTGGCGAAGGAAGACCAAGGTATTGATCAAAAAATAGAAAGGGTAATCTAGAGAGACACATAATAACAGACTGCAAGAACTTCCCTGTGTTTTAAATGTAAAGAATAGTGGTAATAACACTGGGTTAGAATGGAGCGGCTGGGCTTGTACACTCTGGAATTCAGAAGGATGAGAGGTTATCTTATTGAAACATAAAAGATTATTAAGTGATTGGACACGCTAGAGGCAGGAAACATGTTCCCGATGTTGTGGGAGTCCAGAACCAGGGGCCACAGTTTAAGAATAAGGGGTAGGCCATTTAGAACGGAGATGAGGAGAAACTTTTTTACCCAGAGAGTTGTGAATCTGTGGAATTCTCTGCCTCAGAAGGCAGTGGAAACCAATTATCTGGATGCTTTCAAGAGAGGGTTAGAACTCTTAAAGATAGCGGAGTCAGGGGTATGGTGAGAAGGCAGGAACAGGGTACTGAATGTGGATGATCAGCCATGATCATAGTGAATGGCGGTGCTGGCTCAAAGGGCCGAATGACCTACTCCTGCACCTATTGTCTATTGTCTATCGTCTATTGTGAAGGCGTTTTTCTTTAGTGTCATAGAGTCCTAGAGTCTTACAGCGTGGCAACAGGCCCTTCAGCCCAACTTGCCCACACCGGCCAACATGTCCCATCTACACTAACCCCACCTGCCTGCGCTTGGCCCATATCCCTCTAAACCTGTCTAAATGCTTCTTAAACAGTACGATAGTACCTGTCTCAACTACCTCCTCAGGCAGCTCGTTTCATACACCTACCACCCTTTGTGTGAAAATGTTATCTCTCAGATTCTTATTAAATATTTCCCCCCTCACCTTCCCCTCCTCTGGGCAAGGGACTCTGTACAGCCCCTTATGGTGGACAAGGAAGGAAAATATTTAGAAACATATAAAATTATAAAATTATAAAAGGACTGGATGCAGGAAAAATATTCCCAGTGTTGGGCGAGTCCAGAACCAGGGGCCACAGTCTTAGAATAAAGGGGAGGTCATTTAAGACTGAGGTGAGAAAAAACGTTTTCACCCAGAGAGTTGTGAATTTATGGAATTCCCTGCCACAGAGGGCAGTGGAGGCCAAATCACTGGATGAATTTAAGAGAGAGTTAGTTAGAGCTCTAGGGGCTAGTGGAGTCAAGGGATATGGGGAGAAGGCAGGCACGGGTTATTGATAGGGGACGATCAGCCATGATCGCAATGAATGGCGGTGCTGGCTCGAAGGGCCGAATGGCCTCCTCCTGCACCTATTTTCTATGTTTCTATGTTTCTAATCAGAGAGACCAGTAACGCCAGTCTCAAAGGCGACCCCAAATTCTCAGGACTGGGGTAACTCAGAAAAAGCGTGTGGGGTGCACTTGAAGGTCAAATAAGGTGATATACTTGATGTCTAAGCTGGCACACGAGTATGTCCCACTGCGGGCAGGATGACTGGATATACCTGCACACCTTCAGGAGGGTGAAGCTGCTGGGCGAGTTCTCTGGGAAACGTACAGTAAAACAGCATCGTGCAAGTGAGTTACAGGGATGCCTCTGAGCCATATGCCATCTGCTCGCAGACCCCCACAGATGGCGTGAACCAGCAGCCCCTGCCTGTATGTTTGCCTTTCTCCACCCAGTATACGGGAAATATTGAGCTGGATATTAAATTAGCTCAGTAAAGAGTTTAAACTCGGCTGGGCTCGGATTGAGCTTGTTATGCTAACCGAAAAGGGAGCTTGGAACTCGCTATTCAGCAGGTTGACGCAGAGGTCTAAAGGTGCATGAAGTTCACAGGCCCTTGCTTTTGTCATGCTAATGCCCGAAGAATAAAAACACACACACACAGACTTCAATGGACCATGAAATACAAATGATTTCTTCGGGAATGTCCGTTAAAAAGTTTCATGTACCCAGCGAGGAGGAGGGAAGGATAGAGAAGAACGCAGGAAGGGAAAAATTAAAACTAAGAAAGACCTTGTATTTTTGTGTCCAGAGAAAGTTGTAGGGTTGTGGGGGGGGGGGGGGGGGGGGGGGGGGGGGGGGGGGATGTGCTTTTCTAAACCTGCTTTTGGTCAAACAGAGTTTGGAGTTGCATATCAGACAGGCTATGCTGTGTGTACAGGTTACACAAAGGAGCCCATTATAATCGCTGGAACGAATGCTGGGCCTTGAGAATTTAAAGATGTCCAGACAGTCTAGCATTTAATTTCACCCCACGAACAAAGAGAAGATGGATGGACCATGGGTATGTGCACACAAAGAGCTCTGCGGAATCTATTTTACAGCAAACACAATTCATAAATTAGCTGTATGAACTAGATGTTCCCTACAGTTGGACCTCCTGCTGAGTCTGTTTAGTTTGTGCTCCCAGTGGCGCTTTCAGAGAGAGAGGGATGGCTTTGCGATGAACATTCAGCTATTTCCATTGGCCGTAAAACAGAAACCCTGCACTAAGCATGAGCATACGATGCAGGAAATATGCCAGGCTGCAGTAGAAAGCTGCAGAGCCACAAGGAGATGGGCACAAAAAGCTGGAGTAGCTCAGCAGGCCGGGCAGCATTTCCGGAGGAAAGGAAAAGGTGACATTTCTGAAAAAGGGTCTCGACCTGAAACGTCACCTATTCCTTTTCTTCAGAGATGCTGCCTGACCCACTGTTCTTCCAGCTTTTTGTGTCTATCTTCGGTGTAAACCAGCATCAGCAGTTCCGCCCTACACATCTTGTCAGAGCCACAAGAAGGCTTCTTTATAATATTTTAGTCTCTGTACACATAGACAGAGGGAGTGAAGATGGTTGGACCTTTGGTGAGGAGGGGGATCCTAATTGATACTTTTATATTTCCAGTTTCTAAATATGGGGACTACAAAATGGGAATGGGAATGTTCCCGGTTTGGACCGGACGCGTTTGTCTTACTTTCTTCACGGTCAGTCTCAGACCGGCCATCGTCGGCAGGGCCATGTTCATTAATCAGACCACAGCCTCACTAAGACAGAGTGGCCAATCTCCACCAGTATCATGGGCTCCTGCCTTCCCCTCCCCATCTCTGTGGTCTCACCAACCCTCCCCCCACCCCTCTCTCCCCATCTGCACTAAACCGATCCTGCCCATTTTCATGGCCAGTTGTGCCCGGTGCTGCCAGGACACCGAGCTGGCAGCCAGAGGTGGTGGTCTCTGGCAGTGCCAACCTGGCAATCTCTTGACTACATTAAGCCGCGCGGTGGGACGAAGACTCTCGGCCTCTGGACCTTTGGCCCAGTTACAGAACCCTTGCTTAGTTAAAGGGTCCCTGGCTGCATCAAGCAGCAACACATTCCATTGATGAGGGTGACCAGGCCACAGCCAGTCGCTCAGCAACCGGCCTCTAAAACCCTCACCCTCTTTAGAGCACGGCCGACCCAAAGTTTCAAAGCTCTTGGATTAAAAAAAAAAATTCCAAGAAACCCCTAGCATTGTGCAGTCTCCCATTTCTGATCGATAGAACGTTATTCGGAAAATCATGGGCAGGTCTGTATTACTCACTGAAGGGGTGTGGGTGAAGCGGGCCAGACCAGAATTTGTGGTGCATCGCTATAAGGTGGAGAGGGGGAAGCACTACAGATGTGCGCAGCTGCCACAGCTGGGGGCTGTCAAGGGGGACTGAGATTCAGCTGTCCCTGGAATCAGAGGCAGCCCGCATGCAACACCAGACAATGATACTCAGACTGGCTGTTAATTCCGATGATTGAATTAACTGGATTTTAATTCCTCGTCTGCCATATGTTCGTTTAAAAGATTGATTGATTGAAAGATACAGCATGGAGAAACAGTACCTTCGGCCCACCAAGTCCACACCCACCATCAATCACCCATTCACACTAGTTATCCCACTTTTGCATCCACTCCCTACACACTAGGGGCAAATTACAGAGGCCAATTAACCTACAAACCCGCACGACTTTAGGTTGTGGGAGGAACCCAGAACACCAGGAGGAAACCCATGCAGTCACAGGGAAGACCTGCAAACTCCACACAGGCAACTGCTGAGGTCAGGATCGCACCTGAGTCTGTGGCACTGCGAGGTAGCAGTACTACCAGCTGCGCCACTCTGCTGCCCGCTAACGTTAATTTAAACTCATGTCTCCAAATCTTTCATCTGGTCCTCCAGGCAGAGGAGATTAGTTTAACATGGCATCATGTTCAGCACATACATTGTTCCTGTGCTGCACTGGTCTACATTCTAAACATTAGACTTTACCTCTAATTAATGTCAGAGCATGAGGTGAATATGAAGAGAGATTAGGCACACAGCACCTCTACTGGCTCTCAAACATAGAAGGTTGAAAGGTGAATACAGCAATTATTTACTATTTATATTAATGAGCTGGTGGAGGGGGTCAGAGGAGAGCATCAACGTTTTCTGATGACATGAAGGTGGGTGGGAGCATATGTTACAGTGAGGATAGTTGGATTTCACAATAGTAAGCTGATAAATTGAGTGAGTTGGTTAAAACTAAGCAAGTGAAGTTTAATAGGAAGTGTGAAGTCATGCACTTTGATAAATGAAGGAAAAATAGACCTAGATACATAGATATATAGATACATAGACAATAGGTGCAGGAGTAGGCCATTCGGCCCTACGAGCCAATACGATTCAATGTGATCATGGATGATCATCCACAATCAGTACCCTATTCCTGCCTTCTCCCCATACCCCTGGATTCCACTAGCTCTAAGAGCTCTATCTAACTCTCTTTTGAATGCATCCAGTGAATCAACCTTCACTGCCTTTATAGCATTCGCATATCATTAACATTCATAGCAAACGAATTTGAGTATAAGAGCAGGGAGGTTCTATTGCAGTTGTACAGGGTCTTGGTGAGACCACACCTGGAGTATTGCGTACAGTTTTGGTCTCCTAATCTATCCAGGTCGTAGAGCCGGCCTTCCCAGGATTTTATTAAAAATGATTTTTTAATAAATTCATAAATAATAGTGGAGAAGGATTTTATTAAAAATGTGTACATAAACACGACGGAATTTAATGAGGAGTGGATTTGCGAATGTAAAAGTGAAATCTCTACTGAAATGAAAAAAAATCTCGGAGTTTCTGCGTGTAGTTTTGGCGGACCAAGGAATCAAAGGCCAAAAATCTAATCTGAAAATCTAATCTGAAAATGGAATCTGACATACACCCACAACACACACACACACACACACAGAGTTTTAATAGATAGATAGATAGATAGATAGATAGATAGATAGATAGATAGATAGATAGTAGATTATTGTAACTGCCTCACAAACCCCTCTCTGGCAGCTCTATTCATATACCTGTGTGTGAAAAAGTTGCCTTTCAGATTCCTATTAAATTTTACATATCTGACTTTAAACCTATGTCCTCTGGTTCTTGATTCCCATTCCAAGGTGTACTTTATTATATGTATTCATCATGGGATCGGGTCATCACTGGCAAGGCCAGCAATTACTGTGCCTCCAAAGTTTCCCTGGAGAAGGTGGGTGTGAGATACATCCCAGAACCACTGAAGTCCTCCTAGTGAAGGTGCTTCCACATTGTTGTTGTGGAGGGAGTCTCAGGTGTTCCACCCAATAACCGAATGACAACCAAAGGACAGGCTGAAAGAGGTTCCCGACCCGAAAAGTCACAACCATTTTCTCCAGAGATGCTGCCTGACCCACTGAGTTATTCCAAAATGCTGTGTCTGTCTTTGGTATAAACCAGCATTTGCAGTCGCTTTTTATCACCAAAGGAACGGTGATACATTTCCAATCCCACAATGTACCTTACTTCTGACTGGGCTTGAGAATTGTCGGGAACCACACTAACTCATATCCAGGACAACAAGGGAGGACAAAACACAAAGTGTTGGAGGAACTCAGTGGTTCAGGCAGCATCTGTGGAGGGAATGGACAGATGACGTTTCAGGTTGAGACCCTTCAGACTGACATCGGGCAGTGAGGCAGTCACATCCCCAGAAAGACTTTGAGAAATTAGAAATAAATAGTTGAAGAAACTGGGTGGGAGGGGTGCTATGCTAGAGGGAGGGAGAGATAGAGAGAACGGGTTAACAGAGGAGATAAATAAATGATAGAAAAGTATCAAGCAACATAGGAAGTTGAAATGGAGAGGCAGAAGCAGGGGTTGTGGGCGGACAAGGGGGCAGCATGGAGGCAGGCAGAGACTACAACACGCACCACAGTAGGTGATATGCAGGAGAATATAAGGTAAAGTGGAAGTAACACAGGCAGAGAGAGGGAGAAGGAGAGGTTGTTGTCAGGTAATATTTGCTTTGGTGGTGGCTCAGTCTTCTGCAGTTCTGGGGAAACATCTAACAAGCAGCCAAGGGATTTGTGTTGCCTGAACATGCAGAAAAAGAGGGAGAATGTGAGTGTGTTTGAAGAGACAAGCAATTATAGCCAGGCCTGCAAACTCTGCCCCCAGCACTGTGACTGGTTCATTCTGCTTCATGTCGATGGGATCTAAGGACAACATCGCAACACTTCCCCGTGGCACTGGAGTTAGCTCACACAGTTCGGACGGACTGCTTTCTCCCCACATGTGTGCGACTACACTTCATTCCTTTCCTCTGTTGCAGTTCTGAAATATTAGAGCATTCCCCAAATAAAACTAATATTTGTGCAACAATGTAAAGGGATATTGCTCAGCTAACCATCACACTCAGAGCATCCAGGGGGGGTTCATCTGGCCGTGCATAAAGTGGTTGTTCGTACTGTTCCTGTTAATGAAAGAACAACCCAGAGAATGACGAGTGGAAAGTGTGAATTCAAATCCTAACACCACTGTGCTTGTAATTCACTTTTGGTTAATTAAACAAATACAAAAGTTTCAAAGTTCATGCCAGTAGCGGCAAGTACGAGATTGTAATCATGTTTAGTCTTCTCTTTGACTAGGTAGCACGCAACAAAAGATTTTCACTGTACACATGACAATAATGTTCATAAGTTCATAAGTTCGAGGAGCAGAATTAGGCCATTCAGCCCATCAATCTATCTGGTGTCTGATCTATCTTTTCCTCTCAACCCCATTCTCCTGCCCTCAATAACCGCTGACACCCATACTAATCAGGAATCAGTCTATCCCCGTCTTAGAAATATCCATTGATTTGGTCTCCACAGCCGTCTGTGGCAATGAATTCCACTGATTCACCTCCCTCTGACTAAAGAAATTCCTCCTCATCTTTCTACAGCTACGTCCTTTTATTCCGAGGCAATGGCCTCTGATCCTAGACTCTCCCACTAGTGAAAATATCCTCTTCACATTCATTCTATGCAGGTCTTTCACTGTTCGATAAGTTGTAATGAGGTCTCCCCTCATTGTTCTAAACTCCAGCGAGTCCCCGGTGCCTTTAAACGCTCATCATATATTAACCCAAATAATAAACTAAACTAAACTAAAATCAGCACATCAGGATGGTTACCTACCTCATCAGGTCTCAATTATTCTAGACACAAGTAAAAGTCAAATAGCTGCAGGAACTCAGTGGGCCAGGCAGCATCTGGGGATGAAAATGGACAAACCATGTTTCGGGTCGGGAACCTTCATTAATCAGAAGAAGACTCCCGACCCAAAACATTGTCTATCTCAGGGGACGGCACAGTGGTGTAGCAGTAGAGTTGCTGCCTTACAGCGCCGGAGGCCCGGGTTCGATCCTGACTATGGGTGCTGTCTGTACGGAGTTTGTGCATTCTCCCTGTGATCTCGTGGGTTTTCTCCAGGTGCTCGAGTTTCCGACCACACTCCAAAGATGTACAGGTTTGTAGGTTACTTGACTTTGGTCAAATTGTAAATTGTCCCTAGTGTGTAGGATAGTGCTAGTGCAAGGGATGATTGCTGGTCGGCATGGACTCGGTGTTCCAAAGGGCCTGTTTCCGTGTTGTATCTGTACAGTCGAAAGTCTCAAGTCCAAAGCACTTGTGTATTTTGCTCAAGATTCCAGCATCTGCAGTCTCTTGTGCCTGCGCTGGAAGTGCCTGACATTTATTTGCCCTCAGACATAGAAGCAGGTCCCTCACTGCAAGAGCAGTTAGGATTAGGCAATAAATGCTAGTGTTGGCAGAGATAGTCTGTCGCGGGAATAAACATGGACCAAACCTGGGATTGCAGATAGTGTTCTTATCTCTGAGGCAGAAGCCTATCTCCCAAGAGAAAGTTCTGGTGACCCTCTACTGAGGGAGCTCTCCCTCAGCACTGCCTCTCAGATGGTGCGGTGATCACTCAGCACTCCCTCCCTGACAGTGTGGATATCCCTCAGTAATCCCCCTCCAACAACACAGTACTTCCTTAGTATTGCACTCCCATCAATGCAGCAGAGAGGTGGTGCTGTGGGACACAGTGTATCAGAAGGGCAATACTGAGGATGACTCCACCGTCAGTTGGTAACGATGAGGAAAAGTGTCCAGGTATGTCTACTATTGGATGGGCGTTACATTTCAAAGCTTTCTCTCATGGTAAGTTTCCATCTCCCCAACAGGAGCAGAACACCACCACTGTCAAGTCTTCTAATGTTTTTGTGCAGATTCCCCGCTTGAAAGGGATCTGATTCATCCACCCCGAAATGATGAACTGGATTTCACTCAATGACAAAACCACTTATTTTCCATTTTTTTTCCTCCTTTTATTTTGGCAGATTCAGCAATTAATTGACAGTTTCACTTGATTTATTGCTTCAGCCATTACTTTGAAGGCATTTGGATGTTGTAGGTCTTAAGGTATTTAACAGTTTAGTCATTTAGCAGGTGAAAAACTGGCTGCCAATCGGGTGCTGTAGATAATCAGTCCTGCATGCCTTCGCTGGCGATCGCGGCAGTTTTTAGGATAGTCTCTTAGATTATACTGTTCAAGTTTTTAGCCGCAAGTCAACTTCCGTCTTTTTCCTCGCTTCCGGTGCTGTGTGCCCTTTTTTAAAGCCCCGGGCGGAACTCGACTTATCTCCGCTTCTCTGTTCACAGTCGGGCTGACTCTGCTTTCTCCCCCCACCGGGTTGACTGTTCCCAGTTGGGCTGAAGACTCAGCCTCTGTCAGTGGCTCTCTGGACCTGTCCGTGGCCTACACGGTACTAGGCCCTCACCTGACGTCTGTGGCTGCTGCTTGGGCTTGGCTGTGGGCTGCACAGCCCTGGATACATTCCAGGTAAGCCGACACCGTGCTTGGTGACCCTTACTGCCCCTGCTTGTTTTCCTAGCTCTTCCCTGAGCTATTGCTTCCCGTTCCAACCTTTTTTCTTTTTGGCGCCAATTCAAAACCATTTGGCTTGGTGCTGTTCCACTTGTTTCCAAATACTACTTCTATTTTTAACTTTTGTTTTCGATTCTTCTTGCTGGCCTTGTTATTATCTTCATTCTTTTATCCTCGTCACCAATAGTTGTGTATTCAGATGCTTTGAACAGTCTTGAATAAAGGCTCGGACACGGGAGGAATCATACAAGCTTCTTTACTGCAAGACGCCACCTTGTCTTTTCTGCTCCTGCGTACTTGCCCCAGACATCACAAGATACCAATTACTTATCCTAATTATCCCATACCTAACACTCCTCCCCCTTTAACTTGGAGGCCGGTAACACCAATTATATTACATACATAATACTCCTCCCCCTTTAACTTGGAGGCAGGTAATACCTTTCATTTCAGTTTGACTTGACAACCACAATGAATTGTTCGCCAGGCAGGGAGATTGAGGCTCAGCCCCACGCATTGCCCGGAAACGGTCTCAACAGTTCACGACGTTCATCTACACAGGACCTTTAATGTAATGAAGTGCATCCATATCTCAAGGCCAAGCTCAGACAAAAGCAAATGGATGTTGAGATAAAGATGGGATCACTGCACCAGGTGAACAAGGGGAACCTTTTAACCTAGAAACGGGAAAAGGCAGAAATGATGGGGGAAAGAGAGCAGATGAGTAAGGGAGTTCCAGAGAGAAGAGGCATCATCACCGCGTCCACATTACTAGTTACGTGGATGTGTACCTCACTGTGACACCAGGGGAAACACAGCAGGCTGTGGAGGCTATCGACTACTCACCAGACCCCCCCCTCCTTGACGTCACTGCATCATACAACACAGAAACAGGCCCTTTGGCCCATCATCGCAATGCTGACCATCCAGTACCCATCTATACTACTCCCATTTACCAGCATTTGGCCCAGAGTCGTCCATGCCTTGGCACTTCAAGAACACATCAAGATTCTGGTCAATGCTGTGCGAGCCTCTGCCTCCAGCACCCCACCCCCTCAGGCAACGCATCCAGCAGTCACTGCAGCACTGACAGTGAGTGGAGGTGCTGTGTTTAGTTTAGTTTAGATACAGTGCATTCAGAAAGTATTCAGACCCCTTCACTTTTTCCACATTTTGTTACGTTACAGCCTTATTCTAAAATGGATTAAATTCATTTTTTTAATCAGCAATCTACACACAGTAGCCCACAATAAAAAAGCAAAAACAAGTGCTTAGAAATTTTTGCAAAATAATTAAAAATAAATAACTGAAATATCACATTTACATAAATATTCAGACCCTTTACTCAGTACTTTATTGAGGCACCTTTGGCAGTGATTACAACCTCAAATCCTCTAGGGTATGACGCTACAAGTTTGGCACACCTGTATTTGGGTAATTTCTCCCATTCTTCTCTGCAGATCCTCTCAAGCTCTGTCAGGTTGGATGGGGAGTGTTGATACACAGCTATTTTCAGGTCCCTCCAGAGATATTCGATCGGGTTCAAGTCCGGGCTCTGGCTGGGCCACTTACGGACATTCACAGACTTGTCACAAAGCCACTCCTGCGTTGTCTTGGACGTGAGCTTTAGGTCGTTGTCCTGTTGGAAGGTGAACGTCTGCCCCAGTCCGAGGTCCTGAACGCTCTGGAGCAGGTTTTCATCAAGGATCTCTCTGTACTTTGCTCCGTTCATCTTTCCCTCGATCCTGACTAGTCTCCCAGTTCCTGCTGCTGAAAAATATTCCCACAGCATGATGCTGCCACCACCATGCTTCACCGTAGGTATGGTATTGGCCAGGTGTTGAGCGGTGCCTGGTTTTCTCCAGACGTGACACTTGGCATTCAGGCCAAAGAGTTCAATCTTGGTTTCATCAGGCCAGGGAATCTTGTTTAGGTGCCTTTTGGCAAACTCCAAGCGGGCTGTCATGTGCCTTTAACTGAGGAGTGGCTTCTGTCTGGCCACTCTACAATAAAGGCCTGATTGGTGGAGTGCTGCAGATATAGTTGTCCTTCTGGAAGTTTCTCCCATCTCCACAGAGGAACTCTGGAGTTCTGTCAGAGTGACCATCGGGTTCTTGGTCACCTCCCTGACCAAGGCCCTTCTTCCCCGATTGCCCAGTTTGGCCAGGCGACCAGCTATATGAAGAATCCTGGTGGTTTCAAAGTTCTATTTAAGAATGACGGAGGCCACTGTGCTCTTCGGGAACTGCAATGCTGCAAAAAATGTTTCATACCCTTCCCCAAATCTGTGTCTCAACACAATCCTGTCTCAGAGGTCTACAGACAATTCCTTTGTCCTCATGGCTTGTTTTTTGCTCTGACATGCACTGTCAACTGTGGGATCTTATATAGACAGGTGTGTGCCTTTCCAAATCATGTACAATCAATTTAATTTACCACTTGTGGACTCCAATCAAGTTGTAGAAACATCTCAAGGATAATCAATGGAAACTGGATGCACCGAAGCTCAATTTTGAGAGTCACAGCAAAGGATCTGAATACTTACGTAAATGTGATATTTCAGTTATTTATTTTTAATTATTTTGCAAAAATTACTAAACACCTGTTTTCGCTTTTATATTATGAGGTATTGTGCATAGATTGATGATTAAAAAAATGACTGTAATCAATTTTAGAATAAGGCTGTAATGTAACAAAATGTGGAAAAAGTGAAGGGGTCTGAATACTTTCTCAATGCACTGTATACAGCATGGAAACAGGCCCTTCGGCCCACCAAGACCACACCGACCGTTGATCAACCATTCATACTAGTTTTATGTTATCCCACTTCCGCATCCACTCCCTACACACTGGGGACAATTTACAGAGGACAGTTAGCCTACAAATATGCACCTTTTTGAGACGTGGGAGGATACAAGAGCATCCAAAGGTAACCCACGTGGTCACTGGCAGAATGTGCAAACTCCACACAGACAGCAGCCGAGGCCAAGATCGAACATGCGTCCCTGGCGCTGTGAGGCACTGCGCCACTGTGCCACCTAATTGCTGTTTTACTGTGATCAGCCATCCTGACCTTTGCCCGTCCTGACCTTTTCCCACGGCGTGGGGTCAGTAAGCAGCCAATCGCATGCAGGGTTGCAGGTAGATGCACCAGGAGCTCATGGGGAGTACTGTAGCCAAGCTAAATCATTGATTCAGTCAGAACAGAGAGGTTACAGGAAGTTGTTCTCCCAATCAGTACATGGTTTCCCTATAATTACTTTTACCAAACAAAAACTCTTTGTCTCTATAGAGAGAATGGACAGATGAGGTTTCAAGATCCAAAACGTCACCTGTCCATTTTCTCGGCAGGTGCTGCCTGACCCAATGAGTTCCTCCAGCACTTTGTGCTTTGTTTAAGATTCCAGCACGTGCAGAATCTTGTGTCTCTCAGCTTCTGTCTTTCATGTATCTTGTTGTGTCTTATGAATGTTGTCAGACCAATTTCCCCCCTGGGGTAAGTTCTATTGTATTGTATCGTATCGTATTGTATTGAAAGGGGAGGAAATTTCAGATTTACATTCTTCTTATATTTAAAATAAGCATTTATTAAATTTGATCGTCAGCCTCCTGTGCATTTCTGACATACCAGTAGATCGCAATCAGTAGATGGGGTCCTACCAGTGGCCGACTGGGTCTAAAAATATTGGTTGCCAGGAGACAAAGAGGGCCCACCCACAACTACAATGCTATCATTTAACAGGGGCCCACTTGCCATCACTTGCTATCACTTCATCAGGGACCCACTTGCCATCGGGCAAGCTGACATCCTGGCCAGTCCGCCAGTGGGTCCTACTTCATTTCATCCAGATTGCCACTCTCCATCCCTCCCACCGATACTGACTAGATGGCCATAGCCAGTTTCTTTCAGCAATGCTTCAAGGAGCCAGGAACCTGGATTCAGCACAAGGGGTAAAAACTACCATCAGAAATTGAGGAGAAAATACCTATGCAAAAAATGGATATGAGCTGGAATTCCCAGCTTGGAAAGTTGGCATGAACAGATGTCAGTCAGGATTTTCAAAGAGGAACACAAAGTGCCGGGGACATGGTGGGCAACGTTTCAGGTCAGGATCCTCCTTCAGACCAGTACTTTGTTTTCTACCACCACAGATGCTGCCTGACCCATTGAGTTACTCTAGCACTCTAGGAACTGATTTGCCTTTATTGGTAAATACTTTGTAGTGCAACGGGGAAAAAGCAGATGAAATTATAACAACATTTAAAAGATATTTGGATCTTAATAGGACATTAATAGGAAAGGTTTAGAGGGATATGGGCAGGTAGGACTGGTGTAGATGGTCCATCTTTGGTCACCATGGACAAGTTGGGCCATATGACCTGTTTCCATGGTGTATGACTCTATAAATGTATTGCTTGAAAGGAGCTAGCATTGAGACAAAGAAATGAACAGTTTCCTTCAGTGCCGCAAAGTTTCCCTATTCTCTATCTCCCACTACAAGTCAGAATTGCCGAGTTATCTGAGAACCTGTATCTCACTGACCATTCAATGGTCCAGGGTCTGTCTGCTGCTGGACATCGATGGGCAGAGTCCAGTTGGGGTATCCCTCAAACAAGGGATGAAACATCATCAGGAGCTAGATGAACGGCAAGGATATTTTATCGAAAGATGGGTGCAAACACTACTGAGTATGACATTATTGAATGTAGTGAGTCTGAGAATGTATGAAGGGTTTTTGCACTGTTTATATATATATATATATTATTCTGAATAAGGTTTATTTTTGAAAAGACTGTCCAGTTTTATTCTTATGATGGTGCGTCTTTTTTTGTTTCTTAAGACCACTGGAACGAATTTACTCGAGATTATAAGCAAAACACAAAGTGCCGGAGTAACTCAGTGGGCCAGGCAGCATCTGTGGAGGGAATGGACAGGTTACGTTTCAGACTTTATAAAGGATTCAGATGCTTTAGTAGCCTGGCGCCTGGACAACAAGGCCAAGCCTTGCCGCAACCTCTGTGGCTCAGAGGAGCATTGGTTTAGATTCCACGAGTCTAGGTATTTTGAGAAGAAACCCGATGACAGATATTGTGAAACGAGGGCGAGGAAGCCACCAAAGGCATGGACATAAGCTTTGAATTGGATGCAATAAAAAAAATCCACGAATCTCCACAAGTGCATTTGCTAGTTTTCTTTTCACTTTGCATGTGCTTTAGTATCGACGGTGCGAATATGCAGCTGTTGCTTTAAACGCAATAGTTGCCCGATCCAATTACCTTCAGCCAAAAATATATCGCATGTGGACCTTTAACTGTTCTTTAATTGTGTCCTTTTATGGGAATGTGAAGTATCAAGTGGCAGTTTTATGTTGCTGCAGAGATAATGATCTTACATGCACAGGCAACATTCGGATCTGAGTTATCACACCTTTAAAACTTTCTTTTTTATAAAGTAGGAATCTCAATGACAGTCAGTTTGCAGTAAATGTTACTTCCAGACCAGACACAGCGGCTACAGTGTCAGAGTGGACTACAAATCCCAGCAGGCACTACAGAGACCGACGAGCTGATTGGTTGCTGATCCGCCAATGGCCGCGGAAGTTGGACTCGGATGTGCAGCTGCATGAGGCGACGGCGACGCTCCAGCCACCGGCGGATGAAGCTGTGACCCGGTGGGCGAACGTGTGTGACTGACGGCGGGGCCTCTCCTGACACCGAGCGCGGAAGATGGTGAGCGGTGAATGTAGGGCCGGGAACCCCGTCGCTGCGGCCCAGGATGAAGCGCGGGGACGGGGGGAGAGAGGAAGGAAAGACCCCCACTTCCACACAGACCCCCGGAGTCAAGGGGGAGAGGGCCAGACGGATTCAGCGCAGGGCCCGGATCCCCTGGAGGGCAGCGGTCAAGGGAATAGTTATTAAAAAATAAATCCAGACACATTCAGTCAGAGCAATGGATGCGAACTGCAAGAATCTTGGTGGTCTCTCTATAATTTATTACGTTTGTATCCCACCAGGGTATAATTGGGGTCCAGCTTGTTGTGAGCCTTCTGATGGCATCTCTCATGCAGAAATTGGTGCCTCATTATTCCATTGGCCGCTGGCTGCTCTGCAACGGCAGGTAAGATCTATTTTCTAAATTGTTTTTGGATTTGGGCTTTCACTTTTAACTTCTCTGCCTTCTGTAGCTGGTTCTTGCACAAGTCCTGGGATTTTCAGAACCCCTCTGACTTGATGGGATTAGATGAGATGTCAATGTGAGGGTCTTCCTGTGATTGTGGACGATTACAGAAATCCTACGCTGTTATTACCAAGTTCAGAATCCTGGTCCAATGTCATCCCTTGGTCAACTTCACTAAACTGATTATCACATCAAGGTTCCAGTTTTAGTGATGGTGCTCATCAGGAATCTGCTCCTATATTTCTCCCACCTTGTAGAGCTGATTATGTCTCAATAGGTGCCTGGATTGCACTGAAGGCACTTTGCAATTTCCTGAGATTGTGACTGGTGCAAGTCTGTCTTTCTAGGGTCTGTGTTCTTCATGCATAAGGCGATGGCACTGCAGTTGCTCAGTAATTTGACTGTGGCAAGCTGCAGAGCTGGCTCTGGATCGCTCCGATATCCATGACTGAAAACCTTAGAGTGTAAACAAGACCCTGATCTATGTTTGTATGGGACTGCAGTTACAAATAGGCCCGAAACGAGCAAAGATTCTGGTTTGCTCCCCAAACCAAAAGATGGGTGAACCAGCTATATCTTGCATGCTATCGTGGAACAGCGAAGTGTCTAACATTTGATTTGATATTACTACACTGGGTTCCTGTTGTGTTGAATTCACCACCAGAACAAGAGAAGGAAAATATATTGTTCATCCACCGATGAACGATATCCAATGATGAAGTCTACCGCGTTCCCGTCCTTCCCACTTGCCCCACCACCCCATCTGCAAGACCCCCCCCCCCCCATAATCCCACAACAATGGCTGGATCATGCAAACACTGAGGTGCAGCGCACCTGTGGACTTTCTATCTGTTTTGTCATTTATACATTTAAAGCCGCTGTAACCTCACTAGTCCCACAAGTTGATTAGTGCCGCTGACTGTGCATTCCATTTTCTTGCAGTCTCCTCCGATTCAGACATCCATCAGATGAAGAACTTCGAACCCTAGCAGGGAAGCAGAAGCCCAAACAGAGAAGAGACAGGTTGGTCGAGCATGCAATCCACCACACTCTACCTCGCAATAATCCCTCTGATTAGATCTGCTTCACTCTGTCCCCACTGGCCAGGATAAACATCACTGATTGAACTATCTCAGCTCAGACTAACCCTTCACTCTTGGGAACATTAAAATAAAATAACGGCCAGTTTTTCTCAATCCGAAATCCTTAGTGAAATCAAGGACATTCCATACAAGTTCATAGTTGCTGGGGTTAGTTTCATGCAGTGTCAAAGAGCCTGATTAGTTAGGAAGAAGCTGTTCTTGAACCTCCTGGTCACGGTTTTCAGCCTCTTGTACCACCTTCCTCGATGGCAGGAGTGAAATGAGAGTGTGACCAGGATTGTGTGGGTCGTTGATGATGCTGGCTGCCTATTTGAGGTAGCATCTCCTATATAAATTTTCGATGATCTCCACGTCAGTATCTGTCTAAATCCGAAGATTATTGCTTTGGTCCACTACATAGTCCTGAGCATGGAACCCAGGCCTTCACTTGGATGGTGTTGCACTGTTTGATAAGTCGATAAGCAGTGAACCCAGCTATCCTGCCACTTGAATGTCCAAAATTACATTAACATCACTTAACTTTGTGAGATTATGTTCAGATGAGTTCCAAGTTTGCTCTGAAAACTAGCAGTTTGCTGCACAGGTTATTTATTGTGAATTGCTTTGGGGAATTGAGGCCACGATAATAAAATACTGTGTCAATACAAGTTCCCTGCTGCAACATCCCAGCCTCATAAACAGCCCAAATTGTGGAAAACCCTCACCTGGGGGGGTTGTAGTGCTTTTGGGGAGGGTTTAAACTAACGTGGGATAAGAATTCTTATGAATATTCAACTTCTTCACAGGAGACAGAATGGCGTCACTGAAAGCAAACCAGAAACAGTCCCCAAAGATATCAAGCTGTCCTTGGAGTCCACACCCATCAAGCCCCTTGATGCCTTGGGTAAGCAGCAGATTCAATGTTTTAGTTTAGAGATACAACGTGAAAACAGGCCCTTTGGCTCACCAACCAGCGATCCCCGCACACGTACACTATCCTACACACACTAGGGACGATTTTACATTAATACCAAGCCAATTAACCTGCAATCCTGTATGTCTTTTGAGTGTGGGAGGAAACCGAAGATCTCGGAGAAAACTCACACAGGTCACCGGGAGACGTACAAACTCTGCACAGACAAGCACCCAAAGTTTGGATCGAATCCAGATCTCTGGCGTTGTAAAGCAGTTGTTTTACCGCTGCGCCAACATGCCGCCCCTGATGATGAGTCAAGTTTCACAGATGCTGCACCATGCCCACCTGGACTCTGTAGTTTAGATGAGATGGGATCTTGTACTCAATGTCCCAACCTATAGACGCAAGCATACCAAATTTACTCTATCTGCTTGTGTTACCACTTTCAGGTAGTTGCGGACTAGGACACCAAGATCCCATTACATAACAATTCTGTTAATTGTCATGACATTAATTGTATATTTTCACCTAGCGTTTGACCTCCCAAAGTGCAGCACCGCACACTTGCTCAAGTTAAACTCCACTAGTTTCTGATAACCCCTCCTGTACAGCTCCTTCAGATGGTTTGCCATTTTGAAACCATGTCCCTTGAGCATATTGATGGTTGGATAGTGATTGGAGGGGCACAGAGAGGTGAGAATGTTGTGAATGGTGGGGTTCAGAATACTAGCCGAGTGGAGAGCTGGTCGCAGTGTTGCCAGGCTCAGCCAGCACGCCAAATGACTTCTGTGTACCTCTGGTAAACGCCCTTCTCCCTTTGTCTCTTTTCTTTAGTCCTGCGCTACTACCTGGACTACCAGTGGCTGGTGGACTTTGTCATGTATGCGACCCTGGTTTACATGTTTACAGAGGTCTACTACAGTCTGCTCAGCATTCAGAGTGAAGTCAACGTAGGTGTGCTGTGGTGCCTGCTCACATTGGTCTTTGGGATGTATCCTTGTGTCATGGGCAACAACCCCATCCTTCAATCTGTGCGCAAAGAACCTCTCCTGTCAAACAGCTAGCAGGCTGGCATTACGGAGCAAGTCAGAGTGAGCACAGCCTGTGGGAGATGCACCATTTGGGTGAGGAACTGAATACTCTTTCAGCTGAAGGTAAAAGATGGGTATTTACCTATCATACCTACCGAGATAGGAGGTATAAGATGCTATTGTCAAGGTTTTCAACAATGTTCTTCAATGCCCAATCTTTCAGCTAACATGTGTAAGAAAGAACTGCAGATGCTGGTTTAAATCGAAGGTGGGCACAAAATGCTGGAGTAACTCAATACAATACAATACAATTTTATTGTCATTTGAGCCTCAGTGAGGCTCAAACGAAATTCTGTTTCCACAGCCATACAAACAAAGACAATTCCTAGACATACACACAATTTAGTTCACACAAACATCCATCACAGTGGACCCACTGTGATGGAAGGCAAAGTCTTGAGAGGGGAAACTCAGAGGGACAGGCAGCATCTCTGGAGAGAAAGGAATGGGTGACATTTCGGGTTGAGATGACTGTAATGAATTGTGCTGTTTACAGCCTTACTTAATTCCCTCCTCCAGAAATCGCCAGGGATAAATGAACTCTACCTGTCTCTGTCACCATTGTAAATATAAAATGAGAGTGCCTGCCAGCGATTCCCTGCCCTCTGCCCTCTCCCCTGTGCCTCCCAGTGCATCTCTGCCCCCATGAACCCTCCCGTGCCCCTCCCAATGGATCTCTGTCCCCTGCACCTGCCAGTTGTTCCCTGCCCCCTAAACCCTCCTCTGTGCCGGCCAGTGGTTGCCTGCACCCGCCACTGCGTCCCTAATGCCTTGTCCCAGCTCCATGTGCCGTGGCCAGGGTCATTTGGGGTAACTGCTGATGCTATTCAGGTAGAGTGATAGCAGCAGGAAAGGACCATTTCTTAAGTCTGGGATGTCCCTGGATTTCAAGCTCCTGTATCTTCTAGAAGGTAGAAGAGAGCAAAGGGGTGGGGTGGCCGCCTTGATGATACTTCCAGGAACTGTGAAGATGGGCTGGGTGGAAGCAAGTGACAAGCCTGAGATGTCAGTCAAAAGGCAAGATGCTGGTGATTTAATTCAGGGGTGTGTAGAAATTTCTCACAGTGGATAGTGAACGTCTGGGATTCGCTAGCCCAGAGAGCTTTGGAAGCCAGAACAGGAATATTTAACAGAACAGGGTCTGAAGAAGGGTTTCGGCCCGAAATGTTGCCTATTTCCTTCGCTCCATAGATGCTGCTGTACCCGCTGAGTTTCTCCAGCCTTTTGTGTACCTTCAGGAATATTTAAAGGTGGATGTAGGTACATTTTTGAAAGATCGAGGAATTACATCTGACCATCGATCACCTGTTCGCACTAGTTTTACTCGAGGTGGCAACACAGTAGCCTGTTAACCTTTAAACCGGCACATCTTTGGTATATCCAGATGCTACTTTGTTTCATCTAGATGAGAAGCAGTTAAGGCCTAACATGAATGACTTCCATAAGCAAGATACGTGGAACCGAAATCTGGTTCGTGTCCGTTCTAGCTACACCTCCGGAACGATTCCCAAACTGGGGCAGGTTCACTGAAAGCCACAGCGAGTGACATAATGTTAAAAATGAACCACAGAATGTCCTTAATTTAGATTGGGTCTATTTCCTACAATCCTCTTGCTTGCCTTGACACTGCATTCAGTAAGGTGCTCGTCTCTATGATGACTCATTACTTCAAGACTGAGGAAGGAGCAGAGCGCTCTGTCTGCCTGATCTTCGCCTTTCTCTTCCTAATCATCGCCATGTTGGTGCTGGTGGTGCGAGAGGAATATCTGGAGTTTGGACTCGAACCAGGTGAGTTTGTTGTAATTACTTTTCATAAATTGTCTGCTCAAGGAGTGTAACGACAGTGCGGTCAGATAGACTTGTGGTTGATTTCATCTGCTCTGATATCCCCTCGGCGGCTGAGGGGACATTTGATAGAATTGTATAACAATTATGAGAGGCATAGATAGGGTGGGCAGTCAGAACCTTTTTTCCCAGGATGGAAATGTCCAACACTACCGGACATAGTTATAAGGTGAGAGGGGAAACGTTTAATGGAGATGTGCGGGTTACGTTTTTTTACATAGAGGGTAGTGGGGGCTTGGAACGCATTACTAGGGGTGGTGGTGACGGGAAATACAATAGTGCCATTCAAGAGGATTTTAGATAGGTACATGGAAGTGCAGGAAATAGAGGTATGGATCATGTACAGGCAGATGAGATCAGTTTAACTCGGTACACATGTTAGGTACAAACATTATAGGCTAGGGGGATCATTCCTGTGCTGTATTGTTCTATTTGCAATGTACAGAACAACTATTAAACCCACTGCCTCCAACCCTCCTGATCCATTACCTGCAAGGACCAGGACAGCAGGTACAGGGGAGCACCCTGTAATAGTTCCCTGTCATCATTGTAGACTTGGATGTTGGGCACTGCATGTCACTTGTGTCAGCTTGTTGAGGTCCCTGAGGGAACTTAGACTGGCATCTTTCTTGTCTGCCACCCACTAGACACTGGGTGAAGTTCCAAATAACTATGAAACTACAACTGCCTCTTGTATCTGCAAACACTGATTGTTCTTTGTCTTTGTTCCCCACACAGGGTTTGCCAACTTGTATGAAAACCTGCAGGTCTTTTTCAGACAGCTAGGACTGGTTAACATCTGGCCGTAAGTGCCCCTCCCGCCCCTTTCTTGTCAAAACAACTTTTCCCTTATAAAACTGTTTTCTTTGAATATTCTTTCATCCAAGGTTTGGAGGATAACGTTCTTCCCTCAGGTGTGGTCATGGGTCACTGCCCGTTACAGAGATGGATGGCAGATAGACTACTCTGACGGAGCATCACATGTTGGATGTACCAGCTGTAAAGTTACACCTCAGATTAAGGCCCCTCTGCCCCTTTGAAGGGAGCTCTCTTCCCCCATTGACCCAGCCAACATTGACTTCTCTGCCAAAGTCACCATCAAGCAACCTAGCTGCTGTATGTTTGCTGTTTTGTTGTGCACGATTGCATGATAGGCACTGTGGACACGCAGGTATTAGTGGTGATCTGCACACGTAGGCCAGTTTTCTAAAACTTTTCCCTTTGAGGAAGAAGTTTAACCAAGGCCTCTCCTCTCTGTAACACTTCAAGGTCCAAATGCATTATTTCGAGATGAATGTATCACAATGCTTGCCTGCCCGCAGCAAATCTGGACAGCACTCGGGCAGGGGATAAGCAACAAGTAACAGTTGTACCGCATCAGTGCCAGGGACTGCCCTTCTCCAGGGCCCGTGCCCATCCACCTTCACGTTCAGAACTTTTGCCAAATTGAAAAATTGATTGAACGCTTTGATAGCTTGAAGGATGTAATTTGGAAACCGGCCCTGTTATCGGAGTCCAAGCCAACCATCTAGTGTTCACACCAGATCTAAATTATCCCACTTTCCCATCCATTCTACACGAGGGACAATTTACAAATGCCTCGTAACCTTCAAACCTGTACGTCTTTGGGATGTAGGGGGAAACTGGGGCACATGAGGAGACCCAAACGGTTACAGGGGTAACGTGCAAATACCACACAGACAGCACCTGAGGTGAGCATTGAACTCGGGTCTCTGATGCTGTGAGGCAGCAGCTGTACCAGTGTGCCACCCAAATCTGCAACCATCAACATCCTATAAGTGATCCTAGATTGAACCAGCCATGGGAGTAATGGCGTTCGTGTACAAGAAGGAATTGCAGATGCTGGAAAATCGAAGGTACACAAGAATGCTGGAAAAACTCAGCGGGTGCAGCAGCATCTATGGAGCGAAGGAGATAGGCAACGTTTCAGGCCGAAACCCTTCTTCAGACTGATAGGGGGTGGCGGGGAGAAGGAAGGAAAAAGGGAGGAGGAGGAGCCCGAGGGCAGGGGGATGGGAGGAGACAGCTCGAGGGCTAAGGAAGGGGAGGAGACAGCAAGGGCTAACAAAATTAACAAAATGGGAGTAATGGCTGCAGAAGTAGGTTAAAGGCTGACTCGAGATCCTTTCCGTTGCAGATACTCGGTGGCCAGACTGATCTTTAAGCTCTCACTGGTTGGGCTTTCCTCATTCATTGGAGCATGTCTAACATTCCCAGGCCTCCGCCTGGCTCAGACTCACTTGGATGCTCTGAAGATGACAGCAGACAAACCTCTGACACAGTGAGTAGCACCGCGCAGTGCATCAGTGGGCCCCGTGAGAGGGGCTGATTGCAGAACAGCAAGAGTAGGCTATTCAATCCCGGACAGTTGTCCTTGTGTGGCTCTGTCCAAACGCCATAAGTAATTGAGCTCCAAGTTTGCAAAGGGACCTGATTGATTCACTGAACCACTGAGCGATGGCTTCACTGCCAGAGGTATCGTCTGACACAACGTCTGGATCCCCATTCAGGTGTCAATTAGAACCCGAGAACATTCTTCAACTGATGGTGGAGTAATGTGAATTTTATTCAACCTTTAGTAACCTTTTATCTAACATTTTACTGATCAAGTATCTAACTCTGAGAAAGATAATTAGTTACCTACTTGATTACCAAAGGGAGACATGTTTACTAAAGAATGCACATATGAACTATAACAATCCTGCTTCAAACGCAGCTCCGGCTCTCCTCTCCCCTCCTCGATTAACTATTTACTTCTTACCTGCACAGTCTCTGCCTCGGCAGGGAGCTTGCTGTGCTGCCTATACTGTGTGTGGGGTGGTGGGGTACGGAGCGGTGAGGTGTGGAGGGGTGCGGTGGGGCATGCTGTATAGGGATGGGGTGCGGCGTGGTCTGGCTCGGCAATCCTCATGTGGCTTGTATCCATTTTCCAGGTTTCTGCTGTACGCCAACTTCCTGTCACCTGTCATCATATTGTTGCTCTGGGTGAAGCCCATCAGCAGAGACTTTGTGATCAACGCCCCCTTCGGGAGTGAGAAGGTTGAGCTGTGAGTACCCGAGCTAGCTTCACATTGGCCTTTGTCACATCAGAAGGGTCTCGACCCGAAAGTCACCAATTCCTTTTCTCCAGAGCTGCTGCCTGACTGGCTGAGTTACTTTTGTGTCTTATGTTCACTTTACCCTCGGGGAAGGGGAGGGACCACATGGATAAACTCAACTCGTGTACATCACCCCCGAGATGTCCTCCACAGATGCTGCCTGACCTGCTGAGTTACTCCAGCACTTTGGGATCTATGCTGGATTCAAGAATCTGCAGTTCCTTGATTCCCCAGTGTTTGTTCTCATTCCAATTGTATCTGGAGAGATATTTTAGAGGCCAGTGAATTGGTGAGAGTCCAGAATTGTTGTGGCCATAATTGGGTAAGGGCCGATGGTTCTAATGACAGTTGAGTCCATGGTCACTGAAGTTGAGCTCTGTAATTCCTGATATGTTTTTTAATTAATTGATTCAAATTCACCATAAAAAGATTGGAACATCGTGACTTGTCCTGGATTTCTCACCCAGTAATGTAGCTGTTACGCTACAGTTTTTCTTTGCTGGGGTAGCGTATTCTCTGCATTGTTCCACCATACACTACAGATCCATCTTCCAGGTGCACTGACTTATAAGACTGTAAAACATAGTAGGCCATTTGGCCCATCGAGTCTGCTCTGCCGTTTTATCAAGACTGATCTATTTTGCCCTTTCAACCACATTGTGGTCTCAATTTTGACAGTTCCAAACCCTGGGTTCCAACTGTGTCTTGGGCGGGGATGTGAATTGGGTAGGGAGTGTGAATGTAGGCCAGCTGTGGGTATGCAGGGATGTGGTTGAGGTTGGGGGAGGGAGGGCTGAGATTTCCCTGACCCTTTGTACTTCCTGAATGCCCTGACTCTCAAGGTGTTTATTGCTCTGGGCTTTGGCCTCTCCAAACCAGGCATGAGTCCGGTTCCACACCCTCAATGCTCCGTGGTTCATCCCTGCTGCACAGCTGCGGGCTCCTGCAGTGACGTGACTGCTCTGATGCTGCCTCTGTTTTCACCCCCCTTCCCATAGGATGTCCGACTCGACATACAACACGGCGCGCCTGTGGGTGGTGCTGGGACTCTGCGCGCTGCGTCTGCTGATGACGCGATACCACCTACAGGCCTACCTCAACCTGGCCGAGACGTGGGTGGAGCAGATGGGGAAGGAGGCTGGATCCATCACCATGATCGAGATTCAGCGCAAGGTACAGTGCATTGTAGGAAGGAGGAGGACTTGGCACTCCTCTAAACAGAAGTCAGTGTGTAACAATGTGTAAGAAGGAACTGCAGATGTTAGTTTACAGCAAAGATAGACACAAAACACAGGAGTGGTGCCAGAAGACTGTAGGGTGGCGAATGTTGTTTCTCTTTTCAAGAAGGGCTGCAGGGGAAATGCTGGGAACTATAGGCTGGTGAGCTTAACATCTGTAGTTGGTAAGTTACTGGAGAGTATTCTGAGGGATAGGATATTTGGATGGGCAAGGGCTGATTCGGGATAGTCAGCATGGTTTTGTACGTGGGAGGTCGTGTCTCACAAATCTGATTGGTTGATGGAATTTAATACTGAGAAGTGTGAGGTGTTGCAGTTTGGGACGTCGAACAAGGGCAAGACCTACACAGTAAATGGTAGGCCCCTGGGTAGTGTTGTAGAGCAGATGGATCTAGGAGTACAGGTGCGTGGTTCCTTGAAGGTCGAGTCGCAGGTAGATAAAGTGGTCAAAATGGCTTTTGGCACTTTGGCCTTCATTGATCAGAGTATTGAGTATAGAAGTCGGGAGGTCATGTTGCAGTTGTATAAGACGTTGGTGAGACCGCATTTAGAATATTGTGTTCAGTTCTGGGCACCATGTTATAGGAACGATATTGAGGATGTTGCCAGGACTAGAGGGTGTGAGCTGTAGGGAGAGGTTGAGTAGACTGGGTCTCTATTCCATGGAGCGCAGGAGGATGAGGGGAGATCTTATAGTGGTATACTAATTCACGAGAGGAATTGATCGGGTAGATGCACAGAGTCTTTTGCCCAGAGTAGAGGAATCGAGGACTAGAGGACACAAGTTCAAGGTGAAGGGGAAAAGATTTAATAGGAATCCGAGGTGTAACTTTTTCACACAAAGGGTGGTGGGTGTATGGAACAAGCTGCGAGAGGAGGTCGTTGAGGCTGGGACTATCCCATTGTTTAAGAAACAGTTAGACAGGAACATGGATAGGACAGGTTTGGAGGGATATGGACCAAGCGCAGGCAAGTGGGACTAGTGTAGCTGGGAGATTGTTGGCCAGTGCCAGTGTGGCTGAAGGGCCTGTTTCCACTAAAATACCGAAGTAACTCAGCGGCTCAGGCAGCATCTCTGGAGAAAAGGAATAGATGACGTTTCGGATCAAGACTATTCAGTCTGATCAAGGGTCTCGACCCAAAATGTCAACTCTTTCATCTAGAGGGTGCATGACCCGCTGAGTTGCTCCAGCATTTTGTGCCTATCCCCAGTGTGTAACAAGTTCCATCTCATAAACTTTGGTGATCAGAATTCCGTCTCATTTTTATTTTAAATAGTGCAAAAATTCTGAACCAAAAATCAATTTGACCTCAGTGGAAATGGTGGACAATTACTGATGAAGGGAGGGATTTAAGAGGGACGTTAGGGGCAACTTTTTCACTCAGAGGGTGGTCACGTGGAGTCATAGAGCATGGAAACAGACCCTTCAGCCCAACTGGTCCATGCTGATCATATGCCCATTCTAAGCAAGTCCCATTTGCCTGCGTTTGACCCATATCCCTCTAAACAGTTCTTGTCCATTTACCCATCCAAATATCTTTTGCATGCTGTTACTGTACCTGCCTCAACTACCTCCTCTGATAGCCCGTTCCATATACCCACCACCCTTTGTGTGGTTGAACAAGCTGCCTGAAGAAGCAATAGAAGTATATCCAATTACAAATTTTAAAAGATAATGGATAGGATGGGTTTAGAGAGCTCTGGGTCAAATTCAGCCGAATGAAACTAGCCCAGATTGCCAACTGGTCGGCATGAACAAGGTGGGCTGAAGGGCCTGTTCCCGTGCTGTACAGCACTATGACTCTATGAAGGCATCCTTCTGCTTTTACTCTGTTTCCACAAATAATAGGCTTGTTAACGCACAGTGTTATTAACCTCTGCAGAATGCTTAAAATATAGCACACTTCCAGTCAACAATATCATTCTTGTTACCATTTAGAAACACTTTGCCAGCATTTCCCATTTAAGTCCCTCATTTC
This sequence comes from Amblyraja radiata, assembly GCF_010909765.2. Classification (NCBI taxonomy): domain Eukaryota; kingdom Metazoa; phylum Chordata; class Chondrichthyes; order Rajiformes; family Rajidae; genus Amblyraja; species Amblyraja radiata. The sequence continues at coordinate 19,970,872 of NC_045984.1, forward strand.
ACCTTCCTGGTGCAAACCTCAGTGTGACGCTAACAGCGGTGGGCCTGTTGTGCGGCACTAATCCCCCAGCCCCACATCCCTGACGTTAAGCAGCTCCAATGTCTCAATTACGCAAAGTCTCTGCCCCTCTGTGTAAACCTCAATCTAAGCCGAGTGCCCGGGAGCACTTGGTGGGACTGTGTCACCATGCAAGGGATACAAGGGAAACATTTACACAATTCTTCCTGAGCTGGTCTGAAAGATCAAAGTTGTTAGAACCACAGTTTCTTCATTGTATTAGTTGATTGAGAAAGTAGTGGCTCGAAGATGATGAGGCATCTGGTGCTCAGGCAGTTTCTCTTCTTAAATACTCAAGCCTGGAGTCTACTCTAATTCTGTGGAGTTATGCATAGAATAACTCATAACCAGGCAGCAGAATCTGAATCTGTCAGTGCCAGGTATCTGGGGTGAGTTACAGGTTGGAGAGTTTCAAAGCTTATGGGGCTGGAGTTGAATGTTCTGATAACAACACAGATAACAAAGACCATATTGTCAATTGGAACCTAATTGAGCAGTTTGAGATTATTATATAGAACATTGACATTGATATAGAACAGAACATCTCTGTCCTGCACACCGTTCCAAGATCTTTGTGAGTCCAGGGATTGCCTGAATCCTGATCCCAGGGGATTCTGATGCTGCTGCGAATCCCTGTGAATATTCTGTAGACAGTGTCTTGTGTTGTGACTAACGGGGTGTATTTCTTTCCCCTTGTGCAGGTTTCACGAGTGTTTTGCTACCTGTGCGTGGTCACCGTGCAGTATCTGGGCCCAGTAATCCTCATCTTCCACTCCACTCTGCTGCTTAAAGTCCTGGGTAAGGACCTGCAAAGAGTCCACGTGTCTGTATTGTCCTTGTGTGTCTCTGAACTTGGTGAGCGTGGGGCAGTCAGCTGTTCTCTGAGGCAGCTCGCCCTGCCCCTGGTTCCGAGCCCAGACATCTGTTTCCCCCCCCCCCCCTCTCTCTCGAACCTCTGACCCGGCCAGCAGCCGCCTCACACCTCCCGGCCCGCAGTAATTGTGCGTATCCCGTGTTTTTCAGGAGACTATTCCTGGGGTCTGTTCCCGGAGCCACCCATGGCTTTGCCGGCGGTCGACGTCAGCCCTCGTTCCTTGGAAGATGCCCCCGAAGAGGAGGGCGACTATCGAATAGCTGCCTCACAGATCATGGCGGCACTGGGTGCCCTGCGCAATGTGTTCACCCCCCTTTTTTACCGGGGCCTCTTCTCCTTCCTGACCTGGTGGCTGGCGGCTTGTCAGGTGGTGACCAATCTCTTCGGCCTGTACTTCCATCAGTACCTGATGGCCTCATAGGAAGGTGGAGGGATGGCGCAGGACCACGTCTGCTCTCAAGTGCCTTCCCTCCATCTCCTCGCACCGAGCTCGCAACAAAGCTCTTCACTCTGTGATCCCTGCCTGTATCCCCTGCATCTCTCCCCCCCCCCCCCAACGTGCTGATTCCCACAGCGGGACTTCTCCACAGTGCTGGCTGACCTCTCCACCAGCCCCAGCTACATGTGGAAGACCTGCGACTGTTGTCCCTGCCTGATGCCCCGGCACGTCCTGTGAACACTCGAGTCTCCAGGTGAAAGGACAGCGGCTCCAAGGCGGCAGAACTCCCGTCTGTCAAACTCCTCCGGCGGCTTCCATCTCCCCGTCAGGACAAGCCGGGGATGATGGCTGGACGATCAGCGCTGGGTGCTCCTGCCGCCCTCTGCCTCTATCCCGTGTCCATGGGGGGTTGAGTGGGGGTCAGTGGCTCGAGATGCTTCCATTCAAAGTACGTCATCCACTTCTCAACCTCGCCTGCTCTCGCACTGGAACTTGGGCATTGTCCTAAACCACGGGGGCATGAAGAGTCAAAATGTATTCCGGCAGCCTTCTTGTACATGGAGGGACGTGTCCCGGGGTGGGAGGGGGGAGGGTGTGTGTGAAAGATATCCCGGGGAGAGGAGGTACCAGAGGGGGAGGAAGGAAGGGAATGAGCACCTGGGTGTGGGGGGGGGGTCCCAGTCAGTGAGAGGGAGCAGGTATGGTTACACCAGAGGGGGGGGGGGGGGGGAGGGGGGGTGTGTGTGGTCACCCAAGATGGATGTGAGTGTGGATATGCTGGTATGGGGGAGGGGAGGGGGAGAGAGAGGTTTGAGGCAGTTCAGACTATCCACTCAGACAGTGGGATGAAATCTGTTGCATTTGTACAATTTGTTGGTGAGGTTGCACTTGAAGGACTGTGTTCAGTTTAGGTCACTGCTATAGGAAAGATGCCATTTGGGTAGAAAGGTTGCAGAGAAGATTTGTGAGGATGTTGCCGGGATTTGAGTGCCTGAGCTCAGGGGCGGATCTATTATGAAACTAATGAAGCTTAAGCTTCAGGGGCCCTAATCCCGGAAGCGACTTTAGTCCAGATATTCTTCCGATTTAAATCGTAATTCCAATTTTTAAATTTTTTTTCCTAGAAATTAATCTGATTTTTCACCTCGACTAAACCCCTCGCCTCGACTAAACTTCACCTCACACTAAACTCGCCTCGACTAAACCTCCCACCTCACACCTAATCCCCACCTCGACTAATCGCCGCCTCTATCCCGCTCCCGCAGGGAGGGGGACTGGGGGGGGCTCGACGTCAACGTCAGCGCATGTGGCCCCTCTCCTCCCACCGGCTCTCTAGGGCAATGCGCTTGCGCTGCTCAGCCCCGCCCCCCTGGTTGGAGCCGTTCAACTCGCGTGAGGCGACGCCGGTGGGGGGGCTATAAATAGCGGAAGCGGAAGACGCGCGGATTAGGTGTGATGTGGAGTTTAGGCGTGAGGTGGGAGGTTTAGTTAAGTTTAGGTGGGTTAAGGTGTGAGGTTTATTTGAGTCGCAGGGGTTATTGAGGTACGGTTTAGTCGAGGCGAGGTTTAGGTGTGAGGAGAAGTTTGGTAGTGAGGTATTATCGAGGCGAGGGGTTTAGTGAGGCGAGGGGATTAGTCGAGGTGTAGATGTGCAGGTGAGGGGAAGTGAGCGGAGGTGAGGTGAGGAGAAGTGGGTGTCTGAGATCAGGAAGGGAGACCGAGGTGCTGCTGAAGGCGACGAGGCCACTGCCTTCTGTGGCAGGGAATACCTCATCTAATTCTCATCTCAGTGCTAGGCAAAGAGACATTTCAGGTGATATTTTTTGTAAAGATTTTTTTAGCTGTATGAGGCCATTTATTGAAACATATAGATTATTAAGGGTTTGGACACGCTAGAGGCAGGAACATGTTTCCAATGCTGGGAGAGTCCAGAACCAGGGGCCACAGTTTAAGAATAAGGGGTAGGCCATTTAGAACAGAGATGAGGAAATACTTTTTCACACAGAGTTGTGAATCTGTGGAATTCTCTGCCTCAGAAGGCAGTGGAGGCCAATTCTCTGGATGCTTTCAAGATGAGAGCTAGATAGAGCTCTTAAAGGTAGCAGAGTCAGGGGATATGGGGAAATGGCAGGAACGGGGTACTGATTGTGGATGATCAGCCATGATCATAGTGAATGGCGGTGCTGGCTCGAAGGGCCGAATGGCCTACTCCTGCACCTATTGTCTATTGTCTACTTCATGAAATATATATCTTTTGGGGGTTATTTTACTGCATATGTGTTAGAAAAATCCTACGCTTCTGTTATGAAAACTACCAGCAGAAAGTTAGAGAATCACTTTCAATTTATTGAAAATGCAGGAGCTTCAGGGGGAGTTGCCCTCTGAGACCCCCACCGGGGCACTGCCCCTAGACCCTGCCGGGGGCCCAGCCAGCCTCCTGGACCACCGGCCAATACTTCCTACTTTTTTTCTGGAGGTGAATATCATGCTTAGTCCACAATTTTGGGTCTACTGTCTGATAATTCAATACAAAATAATAGTTAAAATAAAAATTTTAAGGTTATTAAAGTATCATGTAGGCTAGCGTAAATGAAAAATTAAGGATGTTTCATTCTAAATATATTTAATGTAAAATAATTATGCAATTTAAAACACTATTAACATTTATGACAGAAATTAAAATTTGTGGTGATCTGTCGTGGAACGACCCCATTGTAGAGGATAACGGTGGTTACCCAGACCTTGTTGCTGGTTGCGAAAGGGCCCCCATAACAGCTCAAGCTTCAGGGCCCCAAAAATGTAGGTCCGCCTGCCTGAGCTACAGTGAGAGGTTGGGCAGGCTATTCCTTGGAGCGCTGGAGGATGAGGAATGGCATTAGAGATGTGTATAAAATCATGAGTGGAATAGACAGGGTGAATACACAGTATACCCAGGGTAGGGAAATCAAAAATTGGAGGACATAAGTTTAACATGAGAGGGGTAAGATTTTATGGGAACCTGAGGGGTAACTTGAGAGGAAGTAGTATAGGCTGATACTATAACAACATTTAAAAGACATTTGGGTAGGTACATGGATAGGAAAGCGATAGGGGCCAAATGTGGGCAATGGGATTTACTTAGATGAGGTATCTTGGTCACTACGCATGTGCTGGGCCGAAGGGCCTGTTTCTGTGCTGTATGACTCAACTTTGAAAACTTGACAGCTCATTTTACCCCCTGCGGTTTGGGGGTCTCCGATGTGATTGTGACCAGAACAAGTCCCAGTGATGGTGGGTTATACAAGGGTGGAGTCAGAGGTGATTGAACTCCCTGCTGCTCTTGGAGAGAATGGCGGTGGGACCTGCTAGCATCTGAAGGCAGTGGAACCTCAGCGTGGTCTGATCTGAGGACCAGTGCCTCTGACTAGAAGCTGCGATGTTTCACTACCTCCTGAGTCAGGGGAAATATATGGGGCGAGCGAATGGTGTTTACAGTGGGGTCTTGCCAGCCAGGGATCCCCTCCAGAGAGTGCCATCTTCATGCTGTTGTTCTGCATCTGTGTAAGATGTTGATTATGTAATTAATCCGTATGGTTTTCAAACCAGGTCTGTCTGTGAATGTGCACCTGTAGTGGGTATCACTCACACTGGTCATACAATAGAAGGGGAAATGTTTCCTTAATAGGTTTACATCAGTTTATACTAAACATCGGTGCAGCAAGTCATCACTGGTGGTGTGGATGGGGGAAAAGGGGATGCAGGTTTCTGCAGCAGAAATGGTCACCGTGCTCCTTTCCCTTCAATATCATCCCCCGTTTATATGTTTCCTATTTCCTCTGACCACATGTCACTCCTCTTATTTGACACCCTTTTTGTCTCCAGCCTTTGTCACTTCACCCATTTTCTAATTCCCCCCCCCTCGGCTGTACCCACCCATCACTTGCCAAAGTTTGTCCCACCCCCACCTCTCTCCAACTTTCTAACCCCTTTCCCCCTGCTCTCAGTCTGAGGAAGGGTCCCAGCCTGAAAAGTCATTCGTCCATTTCCCTCCATAGATTTTGCCTGACCCGCTGAGTTCCTCCAGCACTTTGTGTTTGTCTCAGGATTCCAGCCTCTGCATTTCCTTGTGCCTCCACTGCAGTCCTGCCCTCTGCCCAGCAGGGTTCGCTGGCTAGATTCCTGCCTCCACACAGCGACCACTCGGACTGGGTTCGGGAGGGGTTAGCTGTCCGGAGCCGCTGACCAAGGCCTCGCCTGTCCGCTCCCACCCCCCCCCCCCCCCCCCCCCCCCCCATGGAGTTGTAGAGGATGGAATATGTTCTCACTGACCACTTGCCCTAAGGTCCCCGTCTCCCTGAACATAAAACAGTGCAGACCGACCCAAAACATCCCCTATCCATGTTCCCCAGAGATGCTGTCCAGAAACAGGGGCCACAGTTTAAGAATAAGGGGGTAAGCCATTTAGAACGGAGATGAGGAAAAACTTTTTCACACAGAAGGTTGTAAATCTGTGGAATTCTCTGCCTCAGAAGGCATTGGAGGCCAATTGGCTGGCTGCTCCCAAGAGAGGGTTAGATAGAGCTCTTAAAGATAGTGGAGTAAGGGGATATGGGGAGAAGGCAGGAATGGGGTACTGATAGTGGATGAACAGCCATGACCACAGTGAATGGCGGTGCTGGCTTGAAGGGCCGAATGGCCTACTCGTGCATCTATTGATCTGCTGAATTATTCCAGCACCGCATGTCTTTTTTATGTAGACCAATATCCGCAGTGCTTTGTTTCTACAAAGAACAGTACAGCACAATACCAGGCCCTTCAGCCCACAATGTCTCTGCTGAACACGATGCCAAGTTAAAATAATTTCATTTGTCTGCACCTGATCCATATCCCTCCATTCCCTGCATATCCACGTGTCATCTAAAATCCTCTTAAAAGCCACTATGATATCTGCCTCCGCCAACACCTCCAGCGGCACGTTCCAGGCACCCACCTCTCTCTGAAATAAACTTGCATCTCCTTCAAATGTTGCCCCTCTCGTCTTAAAGCTATGCCCTCTAGTCTAACATTTGCAACCCTGGGATAAAGGTTCTGGGTGTTTTAGGACACAATGTGCTGGAGTAGCGCAGTTGGTCAGGCAGCATCTCCAGACAAGTTGCCTGACCCGCTGAGTCACTCCAGTACTTTGTCTTTATTTCTAAACCAGCATCTGCAAATCTTTGTGTCTCCCCTATCTACGCCCCTTAGCCTCATACGCTCCAGAGGAAACAATCCCAAGTTTGTCCAACCTCCTTGGAGCTAATACGCAGGCAGCTCTCGGCAGTGTGATTCCCCCAATTGTAAAAGCGCACACCTCTTCACTTCTGAACGTCTACTGTAAAGCAAATTGCCTTCAGTTCGGGTTCAGTAAACCATCTGATCCATGTCCCTCTGAGACCCTCTTTTGTGTGTGTCGGTGTCTGTGCAGAAGTCTCTGCCTCCGCCCTCTATTGTGTGTCTGGGGCACTCACTGGTGTACAGAGATCAGCCCATACAGACTCCCGGAGGACTCGCATTTCACCGATATGTCTGAGTCCCGCTCAAATGACTTAATTATGAAGCTGTGTGTTTGTTGAAGGGCCAGTCCGCCCCGGTCAGAGGCGCATTAAATATTAAACCCTCCTATTAGCCGCCCTCTGCCGCTGCATTTTATCGCTACACCTCATTCGTGGTGCCGCTGGGATTGTCAGAGTTGCGGGAAGAGGGAGGGCCTCAGTGTGGGTGTGTGTACACTCCCTCTGGGGTGAGGACTGTGTGCCGTTCCGCTCTGTCCGAGCCATGTTGGCCCGCGTTGGTTTTAACATTTCAAGGGGTGTAGAATTGAGCGCATTTTTGAATGCTGTGCGTGTGTTTGGATTAATTTAAAAAGTGTAATATATTTTAAAATCTCCATTGAGTTCTCTTCATTTTTCTCCGCTCTGTTACACCCGGGGCGTCCCAACAGTGAGGGAGTTGAACTGGGAGTGACCAGTCTAGAGAAATGGACAGACATTTCCCGATCGGAAGCGTCTGTACATTCCCAACACAGACGCTGCCCGACCGTCTGAGTTCCTCCAGCACTTGATCCCCTTGTTTTGGGTGCGTTGACCCACATGGTCACCGAGGGTTGGCCGAGTCGTCTGTTGTCCGTTTTGGGTGCGGCAGAATGTCTCACAGCGGGTTCGATCCTGACCTCGGGTGCTGTCTGTGTGGAGTTTGCACGTTCACCACGTGACGGCGTAGCTTGCCTCCGGGTGCTCCAGCTTCTTCCCACATCCCAAACGTGCGGGTTTATAGGTTAATCTGTAAATTGTCCCGTGTGCAGGGAGTGGGATAGAACGGGTGATCGCATGAACTCGGTGGGCCGAAAGGCCTGCTTCCATGCCTTATCTCTAAACTGTCCAGGTGAGACAGAGGTTCACTCTCCGCTTCTGTTCCAGGCTTCAAAAAACGAAACTGGGAGAGAATTCACCTGCGTTCTTTAACTGAGACAGTAGCGGTGGTGTTTGTGGCCGGGGTTCAGTTATCCCGGTCTCTTTCTCTCTCTCTCTGTGGGGCCCCTGGCGGCGGCACCTCTGAGACTTTGCGCCCGCCACAAGCTGCCCCTCCTTCCGCCCGTCTGAAGAAGGGTTTCGGCCCGAAACGTCGCCTATTTCCTTCGCTCCATAGATGCTGCTGCACCCGCTGAGTTTCTCCAGCTTTTTTGTGTACCTCCTTCCGCCCGCCAGGTTCTGTGACCCACGGAGCGGCTCCAGCTCTTCGCTGCCTCCCAGACCCTCCGCTCCGGCCGAGGGGTGAACCACTGACCAGCATCGTGAGGTTAATGTCGTGTCATGGGTTTCAGCAAAGCCCCCACTCCGCTGCTGCTCCTGTCCCCCACCCACCCCTCTGCCAACCTCTCTGGCAAACAGCAATAACCTCCAGGCTTGTGGCACTGGGAGGGGATCTCTGTGCAGGAGATGGGATGCTGGTCTCAGACCAGTGGTCTGGGTGAAGGTGGGACATCTTGATTGGCATGGACAAGTTGGGCCGAAGGGCCACTTTCCGTGCTGAATAGCTCTGACTGGGGCTGGGGGCTGGAACAGGGTATCTGCCCTACCAGTAGGTCGCGAGGTCCTGAGCTACAGGGAGAGGTTGAGCAGGCTAGAACTCTATTCCTTGGAGCACAGGAGGATGAGGTATGATCTTATTATAGGCGTATAAGATCATGAGAGGAAAAGATAGGGTGATTGCCTTACCCAGAGTAGGTGAATCACAAACCAGAGGACATGAGTTTAAAGTGAGGGGGGAAAGATTTAATGGGAACCTGAGGGGCAACTTTTTTTACACCAAAGGTGATAGGAGTATGGAATGAGCTGCCAGGGGAGGTGGTTGAGGCAGGTACTATCGCAACGTGTAAAAAAACATTAGGACAAGTATATGTATAGGTAAGGTTTAGAGGGAAATGAGCCAAACACAGGCAGGTGGGACTGACTTGGAGGGGGAGGGGGAGACGGTCGGTGGGTGACGCCACTCGCGGCTAAATAGCTAGCGTCAAAACCGGCCACAAAGGTGTTGCAGGAACCCAGCGGGCCAGGCAGCATCTGTGGAGGCACCCGTCTTCAGGCTGATGGAGTGGGGGGAGAGAAAGTCTGGCATCTGATGGGTGGATACAGGCGAATGGGGTTTTAGAGGGAGGTGTCGGTGGTCTTCACACAGACCCACGAGGGGTGGTGGGAGGACGGGACGGGATGGGGTCCGGGGGCATAAATCCAGCGATGGAGCAGAGAGCAGACTGTCAGATGATTGAACGTTACAAAGAGCCTCACACTGAGCGTGGGACCGTCTGCGCTTCACAGATCATTTATAAGCGGGTGTTGTTCAACATCAAACATTGATTTAGAGCGTCACAATAGTGTGGCCTCACACACACACACACACACACACAGAAAGGCCGGACCATTCTTGCAAATTAATTAGATTACCAGCAATACTTTCCGACCAGTTTAACTCAGAAAAAGATGAATTGCTGTCGCCTGATTTTAATATCCCTTATTTATCGCAGAACTGAATTTCCAAAGTGAATGCAGGATCTGGTTTGTGGCGGCAATGTGGGATTAGGATGGAAGTAATGAGCCCAGTGACGACTCGAGGCCCCCGAGTCTGCAGAGTTTGGAACAAGAACGACTTCCTAATTTCACCAAAGGAAACAAATGGCAGGTATTTTGTCATCAGCTGCTGAGTGACACAGAACCGTGCTGGATCATCCACAGTGCAGATTGATTGAGCAGGAAGAGAGGGGAGGGGGGGGGGGGGGGGGCAAACCCACTCAGTGGGCTGGGTCCTGGATCTTCCTGGCCATTAGACCAAGGCCCCACCCAAGCGACACCCTCCACCTTGATGGGGGAAGTGATGGAGAGTTCTCCCACGTCTCCTGATCCCGAACCACGGACTAAACACGAAAATCTGATTAGCTTAGTTTACAGATACAGCGCAGAAACAAGCCCTCCTGAAAAATCCATCCACACATCTACGTTCCTGCTGCCTTTGGCCCAACAACGAGTTCTTGCTGATCCAGACCAAGCTTCCAAAGGCCATGTTTTCCCCAGCTGCCCAACTGTTTGGTCCCATCAAACTGACTTACATTAATTGCTGATCAAGTCCTCAGATTCTGTTATGAATGCACGATAGTCATTTGTAGCACCCCAGTGATGTTTCACTTTGCTTTGCCCACAATCACCAGTTATGTATTAGTTATGGAAATAGGCCCTTCCCCCCAACCTATCCATGCTGACCAAGATGCCCCATCTAAGTTAGATCCATTTGTCCATGTTTGGCCCATATCCCTCTAAACCTTACCTGTTCAAGTGTATTTTAAATGCTGTTATAGTACCTGTCCCAACTACGTCCTCTGGTACCTCGTTCCATGTACCCACCACCTTCTGTGTGAAGATGTTGCCCCTCAGGTTCCTATTAAATCTTTCCCCTCTCACTGTTAACCCATGACCTCTCTTTCTTAATTCCTCTACTCTGGTTAAAAGACTCACCCTGCATTCACCCTATCTATTCTCCTCTTGATGTTATACACCTTTATAAGATCACACCTCCTCCTCCTGTGCTCCAAGGAATATAGTCCTAGCCTGCCCAACCTCTCCTTTTAGCCCAGGTCCTCGATTTCTGGCAACGTCCTCGTAAATCTTCTCTGCACTCCTTCCTGCTTTGTCCCGGTTACTCCACTGGAGGTTGGCAATCAATAGACCTCTTCAGTGCTCAAAGGGTTAATAATGTTGCCTCAGTCTGGCTTCCACATTAAAAGCATCAGTGTTTAAGTTAATGAAATGCTGGGACCCCAGTCTCCCCCTGCTTGGTGAGGTTAAATGGTGCATCTGTTTTTGGGCCGAGTGAGGGGTTTGTTGTAGCGACGGTTGTTAGGGTGGGGGCAGCAGGCGTGTCTAACACACGTCCCAGACAGTATCCCCTGGGGTAGCACAATCAACCATCCACTGTCTGGAAAAATAAAAAAGAGTTACAATCTCATCGCACATTTTTAATGCAAGCTCCATTACAACCCAAACCATCAACTCAAAACATTTGGTGCCACCGTGGAATAAAACCCCAAGAGGTGACATTTTTACGGCCACCTGAGCTTTGTGCAAAGGGGAGGGGAGAGGTTCCAGCCACGATATTTCACCTGAGCAGAAAGGGCTGTGTCCCAGCAAGTGACCCAGACACGGCAGGGTTAGTCCCCACTCACGCTCTCTCAGTGTCTGTACAGCAGGAGAGCAGATGAAGTCTGGAGTTGACCACTCAGCCCCTCAAGCCTACCCCGCCTTTCAATATGACCTATGCTGGCCTTGAATTAAAGACATGGCCCAACCTGGTCATTCCTTCTGCTCCCTGCTCCGTCCAGCAGAAGATAGAGAAGTTTGAAAGCACGTACCACCAGACACAGGAACAGCTGCTTCCCCTCTGCTATCGTGCTTCTGAATGGTCCTGCCATAAGCTAGGATATTGTCCATTTCACACAGAGGGTTGTGGCTAAATGGAACCAGCTGCAATAGGAGGTAGTTGAGGCAGTTATTATAGCAAAATTTAAGCTACATGAATAGGAAAGGTTTAGAGGGATATGCACCAAATGTGGACAGATAGGGAATCTTAGTCAGCAAGAGCAAGTTGGGCTGAAGGGCCTCTTCCTGTGCTGTATGACACTATGACTTTACTCCATTGTGGACATAGGACATATAACTGGTGCGCAACAATTCTGGGAACTATATTCTGCACTTTGTATCTTCTCTTTTGTTCTACCTATTGTACTCAAGTTTGACGATTGTATTTATCTTATCTGATTGGATACCAAACAAAGCTTTTCCCCGTACCTTGGTACACATGACAATAATAAACCAAAACCTCAACTCCTCTTCTGTGCCACATTTGCAATAACCCTCAAATCGTCGAAAATCCCAAAAAAATCTGCTTTGTTTAATACACCCCAAAGATCCCGCCTCCGCTGCCCTGCAGGAACATTAAATTCAGCACTGAACTAGGGTAGGAGATTTGTTCAAGAACTCCATCTCCCTGTCTCCACACACTCATGAATGCATATGGGCTTCATTTCTTTTTTTTAATCAAGAGACATGAATTTGGTTCAGAGAATGTTGTCCCGCACATGAGTAACAATGGCACAACGTTCTCTCTCAGGACAACCTCTCAGCAGTTAAACTGGCCAGGAGCTTACAAAGATGATGCCAGAAATGCTTAGCACTGGGACAGTCCAAGCAAATTGAGGGCTTCATGATGATCAAAGGATGCTGAGATGTCCAACAGATTACAGAAGGGTTTGAGGAGATAGAAAAGTGGTATTAGTGGGGCAACAAGACCATGCAGCAGGGAGTGGTTGAGTGTAAAGATACATTGAAGGGAAACCTGGATTAATTTGAGAGAGAGAGAGATGGATGGAGAGTGGGAAAAAAAGATGATGGCAGGGATGGGTCAAGAACTCCATCAGATGGAGTCCTCACGGGCAAGGACAAGTTGGAGGTCAGAAATGCCATTGATGTAGTTCTGTAGGAGTGATATGGTCATGGGAGGATTGTTGCTCTTATCTTAAACTCTTTCACCCATGCACATTTAATCAAAATTAATATTTTCCGTCAAAGTATATTTAGTGTACCACTCTGTCCAGTTCATTACAGAATCACACCTCAAGACCACATATTAGTGAGTAAAACATTGGGCGAAAGCATGCAGATGCAATCCAATCCTCATTCTCCAACCGCACTTTATATCCTATTTTTTCAGTGATTCATATTTTAAAAAGAAAATTATATGGCCATGCGGAATCTCTCCAGTATTGCAGTTCATGGATACTGCTACACTGAGACAATATACTTCCAGCAGTGGTTATGGATTGCTACATGGACCACCTGCTTACGTGGACTTTGCTGCGATGTGGGAGAGGGATTTATTACAGGAATATATATATATATGTATGTATGTAAGTTCTACGTGTGGAGGTTTTGAAGATACCAATGATTTGAATGCTAGTTTCAATTTCTTGCTCATCTATCACCTGTCTCTACATAAAATTAGATCAAGTACTCACTCCCTCAAGTTTGAATGCATTAAGTACATCCTGCTGGGTAGCGAATACGGTGCCACTTGTCCTATCTTGCAGCAGCTTCATGGCTTCCAGAAGCCAATCCGATGTCAGCAATAAATATATCAGAGAGAAGACGAAAACAGTTTTCATTTGCACAGTTTTCTGAAGACATTCTAGAGGGATATGGGCCAAATGCAGGCAAATGAGAATAGCCCAGTATGCAAAATTGGTCGGTGTGGACAAGAAGGGCCAAAGGGCCTCTTTCCGTGCTGTACAACTCTATGCCTCTATATCTGAGAACATCGATTTCATTACTTGGCTACAAAACTGCAATACAATTAAACAATTATTACATGCATTTACGTAGTGCATTTCAAATATTAAAAGGTTCATCAAATGAGGTATAAGGTGAGGGGGCGATGATTTGAAAGAGACTTGAGGAACAATGCATTCACGCAATGGGTGATGTGTAGAAGGAACAGTCTGCCAGAGGAAGCTTGCAGAGGTGGATACAATAGCTATGTTTAAAAGGCATATAGGATAGGAATGATTTAGAGGGAGATGGGGTAAATGCAGACAAATGGGACTAGCTCAGCTATAAAACCTGGTCGGCATGGACAAGTTGGGCTGAAGGGCCAGTTTCTGTGCTATATCACTCTATGAATCTAAACAACAGAAAACAAAAGATGCCGATAGTCCTAAATAAAAAAGCAGAACAGTCTGCAAATACTCAGCAGGTCAGACAGCATCAGTGGAGAGAGAAAATCAGTTCATGTTTCATTTCTGGGACCCTTCCTCAGGTCTGAAAGAGGAGGTTGAAGTTAGTTTAGGTGCAGAACATGTGATGGGTGAACCAAAGGGGGTTGGTGGTGGGTGAAATTATATCACAGTTAAATTTAGATTAAGTTTTGTCGTTTGTGTAATGTGTTGTTAATGTGGTCTCCAAGTCATGCGATGTTGTCTGCAGTCTCGTGAACTATAACAGACTGCAGATGAAGGAAAAGCAACAAAGGACATCGAGCACGTTTGCAGACAAACAGTAAGAACAACGTTTCTAATTAAACATGCTTTGTTATAACATAGAAGTTTCCAATTTTAAGTAATCCACCCTCCCCCCCCCCCTCCCCATCCTGGCGCGCACCCATTTTTTCCACCATCCTGCCCCACCCACCCCTCCCCGTCCCCTTCCCTCGATATCTCTCCGGCTTTATAATTCACTCCTCTCATTATCTGACACATTTTTTCTCCTTTTCAACCCTAACCTTCTGTCCATCTGCCAATCACCCCCCCCCCCCCCCCCCCCCCACTTGTGTCCACCTATCACTTGCCCCCACTTCTCTTTTCCAGCTTTCTCCCCCCTGCTACAATAACTGAAGGTCCCGACCTGAAATGTTGTGTCCGTTTCCTCCACAGGTGCTGCCTGACCCGTTGAGTTACTCCAGCACTTTGTGTTTTCCTCGAGATTCCAGCATCTGCAGTTCTTTGTGTCTACACCTTCACAGGAGCTTGGTCTTCACCTCAGATTTCCAGCATCTGCAGTTTTCCAGATTCTCAGACCATGTCCTGTGAAACAGCGCCCTCTGCTGTTGAGCAGGCGAAGATCTGGGGCGGCGAGGTGATTCACCAGCTCACGGCCCTCTCACTCCATGGACCCTACGAAGGTCTCCAGCAGAGCCGCATGCTGTGTCCACCGACTGCCTTTACCTCTCTCCTCGTCAGTCTTCCACTTATCCAAAACTCTACTATCCCAGTCAGATGTGCACCAGATCCCCCTCCCCACGCACAGCCCAGTCTGGCAACAGCTTGAATTTGGAGTGTTGATCCTTGTTTGCAAAACCCTCGAAGGCTTGACATTGTAACATGCCTACCACTCCCAACCCACAACCCCCCCCACCCTGACAAGATGTCTGCTCATTTACCACTGTAATTGGCCACCCCAGCTCCCTCCACAAACCGGAATATTATACTGTCATTAACAAAGACAGAAAGTGCCAGAGTAATCGGAGTCTGAAGAAGGGTCTCAACCCGAAACATCGCCTATCTGTGTTCTCCAGAGATGCTGCCTGACCCGCTGAGTTATTCCAGCAATTTGTGTCCTTTTGCTGGAGTAACTCAGTGGGTCAGGCAGCATCTCTGGTGAACACAGATAGGTAATGTTTCGGGTCGGGACCCTACCTTCATTCCTGCTTTTGGACATTTTAAACTCAACCCTGTTTTGGTTGCCGGTCACCATTTTTTCTCCACCATGGTTCGTTGTCGGAACGTGGCCCATCGCAGCACTTTGTGTTTGGTTATCCTTGTCCCAGCGTCTCCACTAGCCTGGGAGGAAGAGCCCAGATTTGCTGATCCCCTCACCCCACTGCCACCCCTTCCTTGCCAAGGGGTGACACCAGTGGTAACTCCAGCTTTGGGATGTGAGGACAGGCTCGGTATTCACTGGATAGATGGGCAGTTGATGGTGACAATAGGGCTGGTGCAGATGACCCCGGTGGGTATCAGTGTCAGAGGGCGCTTAGCATGTGCAGAAGAGATCCTCACCCATGGTCGGACCGCAGGGACCTTCAATCCAAGTTTGTTCCACCTTCTGTTTTACCTGTAAGGAGAGGTGGAATAAACTTGGATTGTTTACTCTAGAATGTCATAGGCTGAAAGGAGATATGATAGAAGAATATTTAATTATGAGAGGCATTGATAGGGTAGACAGTCAGAACCTTTCTCGCAGAGTGGAAATGTCAAAGCACAGAAGGCATAGCTTTAAAGTGTGAGGAGCAGAGTTATTTGGGGCAAGTTTTTTTTAACATGTAGAATAGTGAGTACCTGGAATGTGCTGCCAGGGGTGGTGGTGGGGGCAGATATGATAGTGGTGTTTAAGAGACTTTTTGACAGGCGCATGGAAATGCAGGGAATGGATCATGTGCAGGCAGAGGAGAGCAGTTTGGCTTGGCATCATGTTCGGCACAGACACTGTGGGCTGAAGGGCCTCTTCCTGTGCTGTACTGTTCTATGTTTCTTGGTATTTTTAAACAAAAGCAAGACTTTCTTTTATTTAAATAATTTTATTTTGCATTAACAAAAATCACTCAAACAGTTGCCTACAGTTTAACACTTTGAATTGAAGCCACTTCTGGGAAGGCAAATCCCCGACTTCTCACAGCCTGCAAACCTCCCGGAAGACATTGCACTCAAAACCAGCTGATGGGCGGTAACCACCATTATATCGTGGAACAGCAGCACCGCTCCACACAGCCAGCTCCCACAAAGAGCCACGAGATCAAGGGCGGGTTTGGTCACAGTGTGAGGGGCTGGATGATGGACATTGACCACAACATGCAGCACACAACCTCTTCCCCTCAGAGAGCAGCCATACCTGTTTAATGTTTCCCACAGTTGGGCACCCCTTCAGTACCACAGCACCAGCCTGGATAGCTCTGCTCTGGATCCTTGAGTTACTGAAGCACAACTGACACCACCTTCCACTGCCCGGTCTTACCTTTATCCCTCTGACAGCTCCCACTCCTGACCTATCATTTTTTGAGATATGGTCCATTCTACACAGAAAAGAGTTTACTCAAATTAGCTCCCCAACAAAGCATTAGCCGTAACCCAGTGTGACCTCAGTGACTGTGGTTGGTTCAAGCCAACAAGGGAGGGAGTGCTGCCCTGTCAGAGGTGCTGTCTTTTGGCGAAGACTTTAAACAGTATCCCCACATTCCCTCATAGAATCCAGGCCATTATCTATCCCTTCACATTGCTGCCTGTGGGATCTAGCTGTGTGCAAGCTTCATATATTACAGTGGCACAGAGGTACATGACCGGTTATAAAGGGCTTTGGGATGTCTCGAGCTGTGAGTGGCACATGCAAACATGGAACAGAAGGAGGAGTTACTGAGAACGGGAACTCAGGAGTCATTGACCTTCAGACGAGGCCCATCAGGCATTGAGCAGCAGCTAGCCCCCACACTCCACCAACAGCGGTACCTTCACATGACCTGCACTCCTCCACCCACACCTGGTGACACCGCCACTGCTCCGCACAGCAATAGTTACCAGGTCCTCTTGATATGCAGCTCCACTGCTGGCTGACGAGAGGCATTGGAGTCCACCCTGTTTACCGACACAGCCACCTGAAGGCACATTCCAGCCACAGTCATTGTAATCTGGCAGCAGCAGGCCTGATGACCAGCCCAACCCAGCCCAGCCCAGCACGCTCAGGGCAGCTGCTGAGTCACGAGGTGGCCGTTACCAAAGTGGAGATGCTAAAGTTTCCTTAAAATGTCAACAGCTCCTGCAACTTAGTGTTCTTCACAAGGTCAGGTCAAGAGCTTGACAAAAAACCCTTACCAAATACCGAATGTTATTAGTGCAATTTCTTACAAAATCCTTCAACCTTTGGCAACAATAAATGTTTTGTCACAAGTGGGAGAACGGAGTAAGAGGCTGCTTGTACCGATTGAAGTGAAAGTCAAAAACTGAAAGGTTCAGGTCAGCCACCACATCGACCACTTCAGAAGAGAGAACTTTGTCCAGTTCACAGTGCAGTTGGGGCAGTACGTAAGTAGTTTGAAAAGCTAAAATAAATTACTTTAAAACCAAAATAAAGATCAGCCGGAGACCTGCACCCTGGCATCAGTCCACTCCAACAGGTCCGGTAATGGGGACCTGCAAACCCTTCACTTTAATGCCTCACCCTAATCAATCCAGGCCCCTCTGAAGGCATCGAGTGCACCACTGGGTTACAGCAGTAGAGGTACCCATCCTCAAGCTGGAGTTCGAGGCCAGGGGCTGTGGCTGGTGCGAGTCGCAAACTCAGCCCGACAAACAGCGGCCATCCCTCTCACCTCCCCAGTCCTCACCCTCCTGCAAAACTAAGCCGCTGGTTGGCGACAAGCCTGTGTGCACAACTCAGCCACCCCTCCCTTCACAGCTGGGCTAGCAGGGGAGCCACTCCCTGTCACTCAGAGCTGCCGGGAAGCCGTGCACGGTGCGCTCAGCATTCCAGTGTTATTTTAACTCATTACAACTTTAAATTGAAAAACAGGCAACCGAGAGCCTCAACAAAGATCAATACTAAATCAGGTTATTGTGATTGTGCTCGGAGGAACGTGCTACAAGAGCTATCAGCACCATCGACCTCCGTAGCACAGCACACTGTAAATCCAGTTGATAAATACCGGTCCAGTCATTGTCAATTCCCACCCTGGACACTGTAATGTACATGTGAGGATGTTGACCCAGTTCTCGGGTTCCTGAGGCCTTGGACTTCCCGTTACTACCTCTGCAAGGTGTGCTGATCCTGATATTTGTGGAGCAGGATCTGCATGAGGTCGAAGGTGGTAAAGCTGGTGCCCACAGCAATGGGGCCCTTGATCCAGTTCATGCTGAGGCCTTTGTACAGGCCACCGATCAGACCACCCTCCTTCACAATGTGCTTCATGGTTTCCACAATGCCGCCATACATGTGGCTCTTCACACCCGCCGTCTGCATCCTCCGCCGCACTACGTCCAGTGGGTAGGAGGCAGACTGACCGATCAAGCCGGCACAGGCTCCAAACACCAGCCGCTCATGGGGGTACGGGTGCGGCCTCTCTGTGTATTCTGAAAGCAAGTGTGATAAAGAGTGGCACAGTGGGTTAATACTCCAAAACACCATAGAGTCATCAAGCATGGAAACAGGCCCTTCGGCCCAACTTACCCATGCTGACCAAGATGCCCCTCTACACTAGTCTCACCTGCGCGTGTTTGGCCCATATCCCTCTAAACCTTTCCTATCCATGTACCTGAGCAAATGTCTTTTTAATTATGTTATAGAACCTGCCTCAACTACCTCCTCTGGCAGCTCATTTCATGTACCAACCACCCTCTGTGTGGAAAATATATGACAGTGTGTTCCATTTACTCCCCACTCCCTGGGGCCGTGTGTTCCAGGTACTCTCTACTCTCTGGGGCCGTGTGTTCTAGGTACTCTCTACTCTCTGGGTGAAACGTATCTCTCCCCCCCCCACTCAGATCCCCTTCCTCCTTACCCTATACCCAGGTCCTTGAGATTTATCCACCTCTGATTTGGGGAAAAGTTTCTTGCAGTCTACCCTATCTGCACCCCTCATAATTTTTATATACAGACCTAGGGAGAACAGACCCAGCCTCTCCAGTCTCTCCTCATAACTGAAACACCACCCCATGTAATATCTCGGTGTAAATCAGCTGAGTTACTCCAGTGCTTTGTTCCTTTTTTTGTAAACCAGCTTCTGCAGTTCCTTGTTTCAATGACCTGGTGAATCTCCTCTGCAGCCTCTCCCGTGCTCACATCTGCCGTGCAGGGTGTTGATCCAGAACTGCATGCAATACATACTCCAGGTGAGGACTGAACAAGGTTTTATAAAGCTGGAGCATAACCTCCTTACTTTTGTATTCAGTGCTCCAAATTACGTAGGCCTGCATCCATATGCCTCACTATCCATGTGGGCTCTAGTGCGTTGTCACCTTCTTCAGGGTCTTTGCACTTGTACTCTGAGGTCCCCCTGCCCCTCACTGCTCCAACACCCTGCCATTCATGGTGTCTGTTCCAGCCTCATTAGCGCTCCATTGCTGCCATCATAATATATTTATAGAAGCATTTGCCATTATTTATTTCCCATCATATTTTATAATCTAACTTCCCAATCTATCTTGGCCAACTCATCCCGTCTGCTAACTGCTTTAAGAATGTGTTTTTAGTTTGTCACAGTAAATGGAATTCTATATTTCGATTAGGATTTCCCCTTACGATCCAATGCCATAAAATTACAAATGATTTCTCTCTCTCAGTACACACATCTAAAGTAGCCTGTACCCTGGTTAGATTCACAACTTAGTTTCAGTGAAATGCAGATGTTTGTTGTTAGAGAATGCATGGGATATGGATGTCACTGGCTCCCTGGTCCTTCACTAATCCCTGGAACATCTGGATAGCTACGATGTCTACGTCAGTCTCCTGTTTATTGACTCTTGGTCTTTTTCCCATTGAAACTCATCTTCACACCTCTTGACCCAGGAGTCCACATTCTCTTCTGCAACTGCATCCTCGACTTTCTGACCCGCAGACCATAATCAGTGAGGAAAGACAACAACATCTCGTCCACAATAATCTTCAACACCAGTGCCCGGCAAGGCTGCATATTCAGACCATTACCATAATCACTATGTACTCATGACTGTGCGACCAAATTCTACTCCAACTCCATCACCAGGGCTCTGAACTCCGAGCCATTCCCAAAGCCCACAGTCTCACAAGCTGCTGCCTTACCTGCGTGTAATTTCTTGCATGTCTCATAAGTGAAGAAGCTGAGACCAGAATAAGGAATGACTCCAAGGATGGTTGGTGTAAAGCCACTGTACAAGGTCTTCACTCCTTCTTCTCGCGATATCCGGACGAAAACATGCAAAATGTTACTATACCTGTGGGTACAAGTCACAGACACAACACAGTTCCAGCCGGAAGCAACGATCAGTTGACAACCAAGAACTGTTTCTTGGCGCACAAGAACGGACACCAAAGACAGTTCAGACGATATTGGCAAAACAAAATCAGATGTGGCGTGTGCAAATATGCTGCTCACACAATGTGTGAAAGAGCAAATGTAGATACAATAAAAAAATTCATGTAGACTGTGAGGAAGGTTGACAAAGTATAGTGCGAGATATAGATCTGTTACAGAAAATGGGCAGATTAAGCGATTAAGCCAAGCCAGTGTGGTGTGGCACTTTGGGAGGTCAAATCTAAGGGGAATGTATACAGTATTGAGTAATAAAGAAGGCATATGGTATACTGCCTTCATTGGTCGGGGCTTTGAGTGTAAGTGTCAGCAAGTCGTCATGCAGCTGCATTTAGGCTGCATTTGGTGTATTGTGTGCAGTTCTCATTGCCCCATTAAAGGAAGGATGTGGAGGCTTGGAGAGAGTGCAAAAGAAGTTTACCGATAGTGGATATAAGAGGCTTTAGACAGGCACACAGATATGGATGAAATGGAGGGAGATGGATCATGTTCAGGCAGAGAGATTAGTTTAACCTGGCATCATGTTCGGCATGGACACTATGGGTGAAAGGGCCTGTTTCGGTGCTCTGCTGTTGTATGCAAACACTAAACATGAAAGCACTTTGAGGGCTGTCGGAAAAGAGCAGGAGGATATTTAATGCAATTATTCCACAGGCCTCATGTAGTGCTGTACTTAACCCACTGGTTAACTGAGTAATTAAAACGATCATGTATGAACACACACCAAGTGCACCTTGCAGCCTGATTTTGGTGGAGCCATGGCAGGGAGCAGTAGAACGGGCATCCTGGCATTCCGAATGCTTGGCCACAAGGATGGGAATGTGAGGGGAAGGTGGAGAAGGTAGATCATGAACACCGAGACAGGGAGGGGGTTGAATGTGGAGAAGTTGTCTTTCTGCCGGCTGGTTAGCACGCAACAAAAGCTTTTCACCTCGGTACACTTGACAATAAACTGAACTGAACTGAGAAATCGGCAAAAGAGAATGTGGCTGTTTAATGCGGTTGTTTTGGGAAACAGGGGACACGGTGAATGATCGAGGCTTGGTGCGTGGTGGACGCGATCAGGTTCGCGATAGTGCGAGGGTTTGCTGGGCAGCTGCAGTTCGTAAAGTTAGTCAATGACTACTCACATCTCCTTGGGGGTGACAGCCATTCGTGCTCTCACCAGGTCCAGTGGGTAGGTTAGTGTGGTGGCAGTAATACCTGCCATCGCACCCGCCAACAGCCGTGGTAATGGAGGGAGTGGCCTGCCACAGATCAGAGAGATAAACGGAAACTCAACAATGTTCTGTCACAGCCGTCGAGGATCACTTAACTCTAAAATGGCATTGAGACAATTCTAAGCTGCACACTCTTTCCTTCTACATATCAGGTAGTGTCACAGATGACCTACAGGCACAATTAAACAGCTCTGGAAATCCTCTCCTAACTGAGGCAACATTTCAAAGTCATTCAGGAGCAGAGTTTGAAGGATAACTCAGGTTTTCTCTCAGGAGGTGCTACTCCACAGTTACAGGGGGAAGGTTTTGTACTACTGAGCATCCAATGGGTTTACATTTTCCATTCCCACAGAAGTCCCTTACTCACAGAGATTCATTGCAGATGGCAGGTTACTAGGTACAGATGCCAGGTCTGTCACTCCACCCGTCACTAGACTCCATGTGGAGTCCAACAGTAACACGTGGGCTTGCACCAAATCTGCCCCACAACCCTACATAGGCAGACAGGCAGATTTTTGGAAACTACACACATCAATAATGATTTCCAGCCCAAGGAAAGTGTTTGTGTTATTATTTTACTGCAGTATAAACATTCCTTACATCGTAAATGTTTAATGTGTTCCTCATTACAGCTTTTATAGTCTCGGATAAAAACAACACCAGCGGCTTTAACATCGGTCACAGCTCCACTATAGATGTCCTTGTGTTATGGAGTCAGTGAGACATACAGCACATAAACAGGCTCAATGGCCCACTAAGTGCCGTCTGACTGTCAACCACTCACAGTGGCGTAGTTGGTAGAGCTGTTGCCTCACTATCACCCTCACACTATCGCATCATTGACCTGGGTTTGATCCTGACCTCGGGTGCTGTTTGTGAAAAATGTGCACGTTCTCCCCATGACCATGTAGCTTTCTCTGGGTGCTCCGATTTCCTCCCACATCCCAAAGACATATGGGTTTGTTGGTTAATTGGACTCTGTAAATTGTCCCTAGTTTGTAGGAAGTGGGATAATATAGATCTGGTGTGAATGGGTGATCGATGGTCGGCGTGGACTTGGTGGGCCGAAGGGCCTGTTTCCATGTTGCATCTCTAAACTAACTAAACCACCCATCTCTCTCCCACACAAACCCCGTATCTTCTCCCTCCAATGAACCAGACTGGGTCCCCGGCAGGGTACGTGTGCGACACTGCTGCCCCTGTGACTATTTGCAGTCAAGACGGGTTTATGATCATCGTGCGCTTCTGGGAAGTAGAGAATCTTTTCTATATATCTGTTCAAAATACAAACTAATGCCTTCCAGTTCATTTTTTCCGAACTGTATGCAAAAACAAAATGGAAATCTCCCATGCTCTCTAACAACAGGAGACAATGCAACAGCAAATCCACTGCTGGGCCAGTTGGCAGCAGCCTGCACTGGGTCTGTCGGATGTGGCTTCAAAGACAAGCTCACTTCCAAACACAAACTCAAAGGCTAGAAGTCCATATCAGCAAGGGAATGTTGCACAGGTCCTTTCTGTTGGATAGGGACTGTGCTGCTGTCTGTGTCCAAGAGAAGAATCAGATTGCTCCCCACTGTCACCACGTGGCCAAGATCAGTACTGCAATGCGATAACTGACATTCTTCTTATCGTGTCCACACACAAGCCAGAGCTGAACACACTTCTCAGCATCTGCATGCAATGGTGTCTGTCTTGTCGCTTCTTGTGCGTGCATGGTGGTGGAAAGATTGGTGGAAACAGGGCCACGACGTGAACGCTCTTTCCTTGACCCCGATAACTGGCTGATGCAGAGGTTTTAAAGTTGAGAACAAATCAGCTCCAAAAACTAATGAAGGAAGAATTATGGATGGGGAGTGTAAAAACAAGGAACTGCAGATGCTGGCTTACAAAACCCCCCCGCAAAGTGCTGGAGTAACTCAGCGGGTCCGGCAGCATCTCTAGAAAACATGGAAGGGTGACGTTTTCGGTTGGGACCCTTCTTCAGACCCTATCCCTAACCCTTCATCTGAAAAAATGTCCCAACTCTAAACATTACCACATTAATCCTCCCACATTCCAAAGACATGCAGGTTGGTAGGTTAATTATCTTTGGTAAAAATTGTAAACTGGTCCTAGTGTGTAGGATAGTGCTGGTGTATAGGGTGTCCCTGGTCGGCACAGACCCGGTGAGCCGAAGGGCCTGTTTCCTTGCTGTAGCTCTAGAAGTCTAAAAGAGTCTAAAGACACAAAGTGCTGGAGTAACTCAGCTGTTCAGGCAGCATCTCTGGAGAGCGTGGATAGGTGACGTTTTGGGTTGAGACCCTTCTTCAGACCTAGAACATTCTAAATATCTTCCACCATTAACCCCAGACAGGATGACAGAATTCAGACAGTATATGGGAAAGGGCAGGCAGTGGGACTGAATGGCAGCTCCAACCACAGGGGGAGTGGGCAGAGGGGTACAAACGATTGCCTGATGAAGATCTCCCAGTGACAGCCCAGCCCTTTACTGACCTTCCATGGGTTCCGTAGTGGGCTCCCAGAGCGTGTTTGTATTGTTCGTGAGAGCAGAACTGAATTGCAGCGTAAGGGATGACGCGGACCATGGTGGCAGAGTTTCCTCGCCACAGGCTGAAGAAGCCGTCTTTCCTGTACGTCTGGTAAATTAGCTTCACAACCTCCTGTGGCAAACAGCAAGAACAACGGTTACTCTCTGATATGCAGGTTATGGGTGTGGGGGGAGGGGAGTGGCACTAGTTTGGGGTTTTGGGGTTCAGTCAATGGTAGTTATCTTGTCGGGAGGGGAATGGTGGGACGGCGGGAATAGGTAGTTCATCAGTGAGAGGGGGGAGATGGAGACGCTGTCAGGGAGGCGGACAGCCGGGGAAGGTTGCAGGTGGTATGTACAGGTGAGTCTGGAAGAAGCCATTTTAAATTATTTTTACCAGCCATGAAAAATTACAGACCCTGGAAATACCAGAGGATGGGTGCAATAAGGGTGGGTCCATGAGAGGTGGGTGAGGGGAACTAGGAGAGAGCAGGAGGAGAGCACCAAGTTGGGTAGCCTTGCCCTACCTTTACTTACTCAACCTGTTACCCTCCCAAGTAGATCACTACTGCAGCTACCACTTCAGATCACCTTTAGCAACATAGTTCACAAAGACAGATTAAGAGGATGTGGGGATTTAAATGCTGCCGAGCCGATGTCACTGTGGCTGGTATTCTAGCAGCAGTCCCAGAGTCTGTGACTTTCACTGAAAGGTTAGTTCAGATTACACTTTTGTTTATTTCTAGTCAGAGTTGTACGGTACGTAAACAGGCCCTTTGGCCCAACTTTTCCATGCCTACCAAGACGCTAGACACTATTTGCCCTATTTACCTCATCCTGCTAATTACCCAGTTGTTTGTCAATGCCATTACCAGTAACACCATATGATCCTGTCCTGACAGAACCTCTTGTGTGGTCTTTGTCAAACATCTTTGGAAAATCCAAATCTATTACATCTACCTGTTCTCCTCTGTTCATTCTTTCTGATACTTCTTCAAACAAATCCTCATAAATGGCATCCAGGTCAACATAGGCAAGTTGGGCCAAAGGGCCTGTTTCTATGCTGTATGATCCTATGATTTTAATTGTTCAGCAACAGATATGTTGAATGATAAAAGTTGGTTGGAGACCCGAATCACCAACTCCTGTTCCTATTTTGTTTTATTTTTCTACAAGCTGTCACAAACGCTTGGTGCCAAGGTACACCTTGAAAGTACAGCCAAGTTCGGAGTGCAGCCTCATCAGGAAACAGCACAGTCACATCACCAGTACAGTACCGTGCAAGTACCAAGCCTGTGCTGTGTTCTCAGAGCTCGAATCCTGCACTAAATGCTGTACCCTTTAACATTTATCTGTACATTGGGAGCGGCTTGTTGACTGTAGTCTTTTTGACTGGATGTAGTCTTTTTGACTGGATGGTGCACAACAAAAGCTTTTCACTGTACCTCGGTACATGTCACACTGTGTTTTTGATTTTCTGTTTTTGGATTGAATTCTGTTTTTAATTTGTGTCATTGTGATGTCTTTAATTACTTGTTTTACTCCGATTATATGTTTTTATTCGATTACTATGTAAGGTGTCCTTGAGATTTTGTATGAAAGGCGCCCATTAAATATAAAATTTATTATTATTATTATTATTATGTGACAATAATAAACTAAACTAAACTAAATCTTTCAATGAGATGCTAAACCAAAGCCCTATCTTCTCTCTCGGATGAACATAGAAGATTGTGGATGATCAGCCATGATCACATTGAATGGCGGTGCTGGATAGAAGGGCCATATGGCCTACGCCTGCACCTGTTGTCTATGGTCTAATAACGCAGTGGACATTCACGCTTGTTTTGACAAGTGGCATATAACGTACAGCAACAGTTCCAATAGCCATCTCCAACACGGATGACCAAAATGATGCATTATTACCATTGCCAATCCCCTCTCCCTCTGCCACATAATCAAATGTCACCACTAAACTGAAACCTAACTGGATCAGCTACCCAGATGTTATTTCTACAAGGCAGTTACAGGCTAAGCATTCTCGGGCACCAGCTAAAGGTTCACCCAAAGTATACTATCTTAAGCTTAGTTTAGTTTAAATTTACAGGTGCAAACAGGCTCCTCCGGCCCACCGAGTCCAGGTAAAACAGTGATCACCTGTACACTAGTTCTATCCTACACTGTAGAGACAATTTACAGAAGCTAATTAACCTACAAACCTGCATGTCCTTGCAATGTGAGAGGAAACCAGAGTGCCCAGAGAAAACTCATGTAGTCACAAAGAGAATGTGCAAACTCCACACAGACAGCACTCGTAGTCAGGATCAAACCCGGGTCTCTGGCACTGTAAGGCAGAAACTCTACCACTGTGCCACTAGAAATAAGTACCTAAGTTTGTGTCTAACTTCAGCAACTCCTCAGCCAGCGGCACTGTGGACTGCAGCAGTTTACCACCATTCTGAGGTAATGGGGGATGAATAATAAATTTGGGCCACCTCACTGAAGTGTCCTTGGTAAATATTCATCCCTCAGTACTAGCAACATAACCCTCTTCATCGTATCATTGCTGCTCCTGAGCTCCCTCTGCTGGAAACATACTGTACAATTTACTACAAGAGCAAGCAGATTTCTCACGCAGTTTACAGCAATAAAACTATTGAAAATGACTCAACACCATAATGGTTAAACCTCTGCCCACGACACTGATCTTTATTCTAATCTACCACCTCTGCTCTCGACCCTTCCACTGTCACCAGCCATTGTCCCAGCACAAACTATGAACATTATAAAGTCCAACTTTGAACACTATGAACTGCAAGTAAACTCCGAACTACAGACTGCCTGGGTTGCACTGGGGACTTTTTGCTTTGTTTTGTTTTTGCACTATATTGGGGGTTTTTAATTGAACTTCTTTTTGTTTTCTATTGAGAACTGTATTTACAAATTTATTGTGTAAGACTTTCATTGTTTTTTATCGATACGTATGATAATTAAAAAGCTCTCTCTCTCTCTCATACACACCACTGGGTAACATTGAGTGAGATGATTCAAGACTTCATGGCCTAATTCCTGCCTCTAACATCATCCAGCTTCACCTTGCCTCAACCTGTATGCTATGGAAATCCTCATTCATTTGTTACCTCTAGATTTGATTAACCAAACTCACACGACCAGCCAGTCTTGTTCTTCTCTATGGAAGCTTAGTGATACAAAACTACGTTGAACATGTCGCAAGTTGCAACATTCCTTTCAATCGTCACCACTGAGAATGTAAAATTCTCGCACATTTACAAACAGTTCCAGGATATCATTCCATCCCTTCTCCCCCATCAACATCCTCAATACCTGTATTCCACTAGTTCTAGTTTTGAGTGCCCACAAGTGTGATTTCTCTGCCAAAAAAGGTCATGCCTTCAGTTATCTGGGCATAAAACATTGGTACCCCCTCCCGCTCTCCTTATTTAAGAAACCCTTTAAAACCTAATGTTTTGGTTTTAGTTCACCTACCCTAAAATTTCCTGGTGTAGACTATCAATCAAAGGCAGAAGTTGATATCACTCTTTATTCTGAATTTAGTTCCAGCAGCACTCAAATCAGCCTTGCACATCATATCTATTTGGTCTCTAAAGACATACTTTACCACCTCACTTTCTGCCAATTTTTGTCAATCTGTGCCCTCTTTCACCACCAACTGCATCTTCTTATTTACTCTCACTGAAATAGTTCATGATTTGGAATATACTACATTTTCCTTATTCTTCTGGGCTCTAAAGTTGAACAATGATACCCTCACTAGCCTTTGCACAGCAACAAACTTCATTGCTCAGTTATTTTCAAGTCTGCAGACTCTCCTGATCCCTATATTTAAGAGGGAGTTAGATGTGGCCCTTGTGGCTAAGGGGATCAGAGGGTATGGAGAGAAGGCAGGTACGGGATACTGAGTTGGATGATCAGCCATGATCATATTGAATGGTGGTGCAGGCTCGAAGGGCCGAATGGCCTACTCCTGCACCTAATTTCTATGTTTCTATGTTTCTACCAACCTTCCTAAAGTGATTCCCACCACAGGGCAATTGTCCAACCTAGGGATAACCAGTGCACTATAAAAGTTTGAAGTAAAAACAAAAAAGTGGAAATACCCAGCATGTCAGACCACATCTGTGAGTGAAGGGGAGTTAATGTTTCAGGTTTCTCTTCCCACAGACATTGCCTGGTCTGCTGAGTATTTACAGCATTTTCTGTTTTTATTTCAGATTTCTAGCGTCTGCAATTTTAAAATTTTCATTTATAAAAGTTTATAATTCTATTCATGTTTCTAAAAGAATTAGATTAAACCTGCAGGTACACAAAAAAGCTGGAGAGACTCAGCGGGTGCAGCAGCATCTATGGAGCGAAGGAAATAGGCAACGTTTCTATAGGCAAACGTTATCTATTTCCTTCGCTCCATAGATGCTGCTGCACCCGCTGAGTTTCTCCAGCTTTTTTGTGTACCTTCGATTTTCCAGCATCTGCAGTTCCTTCTTGAACAGATTAAACCTGCATACTGCCAGGTATCCATTTTGGGAAGGATACAGTTTGTAAACAAATCTCCAGTCAAAGAATCAGACATCACAGAAACAAAGTTCCAACCCACCCCATCCATCCAGGTCAGATCTGCCCTGAATAAGTCCCGTTCCCACAACTTGTTTTTCTGTTCCCAGCCATTTCAAGTGTTTAACTAGCTACTACTAAAATGTTGTGGGAGTTCCTGCCTTCTGTAACTGCTTGAGTAGCAACCACCCCAGGATTCAACTACCCTTTGGGTAAAAAAATATTCTCCTCTAAAATTCCTACCTCTCACCTGAAATCTGTGCCCTCTGTTCATAGATGCCTCTGCCAAGGAGATACGATTCTCACCATCTGCCCTATCTGTGCCCTCACAATTTTGTATGCCTCAATGGTATGCATCATATTAGACTGCTGAGGAAGAGATGTGTCACTGTAGGGCCACAAGGCCAAGTGGCTGCACCTTGGTGACATCAACAGTTGCTCCAGGACTGATTCTCTGTCAATGGAGGGCTTACAGGAAGCCACAGGAAACAACTGTCTCTCTTATGTTTTAAAGCAAGATGATTTTACATGTAACAAACTGAAGAAAGCAATGGTCGAAGTAAAGAAAACAGAGAGAGAAGGAATAGAAGATACTCTCACCTTAGCCGAGAACTTGTCTGAAGATACTGTGACGAAGGAAAAGAAAACAGTTAGTCATAATAAAATGGCAACAATCCTAAATGCTCACGCAGATACACAAACAAACTAGAGACAGATAGCATGAACCAAACCTCCATTCACTTTAACTCCAATCACCCTCATGCTAGGTGCCGATCAAGGGCCACGTTTCCCCTTTATTCCCATTCAGTTGTCTGCTGATTAAGCAGTGAGTTAAAGATGGGTTTTATCGACCCACCTAATGGACTGGTCTCTGAATCATTACAAGGGTGGGAAAGGGGGCTCACCTGGGAAGGATAGTTGAAGAGGAAGGAAGGTCATAGACATGCAGACAGGACTTGACCGGGATAATAATTTGTCCAGTATAGATGCCCCTAGTGCAGCCTTTGCCCCAGATTACCCACACCTCCCTGCAACCACCTTTGGGTTTGGATCTCGCGACCACAAAGGGCAGTGATAATTTGCACGACCACAAAGCTCAGACGCTCCCAACCTTAACACAAGCTTGTGCCTCACTTGCCACATCTGCAAGCTTGCTATCTGGCTGTCACATCAGCCCACCCTGCAGCATTTTCTTCGCTAGAAGCACACAGAGAGGCAATCATTTCTGACGTAGCAGACTACCCTACCTTGAAATATTATTTTGGTTCTGTCCAGTGGTGCCACTGTTGTCTTTGCCACAGCGCCAGCAATCGCCCCAGAGATGAGAGAATTAATGATGTGCTGCTTCCCTCTCACTTCCTGCCAAAGTCAGAGCAAAAGGTACATCAGGGCAGCAACATCCAGCCTCTTATTGACTTTGTTCAAAAATGTTGTATCAACAAGGCAAAAATTGAAGCAATTTTACTTTAAGCACTAATCATACAGCACAAGTCAGAGGGTGGTGGGTATATGGAACGAGCTGCCAGAGCAAGTAGTTGAGGCAGATACTGTAACAACATTTAAACAACACTTAACAGGTACATAGATTGGAAAGGCTCAGAGGGATATGGGCCAAATGGGAGTCATTTAAATGGGGCATCTTGGTCCCCATGGAAGAATTGGGCCAAAGGGCCCGTTTCTGTGTTGTATGACTGTATGACTCTCTGGCTCTAAGTCATCCGCACAGGTGAAATGCAGTGAAGCTATCTGAGTCCCAAATACTCAGGTTCTGATCAGCCTGCAACTCCTGACCTGAAGGCTCCCAATGTGGAGGTGGGTGGGTTAGTCAGGATATCTCAATAATCTGCTCGGCCGAGCCTCACTGGCCATTCACAGATCTAGGCAAGAGGCTATCAGGAGGTCTGCCCATGCTGACTGCCTGATATTCACCTGTTCTCCTCTTGCCAGCTGTCCTGAATAGGGAACAAGCAGTGTCTGCTGTCTGTGGAAGTCTTCTGGGAATCAGGGGGACTGGAGTCTATCGCATGAAAAGTACATAGTTATTTTGAAATCATAAAACAGTTTTAACATAGAACAGTACAACACAGGAACAGGTGCCTTGGCCAATAAAATCTGTGCCAACCACGATGCCAAATTAAACTAATCCCATCTGCACGTGATCCATATCCCTCCATTCTCTGCATATTTATGTGTTTTGGAAGTTCCACTCTGTTTGTACGAACTGCAGTGTTGGATGGGATGTTGGAGTCATCATCCCATCCAACACAGGACTGATATAATAGTTAAACTTCAAAAACACAAACCCAGAAGATCAAGTTACTAAAAGGTATCAAGTTGAATAAGTCCCACCCAAAAGTAAACTTTTAGAGTTTACAATACCAAGAGGATTAGAATATAAAAGTTGTAGTTTGTGAAATAGTAGCTAGTGTGTATAAAGTTCAGAGCCTCACAGAAAGGACATTAATCCAACGCATGATTTTGTTGCAAATCCACACCACTAGCATATTAAAATGCCAATATTATGTTAGTTTTGAGGGAAAACTTGATCTACAAATAGCATGTGATAAATAAGCAGGCATATTCTATTTTTCAGCGGCATTGCCCAAGGATAAATTAGCCATAACTCTGAAAGTAATGTGTTCTTCAGAATTTTTTAAAAGTTCCCTGGAGCTATGTTTGACTTTGGATTATGATCTAATTTAGAAAACATCAAACCCAAGAACGCTGTGGTACCTTGCTCCTGCAATTAAATGTTAGCCCAGAACATTCACATGTGCAAAATATAAAGTGCTGGAGGAACTCAGCGGGTCAGGCTGCATCTGTGAAGGGAAGAGACAAGCGATGTTTTGGGTCAGGACCCTCCTTCAGACTGATCCCTGTCTAAACTTAGGCTTGAATCTGTGATCCTCTGAAGCAGAGCTAACACTGAGCAATACCCTACCATAAGAAGCTTCTTGTGGTTAAAAGACCTCGATTGAGGGGGAAATGGCTGCATGTGCATTGAGAATAGAGGCACTAATCATTTACCTTTAGAGAGATTTGAGAGGCTGAAATGTAGCGTGAGGAATTGAGGCAGAAGTCATGTTTTGCATGAGATCAGGGTTCAAGGAAAAGGAGATAAGGGTATGACAGAACATGACAGGCATATGTGATTAGAATGATCTAACAAGGGCAAGAAAAGGACATACAAGCTGACTGTTTGATCGTGTATAGCAATTTGTGTGTCATTCCAAGAACAAGAAATCAAATGTGTGAGTGGACATTGGATGGCCAGTCAGCGTGGACATGGTGGGCCGAAGAGTCTGATTCCATGCGGTGTCTTTCAATCAAAAAAAGTGGGTATAAACCATAAGCAAGGAGAAAACAAAAGCTGGTGCACTAGACAGAGATATCAAGACTCAGGGCTGAAGATAGAATCAGACATAGCAGGATGTCTGAGTATGTCCGAGCAGGTAACTCTAGAATTTCTACTCTAGCATTCACATCTCAGGCCATTGCAATATACTTTCACAGACAAAGTACATTTGAAATCTGGTTACTGATGTAATGCAGGAAAAGGTGGCAGCCATCCTGTGCAAAGCAAGCACCCACAATCTAGTAACTGCACAATTCAATAAAAACTGGGACAGGGCTCAAGTAATGGTTACAAGCATAAATAGGGAGAAAGAATTACAACTTGTTTCAGCTGCCTCCCTTGGCACAGAAGCTGCATTTGTTGGGAAACGTGCACAACTTGGTGAGAGGGAGATCGGCAGAGGAATTCTTCAATCCACAGTCGGCTATTTTTATGTCTGTGTTAAATCTATAAGTGGTGTTACGTTTCTCAAATGTTAACACGAAGAAGCAAATGTACATTCTGCTTAAGATTGCCTGGAAATAACACACACCAAGCAAAGCTTAGAGTCATAAAGTCATACAGTGTGGAGACAGGCCCTTCGGCCCAACTCGCCCACACCGGCCAAAAATATCCCAGCTACCCTAGTCCCACTTGCCTGCACTTAGTTCATAACCTTCCAAACCTGTCCTGTCCATGTACCATTCCACGTGTCCTATCCATGTACCATTAAACGATGGGATAGTCCCAGCCTCAACTACCTCCGCTGGCAGCTTGTTCCAAACACCCTCTGTGTGAAAAAGTTACTCCTCGGATTCCTATTAAATCTTTTCTCCTTCACCTTGAACCTATGTCCTCTAGTCCTCGATTCCCCTAGTCTGGGTAAAAGACACTGTGCATCATGATTTTGTATATCTCTATAAGATCTCTCCTCATCCTCCTACGCTCCATGGAATAGAGATCCAGCCTACTCAACCTCTCCCTATAGCTCACACCCTCTAGTCCTGGCAACATCCTCGTAAATCTTTTCTGAACCCTTTCAAGCTTGACAACATCTTTCCTATAAGATCGGTAGAGGAATTCTTCAAATCAGCTTGTAACCTGATTTGAAGTAAAAAGTGCACTGAGTTACCAGTTTATTTAGCAGAGTACCCCCCAATCCCTGGCCTCCTATTCACACCATTTACAAAAAGAGGTGCAGAAGGAATCTACACTGCACTTCATTCTACACTTATTATATCCATAGATTACAATGGTTTCTCCACCCTGTCAATAATCAATAATTTTATTATAATAGTCTACAACTGGAAGTTCATCCACGCAAACATATTTAGATGTTTTGCTGAACTATTTCAGTTGTCCTACATGTTGGGAGGAGATTTGAAGACATTAAGAAAGCCGACCTATCTATAATCTTCCTTTTAAAGAAATTTGAACACAATTTATGGATTGTAATTCACTGCTATTGCATGGTTATACTGAAGGTATGCCCTTCACTGAAACCATTCGCAAAGTAGCACTAGAAGAGCATGTGGATACAAGGAACTGCAGATGCTGGTTTACAAAAAAAGACTCAAAATGCTGGAGTAACACAGCAGGTCAGGCAACATCACTGGAGAACATAGATAAGTGACGTTTCAGGTCGGGACTGTACTGTACCTCATCTACTGCATTTGGTGCTCCTGATGTGGCCTCCTGTACATTGGCGAGATGAAGCGTAAACTTGGCAGACACTTGCACTCAGTCCGCCAAAGGCCTAAGGGATCTCCCGATTGCTAACCATTTTAACTCATCTTCCCATTTCCACACTGACCTTTCTGTCCTGGGCTTCCTCCCTGGAGGAACAACACCTCATGTCCACTGGGTTTATAACAAGTACAAACATTGAATTCTCCAATTGTAGGTAACTACATAACCCTCTCCCTTCTTCCCCCTAACACCCCCTCTCCTTTCCCGACCTCTCCTCGTACCTCATCAGGACTCGCATCTATTTCCCCCCTCTCCCTCCATTCCTTTATCTAGTTTCACAATACACAACTCTTCACACCTATCTTTTCATCTTTAGCCTTTGTCCGCCATTTGCCTGACAAACCCTCCCCTCACCTGAATCTACCTATTACCTGCCAGGCTTTATTTGCCCTGCCCCTCTTCTCTTCCACCTTTACTCCCCCCCCCCCCCCCCTACATCAGTCTGAAGAAGGATCTTGACCTATCCACGTTCTCCAGAGATGCTGCCTGACCCACTGAGTTACTCCAACACTTTATTTTTTTATGGGTAAACATGTGTTGGTTACAGAATCAACCACAACACCTCAGTGTTTCTACTCCGGCAAGCATGCACACGGGACAAACACAAGGTCCATTTTATTCCATTTACATTTGGAACCAATCAATCCTCAAAATGGATTAAAGTTTAAATGCAGAAAAATGTTTACACTATGCAAGCAAATATGATAATGGAAAACACAAGAGTGTTTATCCTTCAGTGCTCTGAAATTATTGTTGTTTGTGAAGAACTTTCAGCATAAAAGCAGCCTTTGGAGCTAAACTCTGTTCCAGGTCAGTGTCTATCTCCATATGAACCACCATCTAGTTCCATTACTCCATCCATACCAAAAATGTTAATTGTTTCCTGAGGGCACTGTAACTCGCTACAGTACAGTCCACGGGTGCCTCTTCTCCGGTTACATCTACAGTGCAATCAAAGCTATTGTCCTTCCCCACCTCCTGTTATCCAATAATTCAACTGTGATAACCCATTACACTCCTGGCTAATATCAACAGTCAACACAAAATAAAATTCAAGATGCCTTGGTCTACATAGGTCCATCCTATACCAGAAGCTGCTGTTGTATATTAAGTTACTGAGATGTGTCCCTACTAGATCTGTAAACTAAGATGCATTTCCCATGAGTGAAAGGTCATCATTTTCCACTGTGAGCCAAGAAATCTCACATTGCCATTTTGAACTCCACGATTTGATCAATAAGTCGATCAATGCAACGTCCGCTTTCGAGCCTCGTGAACCTAATAGGCCATCCATTCTTACCTTTAATTGATTAGAAGCAGTTTCAAGAGGTTTCTTTGCAACATTCTCCATACCAGTACCCCTCACACATGCAGAGCAGTGAGGATCACAGGAGTCCTGCAAAAGGTTAGAAAAGTCATATTAATGACTCATTCAAAGTGAAAGGCAAGAGGCAGAGAGTAAATAAACATATGGTTTTCCATAACCTTTATCGAAACATAATCTTTGCAATGTGAAGTTTGTTTATAGATTGTATGCGTACAGTACATTTCGCTGTAGGTTGTTCTATCCATCTATCCAACCTATCCACTTCTAAAGTGCAGGTTGTTCTATCCATTTTGGATCCAGAATGAAACAAATATCAGCATAGAACGGGTCAGGAAATATTATATTTTGAAGAAAAATAGAATTACAATTTTGCTGTACATATTATTATTGTCACATGTACCGGGGCACATTGAAAGGCTTTGTTTTGCATGCTATCCATTCAGATCAGATATACAATACATAGATACAATCAATTCAAACTCAAGTACAGTAGGTAAAGTGCAAGACACAGAGTGCAGAATATAGTTCTCAGCATTGTAGCGCATCAGGTCCAGAAACAAAGTCCAATGTCCACAATGGAGTAGTGGTGAATCGAACAGAACCCTAGCTTATGGAAGGACTGTTCTGAAGCCTGATAAGAGAAAGAGAAACAGAAAGATAACAGAAAGAACAGAAACTAGTTCCCAAGTCTGGTGGTGGCATTTTCAAGATTCTGTACCTTCTGCCCGATGTGAGCAGGGAGAAGAAGGAAGGACTAGGTGAAACAAGTATTTGATTATGTTGGCTGCTTTTCCAAAGCAGCGTGAAGTATAGATGGTGTTATTGGTGGGAAGTCTGGTCTGTGCAATGGACTGGGGTATATCTACAACCTTCTGCAATTTATTGCGGTGTTGGGCAGAGCTTTTTCCAAACCAAGCTGTGAGTAACCCAACAGAATGCTTTCTATGGTGCATCTGTAGAGGTTTGTAAGAGTAATTGGCAACATGCTGAATTTCCTCAGTCTCCTAAACAAGTGGAGGTGTTGGTGTGCCTTCTTGGCAGTCTTGGCTGTTCTTGGCAGTCGTATCATTGTGGTTAGTCTAAGGCAGGTCGTTTGAACTTTTTCGCTTGTGTTCTTTGGTCCTTTCCTGCATCCAAGACAAATGAGCTGCACACGATGAAACTATCCTCCCTATTCGGCACTTCACTAAACCTTCAACACATTCTCCACCCAATCTTCATTTAATAAGTTCAGTTGCACCTTCACATCCAAATCTCTGTCACTACAATTATCCTGCCTTTCTGATTGTCAATTAAAATGTTACACCCAGAGCCTGAAGCTGATATTTAACTTTTGGCAACACCAATAAACCTACTTGAGAGAGGAATAACATAAAAATGTTAATCAACTGACCGGGAAAAGCACAATATCAAACTTGCTCATGGCTTGGACGCAAGAAAATTGAAGCAGATGATAGTGACTCGGCCCCTTAAGGAGATACAAGGAAATGTAGATGCTGGAATCTTGAGCAAAACACATATTGCTTGAGGAACTCAACAGATCAGGCAGCACCCGTGGAGGCAGACACAAGAAATTGCAGGTGCAGGAACCTTCAGTAAAACACAATGCTGGAGGATGGCAGACAATGTTTTGGGTCGGGACCTTTTAAGCCTAACCTGCCATTCAATGCAATTATGCATCATCAGCCCCAGACCTCAACTCCTCTTTTCTGCTGTTCCCCACTGTTGTCAATTCCTCAGATCTTTCATCTATCATCATTTATCTATCTATAATTTTTGCTTTTCAAATTTATATTATTTCTAGCATTTGCTGTTTTAATTTCATCTGCACTAGATTGATGTCACATCATTTGATGCCTCTAAAAGCAAACATTTATCCTTGAACACAATCCAACTTGTGACAAAGGTCAATAATGTTAATAACTCGCAGTGTCAGGCAAACGATGCCAGATTCACGTACTCTGTTGCTGAATATTTTGAAGTGACTAATGTTGAATCATATTCCATCTGCTATTATATCCGTCGAATGTCATCCCTGCACACAGCTGATGCCATTTAATCTTAAAACTAAATGACTGGCTAGTCGTCTCTGAATATGAACTCATCAAAGTAAGGAGTGTCACACAGTCTGGGACAGGTTTTCACATAGTACCTTCCATGATCTCAGAAGGTTATAATGTGATT
Source organism: Amblyraja radiata (assembly GCF_010909765.2). Classification (NCBI taxonomy): domain Eukaryota; kingdom Metazoa; phylum Chordata; class Chondrichthyes; order Rajiformes; family Rajidae; genus Amblyraja; species Amblyraja radiata. The sequence goes on from NC_045984.1 coordinate 20,008,280, forward strand.
TACAATTAATTTGATACTGCTAACCAAGGTTTCAAAGCAAATGCTGGTAAATGTGATTAGTGTAAGTAGGTAGTTGGTGGTCAGTAGAGATAAGATGGGCCAAAGGACCTTTATCTGCCTGCATGACTTTAGGGGTGGAATTCACTTGAACACTGATCTTTCATCACTGGAACATGGTATGGATTCTGCCCATGCTGACAGCATTAAAAAAATCACTCTCCAATAGCAACAGGAGCCCTACAAAATAAGGAGGCAACAAGGGATTACGATTAAAATCAAATGTACAAGTCTCCCCTTGGTCAAAATATTTACCCCCAGCTTTTGTCCACAGTCCAGTACAATGTACAATAATCTGCCCAGGACAGAAAACAAATATTTGCACTCATAAGCCCATATATGAATGTTACAAGTCTTATTATTATTATACTGTTTCTCTACAGTATACTGCAGCTGCTATGTGTTTACTTCCTCATTCAACTTGTCTAAATAAGCGTGAAGTCTCTCTGCATCCTCCTCACAGCTCACAATCTCCCAGTTTTGTGTCACTGCAGTAACAGCAATAGAACAGCTTGGCAAGAGATGGGGGTGGTTTCAGGGTGCAAGGAGCTGCAGGAACATAACGGATTCAGAGCAGAATGTTTTCTGGTCTTTCGGCTTTTTCTTGGCATCACAACATGGCTTAAATCGCTATGATTTGAACATCAAGGAGCATGTGACTATATATATAAATGGGCAAGACAAACAATACACAAAGTCTGCGATTCTCCGATTTGCAGGCATAAGTATGGAAGTATAACAAAGCAATGACTAGAGTGAGAGTCAGAGCCATTTAGTGAGGAGACCAGGCTTCACGTTCCACACAATTTCCAAAATAAAATCACCGGTTGAAAACCCTGACATATTTTCTACTTTATTAAAACTGGCAAGTAGGAAAACTGATGGACACATTTAAGCCAAGGGATGCTACAAGGAGAAACACTAAGCACAAATCACTGGCTGATCTTTGATTCTTGCTCTTTTCCATACTGGGCCATGCATTTACCAACTGACACATTTTAGTATGTATGATAATTTCAATTCCCAATCTAGTTATGTGGTTCAATTAACTACTAATTAACCATCTTCATTTCAAACCTAATTAAATTAAAGTCAAAAATGTTGGTGAGCATTCCGTGGTGCTGCTGCTCTGAACAAAACTACCTTTGTGAGCAGCATCACTACTTATACTTATACGGGCTGTGATGACGTTTTGACTTTCCACGAGTCTTCAGTCTGGCTGTACAAGAGGTACCTATGCCGACATTAGTTGGATGGAATATACACAACCTACGTGAGTTAGTGATGTCAAATCATGCACATGAAACTGAACATCTAGAACATAGACTGGAAGTCTATCCGCTACCTGAAATCAGTCACTCCACCTTCGGACCATCATGGCCGTGGGTGTGTGCCATCAACACAAGAATTTCCAAACCCACAACCATTTTCAGCTACAAGCACAAATCAACTGGCATCTGGGTACACCACATCTGCTGCAAAGTCCCCCACAAATTTGACATGGTGCCAAACTGGAAGAGTGCCAGTTGGTGCCTTAATTGCAGCCAGTTAAATATTCTGGAACTTCATCATTGCAGTGGCCCACTGACACCTTTCCTATGGCCATTAGCGAGTAACAATAACTACTGGCCTTACCAAATTCATGGACACTTTCTTCTCAGCTGTTATCAGGCAACTGAACCATCCTACCTACAACTAGAGAGCAGGCCTGAGCTACTATCTACCTCATTGGTGATCCTTGGCCTATCTTTGATTGAACTTTACTGGACTTTATCTTGCACTAAACGTTATTCACGTTATTCCCTCTATCATGTATCTGTACAATGTGAATGGCTCAATTGTAACCATGCATTGTCTTTCCGCTGACTGGTCAGCATGCAACAAAAGCTTTTCACTGTACCTCGGTAAACGCAGGGCTGCCAACTCTCATGCATTGAGCGTGAGAATCACGCATTACACTCGATTCTCACGCTGATCACAATAATCTCACGCTCAATTTTTTTTTTAAATTAAAAAAGTCACGAAAAATTCAATTCGCCCAAGGGTTCCACACTCCTCCACACTCACCAATGAGAATAACTTTCTGTTGGCTGGTTGCCCGTAAATAACAAACAATTTGATTGGCTTTAGCCCATCGCACACTATATAAAATGGCAAATTCTGCAGTGCTAATGATTTCATTTGACACTCAGCTGCTGGAAATTCAAATTAAAGCAAAAATTGTTTCAGAGATGAGTAAAAACCATGAGAGGAATATATAAGGTGAATGCAGTCTTTTTTCCGCGATATGCGATTCAAGAACTAGAAGGCATTGGTTTAAAGCAGGGCAGTCAAACTACCTGTCCACGGATGATTTGGGAAAAAAAGTTTAGTTTAGAGTCTAAATGTGAGACACGGCGGTGGTCCCAGCACCCACCCCTGAGGCACCGCTCACACCTCCCACCCTCACCTCTGGCGGCTCTGTGCCATCGGCCGCTCTGTTCACAGCCCATGGAGTTTTAACCCCGGCTCGGAGCCAGGAGCGGACCGGGTGAGTTGGGGCGTCAGTGCCGCCTCCGGAGCCGCGGGGTTGAATCTCGGGCTAAGGCTCTGCTCCGATGCCCGACCCCCGGATCACTGACACTCACCTCCCCTGGACCCCAGCTGGACACAGAGCACCTGGGCCGGCCCACATTCATGGGGGAGCGGGGGATAGAAAAGGGGGGGGGGGGGGAGGTGAGAAGGAAACGCTTCTTGTTTCTATAGTCAAAGGGTAAATGATTAATTTATTTGTGCAGAACAGTGATGGAAGTCTGACTCCTCTTACCTTGTTTCTATGTTTTTATATATATACTAGACCAAGTGCAGACCTGTTGGGTCTGCTCCCCCAACGCAGCCGTTCCCTACCCATAGCTCCCACGGGAGACGTGGTCCTCCAACTCAAGCCGTTCAGGACTCAGCAGTGCGGCTGTTTTTGAATGGCGTCTTTGAGGCGAGATGCGGGCGCCAGCAGCCGTTATGGTCGCTGGCCAGCAGAAGGCGACGAAATGAGTGAGTGGGGGGTGGGGGAAGGATTTTATTAAAAATGTGTACATAAACAGGACGAAATTTAATCAGGAGTGGATACTTGGAATGAAAAGTGAAATCTCTACCGAAATGGAAAAAATCGGGGCGTTTGTGGGTCTGGTGTTGGCATAGCAACGAATCAAAGGCTGGCACCCACAGGCTGGCAACCACAAGTCAGGCAGAAACACAGCCAGCCAGCAGCCACAGAGTTTTAATATTATATAGATATATATATGCATAGCAGCATGAATTATAATCTGATTTCCATACATGAACATACTTAGGTCATTCATGTGCTGCACCTGTTAGAGTCTGGCTCTACTGTGGAATGTAATTAGTAATGTAATTTAGCCTAAACCTATTCATACCTAATCCAATTGAAAGCATAAATGTTGCATTCAAGTGTAAATTAAAAGACTCGCTACAGTATGCACCAGATTGCACAATTTCAAGCTGAAAAATGCAAAAGCTCCCTACCGTGGGAGGGGACACACCCCCCCCCCCCACGCCATCACCCCCCCCCCCACCCCCTCATCCCCCCCCCACACCCTCACCCCCCCCCCCCACACACCCTCACCCCCCCCCTCCCACACACCCTCACCCCCCCCTCCCACACACCCTCACCCCCCCCTCAGTCGCTATGCTCCCTCGTGCTGGATCGCTGCGCTTCCTCGCAATTTCTCACTCTCAACTCTCACTCAATGTTGGCAGCCCTGGTACACGTGCTAATAAACTAAACTCAACCCCTTAGTTTTCTTGTTCTCATACCCATTTCTGATGAAGGGGTCTTTTCTCTATCTCCCTTTCCATAGATACTGCCTAACCTGCTGAGTGTCTCCAGCAGTTTTGTGTTTATTTCAGATTATCTAATGACTGGTCAAAGGAAAACCAGATGTTTGCTGTTTTCCTACCTGTCAGTTTTACAACTCTGAACACATTCTGGAAGTTGTTCTTCTGCGCTGTAGTTGATTTCTAGACAAAAGCAAACAAAGGAGAACATGATTGTAAACAGTCCTGGAGGTTGGAAAGTACTCACTTGCAAGGTCCAAGAAAGCACAAAACTGACGTAGGTTGATGTTGCTACTAACTATTAACTTAAACAGCCCATTCAATCACATGGTTCAAGAGATAACCTGGGAGGGAGAGTGACTCAGCAATAATAGCAACTCACAACCAGGCAAAAAAACTAAACTTTTATGTACCATTTCTAGAATAAAGAATCAAAGGATCCATCATTATGTCAAATGAGATGTACAGTATTCTGATGACTATTTTTAGCAGTGGCAAACTTGCATTTTTCAATCACGAGTCCCAATTAGGAACAACTAATCATGTCTTTTGAAACATGCCGTAATTATTGTTCAAATCAGGACAGATAATTTGAATACAGCAAACTCCAAAGGATAACAGTTTAACAATGGCCAGTTTGTTCCGTGAGATAGGTGGAAGGGTAAACATTGGCCATAAACCAGGAGCAACTCCTTACTCTACATCAAAATAATGGGATATATTCTGTCCATCCAAGGGGAGAGAGTAATTTAAATAGCCGCACATAATGTTTAAATCTGTAGGAAGAAACTGCAGATACTGGTTTACACCTAAGATAGATACAAAATGATGGAGTAACTCATGTTTAATGTTTAAATGTGCTTGGCTTAGACGTTTCATCATGTCCCAGGTTAGTGAATCAAGCACGAAGAATAACTGGTCTGCAATAAAAGAGAGACAAAAGTGCTGTCCATAAATGCAAGCTTTGGTGCCACTCCTGGTTTACAGCGCAATGCTTCAGCCCTTTCTGATAACTCTGTCAATATTACACGCAGCAGCAGTCTGGACTATGAACAAAATCCAATGATCTCACGTAAACAAGCATGGACAATGTGCTGTCAAATATTGGAAGAACATCAGGATAAGGACAGTCTTCGAATATAAATAGTGAACCAGAACAAATTACATTGCGTGTATCGGACTTTGTGCCACTGACAGAAACTCAGATTAAATAAGAAAATACTCATATATCAAGAATGGAGAGAGAATAGTAGTTGTGTTTATATTGTAGCTATTAAATCACAGAACACTTCACACCCAAGAGTTATTAAACCAGAGTAAATACGATGATCGGTATACTTTGATTTATTTAGAAAAGTACAAATAGCCTATTCTTCCTTGCTTAGTACCTGTATCACTACACCTTTCATACCAAAAACCAAGAACCAAGAAATCAATATGAATAAGCTGCCCGGGGTACATCGTAAGAAGTACTTGTTTTTATCTAGTTACTTTCATTATCAGCAGCAACTGATTAAACAAAATCTACTTTGTAACCTCAAGTCCTAATTCCATCCCTAGTTCCAAAAGTAGGGATGGTCAAAAACTGGCAATTTTCTTATCATATGTTTTTAAAAAAATATTTAAGTCATTCTGAAATGTCCTATAATTCCTTGTTTAATATACTCAGGGATAGAGCTGTTTTCAGCTATCATAAGCTAGTCAGGCAGAGTATTTAGAATCATAGAATTGTATAGCAGGGAAACAAGTCCTTTTGGCCCACCTCTTCTATGCTGACCATGATGCCGATCCACATAATCCCAATTCCCTGCATTAGGCCTGTATTCTTTTATGTTGAGCTATTCAAATGCCTGCCCAAATACCTAAAAAATTGTAATTACATCGGTCTTCATTACCACATTAGACAGCACATTCCAGATAACCATAACTCTCTGTGTGGAAAAACTTGCCTCATATCTCATTTAAATTTCACCCCTCTCACTTAAACCTGTGCCCTACATTTCGAGACTCCAATGTCCTGGGGAAAAGACTCTGACCATCTATGTCAATATAATTTTAATAACCTCCATAAGGTTACCCCAACGCTCCTCCACTCCAGGGAGAATAATCTCTGCCTTTCCAATCTCTCCTTACAACTTCAGACACATCCTGTTGAATCTCTTCTGCACTTCAGTGCTACCATAATGCACATTGCTGTAGTGTGGCGACAAGCACTGTACACAATGTTCCAAGTACAGTCTAACCAACGTTTTATATAGCTGCAATATGATTTTCCAACTCTTGTACCCAATGAAGCCTATGAAGGCAAGCATACCAAATGCCCTCGTCACTGCCCTATCTAAATATTTCTTCACCGCACTTAGGAAGTGCATTGGTGCTGATTTTCATAATTGACAAGATACGTATTCAAATAAGGGATAAATATTGTCAATAACACTTCACATGTTCCATGGCATCACAACCTTGTGACATATGATGAAATCACAGTTTAAAAGTTTATTCTAAGACAGCACCACCATCACCCAACTCCTGTGGACAGCCATGTAGATCTTGAGCTTAACCTCCTAACGCAGGAGACGAGAGTGCCATTGTCATATTAGCAACTCCATCACCAGAAAGGAGAAATCAACATGAAGGAAGAATCTTCCCATGTCCCACCCCGACTCAATCCATAATAAATGCAGCTTTGTTACACACAACTGAAGTGCAGCAATTGCCAGATAGCAACTGTACTGATGCAGGGTCCCGACCCAAAGCACCGTCTATCCCTTTGCCTCCACAGGTGCTACCTGACCTGCTGAGTTCTTCCAGCAGATTGTTTTTCTGCAGCAGCTGTCAATAATTGGCATGTGGAGGAGAAAGCAGCAATGGTAATTTGAAACAGCCCACTGCTGATGGAGAGCTGGCGTTCCAGCAGAACCATAATGAAAGTACATTCCACACATGGGACGAGGAACTCACCGAGATTCTCCTGTAATCACAGAGAGGCGCTACCATAAATAAATAATTACAGGGTTGGTTAATTCTTAGTGACAATGAGATCATGGATTTCATTTGCATCAACCACACCTATTGCAGCAATCTTGCCATTGGCAGTGTTTGAGAAGATGGCTCACCATCTGTAGGTGGTCCACGTCTGAGACATTACAGCACAGGATTACTTGCTGCTCAGTAGATCATGTGCCAGTGTTTTAAATCCTAGTCTTCAAACACAGTTTTTCCACAAGTGGCTAAAGGCTGTAGCAGCACATTCTAGGCAATGACATACAGTAGTTAAGGGTGAATTTCACTATCAATGGCCTCTTTCACTGATGGCAGGATCCTGAGGTATGTTCTCCAGGGCATCCTGGTGAATATTTATTGCCAGAGCATAATTTGTTTTATGGGGACAGGTTGATAGAGGACCTTTAATTTACAAATGTTTCAGGCACATGCGCTTATGTGTTTCAATAAATGTCAATGACTTGGAGATCAACCTCCAAACATACACATACAGGCGAGTTACTTGCATATTGCAGCTTGAAAATTGATTTGTAAACTTGATTGGAGCTCACGCAAGTTCAATAGTTTTCCATCTATTGAATTGTCTATTGCATCCCATCTATAATCAGCACATTAAAGGAAAGAAGGTAATTAGAGAGAGAATAGAGACTCCCAGAAACCAAAGCAGTTATATCTGTGTGGAACTGTAGACGATGGGTATGGTCCTCAGTGAATATTTAGATCATGACCACTAGACATAGGAGCTGAATGAGGCCATTCGACCGGAATTCGCCTCTGTCTTTACCGTGAAGAAAGACGTGAAGACTGGAAAACCCACAATCCTGTTTATATCAATGGGACGATGGTGGAGAGAGTCAAAAACTTCAAATTCCTACTGCACTTCAGTTGTGTGTAACAAAGTTGCATTTATTATGGATTGAGTCTGAGTGGGACATGGGAGGTTTTTTCCTTCATGTTGATTTCTCCTTTCTGTTGCTAATATGAATTCCAAAGGTCTTCAAATTCCAAAGGTCTTCAAATTCCAAAAACTTCAAATTCCGAAGATCTTTCCTAGACCCAGTACACTGATGCAATTATAAAGAAAGCACACCAGCGCCTCTACTTCCTGAGAAGTTTACGGAGATTCAGTATGTCAAAGAGGATTCTCCTGAACTTCTACAGGTGTACAGTAGAGAGAATATTGACTGGTTACATCATGGCCTGGTTCAGCAACTTGAACGTCCAGGAGCCGAAAAGACTGCAAAAAGTTGTGACCACTGCCCAGTCCATGACCGGCTCTGACCTCCCCATCATCGAAGGGATTTATTGGAGTCGCTGTCTGAAAAAGGCAACTAACATCATCAGAGACCCACACCATCCTGGCCACACTCATTTCACCACTGCCATCGGGAAGAAGGTACAGGAGCCTGAAAACTGTAACGTCCAGGTTCAAGAACAACTTCTTCACTTCAGCCATTAGGCTATTAAACACGACAACAAATAAACTCTGAACTACAACAGACTATTATTATTATTGCACTATAATTGTTTGTTTTTTGAGTATGTATGTATGTTTATATATATATACACACTGAACTTTCTTTTCTCTCATTCATGTACTATGTTTACATATTCTGTTGTGCTGGAGCAAGTAAAAATGTAATTGTTCTATCTGGGACATATGACAATAAAACACTATTGACTCTCTTGACAGTTAATGGAAATGTCTTGAGGGCACTCCGTGTTACGTTCGAGGAGCTACTGAATGTCCTAAGGTGAATGAAGGTAGATAAATCTCATGGGCCTGATCAGATATACAGTATGCAAGGACACTGGGGGAAGCTAGTGCAGAAATTGCAGGCATCCTGGCGGAACAATACAAATCATCATTAGAAACGGGTGTGGCATGGTGGTACAGCAGTAGAGTTGTTGTCTTACAGCGCTTGCAGCACCAGAGACCCGGGTTCGATCCCAACTATGGGTGCTGTTCGTACGTTCTCCCCATGAGCTGCGTGGGTTTTCTCCGAGTTCTTTGGTTTCCTCCCACATTCCAAAGGCGTACAGGTATGTAGGTAACTTGGCTTGGTACATGTAAAAATTGTCCTTAATGTGTCTGGGATAGTGTTAATGTGAGGGGATCGCTGGTCAGCATGGACCCGGTGGGCCGAAGGCCCTGTTTCTGCACTGTACTGGAAGACTGGAGAGTGGCTAATGTTGTGTCTCCATTTAAGAAGGTCTGCTAGGAAAAGCATGGGAACTGCAGAGTGAGCCTAACATCTGTGGTAGGTCAATTACGAGAGTATTCTGAGGAATAAGATTATATAAGCCTTTTTATAATTAGTGACAGTTAACATGGTTTTGTATGTGGGAAATCATCTCTTATGAATCTGATTACGTTTTTTGAAGAAGTAACCAGATAGGTTAATGAGGGCAAAGCCATAGACCTAGGCTTTATGGGCTTCAGTGAGTCATTTGATAAATTTCCACTAGGTTATCTGCGCAGAAATATTAGTTTGCATAAGATCCAGGCAGAGTTAGCAAAAAAAACTATTTTTTGAACTGGAGCCCTGTGACTAATGGTGTGCTTCAGGGATTGGAGCTGGCTGCATTACTGTTTATGGTTTAGATTCATGATTTGGATGAGAATATAGAAATGTGGTATCGTAGATAGCGAAGATGTTCATCATAACTTACAGCACAATCTTGATCAGTTGGGCTAGTGGTCTGAGGACTGTTTAATGGAGTTTAATGCAGATAAGTGCAAGGTTTTGCTTCAAACCAGGGCAGGACGTTTACAATTTAGGACTCTGGGGAGTTTCATTGAGTGGAGGGATCTGGGATAATGGTACTTAATTCCTTGAAAGTGGCGTCACAGGTAGATAAGGTGGTCAAGAATGCTCTCAGCTTTTTTTCCCCGTTGCCAGCCGGGCAATCAGTGCGGGATGGATAGATGGTCAGAGGGGTTGAATGGAGAACTCAGTACGGGATGGACGAGGGGGGGGGGGGGTCTGTGGAGGATGGATGGGGGGGATCAGTACAGGCTGGATGGGGGGGGGGATCAGTACAGAATGAATGGGGGGGATCAGTACTGGATGAATGGGGGTAGACAAAAATGCTGGAGAAACTCAGCGGGTGAAGCAGCATCAATGGAGCGAAGGAAATAGGCAACGTTTTGGGTTGAGACCTTTCTTCAGACTGATCCCCCCAGCGCAGGTTGAATGGGAGGATCAGTACAGGATGAATGGGAGGGGGTCAGTACAGTATGGATTGGAGGGTCTGTGCAGGATAAATGTGGGGGTCACTACAGAATGAATGGGGGGTTCACTAGATTATGAATGGGTGGATCGTTACAGGATGGATGGAGGATCAGTACAGGATGAATGGGGGATTAGTGCAGGATGAATGGTGAATCAGTGCAGGATGAATGGGGGGATCAGTGTGGGATGAATGAGGGGTTCGGTGCAGGATGAATGGAGGGGGAATCAGTAAAAGATGAATGGGTAGATCACTACAGGATAGATGGGGGGATCAGTACAGGATGAATAAGGGGATCATCACAGGATGAATGGGAGAACCAGTACATGATGAATGGGGGGCTCAGTAAAAGATGAATGGGGAGATCACTACAGGATGGATGGGGGGGTCGGTGCAGGGTAAATGGAGGGTGGTCAGTACGGGATGAATGGGGGGGGGGGGGGGGGGGTTCAGTACATGATGGATGGAGAAGTGCAGGATGAATGGGAAAGGGGGTCAGCACAGGATGAATTGGGGGACCTGTGTAGGATGGATGGGGAGTGGCAGGAGAATCAATGCGAGGTGGATAGGGTGATCAGCGCAGGATGAATAGATTGGGGGGGTAGATGGGGAGGGGAGCACAGGGGATGTCAGTGAGGACTGAATAGAGGCAGGAATGGGGATCAGTGCGGGATGGAGAGGAGGGGTCTCAGGATAAGGGGGGTGGAGGGAGGCGTACGAGAGAGAGACAGAGAGAGAGAGAGGGAGAGAGAGAAGGTGGGGAGGAAGGAAGGTCAGCGCTCGTCGGGCAACATCGCCCCGTTGCCTTGGCCGTTCCTGTCCACCGCCAAGTGCCGCCGGCAAAGGGGGAGGCGTTTGGGATCTCCTCGCCACCGCCTCCCGTCCGCCAACCAACAGCAAGGTGCAGGGCCGAGCGGTGCAGGTGCCTCAGATGGCGAAAGGAGGCCTCCCCCTCCATCCCTTGTCCCGGCCTCAGCGTGTGGGAGGGCTTGTTTTGAAAGCGGATATGGCGGAGTGGCAAGCAGCGGCCGCTATCAGGGCGGGCGAGGTGTGGGAGGAGGAGGAGCTGCTGCGCGGGCCCGTCATTCGCTTTGACCGTCCGTCACGCCGCACCCAATATCTTTGCCCCGCACTACAGCTTGTTACCAAAGATACAAGAGGAACTCTTCTAGTATCTTTGCTTGTTACCGCCGCCGACACGAAACGTCACGTTCCTTCTCTCCAGAGATGCTGCCTGACCCGCTGAGTTACTCCAGTTTTTTGTGTCTATCTTCGGTATAAACCAGTATCTGCAGTGCCAAGCCGGGCAAAATGACTCGGCGTTTAGCTTGCCCGGCAGCACTTTGGGTGGTCATTGGCACCCGGGCAACTGCTAATTTCGAGCACTGGTTTCCTCCAGGTGCTCTGGTATCTTCCACACTCCAAAGATGTGTAGATTGGTAAGTTAAGTGGGTGCTGTAAATTGCCCCTCGTGTATGGCTGAGTGGTAGAATCTGGGAGGAATTGAAGGTAGATATAATTTTTAAAAAGCGGGATTAATGCAGGATTATTGTAAATGAGTAACTGTTGGTTGGCATGGGCTTGTGTGCCAAAGGGCCTGTTTCCGTGCTCGAGCACAGTTATAATTAATAATCAGCCATCTGGCAGGATACGTCAGTGAGAGCTCGGGCACTACTTTCTTCTATTCCTCATTTGGAACAAATGGGTAATAAACAGATCTGCAACTACTCGAGCACTCATCACTTGCCGCTGCTTACCACTCACCTATGGTCACACAGACCACTGACAGCAAACTGCGCTGAAAGAAATGCAAGTCCTACTAATAAGACTCTATCTAATGAGAATCCATGAACAACAGAACCAACAGCAGGGAGTCACTAGATTGTCCATAAAATATTTTCATCAGAAACTTATAGAGGTTAGTTTCGTTTCATTTAGATACAGCTCGGAAATAGGCCCTTCAGCTCACCAACCAGCAATCCCTGCACACTAACACTATCCTACACACTCCGACAATTTACAATTATACCAAGCCAATTAATCTACAAACCTGTACGTCTTTGGAGTGTGGGAGGAAACCTGAGCTTCCGGCGAAAACCCACACTGGTCACGGAGAGAACGTACAAACTCCATGCAGACAGCACCTGTAGTCACGATCTAACCCGGGTCTTTGGCGCTGCAAGGCAGCAACTCTACTGCTGCGCCACGGTGCCGTGCCGTTCTCGGTCTCAGCAAAAGGAAGTTCAATGTGTATCGGGCACTATATTGTTGGCTAATCTCCGGCATACATTGTATCCACCAGTGTCGCACAGAGTGAATCTTTAATTAATGGTGGGCTGTCACAAGCCAATTCTTCCTTTCATTAACCTTTGCCATTGCTATTACTATTGCCCCAAGGTAGGAAAGTGCTAATTAATAATATCCCATTCTACAAACAGCCACAGTAACATCTGATTCAATGCAGCCTGTTTCTCACCAAGAAGCCAAGCAACTCAATGTCACATCTTTATACCACCTCAGGGTGTGCAACTGATTGAAGGCAAAAGTAGAAAATGGCGCCAATGCAAGTCAGAGCGCACCTGTGAGAGCAGAAACTGATATCGTCCTACGGCAATGTGGAGAGTTTTGAAAATAGGCAATTTTTTAAAAATTACAGTAGAATGAGAAGAACAAAGCAAATGCATGTGATCGGATGAAGATGGAGGAAAAACAATGATACAGATTGAAAGAAATCAGTTTTCCAATGGTTGAAATTATTTTCTATAAAACTATGGGCAGGAGGAACAGAGAAATCCCCCCTTAGTTGGTTCCACACTGATTGGATAAATCCATACTGCTATCTGTGTGGGTGCAGTTAATCTAAAATAATTGTTTTAAATTCATAGTTATACAGCAACAGGTCCTTCAGTCCAACTCATCCATGCTGACCTAAATGCGAGGCTATTTTACCTATTTTTGACCCATATCCATAGTACCTTTCCTACCCATGTATTTGGTCAAATGTCTTTTAAACACTCTAATTGTATCTACGTCCACTATTTCATCTGGTATCTTGTTCCATTTATATGAAAAACATGCCTCAGACCTTTGCCAGATTCTACCTTAAACCTATGGCCTCTAACTTTAGACTCCCTATCCATGGGGAAAAAACTGTGATTAGCTACCCTATCTATACTCCTCATAATTTTATAAACCTCCATGATCACCCTTCTGCCTTCTTCATTCCAGGGAAAATGTCCCAAACTATACAATGTCTCCTTAAAGTTCAAGCCTTCCAATCCCAGCAACATTTTCTGCACCCTATCACATCCTGCCTACAGCAAAGTGGCCAGAACAATATTCTAGATGCAGCCCAACTAACAAGCAAAGAATTGTAGCAAAGTTAAAAATTACTTTTGGTCATTGTAGAATGTGCATCCTAACATTACCTTTTAAATAGAAAACTTTCCTGTAACCAGAAAGGCCAAATCTGGCAAATAATCCAAAATTAAAACACTTTGCCCTGCAAAGTAAATAAGTAAAAATTGATAGTTAAAACAGATAACACCACTTTTTAAGCCCTAACTTCAATAAATTCAAAAGGCTAATTTGCACTTACTTCAAAATATTATGTAGAAAATAATTTTAGTTTACAAATTGAACCCGACAAAATGATAACAACGACTGCTAGATATACACTATTTTAAAATTAACAGGCCTGATCAGAATTCATGAAATTAAATGAACTAGATACCAGGCAATAGCTTTAAAGGCGGGTTACTTTTGCTCTCACGCGCCACCATTCTTTCTTAAAATACTGAGAACATCTGAATTACAACAACAAAATAACATGCAGAGAAGGAGAAAGAGAATCACCCTGTGGTGATCCAAAACCAACAAAACAGTAAAACACACTGTTTTAGAGGGAATGGATAGGCGATGTTTCGGTCGAGACCATGCATCATCAGGTTAAGGGCTAAGGGACATTAAAATATATGACAATTATACCAGTAAAAACTGTCACAGATGACACATCACATGTCTAGTTGAAGTCGAAAAGCGGGACCTGAAACGTCATATGTCATTCCCTGTTCCGATGTTGCTCGACCCGCTGAGTTCCTCCAGAATTATTATTTTTTCCCTCAAGATTCCCGCATCGGCAGTTACTTGTGTCTCCAAAATAAAACATTAAACATGAGAGACACAAGGAGCGGCAGATGCTGGAATCTTGGGCATAACACCAACTGCCGGACTGGAGTAACTTAGAAACATAGAAATTAGGTTTAGCGGGTTACTATCTGTAGAGGGAATGAACAGATCTCATTTCGGGTCAGAATCCTTCTTCAGATCGAAGCGGTAAACAATATTGACACGATTAAAAAAAAGTTTCGTTAAAAACCTCTACAATTTTTTTTTAAACGTGTCATTCCTAAATACTAAGTCCATTTCACTTCAAACTCCGAGACTATGAGCATTATTTCCACATTGCATGTATTCAATCTTCAGCAGAAAGTAAATACCGAATGATTGTTTACTATCAATAGGAGACGGACTTTCACTGGACTTACCGTGGAGTGAATGGGGGGTGGCACAGCTCTCAGCTCTGCCCGTCGCTGGAAGCTCAGTCCAGCATCCTGACAGACAGCTCCGGCTTACTCTGCCTGGGCGATCCCTCGGCCCTGCCACACCCACCCCTCCCTCCCTTCCCTCCCTCCCTCCCTCCCTTCCCACCCTCCCTCCCTTCCCTCCCTTCCCTCCCTCCCTTCCTCCCCTCCCCTCCCCTCACTCAGCCACACCTGTATCCTCCCCCCTTCACTCTCTCTCCCCTCCCACTACCCTGGCTCACTACCCACCTCCTCAGGACACCCTCATCCCTGCCCACCCCTCCCACAACCCGGCAGCTCTCCCCCTGCCCGACCCCCCTCACACCAGCTGATCCCCCTCACACCGGCTTCACCCCCTAACACCGGCCGATCCCCGCTCCCCTCCCTCACAAAGGTCGTGGCACCTGCCCGACCCCTCCCGCAGGCCGATTTGCCCCGAGCTCTGCCCAGCTGCTGTTCGGCCCCTCTACTCCTAGCCTAGCCCCCGACTCTCTCAGCGTGCGCTATCACGCTGGCGGTGCGGCGCGGGGCTTGTGGGATACTGGCGGACCAGACCGGAGCCGCAGCACGCGCCGCGCTTCCCCCGCCCCCACGGGCCGCGATCCGATTGGTCGAGCACGGAAGGGGTCCGACAGATTGGCAGCGCAATGAACCAATCGACAAAAAGCTCTGAAATATCCAGCGTGGGATTTGTTGGCGCCTGGCCCACGTTGTTCACCGGCAATGGGCAGGACTGTGCGCCTATTGGTTGATTATGTGGATGATAGACAGATCTATGGACCAATAGAACTGGAGGTAAATATTCGCTCAGCCAATAGGTATCGGGGAGGCGGGAGCAGTCGGCGCGACAGTACCGAGTTGCCAAGGTAACGAGAAGTCACGTGATTTGGGGCGTACACACTCCGCTCGCCTCATTACAACAGAGGAGGCCACTCGGCTTCTCCAGCCTGTACCATCACGCAACAAAATTGAGGATGATTGGGTTAAGGTATCAGGAGTGTTTGATGTATATGGGCCTGTACTCACTGGAGTTTAGAATGATGACGGAGAGAATCTCATTGAAACCTAACGAATAATGAAAGGCCTCGATAGAGTTGATGTGGAGAGGATGCTTCCAGTAGTGGAAGAGTCTATAGCCAGAGGGACACAGTTTTAGAATAAAAGAACATACCTTTAGAATCGAGATGAGGAGTTATATCTTTAGCCAGAGGGTGGTGAATCTGTGGAATTCATTGCCACAGACTACTGTGGAGGCCAAATCATTGGGGCATTTTAAAGCAAAGATTCAAACTATTCCTTCGCTCCATAGATGCTGCCTCACCCGCTGAGGTTTTTCCAGCATTTTTGTCTACCTTCCATTTTTCCAGCATCTGCAGTTCTTTCTTAAGCATTGATAGGTTCTTGATTATTGAGGGTGTCAAAGGTTATGGGGAGCAGGCAGAAGAATAGGGTAGAGAGGAAGAAATAGATCAGCCACAATCGCATAGAAAAGCAAGCTCGATGGGCCGAATGGCCTAATTTTGCTCCTACGTTTTATGATCTAAGCTCAGGGCTGATCCACTTTACCCTGTTCCTGCATTGTGCTCAGAAACCGTGACTCCTTCAACATCTAAGATGCCGGAGCTCGGCGAGTCTTTGTGTCCCAGAGGATGATCTACTATTAACCGATGTAATAGCCCCACTCTTTTAAACCTATTTCTACCTGAAATTCTTGTACTATTTCTAGTTATTACACAATGCTGAGGACTATATTCTGCATTCTGTATATTTCCATGCTACCTATTGTACGAGTTTAGCTTGATTGTATTTATGTATAGTGTTATCTAACGATTGGATAGCATACAAAACAAAGTTTTTTACTGTACCCTGGCACACATGACAATAATAAACCTAACCTAACCTCCGCCTGAAAACCAAAGCTATTGAAAAGTCAAAACAAACTGCAGAAGTGGATTATCTGAAATGAAAGCAAATGATGGAAGCACTCAGCAGGTCAGGCTGCATCCGTAGTGAGAGGATCTGATCCAGAGCTTCCATCACAATCTCCTGTTGTTAACTGTCACTGCTGGAAATTTGCAGCAAAATCTGAAAATGCTGGAAACTCTCAGCAAGTCCGACATCTTCTTTGGAAAGAGAAAGTGTCTGCATTTTAGGTTGGTGACACTTCGTCGGAACAAAACCCAGATCGTCAACCTTTTCTTTCCACAGAGGTTGCTGACCGTTTTCCGGCATTGTCAAAGATAGTCAAAAAAAGAGGCAATCATAACCAAGTCACTCATTGGGAATGGGTGCAACATTGGGTAGAGAGTGGGAATATAGGCGATCCCATGCTGCTGGGGATGGAGGGGGTGGGTGGGGTTTGCATTCCTAGAAACAGTCCATACTGCCACTTTCAGTAACATCATCTGCACACATTGAATATGAATTGAAAAAAACGTTATTTATTGAATTTTTTCATATAAATTCCATGAGAATATTATTCTGTATTCACACTTTAAGATGCAGGGATTTGTAAATTATATTAGAGCACATTTCCATTACCCAATGGCTATTCTGAAGTGGGACATAATCCCTCAAAGCCTCTGCAATATCTGGCATTCAGTGTGCACGGAAGTAGAACGTTTGTTTTAGTTTTATTCTCATCCAAATCTGTTCAATTTTTCCCAGTCGTGCTGGCTCCAAATTTGCAAATTATTTTGCATTATGTCCAGAATTTCTGTGTCCAACCTCTCATTTCTTGCATGTCAATGTAGCAGAAAGTGTTTAGTGGGGAAGCTCTTACAGCTGTGCATACCTGTTGTTCCCCAAGGAGATACAGGATTCCTGTATCTCCCGTTCCAACACCATTGTTGTACTGGAGACTGATTATATCATTTCAGGGCCTTTACCGAGAGCCTAAAAATATGAATAGGTAGCCCTAGAAAAACTTGGTACGCCAGGCAGTATCTGTAAGAGAGAATGGCTTAATATTTCAGCCATGTACCTTCTGAACCAAGCAAAGAGTTTATAAGTAGGTTTAGAAATGGGGAAAATGCATTGGAATAGGGTGGGGTCCAACATAGAGCATTAGGGGGTGTGTGTGTTAGTGTGCCCAGGGAATTAACTGCAGTAGGTGGTACTAATGGAACAAGGGTGAATGATAATCGTGGATTAATACCAACAGCGGCTATGTGGGAAAATGTTAGTAGTGTTCTTGCTCTAAAAAGTTCAAGATTATTGTCAAATGCACCAGAACAGGTACAACAAACAGTCTTGCCTAGTCAAGAACTGCGACCAAGACTCCCTGCAGCCTAAAAGGCATTGGCAGGTGTGAAGACGTTCTCAATGGAACTGGGGTGAAGTAGCTGCTCACTCTTCTGCCTGTATAAGCAAAAGATTCATACAGCACGGACACAGGCCCTTCGGCCCAACTTGCCAATGCCAACCAAGACAACCCATCTACATTAGTCCCATTTACTCACGTATGGCCCATATTTCTCTAATTTTTCCCATCAGTGTTCCTGTTCAAATGTCTCCTTAATGTTGTTATAATACCTGTGTCAACTACCCCCTCAATATACCCACCACATTCTGTGGAAAAAATTGTCTCTCAGGTCCCTGTTAAATCTTGCCATAATCCAAGTCTCAAAGTTTCCCACATTAACACATCCTTCCTCCCGGACAAAATCATTCAATATGCAGTGGCTTTGAACTCACTTTATGATTGTTGTTGGAGTGATTCGGATGAAGGCACACAGAGAAAAGGGAACAGGTCACAGTTCAGTCATTATGTTACTCAATAATGGAACAGGCACGAGGGACGAGGGAGTATAAAGTTCCCTCTTGCTTCCATGTGCTGTGCTTCTTGCTGCCACTGAGCTGCAGAGGAGATTGAGGTCAGAGTGGAAAGGGAACAGACAAGAAAGGTGACTGAAAATCCCATTAGCAGGCTGCATGAAGTGTTCAGCAGATGAGTATAATTTGGACTGAAAGGCTCTAACAAAACATAGGTACAAAACAGATTTCACCAAGGTTTTATTTTATGGAGATACTTAAACAAAAATGCTCAAAGGATTATCCATTGACTAACGCAATAAATAAAACCAGCAGAAATTTAAACATTAATATCATACTTTTATAACAATATATTAAATAGAGAATCACCCTCAACAGAAGCACTAAGGGAAGATTGGGAACATGAGCTAATGATAAAGATCTCGAAGGATAGATGGGAAAAGTATTTGATGAATACACATAACTGTTCTATTAATGCAAGACATAATTTAATTCAATTCAAATTATTACATAGACTATATTATTCAAAAACGAGGTTGAATAAATTTTATCCAAACGTCTCTCCCAGATGCGATAAATGTTTGTTTCAAAACGCTAATATAACACATTCATTTGTAGGATGTACAAAGTTGAATACATTTTGGAGTGATATATTTGATATATTTACAAAGCTTTTTAAGTCAAGAATAGAACCTAAAATGGAATGGATTATATTTGGAATAATAGGAGAAGATACCAATTTAAATAAAGACCAAAATGTTTTTTCAAATTATGGGTTAATAATTGGAAAGAAATTGATACTTAAATTTTGGAAAAATACAACCATACCAACTGTTAAAATGTGGATTAGGAATATAATAATAATAATAATGGATGGGATTTATATAGCGCCTTTCTAATACTCAAGGCGCTTTACATCGCATTATTCATTCACTCCTCAGTCACACTCGGTGGTGGTAAGCTACTTCTGTTGCCACAGTTGCCCTGGGGCAGACTGACGGAAGCGTGGCTGCCAATCTGCGCCTACGGCCCCTCCGACCACCACCAATCACTCACACACATTCACACACAGGCAAAGGTGGGTGAAGTGCCTTGCCCAAGGACACAACGACAGTATGCACTCCAAGCGGGATTCGAACCGGCTACCTTCCGGTTGCCAGCCGAACACTTAGCCCATTGTGCCATCTGTCGTCCCGACAGATATGATGGACATAGCACGCCTTGAAGAAATGAGACTCCGACTATTAGATAAATATGACCAATTCTTAAGGAGTTGGTCTCCTTTCATCGACTTTTTGGAATCATGTGATGCAGCGGTACCGTAAGGATTGCTGATTTCAGTTCATGACGTGGATAGATCTACATCTCCGAATACAGATTTGAAAAATTCTCTTTTAAGGGACCTTCTCTTCTATTTCTACTTTCCACTTTTTCTTTTTTTTTCTTTTTTTTTTTTCTTCTTTTTTATATACACACTTCACGTTTTTCTACTCTCTACCATCTATTTTTCCAATTTTTCCCCTTTCTATTGTTTTCTTTTTCTTGTCTTGCCTACTTCTTTCTCATAACATAAAACTAGAGGTTGTACATAGAATGGATTACGGTATGACATAGTTGGCACCTAAAATTAGGTTCCACCGTACTGTTTTGTACTGTATTAACTTCTAATAAAATAAACAAATTAAAAATAAAAAAAATAAAAATTTAAACATGAAAACATGTTACAGCATAACTTGCTGAGGTTTTAAAACATTTTCAAGCTGAAATTGAACTTGTTGGTTAGATTTTCAAGGGTATAATTAAGCGATGATGGCGGAAGGGCGATGTATTTCCAAGTCAAGGCGGTGTCCAGCATACAGGTGGTTTATGCTCCCCAGGTGATACGGCCCTTATTATAGGTGGAAGAGTTACAGTATGGGAGATAATGACCAAGAGGCTACATAGGCTGGCTGTAGGCATTCCTCGATGCACCAGTAATAGAGGCTGTGAATGTTTATGGTCTGCTAATTAAGGCTCCTGTTTATTCAGGGCATTGAGATCAGCTTTAGTGTTACATGATTTAGTGGTGGGGGTGAGTACTTTCTTGTCACATTGCCCAGGAAACAGGGTGCTTCCCACCTTCCTGGAGCACGTGTGGTACAGCGGGAGCTCCGTCACCCAGAGGCTGGGGCTGGCTGCTCTTGCATTGTAAAGTGGGCCAACCACAAATCTCCGGTGGCATTTGCATTCAGACTTCAAGTCTTTGAGCAGCTAAATAAGAGTGCGGAATGCTCCAAACCACTAAGGTTCCCTAGTTATCTATATTACTAAAAGTCTGATCTTGACCGTTTTTGGCCCACTGTGCTGTGATTTCCGAGAGAACACCACCACCTACGGCCATCATTTTTGGCCACCTCGCTCAGATCCCCCCTCCGCCTTCCGGGACTTGAGGATTTTTCCCATCGATGAAAAATCAGAGAGATATTAATGTTTTTTTTAAATTCCCCATTCTCTCTGCTGCCCCTGCTGGCGGCAGGGGGAGGGGGGAGGGACTATAAAACCCGGAAGTGTAGTCCCTCACTCAGTCTCTGCCAGACCCAGGAAGCGAGAGGCTCACGGCTCTCTGAGCTGCGAATAACACTGAACGCACGTCAACTCCACAGTGAATCCCCACGGTGCTACAATTTTTGGACCACCTTACGGTGTGTTTTTATCATGTTTTGTTCAAATTGACGCAATATTTTACGTTATTCACATTTTTATCTTTACAGAATCCCACTTTGAGTAAAATTACTTGAATTTGCAGTGGCAGTTAGCAGCTATGACGTCACCATGGGATCTCATTTACATAAACTGCCCATCAGCTGTGTTCCGCTGGCAGTCAGCAGCGTATGATGTCACAATGAGATATAATTTACATAAACTGCTGGTCAACAGTGTTCCATCCAGTGCAATGAGAGATTTGTTAAATTGTTGTAAGGAGAGGGAAGGAGTGGGGGAGGGGAGGAGGACAAATGTTATTTAAACATTATGTTTAGTGGGGGCGTGGGATAGGGGAGAGGTGAGGAGTGGGGGAGCAGGTAGATAGAGGGAGAGAAGGGGGATAGGGAGGGGCAAGGGGTTATGGAGGGAGAGAGTGACTGAGGGTAGGGGAAAGGAGAGGGAGGGAGTGGAGGAGGGGATGAGGAGAGGGGAGAGAAGAGTGAGGGTGAAGAGGAGAGGGAGGGAGTGTTGGGGATGAGGGGGAATGGAGGATAGGGGTAGGAAGAGGGAGGGTGAGGTGCAGTTGGGGAACATTGCCGTGACTCGCGTCACAACGGGGATCTCTGGCGTCACAACGAGAACCCGCCTGCGCGCCTGCGCAGTTGGGGCTATAGGTGATTGGTGGAATAATGTGTTTAAGGACCAGCCATCCCATGTGACATCCCCAACGGGTCCCACTTGGTCTAGTACATATATTACTAAAACTGTCATCTTGTTTGTTTGTTTGCACGCGTGTGATCCCCAAACCCCGCCAAAACGGTGCCAAAACAGTGCACGACAGCATTACAATTTTTGTCCCATTTTACTCACCATTGTCCTGAGATGTAAATGAAACAAGTATCGTTCGGATTGATGTTATATTTTACAATTGATTCACATTTTAAACTTTACACAAAACACTTTTCAAACCACTTTTCCACTTGTCCAGCCCATCAGCCACGTTCGACGTCACTATGACGTCTCAATGAATCCAATTTACATTTATAAAAATCGCAATTTTAAAAAAAACTCAGTTTTAATCAAATCCTCCGTTTTCAATAGCAGCTAACATTGTGTTTAGGTTATTTCAAAGAAAAAATGCGCTTTTCATTGAGAATTTCATTTTTTAAACCCGTGGAATAAGGGGGAGGTTTCATTAAAAAAAATGCTATTTTCATTGTGGGGGGGTGGCATAGGGGATGAGGTGTGGGGGAGCAGGGGGATAGAGGGAGAGGAGGGGGTCAGGGAAGGGAGAAAGAGGGGAAAGTGGGGAAGTGACTGCTGGTCACTCCTCCCCCACTGAGAGTGGGGGAGGAGGGACATTAGAAGGAGAGGAGGGGGGAGTGGGGGAGGTTAGAAGGGAGAGTGGGATATGGGACGGTGAGGAGTGGCGGAGCAGGGAGATAGAGGGAGAGGAGGGGGTAGGGAGGGGAGAGGGGTTATGGAGGGTGTGTGAGGGGGAAAGGAGAGGTGAGGGAGGGAGTGGGGGAGGAGAGGAGGAGAGGGAATAGAAGAGGGAGAGTGCTGGGGATTAGGGGGAATGGAGGATATGGGTAGGAAGAGGGATGGCGAGGCGCAATTGGGGAGGGTTGCCGTGACTCACGTCACAACGGGGATCTCTGGCATCACAACGGCCGCGCATGTGCTGTTGGGGGCTGTGGGTCAGTGGTGGAATATTGCCTTGGGGGACAGACCAAACAGGTTCACACCTGGTCTAGTGTATTTATAACATCTTTTGAGATTGTCCTAAATGCTACCTGCCAGAGCTATCTCCTGGCCCCTTTATGCACTTCTGATTTTCTTTTTTAGTATACTTAGTTCCCGAAACTCCTCCAGGGATGCATTTGATCCCAGCTGCCTATACGTGTCCCATGCATCCTACTTGTTTTTGACTAACGTCTCAATTTCCCTCTCAGCAAAGCTTCCTTTACGTTTGTCTGCTTTGCCCTTCACTCTAAAGCGGATGTACACATCCTGAGCTTTCTTCAGTACATTTTTGAAAACATCCCATTTGGCCGATGTTCCTTTCCCCTCAAATAACCTCTCATACCCTCAAAATTGGCCTTGCCCAGGTTGAGCATTTTAACATGTGGACCCTCTCCGTCCCTATCCATAACTATCTTAAACATAATCGAACTGTGGTCCCAAACGGCTCCTCCACACACTCTTCATTAACTTGCCCCTCCCAATTTCCCAATACTAGATCCACCGTTGCCTTCTCACGTGTGGGGGCCTCCACATACTGTTTAAGAAAACTCTCCTGAACACCTTTGGGGAATTGCACCCCAGTATTTTCAGGAGCCACACTCCTTTCCTTTTGAGTCCTGCTCTAATTGTACCATTACCCAAGAAATGTCTAATTTCATAGATGCCCAGCATCAAAGGAGAGATTTCTGCCTTTTCTCTGGAAATGTTTCTTTTGACTAGTCATGTCCCTTCATCATTCAATCTTTTAACCTCGCAGAACAAATGCCATTGAAAGACAAGTGCTGACTTGCACACCCCCCCTCATTCCTTGTACACAGGAAATTCTGGGAACTGAACACTATGCAACCTATGGGCTGGAACACCAATTTCAACAACACTTAGCTCCAAAACCACCACCACACAGCTTTTTGTGCCTTGAATCATCTAGTCAAGCTGAAATCCATTAGGATCTTTCTTAAGGTTTTATTTGTCCCATAACCTCACCAGCCATACTCTGTAGAGTTAAAGACTGCCCCCAGTTTGTGAAGGGCATCTTGTCATCACCTTTGTATGACCTAGCTTTCAGACCCTTTCAATAGCCAGAAGAGTATTCCCATGAAGGCAGGAGGTTATGTTTGTGCTTTCATGCAAGTGCCTCACCCACCTCAGTGAATGAGTCAGGTAAACTCTGGCCTGCAATTATTTTTGCAACTCATGCTGACAAAGTGCAAACATCTGGGGGAGAGTTACATTTATAGATCTTCCCAGTGTGCCCGCTGCTATTTTTAGTGCATCAGATGATTTGCTGCTGTGTTTCGTCCTTCAGAACAGAACAAGAGCACATACACCAGTAGAATGTCAAAGGAACAGAAACAGGCCATTCAGCCCCTCCAGCATGGTTCAGCATTGTGAAATCAAGATGTTAACACTTGTAATGACAATTTCAAACTATTCCAAGCTTCAGCTTTCCATTGCCGTTACTACACAAGCAGGGAGGAGTGATCGTACGCATTGTATTCATTACCAAAAATATTTTGGTAATGAACACAAGATTGCCAGTGCATACATGAGCAAGGCTTTTGTTTGGTCAGTTATCAAGGCAGAGGATGTGAAGGCATTGCATGTGTTTTCGCTGTTTCTTTGAGGTTGTTGCAATGCAATGGACCATCTCACCTATATGGAGAAAATGAACGTTACTAACAATATGAAGACTATCCTTCTAAAATTGCCTCACAGGCTTAGAGACAAGAGGAGGGATAGCGCATATCAGATACAGAAAATGCATGGACGTCGAGCTATGTTTCCTGATCTGGTGGATTTCTTGCTGTGGCAAGTGGAGATAATGTCAGATCCACTTTTTAGAAGCATTCAGGATCCTAGACCAATGGCTACTGTCAACGGTTCTACTTTTGCTACAAGAGAAAGATCAGGACGGAAAGGAAACAGTTTTGCAACAACTGTATTACCTGTAGAAACAACAGTGCAAGGAAATCTGACAACAGATGGATTGAGAAGAGATGCGTCTACCATTCATACTCAAGGTTCTTGTTCATTCTGTAATATAAGTGGTCACACATTAGGGCAGTGTCGACTGGTCAAGCACAAGGGGCATAAAGAAAAGATGGACTTTGATGCTTTGGATGTTTGAAGAGAGGACACATGAGTAGAAATTGAAAGAGTCGTTTGACTTGTGGTGTGTGCAAACAAGATCATCCGGAATTACTTCACACTGAACAGAAGAACACAGAGAAGAAGCTGTAGCATACAGAACAGAATGAGAAGCCAACTGAAAGTGATGCTGTTTCCACGTCTGGGATATTGTGGCCGGTGATAAAACCTGCATCTTCCCATTACAGACCACCAGGGGCGCCAGGGAGATGGCAGCCCTGCCGGCAGTCTGTTCATTTTTTCATCTTTTGTTATTTTTAGCGTTTGTTAAAAGTTTGTTTTAATGTACTTCGGTTTGTTTTATGTGGGGGGAGGAATCGGGGGAAACTTTTTTTCAGGTTCTTACCTTCCCGGAGATATGATCAATTTTCGGATCACATTATCCGGGTTCTGCGGCCTACCATCGCTGGAGCTGGAGGCCTCCTCGGACTGTCGTGAGCCCCACCGAGGGATGCGGACTTAACATCGGTGCAGATCCCTTGCCTGGGATTGCTCCCACCGCGGCCTGCGGACTTACCATCAAGAGCTCGCTGTCTCGGGTGAGGTCGAGTCGGGAGCTCCAACGTTGCGGAAGGTTCGACCAGCCCTGACGCGAGGTTCGATCTCCCGGCACGGGGGAGCTGACAACCCCCCCGATGCAGGAGCTGAACGCCGCGACGCGGAGGGCCCGAACGCCGCCGGATACAGGAGTTAAGATCGTCCCGTCAATGGAGGGCTCGAGGCCCCCGACCGAGGAAGAACAAAAGGAAGGACTTGAACGTTATTTTGCCTTGCATCACAGTGAGGAATGTGTAGGGGTCACTGTGGTGGATGTTCATGTTAAAATGTGTTTTTGAGTCTGTTTGAGTCATGCAAAACATACTTTGCGAATCTGATTCTGATTCTTACCAGTACAGATAAAGAACCGCAAGGGTGAAATGGTGTTGCAAACATAAGCATTTTTGGATCATGGAAGTTCTACAACCTTTTGTACAGAAACCTTGATGAGAAGGCTGAACATTGCAGGACAATAGACAATAGGTGCAGGAGTAGGCCATTCAGCCCTTCAAGCCAGCACCACCATTCAATGTGATCATGGCTGATCATCCCCAATCAGTACCCCGTTCCTGCCTTCTCCCCATATCCCCTGACTCCACTTTCTTTAAGAGCCCTATCTAGCTCTCACTTGAAAGTATCCAGAGAACCGGCCTCCACCGCCCTCTGAGGCAGAGAATTCCACAGACTCACAAGAAAAAGTGTTTCCTCGTCTCCGTTCTAAATGGCTTACCCCTTATTCTTAAACTGTGGCCCCTAGTTCTGGACTCCCCCAACATCTGGAACATATTTCCTGCCTCTAGCGTGTCCAAACCCTTAACAATCATATATGTTTCAATAAGAACCCCTCTCATTCTTCTAAACTCCAGAGTGTACAAGCCCAGCCGCTCCAATCTCTCAGCATAAGACAGTCCCTCCATCCCGGGAATTAACCTTGTAAACCTACGCTGCACTCCCTCAATAGCAAGAATAGACAAAAGACTAAGATTCTCTTGCGTACCATGAATGAAGAGAAGCCTGTGTCGAGTCATATCTCAGGTTTGGAAATATCTAGTCTGGACAAAGACGATTTTACACAACTATCTGATGTGTTTACACATAAGACCATGCCTGTTTCTCATCTAAACATTCCCAAGCAGGAAGACCTGAAACAATGGCCTTACTTGAAGGGTATCAAGGTTCCTAAATAGACCCTGGCATCGACCTACTCATCGGAACAAATGCTCCAAAGGTATTGGAACCTTGGGAACTAGTCAACAGCCAAGGGGACAGACCATTTGCCGTGAGGATCCGACTCGGATGGGTCATCTATGGTCCCCTGAGAAGAGACAACGAAAGCAGGGATGAAAATGGCTACCCTGCTGCTGCTGTCAATCGAGCTCTGTACGGAAAGACTCGGATGGGATGAGAACATATCGCAAACCTTCTCTCAGCGATGTATAGGATGGTTAGCAGATCTCGACAAGATGTCGGAATTTAAAGTGGACATGAAGCCCGCTAACTTTAGTCAAATCAGATTGGCACAGTTGCACCACTTTTCAGATGCAAGTAAAAGGGGCTACAGTATTGTTTCAGATCTAAGACCAGAAGATGATGACAAAGAAGTGCATGTTGCATTCATAATGGGAAAAGCCAGAGTGGCACCATTGAAGCAAATGACGATTCTCAGAATGGAGCTTACAGCTGCAGTCCTAGCTGTCATGGTTGGCATAATCCTGCATAAGGAATTACAGCTTCTACTGGACAAATCCATCTTCTGGACTGAAAGCACAACAGTGCTTAAGTACATCAACAACAAAAACAAATCATTTCAAACATTTGTTGCAAACAGGATCTCCTTTGTAAAGGATGCTACTGATGTATCACAGTGGAGATATTGGGATTTTGATACATTGATGGGCGTGACATACTTTGGATAAGGCTAGCGAAACCACTGGGAATGGTCAGATCGACTGGAGCGAGCACGAGAGAAGGAATATAGTTTTTTTACCAGATCTGATAGTAAGAACAGTATAGTAAGATAGTAAGAATTTGTACAAGGATAAAGAGGATCTGGTATGTTTACTTCTTTGTCTGTACAACTATTTCAATAAAGAATCAATTAAACTGGAAAGAATTACTGAAGGATTCGTTTTTGCTATCGGCTGCGTACGGTCACTCCCCACTGCTTGTGTAGTAACGGCAATGAAAAGCTGAAGCTTGGAATAGTTTAAAATTGCCATTACAACACTTTTACCTACAGATTGACAGGCTGACTGCGTATCCTCACCTGGATACAGGCTTGATATTTTAACCCTAGGATTATAAAAATTATAACACACAAATACAAATATTTGCTGTTAATAGGATGAAGGAGGTCAACTATTCCAGCACGTTTGCCATAAATATAGGTACGTTTGAGTTACTACTTACTTTTGACATAAAGATGTCACTGGCACTTTAACGTTCCAGAGAATAATGGAGGTTTACTCTTGTGATGAATCTGTAATAGAAGTGCACATTTGATGTACAACTGAAAATTAACCTTACTTAGCGTCAAGTACTGACAGTCGGTACAGTGTCGGGGCTCTCCTGCCAACTGGTGTTGGGGCACCCATGCCTTCATAAGAGTGCAACGTTGTGACATCTTGAAGTAGCAACCTCAGTGAACAAATTCCCAAGTTCTGAAAATACTTCATCTGAGAATAGCTTATTATGATAATGCAGTATCCTCATTTGACAACTATTATTCAATCCTCCTGCAAGTGGGGATGTGGAACCCACTACTAGAAAGGGTGGTGTCAGCAGAAGCTTTGGCAAGTACCTGATTAAGCTCCCACTGTGCCACAACCTATATGTGGAGATGTGGGAATGTGAGTTCAAGCTGAACAACTCTTTCTCAACCAGTGCAGCCACAAAAGACTAACCATAGTGTTTCTTTCTGATTCTGTGATGCCCTGTATACCCTTAAGCTTGGAATCACTGCCTCATAGCTCAAGCGATCCAGCTTTATCTTGACCTCAGGTGCGGTTGTGTGTAGTCCGCACGTTCTGCTTGGAACTGCAGGGGTTTCCTCAACATCCCCACCGTGTCAGTAGGTCAATTGGTCCGTTGACCTCTGTGTGAAGATGAGTGATAAATTTCTACACATGCACCACAGAAAGCATACTGTCAGTGTAAGAAAGCCTGCAGATGCTTGTTTAAATCGAAGGTAGACAGGGGCTACTGTCTACTGAAGGCAGATGGGGCTCGTCAGCCTGGGAAGGCAGTTCATCTAGGAGAGGGAAAACTCTGATTTAAAACCTCCACTGCCTTGTGGCCATATCCAGTCATGGAAAAGGCTCCAGGAGTAAACCTCACGAAAATCCGGAGTCGGAGTCCCTAAGGCAGTTCGTCGTTGTCTACAACCTCGCTCTGGCAGCTCCTGCGACGGCGCTGGTGCCAAACTGTAACGGCCCTACTGTTCCTTTGGATCGATCAGCGATGTGGAGAGAGGGGACGTGCTGCATGGGCAACAGCCTGTCCTCCATATGACATCGCCCACTCTTGCATCCGACAAACTAGGATGCATCACCCATGGTCAGTCATGGCCGAGGAGGGCCTACTACTACTAGACACAAATTGCTGGAGTAACTCAGTGGGTGAGGCAGCATCTCTGGAGAGAAGGAATGAGCGACGTGTTGGGTCGAGACCCTTCATCCGACTGACAGGTTGCATCACAGCTTGGTTTGGGAACAGCTCAGCCCAGGACCTCATGACGTTATGGAGAATTGTGGATGTAGCCCAGTCCATCATACAGACCAGACTTCCCAGCATTGACTCCATCTACACTTCATTCTGCCAAAATAATCAAAGACCTTTCCCACCCGTCATTCTTTCTCCCTGCTCCCATCGGGCAGCAGGTACAGAAGCTTGAAAGTGTGCACACCAGAGTCAGGAACAGCTTCATCCCCTCAATTATCAGGCTTCTGAACCATCCTTCCATAAGCTAGGGTACTGTCTGATTCACCTCTACCTCATTGCAGACATCAGGCTTTGTATCTGGGACCATTTCCCTATAGCATTTCTCTGATATCTCTTTGTATATTTGGAAGGTGTTAAAACATTTCAAAGTGACAACACTCTTTTGTTTTTACTCACTACCCATATGTCTTCATTTGAGTTTGAGGATATCCTCTCTCAATATTAAAGAAATGCATTAGTTGACTCACAGTGCCATGCCATCTCCTCTGAATATCTGAATACTTTATACTCCGAGACACTGAACTGCCACCGAAAGAAAGCTCCTTCGACCAGTTCTCAGTCATGGTAACAATATTTTGTTTTCCACATAAATTAGTTTTGAGTTTGTCTACCTTACTAGATAGGCTCCTTGCATTAAAACAGATGCAACTTCGGTCTAAATTCCCCTGATGTGAACTTCTTCCGTCTACTGGGCTATGTCTCCTCCAGGGGATGATCTCTCCCTGTGCAAATATCTCCCTGAGCCCCCTTTCTCTGCCAAATCAGTTTATACCTACCCCATCAGCATGAGCAAACCTCCCAACAAGGATGTTGGTCCCATTCCAGTTACAGTGAAAACCCATCCCGCTTGTACAGATCTCACCTTCCCCAGACATGTCCCAATAATCCAGCAAACTAAAGCCCACTCCCTGCACCATCCCACAGCCACTAACTCACCTGACCTCTCTTTCTAAGCCTCAGCAAATACAGGCGAAAGGGGGGGAAATTATGGCAATCTGAAAATCCGAAAAGGCACGGCTGGTTGTGACGCGCACGGGAACCCTCCCCGAACTGCGCAGACGCGGTCGGCAAGTGGGGGCGCTGTTTTAAGTTAAGTTTTAAATGTTAAATTAATGTCAATAACTTGTAAAATATAACATTAATCTGAACGTGAGGTGGGCCTAAAATTGTCACGCTATCGTGTACCGTTTTTCTGCAGTTTCAGAAACAAATATAGTTACAAACAAGATGAGAGTTTTAGTAATATACTAGACCAAGTGCGGACCAGTTGGGCCTGTACCCCAATGCAATATTCCACCACTCACCCATAGCGCCCAACTGCACAGGCGTGGCTGACGTTTTTAAAGTTTAAAATGGCAATAACTTGTAAAATATAAGATCAAAGTGAACACATCTCATTCTCCCTCCAGTCCCCTACTCCCCTCCTCCATTATCCACCCTCCACTGCTTCCTCCCCTCACCCCCTCCCTCTTCCCCTCCCCCCTCCTCCATTACCTCACCATCCCTCTTCCTACCTCTATCCTCCTCCATTCCTCCTCATCTCCCAGCAATGCCTCCCCTCCCTCTTCTTTCCCCTCTCCTCCTCCCCTCCCCACTCCCTCCCTCCTCTCCCTTGCAAGACAGAAGTACCAAGAGTGGTGTTAAAGGCTTTAATATCCACAGGTAGAAGACAATATCCTGAAACACTTCACCTTGAAACACTTTGCATTCTGCCGCTGAAACCACCGTGAAACAAAATAATTTCCATTAATGGATTCCCTGTGAAGCCGAGTGAACTTCCAAACATGCTAATTTTGGTGGAAAGTCTTTGTTCTGTCTCCAAGTATCTTTCTAACACCTTTTACTTGGAGTCCAGGGAG
The DNA here is from genome assembly GCF_010909765.2 of Amblyraja radiata. Classification (NCBI taxonomy): domain Eukaryota; kingdom Metazoa; phylum Chordata; class Chondrichthyes; order Rajiformes; family Rajidae; genus Amblyraja; species Amblyraja radiata. The sequence continues at coordinate 20,039,457 of NC_045984.1, forward strand.
GAGGTGGTATCTGGTTAATGTTAACTCACTGCCACAAAGCAATCACCTCAGAGATCTCCACATGGTTAGCAAAAAGTTAAACGTTGGAAAAACGAGCAATGTTCATCTGAGCTCGAGATAGTGTCTTGGCTTGTTCAAATGTGTTCTCTGGAGCACGTTAACGGGAGATCCCACCTTTCTGCCCTGTCCAGAGCTCCTGAAGCACCACTTTGCAGCCGAGGTCTCTCAAGGCAGCTTTGGCCAGGTCTCCACAGTCCTCATGCGTGGCCCTTGCCTGTTGTATCAGTACCTCTGCTCCCATCTCAAGGATCAGCGGCGTGAAGTCAGGGTTCCGTGCCACCAGGTTACGGAGCAGCATGCAGGCCTGCTTCTGCAGACACAAAACATCAGTCACCGCTGAGAGAGGTTCACAGATCATAGTGCAGTACTGCACAGGAACAGACCCATTGGCCCATAAAGTCCGTGCCGAACATGATGCCAAGTCAATTAAACTGTAAAGCAGTCAGAGTGTTGGGGTAACTCAGCGGGTCAGGCAGTATTTCTGGAAGATATAGATTGGCGACGTTTTGGGTTAGGACCCTTCTTCCGACAGATTAATCTGAAGGAGGACCCCGATCTGAAACATCACCAATCCCTGTCTTCCAGAGATGCTGCCTGGCCGGCTGCTGTGTCTCTTTTGGTAAACCAGCATCAGCATTTCTTTGTGTCTACATATCTATTGTGTCTACTAATCTCATCTGTCTGCACCTGATCCTTATCCCCCCCCCCCCCCCCCATATCGATGCAAGATTCAACTGTAATCTCTTTCACAGATCCAACCTCTCCACCAGACTATCCATTCGCCAATTCCCTCATCCCCTATTCCAGTCCCCATACCTAAAACAATGTCGTCTTACAGCCATTTTATCAGTGCATTCCATTCTTTTATTTCCTTCCTCCCAATTACTTCTTATCCCACCCCCCTCAGTTGCCACATCCCCATCATCCTCAGCCCTCCTCCCATTCCCCCTCCCGCCACCATACCTGTACGTTCAGCTCCGCCGGATGGGTCTTCATTGCCTGCAGTGCCATCATAGCACCCCCGTCTTCCATGATCACCCGACAGTTTTCCGGCTTCCGCAATGCAAACATTCCCAAGGCCGCACAACTCATCTCACAGATCTGCAGCAAAGGGAGAAGTGTAAGCGGCTGCATCTCTACCTCTACATGCCACCTTGTCAGTGCAGCAGAGGAAGTCTCAGAGCTTTCAGATGATCATTCTATATTCCAATTTTTGACACCGTTGAAAGGTGTGGGGGAAGTCATAAAGTAAACCGCCTCACATCAGTAACATATTGGCCTGGACTGAGTGTTTGGAGTATACTCAAACAGCAGCTCAGTACTGAGGAGTGGCATTCTGGAGGTTGAATGGTTCTGTGTGCCTGCTAGAATAATTGCGAGAAAATAATCTTGATCCTCCCAAAACCTCACATTAAGGGAGCTCAGGCATCCTTCCCCCGCTGCACCTCTGTTGCAGTTCTGTACCTGTGGGCTTCCCATGTGACGTTTCATTGCTAACACAATCAGGTCCGTTCCACCAGCGTTGACGATCACATCTTTAACCTCGTCATTCCCTGCAATAGCTCGGAATGCACCCAACACCTGCTTCACCAGCTCCTGCAGTTAGAGAGAAGAGACAGAAAAGTAATAAACATTTCTGCAACATTGGTGCACACCAATAAGTGAATAATGGTGCAAGTTACACTATGACAGGGACACCGTGGTAGAGCATACTGTGGCCGGCAAGAGCACACTGTGCCTGGCAATTAGGGGCCAGTACATTATCACACATATATACGGCGTTACCAACTTCAACCATTCTAGCATGAGTTGAACAGGGGCTAGTGCATCCCTTCAAATGGACTGGTGGTTAAGCATTCCCCCAGATAATCCAGTGTCAACCATGTCCTGACAGTCTCAGACCACACTGCTGGAGGAGGAGGTAGTTCGTGGATTGGCCTCTGGTTCTAGACATGGAATCACAACTTCTCCCCTCCAAAGTTCCTCATACTCAGGGGCCACCACCTGTGCCTTCCTCTCTTTCAAAGTGCCAACTTCAAATATTTCAAATCCAAATCATTCTTCTCCACTCCAGCCATGTATTTCAAACACTGGCCAGTCACATAACCTTTCCTCTTACTCCAGCATCAAAAGATTTTCCAAATGCCCTCACATTCTGCAAACATCTTTTTCCCATCGCTTTCCACTACCTTCGAAAGAACGCTTTTTAACCCCTTTCTATGAAGCAATCTTGCGATGCCCCTCAAGTAACGCTGTACTTGGGAAATTTGTTAATTGAGCTCACTAGAGAAGATTAACCATATTACCACCACATTACGTGCTCGAAAGTCTGAATGCCCTTCCTTCACCAATAAGGGTACTACACAAAAGAGTTATTTGTAACCTTCCCCAACCAGGTTTCTAACACCTGAGAGAATTGCCAAACTTGTATTAATTCCTTATAACAGCTACAAACTACAACATGAAAAAGCAGAAGCAGTCTGAATTATTACCTGAGCCACAAACAAATTAGCATTGGGTAAGAAAGGTCATAGGACTGAACAAACAAGGTTAATACACAAAAGGACACAAAGTGCTGGAATAACTCAGCAGGTCAGGCAGCATCTATGGAGAACATGGATAGGTGACGTTTCCGATCGAGACCCTTCTTCATTGGATTGAATATTTATTTCAAATGATCACTGTCATAGTATATCCTACCTTTAAAGCCATTCCCCAAGTTAAATAAACCCTCCCAAATTGCAAATCAGATTTATCAATGACTGCTGTCTATTCTCCTGGCTTTGGCTAATCCCAGAAACAGAATCATCCTCTCTGTATCCACCCTCTCACACCCTTGCTTAATTCTGAGGCGTTCTATCATATCACCTCTTTTCCTGCTCTCCTAGAGTAAGCACCCTGGAGTGGAAGGGGCTGTTCCGTACCCTATGATCGATGGAATCGGCCAGTAGAGTCACCATGAAATTCAGACCTCCCAGATCCACAATGTCCTGGCAGAACTCGTTCCTGACTGCAAGTCGTGACACCGTGGAGCACAGCTCACTGAGGACGCTAGGATTTTCTGCAAAAACTGAAAAGGGAAAAATAATTACAGTCATGAAGCATCTTTCACAATGTTTTGCAACCAATGCATCGTGTTATGCATAATTTAGAGGTACAGCATGGAAACAGGCCCTTCCGCCCACTAAGTCGACGCCGACCATCAATAACCCATTCACACGTGTTCTAAGTTATCCCACTTTCTCATCCACTCCCTACACACAGGGGACGATTTATAGAGGCCAATTAGCCTCCAAACCTGCACGTCTTTGGGATGTGGGAGGAAACTGGAATACCCAGAGGTAACCAATGCAGTCACAGGGAGAACATGCAAACTTCACAGACAGCACCCGAGGTCAGGATGGAACCCGGGTCTCTGGCACATTGAGCTGCCAGCTCTACCAGCTGCGTCACTGTGCCCCCCTTATACAGGCCAATCAGTTTATGCACAGGTTATGCACAGATAGATTAATATGTTATTTGTAACTCGGCTACAGACACTATGATGCCTCAGTTGTAGAATGTATAAGATGATAAGACAAAGCCATACAGAGAGAAAGTTGCTGAGGCTTTGCTAATCTTGTGCTGGATAGTGAGTGTGGTCACAGATGACATTGGGCAATGAGGTCAGAATAATTCCACAAGACATTACCAGTAATCTCGATTAAATTAATTCTAATTATACGAGTAGAAACTAAGAACTGTGTGTAGGCGTGTGCGAGGTGTCTTGATTGTTGGTTGGGATGGGACTTGTCAAGGGAGGATAGGATAGAATTGAGGTATGCGTAGATTAGTTGAGTTAGACAGGAGCAGGCGGAGACGATGGGTCTGCTGAGGCAGTCCTGTTTGTGGAGATTATATATATGTCAAATCTAATAGGAGCTGCTTGTATTTTCTCATTCAGTTAGATTGATCATATTCTGGTCAGCAATTTCATTGCTGGGAAATGACTTAATGCTTTGAACATTAGCATTAAGTTTGCTCAATGGTCTTATTAAATCCCTCTGCCACCGTCCAGTTACAGCACAGGTTAAGTAGTAGGATGCATGGAGAGATTTACTCTATGCTTAACCCAATTTTACCTTCTCTTTTATCTCCCAAGTCTAATCCATGTTGAGCCTGCCCTGGCAGTGAATAACAGGAGTGTGGGGAATGTTTTATTCTGTATTTAATGCAATCCCTGCCCTGTTTTTGTTTATGGGAACAATGTGCAGACCTGTTTTAACCTGTGTATTTTTTCTTTTGCAGAAACAAGGAAATGCAGATGTTAGTTTTTCAATCTGAAAAAACATCACATACCCACGTTCTCCAGAGATACTGCCTGACTCATTGAGTTACTCCAGCACTTTGTGTCCTATTGGTTCTTTTCTTTGTGTATATGGAACACTTCTTTGTGCAGAGGGAAACATTCCATGTCTAAACGCATATTCCTCAAATGATTAGCAGATTTTTTGTGACAATTTTGGTAGATTAACTGGTGGGACAGTGCGGGAGGATCCATTTGTACCTTTTGCAGCTTCGATGATGATCCGAAGTCCATTGTTCTCCATCACGATCAACCTTGCGTGATCGTGGGCGCGGCCAAAGGGCACCCGGATGTCGTCATCGTAGGTCATGACCTTCAGGGCGGAAGCCGCCTCTCTGACCACTTCGGGGCTGGTGCCGTGATTCACAATGGCAGCCGTCAGCAGTGGCAGTGCCCCGAACTGCACCAGGTCTTGCCGGTTCTGCTCGTGCTTCAGGCAGCTGTAGCGGATGGCGCGGATGGTGATGGCGTTTAGCTCCACGTGTTCTCGGTACTGCTTCAGGATCTCGAGGAGCAGGTGCTTGCCCTCCGAGTCAATGAGGTCCGGTTGGCCGTCTAGCAGTGCCGCCAGGGCTTGGACTCCCTTCACCAGGCCAAGCCCATCGGCCATCAATGCTCTGCAGGAGGACAGGACCGTGGCGTAGGCGGAATTTTCAGCCGCCAGGTGGCGGTGAGCAAAATCAAGACGGCACTGTTTGGTGAATTTACTCAAGTGATCCCCCATTTCGTCAAGAGCCAAGATATCCAGGGCTTTCTGAAGTGCATCGAGAGCCTACAAACACACAACATCTCAAATTGCACTCTCAAGGAACTTGTGGGCAAAATTTGACATACTTTGTGTCAGGTTAAAGCAGCATCTTTAAGGAACATAAGGCAGGGAGTTGGAAAGGCTTAAGACCGGGAAAGAGTGCAGAGAAGATTTAGTCTTCTCTGAGAGCACCCATTAAAGACAACAAGGTCATTGAGGAGGGCAAAGAGTAACCAGAGTCGTATGATTGCCGTTGCGAGAGATATAATCAGCAACCCAGGCCGCATATTGATTGGATACACTGCCAGAACCAGAGAGCTCAGAAGTTACAGGAGGAAAGGTATTTCACAATGAAGGTCTATTGTTGAAGATGGACCTTTTAGTTTACTTTATTATTGTCACACCTTGTTCTCCAGTCAATCATAACATACATAAATACAACAGATCCTTTTCTGGAACAGCATGCAGAGTCGCCACATTCTGGTGCCATCTCACAACATCCAGATTAGGCCAGTGACAACATAGTTGCTGGGTGAGGAAGCTTTACCCATGTGTCTCTGACTGGTAGTCAGACATCTGGTGGGAGGGGTGTTGGGGGAAGAGAACAGAATTTCCAGGGTCTGAGGTGAAAATAATATTTCAAACAAATGGAATTTACTTTTGGAAGAGATACGATTAACACAGGAGACATCTAGCAGATGAAAGGTTTATCTTTTTGTAAATCATTATTTACAGTAGACGTGAACCTTGCTGCCCTGTGCACACTCCATTACCTGTAGGACATGGTGCTTCGGGTCGCTGCCTTCGGCTGTGACATTCTGCACAGTTTTCACCACATTGAAAAGATTGACACCTGTAAGGAAACGGAAAGAGATTCTGGAGGAAAGTAAAGCTTTTTAGCACAGTTTACTGAGCAACTTCAATGTGTATCTGGCCCAATGCGTAACATTTAGTCTAAACATTGCAAGCTTTGATTGATTGATTGATTGAATTGATTGAAAGATACAGCATGCAAACAGGCCCCTCGGCCCAACCAGTCCATGCCGACCATCGATCACCCGTTCACGCTAGTTCTATGCTATCCCACTTTCTCATCCACTTCCTACACACAAGGGGCATTTTACAGAAGCCAATTAAACTACAAACCCGCACGTCTTTGGGTTGTGGGAGGAAACCGGAGAACCCAGGGGAAACCCACTAGGTCACAGGGAGAATACGCAAACTGCACACAGACAGCACCCGAAGATGGTATCAAACCTGGGTCTCTGGTGCAGCAAGGCAGCAGTTCTACCAGCTGCGCCACTTTGCTGCCATTTATCAAAATAAAAAAATTGCAGATGATGGAAATCTGAAATAAAAACAGATGATGCTGGAAATACTCTCACAGCAATTCAGGCAGCATTGATTGACTGAAAGAGGAGTTAATTCATCAAAAGTAGGAATGAGAAAACAAGTTTGTTTTCAGTTACATGGAAGATAGGGCTGGACAGAACCAAGGGGAAAACATAAATAACCTGACACACTTGGGCTTTTGGTGATGTTGGATTATCAGTTTTTCCAAATATTGAATGTTTGTTCTATTAATATCCTGACACTTTCCTTATGATTTTATAAAGAGTCATGGAAACAGGCTCTTCGGCCTAATATGCCTATGCCGACCACGATGTCCCATCTACACTAGTCCCACCTGCCCGTTACACAGTAGAACAATAAATATTCTAAAGAAACACATGATGCTGCCACAAGCAACATTTTAAAACATAATTAGAATAGGATAATAAACTCAACTTGACATGACTCAAGTTTATGGGACCAACAAGAGAACTTGGTGAATTTAAACAGGGCTTGAAAATAAGAAACTGGGTTAGTTTAAAGAGAGTGGGAAATGGAGTTTAAAGGGAGCGGGAAACAGAAACCTATAACCAATAATAGAACATCACCGTTAAACAGAAAGGTGAGGTTTTTTTTTAAATGGAGTAGAAAATAGAAGGTAGGAGGAGGAGTGGGAGCACAGAAAGCAGGGCTCTTGAGTTTGTGAGAGGAAAAATTACAGATATGGTGTAAAATAAATAACATTTGGCAATGTACTTTGCATTTTGATAAGCAGAAAACAATTCACTTGACTGGACAACTCATTCCATGGCTGATCACAATGAGTGAGAGCTAACCCACCATTTGGATTTCCAAACAATCAGATGTGGGATTTCTGGAGAGCTTCGGATAGGGCGAGGGCAAGGTGAAAAGCTGCTGAAGAAAACATCCAATGGACAGTTGAACAAAGTGTAGAAACAAGAAACTGCAGATGTTGATTTACACAGAAGGACACAAAGTACTAGAATAACTCAGCAGTTTAAAAAGGAACTGCAGATGCTGGAAAATCGAAGGTAGATAAAAATGCTGGAGAAACTCAGCGGGTGAGGCAGCATCTATGCAGCGAAGGAAATAGGCGACGTTTCGGGTCGAGACCCTTCTTCAGATAGAATAACTCAGCAGGTCAGGCAGCATCTCAGGTGAGCATGGATAGGTGAACTTTCGGATCGGGACCTTTCTTCAGACGGATAGAATAGAGGAGACTATGGTGGGGGGAAATAAATTTGGGGTGTGGCAAAGCCTGGCAAGTTAGAGGTGGATACAAGTAAAGGGGCTATTTGATTGGCACATGGGTGGTCAGTGACAAAGGCTGGAGGTGAAAAGGAGACAAAACAGCATTAGATAAAGAGAGGAGTGAAATGTAAAGCTAGAGGGAGGATAGGGGTATGTGATATGGTTAGCAAATAGGAGATCCAACACACCTTAGCGTACTGAGCGCAAGTGTTTGGCAAAATGGTTGACCAGTCTACACTTGGTGTCAATGATGTAAAGGAGGCCATTTTAGTAAGTCAATAATATAGATGGATAACTTAGCAGAACTGAACAATTCTGAAACAGAGTTCCCCAAACTCGTTGAATTCAATATAAAGTTGCAAAGGCTGCAACCTTCCTGTCTGGAAGATGTGCTGTTTCAGTGTAAGAGCGCAGGAAGCCACTGACAGGCGAGGTTGCAATGGGATGACGAATTAAAGCGGAGGCTGAGAGTTGCTTTGTTGCACTGAGTTCAGTGTCTACAAACAGAACACCCAATGTGTGTGTTTATTTATTCAAAGCAGGGCAGGGATTAAAACGACAGAGAGCAGTGATTAACAGATCTACATACCTTGTGATTCAAACTGTTCTATTGCTTCTTTCAAAGCCTCCTCTGGCTCCATCTCAAACTCGATTATGTTCTCTCGCACAACATTATCAAAGGTCTCTTGAGTAATCCGTTTGCACGCCATTTTTCCACTACCTCACTAACAGCAGTGACAAAAGTGTAAAGTTAGATGTATATGAAGGAAACTCTCCTGTCATGTAGAAGATACAAAAGCTTGAAAGCACGTACCATAGATTCAGGATCAGCTCCTGCTGTTATCAGACTAACGATGGGACCTTCTCATAATCTAAGGGTGTGGTACAAGTCTCCCAATCTATCTCATTGCAGAATTTACACTTTTTTAAATCTACACGTTCCCTGTAAGATTATAACGCTATATTATTCTTCCCTGTTGCATAAGCGTAAGGCTTGATTGGGCTGACATATAGCATGAATTGACTGGATAGTATGCATGCTTTTCACTGTGTCTCATTACACATGACATAATAAACAAAAACCTATAAACTGAGTTGTGGACACTGCCATTGTCAGTGCTGGTCGTCACACCATAGGAAGGATATGATTGCACTGGATATCTGCACCAGAGGAGGTTCAGGATGTCGCCGGGGAGGGAGCATTTCAATCGTGAGTAGATTGGACCACTATAAGATCTTTGGATTGGACTGACCGGGTTGCAGCAGAGAGATGCGAATGCGATTGATGGAGGTCCCTGAGGTCCCATCGACCAATAGTTTTACGCTACGGGATGCGGATGGGATTGTTGGATGGTCCCTGGGCCCCATCGACCGATCGTTTTATGCTATGGGATTGAAAGAGAATCTCTGTGCCGATAGTTTTACGCTGCGGGATGTGGATGGGACTGAGGGATGGACCCTGGGCCCCGGGAAGCAGAGCAGCTTCAGTTCGGATAAAACGCCCCGCAGCATCCCTCACCCGGCCGCACCTCGCACTCCGCCATCACCCCGCTCCTCGCCGCCATCACCCCGCTCCTCGCCGCCACCCCCGTTGTCGCCGCCATCCCCCGCCGCTGCGCTCCCTCCCCACTCCCGTTGTCGCCGCCATCCCCCGCCCCGCTTCACCCACCTCGACACCGCCGCGTCGCGCCGCGCCGCACCGCACCTTCCCCCGAGCGCAGAGCTTCCGCTACCAGGACAACGTCGCCGATTGATTCCTAACCGAGACGGAATCCTTTTCCTGCGCACCCACTTCCGGTAATTTTTTTGTCTTAGAATAAAAACATATTGCAAACAAAACGATGCAAAAACTAGTCAGATATTCTCAGTGAGTATTGAATCATATTGAAATATTAAGTAGTCTAACTTAACTTTAAAGAAACACCATTTCCACTCATGTGCCCCCCCCCCCCCCCCGTTTGCAAGATTAAAACTAGATTGATTAGCAATGTAACTCCTGTGTCATAACATGGATACATTTACAATCTAACTGATAGAAACAAAAGCCTCCTGATTCCTTTTACACTCTATGCTGTTATTTTCTAAAGTGGACCTGCAATAATCAGGTGGGACTGCAGTAAAGTAACTGGGATGAGGATGGAGGAGATAAAGCAAAGCAAAGAGTTCTGCCCAAGACCATGAGAAATTGAATAGAGTTGTGGATGTAGTCCAGTACATTGCACAGATTCGAATTCCCACCATTAATTCCATCTATACTTCATGTTGCCTCATAAAAGCAGGAATATAATCAAGGGCCACTAACATCCTGGTCATTCCATCTTCTCCCCTATCCCATCGGACAGAAGTTACAAATGCTTCAAAGTGCACGCTACCAGACTCAGTAACATCTTCCCCCGCTATTATCAGAATACTGAATGGTCCTTCCTTAAGCTAGGGTGTAGTCCCGATCTTCCAACCTATTTGCATGTGCACTTTTTCTCTATAACTAACGCCATAACACCATAACTTTATATTCTGCAACCTGGTAATTTTCTTGTTTCACTACCTGTTGTACCTGTGTATAGCTTAACCGTACTCGTGTATAATATGACGACTGGATAGTATGCAAACAAACTTGTGACACTTATAAAACAATTCCAATATATTTAAGATGGAGATAGATTAATTTCCAGATACAAAAGACATTGAGGTTTATGGGGAGAAAGCAGAAGGTCACTGAGATAGAAGGTCAGACATGATTGTTTTGGATAGCAGAGTAGGTTCGAAGGGCCACATGAATTCCAAATACCTTCCAGGCCTCCCAGTTTAGGCCCAACCAGGATCGGTTATCTCCATATCTGACACCTTTTTGTCTCATTTTCATCTTTGGCCTTTGTCACTTATTCCACCCATCTGCCAATTAGCCCCCTCACCTGTATCCACCTATCACTTGCCATGCTTTGTCCTGTCCCCACCTCTTCCAGCTCTCTCCCCCCCCCCCCCCCCCAACTGCCCTCCTAGTACAATCTGTCAGAAAAAAGGTCCCAACCTGACACCTTGTCTGTCCATTTCTGCTGCTTGAGCTGCTGAGTTCCTCCAGCACTTTGTGTTCTGCAAAAGATTCTCCAAGCTTGATTCCAAGCGGGCATGCCTGTACTGTAAGTGCACACCTGGGGAACATAGGAGGCCCATGGTCAGACCCATACTTCTCCAGTGCCTCCTCAACGACCTGTGCTTTTCTCTCAGTGAAGTTACCGTCAGATTTCCCACAGCTGATGAGGTAACCTTCCCCTCCCCTGCCTGTCAAACCGTGATGTCACAGTGACCAGATCTGTCTGACCCCCAGCATCAAAACCAAGGTCACCTGGTGTCATCTACAGAGAGCTGAGATTTGGTTATCAAACATCATTAGTACTGGAACAAAACCACTAACCTGTGGAGCAGATCATGCAGATAGATAACAGGAGAAATAATTAAAGAAATAAACTCAGATTATTTATTCAGCCTGAGGTTGGTGTGCCTACAAAATAATGCAAAGCTTCTTAGACATTGCTCCTTTATCGTTCAATTCTTCCCGGTCCAGTTCCCCGTCAATCACGACAATTCTTGCAGAGATTCTCAGAACTGAAAAGATGTGACTTCTCTCCAGATTTCAAAATGTGTTTCCCATGGCCACGTCTATAAATGGCTGCAGGGTTTATGACGCCTTCAAAAACTTCACAATTGCAAATTATTACAGCACTGGTGTGAACTGGTTTACACATACGGCTACCTCGCAATAAATTGGAAAAAAACATGGCCATGCACCATGTCTGGAGACACATTTCTGACAGAGTTAGGATATAAGCTAGGGAAGACCATTGGTGAAGGCAGTTACTCCAAAGTTAAAGTAGGCAGTTCCAAGAAATACAGGGAGAATGTTGCTATAAAGGTGGTCGACAGGAAGAAGGCTCCCCCGGACTTTGTTAATAAATTCCTGCCAAGGGAGTTGGCCATCTTGAGGGGGATCAAACACCCTCACATTGTTCAGGTCTATGAGTTCATTGAGGTTTGCAATGGGAAGCTCTACATTGTCATGGAGCAGGCTGCCACCGATCTCCTGCAGTTGATTCAGCACAGAGGCCACATTCCATGCAACGAAGGCCGCCACCTCTTCTCCCAGATCGCCTGCGCAGTCAAGTACCTTCACGAGCACGAAATTGTCCATCGTGACCTCAAGTGTGAGAACATCTTGCTGACCGAAGAGATGCAGGTAAAGATCACAGACTTTGGATTCGGGAAGAAACTTCACGGCCACCCTGACCTCAGCAGCACCTACTGCGGCTCAGCTGCCTACGCCCCCCCCGAGGTCCTCATGGGCGTGCCTTATGACCCCAAGAAGTACGACATCTGGAGCCTGGGGATCATCCTCTACGTGATCGTGACCGGTTGCATGCCATTTGATGACTCCAACATCAGCAAGTTGCCCAAGAGCCAGCAGAAGGGGGTGGTTTACCCCGAAAGCATCCAACTAGAGGAAAAATGCCAGGCACTGATCAGAGAGCTGCTGCAGTTCTGCCCCTCAGGACGGCCGTTGGCCAGCCAAGTCATCAAGCACGCCTGGATCAGAGAGAACAAGTAGGAGCACAGCCCCGAGGGCAGCCACTGTTAATTTCCGCGTAGTGTTACCATAACGACCTATCTAAACCATTCTCAATTAAACCTTTGAAAGTGAACAAACTTATTTTGTAAGTTGTAATTAAACTTTGATCACGCACACCGCTTCCCAAGGAACGGTAGAGTGGACTCCGGGCTTTCTTCCCACAGATCCCCATTGCCGTGGCAGTACGGTGGTGTAGCTGGTAGAGCTGCTGCCTCACAGCGCCAGAGACCCAGGTTTGATCCTGACTAGTGGGTGCTGTCTGTGTGGAGTTTGTACATTCGCCCTGTGACGGTGTGGGTTTCCTCCAGGTGCTCTGGTTTCCTCCCACATCCCAAAGATGTGCAGGTTTGTAGGTTAGTTAGCCTCTGGAAATTGTTCCTGTGTTCAGGGAGTGGTGGGATGACATAAAACTAATGCGAACAGATGGTCAGTGTAGATTCTATGGGCCGTATGGCCTGTTTCCACGCCGTTTCTCTGAACTAAACTCTAAACCATCTCCTTCCCATCGTGAAAGAAGAAACTGCAGATGCTGGTTTAAACCGAGACACTAAAAGCTGGAGTAACTCACCGGGACAGGCAACATCTCTTGAGAGAAGGGTGATGTTTTGGGTCAAGACCCTTCTTCAGACCATCTCGACCCGAAACGTCACCCTTTCCTTCTCTCCGGAGATGCTGAGTTACTGAGTTACTGTCCCGCTGAGTTATTCCAGCTTTTTGAGTCTATCTTCCTTCTATCCCTCTCTCTCCCATATTTGTTCTTACTCCCTACTCTACACTCTCTGCTGTTCTCTCTAGACCCTCACTTTGGGATGAATCCCACACTCGCCCCACTCACTGACTGGATCAGTTTGACATCAGAGTTCCCGATGGAGTTTATTGGTGTTTGGACCTCGGGAGCCAAGCAAGCACTTCAGTCCACAATGCCCATGTTGAACATGATAGCAAGTTAGACCCTCTGCCTGAATATCTCTCCATTCCTTGCATATCCAAGTCCCTATCTAAAAGCATCTTAAACACCATTATCGTATATCTTCCTCCATTACCAGTACGCTTGTAGAAACAGAAAACCAGAAAGTAATTGTAAGCTCAGAGCAGCCATGAAATGCATGGCTAGGAGCAGGGAAGTAGGAGATGTCTACGCAGTCAATCTCTGGTTTACATAGACATAAGGAGCTGAGAGGCCCAATCCTAAAATCTCTGTGGGACTCCAGCCGGTCTGTCCGAGAGCCAATCCTAGAGATGCTGAGGAAAACCTCGCAGCCAGGGGTGTCCACACTAGCCAGTGGAGGGACATCGAGATGGCCCTTCCTCAGGTGGGCCCCTCTGCCGTAGATATTCACCGTCAGAGTCTTGTGCAATGTTCCCAGGGATGGCACTGGAGATGCAACCCACCAGCCAATTTGGAAAACTGGTGCAGATATTAAACTGCATTCTTATAGCACTTTTCACAACCTCAGGCATTCCATTGCCAGATAGGTTCAATTTTATTATTGTCACGTGGTACAGTGACAGGTACAGTGACAAGTTTTATTTTTCATGCTATCCAAACAAAACAGACAATACTATAGATCACTACAATCAAGTCAAACTCAAGCACAATAGATAGAGCAAAGCGATACAGAGTACAGGATATAGTTCAGTTTGGCAGGGTTGCCTTTGCTATACTGGCAATATATGCACAGTAAGCTCCAACACAATATTGACTGGATTATCTGTGTCACCAGTGGTGGCGGAAGGATCATTGTTGGTCCGGGTCACCAGCTCTGCTCTGCCCCTTGGAGTGTGGCTTCCTATTAAGATGGGCTTGTCGTACTGGGCCTGAGGTCATCCATTGAGGGGAGACATGTTCAAAGCCCCTAGCATTGGAGGAACTGAAACACTATTTGACTGATCGTGGGAGTGGTGTGCTTGGGTCTGACAGCGAGTCCGATCCTCTCTAACCACCCAACACAAGCAAGGAGTCGACAGCTGAGGGTCAGATCTTCTCTCACATCTCCCAGGAGGAAGTTCCACCACCCAGACTCAAACAAGGGTGGCCCCTCAAACCTGCCCCGCCATTCAATGTGGTCATGGCTAGTCTAACCCAGGCCTCAGCTCCTCTCCTCTCCAACTCCCTTCCACACTCGCATCTCAAAAAGCTCTCCTTTCATCATTACAGGAAGGGTGGGATCTGGCAGGTAGCTATTATCTCACCTCATCTCTCCAGTGCAGTGTATTTGGTGCATCTCTTCTCATGCTGACATCAGGTGGTACTGATCCTCAGACACACTCTGCTTCTTATGGTTTTCATAGTGTTCAAACCAAGGTCTGTCACAAAACTGCCTCTGCTCCAACTTGTTCTCCAGACCGTGGCCCTGGTCTCCTCTTGACCTTCCTCACATGCTGGAGGGACGTCCATTGCCAAACCTACACTGACGTCAGTGGTTCCTCTGGACAATCAGCCATGGTCAAGGTGGACCAAGGGGTCCATTCCTGTGCTGTATGTGTCTATGATTCTATGAGGTGGTTGCTGACGTCCTGCTCCACAGACAGAGGGACTGTAAACAAGGAGTTAACAATGGCCAAATGGTAATAACAACTTAGAACAACAGGACTCTTATTGAGGTCTTGTTTGAAGCACCTCAAAAGGTAAGTGAACCTCTTCAGATCGTTTCATTTAAAGTTTCTTCATGGTGAACTTTCTTCACTTTAACAGGACACCCCAAAGTTATAATCCCGTTTGAAATGAACATGGAATGAAAAAGGTCACACAGCACAGAGAACTAAATGTGACTCAAATCAGATCAACTCCTTGCTTCAAAAGAACTTTCCCTGTTGCTGAAAGTTTAGCATAAATCTTCCTCCCCGATTGATTGTGACCGAGGGCAAGACAATTGCCACATCCTTTCAGAAACGTCCACTCACGGTGTCAGTTGCGGCATCAGAGGAGTGTTTCCAGGAGATCCAGGGCAAGAGGTGGAAGGAGCAGAGGGACAGAAGCCAATGTTTGTCGAGACCACAGTTAGAATCCACAAGATTCACCCAACTAGAAAATAAGTTGCGGTGGAAAATCCTGTCCACTGAGCAGTCAGCCTCCTGCTAGCAGCACCCTCGACCCTTCACTTCATTGATGGGGGTAACCTCATAAGTATCGAGTGTCAGGTCAAGGGTCCGAAGTCATCCCACCGGTGAAAGGCAAGACAGATACTTCACACGTCCCAACCACGCATTCTACGTTTAGTGTGGGGGGTTGGAGGTACATTCCTTATTGTTCTTTCTTGAAGCAAACGCTAGCTTAATTGCATCTTGGAATGCATGGAATTTGATTCTTCTCCGGAGCTCTTGGCCTCCCGGCAGGAGGCACAGGTCCTTTGTTGGACTTTGGAAAAGATAGCTGAGGGGAGTGATGCTTCAATTTATATTTAACTGCAAAGTCAGTGCAGCCAATATTTTTGCAGAGGCATTTCCAGTCACATGTCTATAAAAGGTGATGGGGATGATGCGTGACACAAGGAACACTTCACAACAGCAAATTATTACAGCAGGTGCATTGATCGGTTTGCACATCAGGATATTGCCATAGCAAGATGGCTCGGTAACATGTCGGGGAGTAAACTACTAGCACAGTTAGGTTATAAACTGGGGAAGACTATAGGAGAAGGCAGCTACTCCAAAGTAAAAGAGGCCATTTCAAAAAGGTACAACAAAAATGTAGCAATCAAGGTGGTTGACAGGAAGAAAGTTCCAAAGGATTTTGCCACTAAGTTCTTGCCGAGGGAGTTGGCCATATTGAGAGGCATCAAGCATCCTCATATTGTGCATGTGTATGAGTTTATTGAAGTTCGCAATGGGAAGGTCTACATCGTCATGGAGCTCGTCTCAATAAACCTTCTGCAGCTGATCCAACAAAGGAGCTGTGTCTCCTGCCCGGAGGCCAAGTGCTTGTTTTCCCAGGTCACCAAGGCGGTCAAGTACCTTCACGAACATGACATTGTCCACCGTGACCTCAAATGCGAGAACATCCTACTGACTGATCAAATGCAGGTGAAGTTGGGAGATTTTGGATTTGGGAGGAAGAGTTGGGGGTACCCAGAACTCTGTACCACCTACTGTGGTTCCGCAGCCTACTCCCCTCCCGAGGTTCTCATGGGTGTCCCTTATGACCCCAAAAAGTACGACATCTGGAGCATGGGAGTCATTCTGTATGTAATAGTGACCGGTTACATGCCCTTCAATGACTCCAGCATCAGCATGTTACCAGAGAGGCAGCTAATGGGTGTGATCTATCCAGAGGAAATTACACTGGAAGAAAAGTGCCAGTCTTTGATAGAGAAATTGTTAACTTACAATCCACTGACGCGTCCAACAGCTAACCAGGTGACGAGGCATGCATGGTTTAGAGAACGCAAATAAAGGAATATGCTCTAAAGTGGCTCAATTCAGGATCCTTGTTGCATTATTGCCCTGGGCATTGTCTAGATCTGCAGCTGGTAAATTAGTCTCAAAGATTGGTGTCTTGGCTGCAGTTATCCATCAGGTTAAAACTGGGTCAGTTACACCACCTTTCCAAATGATTAGATTTCACAGCAACGAAAGAGAGAGAAAGAAAGAGAGGGAGGGAAAGATTAGTAAGAGAGAGATCAAAGTGGCAGAGGATGAGGGAGATTAGAAAGTGAGAGAGATTAACAAAATAAATTAGAGAGGTTAAGGAGAGGTTGGAGAAGGGGATTAAGGAATTAGAAAGGAGGATTACAGATTAAAGAAACAAAGAGTTAAAAGATAAGTCGTAGATTTCAACAGCATGGAAACAGGCCCTTAATCCCACTTTGTCCATGCTGTCTAAATTGGCATTCTGGGCTAGTCCCATTTGCCTGCATTTGAACCACATCCCTCTAAACCCTTCCTATCCACAGATCTGTCCAAATATAGATTAAAGAAAGATAACATTTAATTGTGGCCTATCATCAACACAATGCATTTTACAGAGTGTTCATAAATGTAACTCAAGGAAATCTGCGAGTCAATTTAAGGCCAGCAGGTCTCCATGAGCAGTGATGTGCTGGTCGATTCTCCACTACAGAGAACTCCCAGCACTTGTAACTGGATCCTTCCTGAGGGGGGTGCGAGTGGAAGAATTTGGTTCAAATTTCAGCCAGAGTCATGTCGCCTCCTCCGAACTGCCCCTGGAGTGGAGGCGTGGATGTTGTCACTGGAGCAGGATTTTAACCCACAACTATCAGACACAAAGATGGGAGCCCCCCAATTCACTGAGCCACTGCTACTGCTAAATGGTCACTGCCTGGATCTTGGGGGAGGGAGCAGAATGTGGACTCCATCCAATTCCAATCACTTGGCTCCCAAGCCATATATTGTCAGGAGGTGGTGGACAGAGTGAGAGCAAGAAACATTGCAATCACATGTACAAGAGATGTAGGAGGCAGCTGAAGGACAGAGGGGCAGTGGGTGGGGCAGAGTGGCAATGAGGGGGAGGGAGAATGGAAAGGAGGATAAGACAGACAGGGCAAGGGGAGAGGCCCCCCTGTTGATCTATTGCTGCAAAAGGCCAATTGTAATGGGTCCTGGTGCTTGCCAAGGTTAAAAAGACACAAAGTGCTGTGGTAACTCAGTGGATCAGGCCAAACCGTACTTGCCTTCTGATTGCATTGTTGTTGGTCCAAAACTCGGTCAGACAGATGCCACAGAGCTCAAAGGTGAAGGTGTTCCATTCCCCCCTACTGTGTTTCCATCACTGGCTACATTCCTAAAACCACCTCCCTTGTTTATTCTGTATCTGACCTATGCTGTGCAAATATGCAACAGGACTGTGTAAGCAGACCTTTGCTGTGTCCCTGACCCAGGCGCTCGATGGATGAGCCTCTCTTTGTATCTAACCTGTGGCCCAGGCATGTTTGATGGGGCAGCCCAGAAGAACCTCTCTGTAGACAGACTCATTTGGAAAATTGAGACACAAGGAATTGCGGATGCTGGTTTACAAAATAAGACACAAGGTGCTGGAGTACTGGAGAGCATGATTAGAACACGTTGCAGATAAAAGCGTCCCGATTGAAACATAACCTCTCGATGTTCTCCAGAGATGTTGCCAGACATGCTGTGTTACCCCGGCACTTGTCCACTTTGAGGGAAGCTCCATCGTGGGTTGCTTTGTGCGATTGAATGCTTGAGCCCAGTGTGAGTGTTCCCCACCATGTGGTTGCATTAATGATGATCCCTTCTGTGACCTCTACTCCCCTCTCTCCTCAACACCCAGAGGGTAATCTGTATCTACAACAAACTGCCAGGGTAAGCTATAGAAGTAGATAAAATTAGCTTTTAAAATACATTTGGACATATATAAATGGAATGCATGCAATCGGGAACAGGCAAGTATGCCAACTTAATCAGCTGAAGGGCTTAATCCTGTGCCATACAGCTCTGTGATCCAACCTGGTTGACTGAGTGATTTGTCCACTCTAGTGGTATCCAGCAGAGTGATCTCTCTGCCCAAGGCTGAGCATTACCACCCACCCCCTGCCATTGCATGGCCCAGCTTGGTGAAGGGAATAAGGCTTCGCCATTTTGTGAGCCAGCAAGAAGGGGGCAAAGCTGGTGATTTCTGGTAGCTTGGCAGGAAGAGAACAGCAGCCAGCTCAGTCCCTGCTGCAGGAACACGCGTGTAGATGAGTAAATGTTTGCAAACATTAGTGATGATAGTTATCAAAAATTATAGCAGGATCTTGATCAGCTTGCTCAAGTTGGTGAAGGAATGGTTAATGAAGTTTAATGCAGATAAGTGCAAGGTGTTGCATTTTTGAAAGTCAAACCAGGGGTCAGGACCTTCACAGTGAATGGCAGGGCCCTGAGCAATGTTGTCGAGCAGAGGGCTCTACACTGGTACAGTTCCTTGAAAGTGGTGTCATTGGTAGATAGGATAATAAGGCTTTTAGCATGTTGGCCTTCATCAGTCAGGGTACCGATAATAGAAGTTGGTATCTTATGTTCAAGTTGGCATTTATCATCACTTAACCAACAAAGGTACAGTGAAATTTGAGTTACCATATTTGAGTTACAGTTGTATGAGAGAATGGTGAGGCCATATTTGGAGTATTGTGTTCAGATTTGATTACCATGCTATAGGAAGCATATAGTTAAGCTGGAAAGAGTGCAGAGATTTACACAGATGTTGCCAGGACTTGAGGAACTGATCTGTAGTGAGAGGTTGGGCAGTCTATTATTTATTCCTATTTTTAACGTTATTCCTTGGTGCGCAAGAGGCTGAGTGTTGATCTTATAGTGATGTATGAGGGAAACACAAGGTTTTTCTATCCAGAGTAGGGAAATTAAGAACCAAAGAATATAGGTTGAAGGCGAGGGGAGAAAGATTTAATAGGAATGTTTTTAATATTGGAACCATGTGCTCCTCCTCTCTCCCCCCTCCCCTCCCCTCCCACCTGAGAGAAGCATATAACATTACGAGGCATTGATAGGATTAAGTAGAACCTTTCGCCCAGGACGTAAATGCCAAAGACTAGAGGGCATACCTTTAAGATGAGAGGGGCAAATTTTAAATTAAATTAGTTCAGCAAGTTTTTCCCCACACCTACTGGAGGTGGGTACCTGGAAGGTGCTGCCAGGGGTGGTGGTGGAAGCAGATATGATGGTGTTTAAGCTTTTAGACAGGCACATGGATATTCAAGGAATGAAGGGATATGGATCATGTGCAGGCAGATGAGATTATTTTAGATTGGCATCATGGTCAGCACAGACATGGTGGGCTCAAGGAAAGAGACAAAATACTGGACTCTCAGTGGGTCAGGCAGCATCCCTGGAGAAAATAGATGACATTTCAGGTCAGAATCCTTCTTCGGGCCTGTTCCTGTGCTGTACTGTTGAAACCTGAAGTGTAATTCCCTTCTTATGTGTCTTAGAGTGGCATGTCTCTAGCCTGGGCTCAGTATGGTGGGCATCAGAGCAACTCTGTCCCTGAAATCTGAACTAATTGTTCTCATTTTTTATTCATCTCAAAGCCTTAGGGTGCCCACACTCATTCATTCTAATCATCACCTGCGTCCATGTCGGGCCAGCACCCATTCTCCTCTGATGCTCAGATACAGCTGTAGGAGGCAGCAAGGCAAAGGTAGCCACCACCACTCGTCATTGTATCTGCCAATTGTCCATGGCTTGGACGTTGCAACACAGAACTTAGAACATCATAGATATACATCATGGAACACAGGAAGACACAAAGTCTGCATCAACCGTGTTGCCCAGTTGAACTACTTTCTGCTGGCATGTGATTCATATCCCTCCATATCCATGTGCCACTCTAAAAGCCTCTTAAACACCACTATCGTATCTGCCGCAACCACACCTGCAGCGCTTTCCACCACCTGTGTAAAAAAAACTTGGCGTGGGAAACCAAGTCACAGGAAGAATGTGCAAATTCCACACAGACAGCACCAAAGATCCTATAGCGGAGCAAGATGGACCACTCCTGCTAAATGCAATGGGCTGACGTGTAGTACGCAATGGAACGGAACGTGGGCATTTTTTTCATCCATTTCCGTAACCGACCCGACTCGCAGTGTAATGAACGTTGCCGGGGAACAGTTTGTGTTAATAAATTAAAATTCTGAAAATGAGAAGATTTTTACCAAATAACTTTTATTTTTACAAGGATGCTTCCGTAGCCGGCTTCCATCTCCGCACTATTATCCTATGGGATCTTTGGTGCGGGGACGGAAGCCGGATACGGAAATGGGGCCTTAAATTACCCATGAATCTGCCCATGGCCGTACTACGTCTTTTTCGTCAAGTGGACCATCTTGCTCGCTATAGGATCTTTGGACAGCACCAGAGGTCAGCATTGAACCCGGTTCTCCGACGCCGTGAAGTAACAACTCTACCATACAATGGGGTTTTTTAGCACGTGATAGTTGCAATCCCTATTCAAGAGCCTTTGGTTCTAGATTAATTCAATTACTTGAATTTAAATCCCCACTTGCCACAGGTCTCAGTGTTATTAGTTGAGATCTTGACCCTAGTCCCAGTCCCACTATTCTCAGCATTCAAGAGACCACTCTCCTCTGCCTCTGCATACTGACCTTGTTGTCCCGGCCCATTTGTAATAGAATGTAAATATTGTCACCTCTTTTGTCAATGTCTTCACTGTCTCCACACACCTGCATTGAGCTTTTCCATTCGACCCATCACTGTTCCTCCATCTCTGGCACCCAATTGTACATCAGCTTGCTTCACTGAAGGATTTGCACTGTCCTCACTACACCATAGTAAACTCTTCATTGTGTACTGTTTGATGTCAGTATGAAAGGAATTTTAGTCAGCATCTAATACACACAGCTCCTCTGTGGGAGTGCTTGGTGACCCCATGTAGGGAGAGCTTTGTGCTGGGCCTGTCTGCTGTACCTCCCTGCAGGTTTGACAGGAGTATGAGGGGAGTTTTAATCTGTATGCAATCCACACCATTCTATCCTCAAGAGTGTGTGATCAGTCAATGATGAAAGAGCTTTCATTTGTATGTAATCCATGATATTCCCATCCTCAGTGTGTGTTGGGTCACGAGGAGGGTGCTTTAATCTTATGTAATCCACGCTGTTCTAAAACATGTTGTGTGCCATGGGTCAGCAAAGTGGAGTTCTAAACTCTAACTGTTCCTATGTCCCATGCTGTTCTGATCCTGGAGAGTGTGTGATGGGACAGTGTAGTGGGTTGTGTTACGTTTTTATCAACATAGTGTGCATCTTACCTGAGAATGCTCCACATTGGAAGCCGACAACGGAGAGGTTGTTGCCGTTACTGACTCTTCACTTTCATGCGCACAAGTTTAGAAAGCACCAAAGCAACACCAAACACCAAGAGGATCAGACAACCATGCCAGCATGCTGTTTGTCCTGTTTATTTGTCATTCAAATTCTAAAAATCCCTCAATACAATATACATCATCCATTTCAAACATGGATTGAAATTCTCCAGTGGGAATAGGCTTCTTGCAGCAATTTCTCTGTAAGTTTGTTCTATTAGAGATTATAGTCACAGGAAGGTCCAAAAGGTATCGACAGATCTGTAACGGCTCTTGCAGTTCCAGTCACCCCAATATAAATTTGCTTGTGACAAAAAAATGAAGATAAAAATTATTTTGTGTGAGAGTTTGTCTTGTGCAGTTGTCTCCTCGCTCCGAATGTGGCTCCATCGGTCAAACAATCTTTCACTCTCTTGACAATGTGTTCTTGAGGTACTTTGCGTTGGTGCATTCATTTCAGAAAAAAACCCTCTCTCCGTCGCTCCCTCTTTCCCCGGCCACTGGGCAATAATTCTGAGAGCTTGGTGGGAGCGGTGGGGTGGAGGTGGGGGCAGGGATCAAATCTAAAAGGGATTCGTGGGCCAAAGGATTTGTGAAGTTCCCTCAACCCGAGCGACTGCTGCCAACGTTAAGCTGGCTACAATATTTGGTATCAACATGTCACTGAACATCCAAACGAGGCACATTCTCCCGAAGGCTGTGGTTCCTTCAATGTATAACCTGCTCTACTATGTGAAGTCCTTTCTTGACCTTTCCTTTAAAACCACTCCCTGAATACAAACCCAAAAGGTGACGACCATGTTGCTCTAACCCAGCTTGGCGTGTGTACCCTCGAGCGAGGGTTCCCACAACAAAGACAGATGCAAGCTGTCTGTAAGGTTGCATCAAACCCCTCCCCACAGACCTGCACTCCTCCAGGTGACATCTTTGAGAGGGGGAGGAGAGAAGATGGAATGGTGGTACAACATGGTGGAGTTATTACAGGTCTTTTTATTTCTAATAAAGTGTGGGATTCCCAATTAGTCAAGGCAGACATGAATTCTCGACAGAGCGATCACTTGGCCTGGGAATATATTAACTTATAACATGTGGAATATGGCTGCCCACAGCAACCCAAGCAGTCTTCAAATATTCCAATAAAAACAACCATCTTTCATTCACAAATAGAGGTGGGAGAGATGGCATTAGGACTGGTCTGCTCTCACGGACAAAGAACATCTATTTACCTTGTGAGCAGTAAGCACAGGCAGCAAAGAACACAACTCTCCCAGGAAAGACCAGAGAAGAATACCGCCACATAGTCACGTGTGATGGACCTCCTTGGCTAGAATGCAGTGGGTACCATTTCACCCCCATATCTACCATCCTTCCAGAGTCCTGAATGTCATATTCTTTAAAGATCCAAATGAAAATCAGGACAAACTGAAACTTGTACACCAGCGTAAACATTAGTTATGTACATTGCATTATAGAGAATCTGAGGCTCTACGTCAATGAGAGACAACTTTCTCAACACCCCAAATCCAACAGAAGGAAAAGTTAGCACGCTGAAAGATGTTCAGAATGTTGGGGTGAGGAACACATGCGTGCCTTTTAAACAAGGGACGGGATTGTTTTACACATGCACACAATCAGATTTCCCATCAGATGAGAGTGGACTGCTACTAGGAACAGGACTGTTTTACCCAACACAATGGACAACCCACACATTAACCGCCCCTACTGGGATCTGAATGCAGAGTGGTGATGGGAGGTGGGACTGTTCTCTCTTGCACTGGTGTACGCTGTGCACTCACTAAATCACCACCACCACAACTGGGAACACGGGTTGGGATTGAGATTGGCTATAAAAACAGCCCCTTGTGACAAAAGAGCGGAACTAGGCTGACTGGATCCAATTGTCAGGGCATACAAACTCTGCCATTACACTTCCATCACCGTAGTGCAAAAATGCACACAAAAATATTAACTTAGGAGGATACTTTGGTGGAATTAAATACGTCATTCCAGCTAACCAATTAAACACAAACAAAATCTCTAACAAACAAGGACAGTTGGCAAAATATTTTCAGTCTTACTAATGACTAATTTGTATCAAAAATTGGGGGGGGGGAAAAAATCTGCCTTAATGTCAAAAGATTATTCACAGGTTAGAGGAAAGCAGCGAGTTAAAATGTCTGCAATTTACAAGTCTGTAGAGATTGGAAGGAGCCACGCGTTGGTGTTGATACTTCTACAGTGGCTGCTGTACCACAAGTGCGCCTCCATCTCAGTTATCGAGTGATTCTGCCTGTCATCAGCTCGCTGCCCAGAATTAAATACAACTCGATTATCAATTACTGAGCCATCATCTAATTACGGTCCCATTCAAGAAAGCTCGACTTACTCAGCAGGTCAGGGAGCACAAGGCCAGGTCACCCTCCAACCCAA
The DNA here is from genome assembly GCF_010909765.2 of Amblyraja radiata. Taxonomy (NCBI): domain Eukaryota; kingdom Metazoa; phylum Chordata; class Chondrichthyes; order Rajiformes; family Rajidae; genus Amblyraja; species Amblyraja radiata. The sequence continues at coordinate 20,064,061 of NC_045984.1, forward strand.
TGAGATTCAGTGTAAAGCCAAGCCTCCTTCCCTCTTATCCCAGTGAGCTCTGGACCACGGGAAAGCCTGTGTCAGTGACAGGTTCACAGGGACACTCCAAATAACAGCTCAGCCACAACAGTTGGGCTGAGAGAAAGTTCCTCGCCTCTACATGCACTTAGCAATTGCTTAAGTCATATCCTGGTCTGGACTGATATTCACATCACCAGGACATTTCGCAACAGAGACAAAATCCTGATTCACATTATCGTCCACATATTAAAAGGCGCTGCTGTTTGTCAGTTTTGAAGTGTGGGATGTGTGGGGAGCCGACTGCTGCCCACGGTAGCTGAGGCAAGGGGGGAGGTGACAGGAGGGATGGAAATAATCAGCATCCCTGCATGAATCCAGCGCACGGTGCCAACATCGATCTCATCCCTCCCCCAGACATACCTTCAAATTCCAACTCCGATGAGTCTGTGTGTGGGTGAAGGTTGGGGGTAATACCCAAAGGAATTACATGGTTTGTCTAAGAGTAATTATATAAGCATGGTATAGAGGTGCAAGATGGGAGATGTCTTTGCGTCTGATATATCGTGCGAGGGGACACACAAGAACAAGATTCAGTCCCAGAGACACCAGGTGCCTCTGCTGCTGTGAATCGATACTCCCAACTAACCAAATTAGCACTCGACCCTACCCCTCGCACCGAATATAACGCTTGCCCTCAGGCAGAAAGGAGGCATCCCTTCCCGACCCATCAGAGAAGCACAGCTACTGCGGAACATGAGATCTTCAATGGTTTCACTTGTGCCATGAAGTGAAAAACAAAGGCGTGGGGGCACTAAAGGTGTACACTCATGCACAGGCGCAGAGAAACAGCAAGGAGAAAGGATCTTTTCTCCACATACAGCTTTCCTTGTAATCTGGCAAGATAAATGCCCATTTCTAACTGGTCACATGTTGTACCGTTTGCTTTGTGCTCAAAATGCCAAGAAATGCTGGTTGCATTGTAAAGGAGTACGGGGTATGGCCTGGGTCACCCGAGCCTCATACCTTTGACCAATGGGCTGCCCGGCTGTCGAGGGGTACAGGGTGATGGCGGCCATCTCTCAAAGTTTCTCTCTACCCCCACCCACCCGCCACTGCATCTATTTCCATGTGGAGGTTGAGTGACTGATGGATCGTGAAGGGATCATGTCCAGGAGATACTCGCGTTGACGATCCATCGTTGAGGTCTTGTGGCCCGATAGGTTGGGGCTAACATAAGCCATTGTCACCCCTGGAAACAGAAAGTAACATTAGCAACATCTTGCGCTTCCAGCCTGTTCCCAGTAACAATAAGCACCCGGGGTCTCTAGAGTCCGAAACATTCACACCCAATTCAAAACTGGCACACTGGTGGGAATTTTTCATCTTCTCACTCCACCTCAGCAACTCTCATTCAGGGGAGTGGAGAGGATCGCCGTGTGCTGGTGAAGGGCGGGTGGGTAGAGGAGGCAGGGTGTTTAACAAAGACAGATAGGTGGGTGTTGGCGAAAGTTTAGGAAAAAATGGGTGGTAGATTAAGGGGAGAATGAGTGGAGGGGGTTTAGGACAGGGAGGTGGATGTGCGGGGAGTTTGTTGAGGCAAGAGTGGGTAGAGGCAGCAGGAGGTTTGAGGAAAGATCGGTGGGATGCGTTGGGGGAAGGTTAGGGAAGAATGCGTGGAGGGGGAAGGGGGTTTAGAAAGTGCAGGTGGGAAGCGGGCTTGCAACAGCTCAGGAAAGGTGGGTGGAGGGGCTAGTGGGGTTTACGGGAAAGTGGTGGAGGGATTTAGGAAGGGCAGGCCAGGGTGGAAGCAGTTGTGGGTTGGTGAGGGAATAGTTGGTGAAAGAGGCAGGATGTTATTAGAGAGTGGGTGGAGGGGGATAGCGGTGATGAAAACAGGGGGAAAGTGGATGGAGAGTGCAAATCTTAGGGGTTAGAGTGGGTGAAGTGTGAACAGTTTAGGACCATTCGGTCCATCACGTCTACTCTGCCATTCAATCACGGCTGATCTATCTCTCCCTCCTAACCCCATTCTCCTGCCTTTGCCCCAAAACATCTGACACCTGTACTAATCAAGAATCTATCTCTGCCTTAACAATGTCCATTTTGACCTCCACAGCCTTCTGTGACCAAAGAATTCCAGATTCATCACCTGACTAAAGAAATTCCTCATCATCTCCTTCCTAAAGGAATATCTTTTAATTCTGAGGCACCTCGCCTCCACATCCACTCTATCCAAGAAGGAAGGGAAGAGCGGGTGGAGGGTTTAGGAAGGGACGGAAGGAGGGTATGGGTGGGGAAAAGAGTGGGTGGACGGAGTTAGCAAGGGGTGTAGGTGTGGCGGTAGGTTAGGGTGGCCGGCCAGCCTGAGGCGATAACTACATAGCCTACCTGTGTTGGAGATCTGCTTCCTCCAGGCTGTGGTGTTGCCTTTCCCCCCGGCTCTCTCGCCGTGCTTGCCCTGCCTGCTGACGAGAGACACATTCTGCAGCTGGGATGACTGGCTAAACGTGTGCAGCACTCCCCGGGCTGTGGTTGACTGAGGTCCTCGAGACAGCTGGCTGGAGCTCTGCAACATGACATTCAAGTGTAAATGAATGGACCTTTACCTTCAAATGTTGGCTCTTCATGTCACATTCCAACATTCAAACACTCAAGTCTGAATGAAAAAGAAATGGATTCTGGAGAAAGTCAGCAACTTTCATCCTGAACACAAGGAGTGGAAGGAAGGATGTGCAGCTCAGTGCGCAATGGGTTGCAGAGCAAGTAACGCTCTCTTCCATTTCGCAAAGAGCAAACTGATGCAGGCAGCCCTGAAACATTAAAACTGGGCTATTATTCCCCAGTGGTTCGAGTTATTTAAAAATGGCAATGCTTTGCACAGTAGCGCAGATGGTAGAGCTGCTACCTCACAGCGCCAGAGACCTCTGTTCAATCCTGAACTCGAATGCTCTCTGTGTGGAGCTTGCAAGTTCTATATGACCACATGGGTTTCCTTCGGGTGCTCCGGTTTCCAACATGCCAAAGATGTGCAGGTTTGTAGGTTAACTGCCCTCTGTAAATTATTGGTAGTGAATGAGAACGTGGGTAAACATAGAATCAGTGTGAATGGATTATCGATGGTCAGCATGGGCTCGAAGGGTTGAACTGCCCGTTTCCATGCTTTATCTTTCAATCAATCGAAGCCAAGCCAATTAATGCGCTTTAAAATACAATGATTAATTTAGATGCTACTTGCCTTCCATACCTGTTTGAACGTATGGTGTTGACCTGCAGAGTCTTGCTTACTCTGTACACTGGAAGTTGTCTGCTGCAGTATCCGTTGTTCAATTTCCTGCAAAGTAAAATGCATCGTTTGTCCTTTCTACACCATAACTAATTCATTTCTACTAAACTTCAGGCAGATGTCTGGCTCAAGTCTTGGGCAACAATCTCTCTACCACTCTCCACATTCCTGCAGAATAAATATCCCTTTCTATTCCTGAAGATAATTTTCTTGACTGGAATGTTAGGTCTTGGTAAGCTGAATTAATTCCTGCAAATTCACAATAATTTTGTTCTTTCAAAGAAAAAGAAATCACTCGCCAGCCAAAATTTCCAGAGCAAAAAGCCCCAAAATTGCAGATGTTGAGTATTTATCTCTCTCTTTCTTTATCTCTCTCTCTCTATTTATCTCTCTCTCTCTCTACATATCTATCCATACATAGCTGAAACTCTCATCTTGTTATCTTCCGGTTTGCGTTGTTTTTACATTTGCACAAAAACAGCACACGATCGCGCTACGATTTTTGCCACCTTACTCACCATTCTCCTGTGCTGCAAGTGCAACAAGTTTTGTTCCGATTGGTGGTATATTTTAAAAGTTAAGGCTTAAAAATCTTTAAAACCGCGCATACGCAGATTGGTCTCCTCTCCCGTCAGTCACCGCCACGCCCCTTCCTGCACCATCGCCGCACTGATTGGCTGCGTCAGCTGTCAGTCACCGGCGGCGCCTGTCTCTGCCCGGCCTTGACAGGCACGGTTTCCGGTCGGAGCGGCCTCGGGTCAAGGCAACCTCCGGTCAGAGGAGCATGAACCTCGAGATCCTGGGGAGATAAGGAGGGAGAGTGGGGGAATTGAGGGAAGGGGGGGGGGCCGGAGTGGGGGAGGTGAGGAGGGAGACTGGGGGGATTGAAGGAGGAGGGGGTAGGGAGGGAGAGGGGGAGGAAGTGGGGGAGGTGAGGAGGGAGACTGGGAGGGATTGAGGGAGAGGAGAGGGGGTAGGGAGGGAGTGGGAGGGGAAAGTGGAGGAGGAAGGGGGGGCGATAGAGGAAGAGGAGTTATGGAGAGAGGAAGTGACTGAGGGTAGGAGAAAGGAGAGGGAGGGTAGGAGGAGAAGGGAAAGAAGAGGGAGGAGGTGAGGAGGGAGAGTGGGGAGGAGGGGGAATAGAAGGGGAGGAGGAGAAGTGGGGGAGGTAGGGAGTGGGAAATAGAGGGAGAGGTGGCCAGTGGGGCAAGTGAGGAGCGATAGCGGGGGGGATCGTGGGAGGTGGGGGAATAGAGGGATAGGAGGGGGGTAGGGAGGGGAGATGAGTTATGGAGGGAGTGACTGAGGGTCGAGGAAAGGAGAGGGAGGGAGAGGTGATGGAGGGATTGGGGAGGGGAGGAGGAGAGGGGAAAGAAGAGGGAGGGTGAAGAGGGGGGAGAGTGTGCTGGGGATGCGGGGAAATGAGCCAAGCCTGCGCAGTTGGGGGCTATGGGTGAGTGGTGGAATATTGCGTTGGGGGAACGGGTCCTGTCACACGGCCTCCCGTGTGACAGGAACCCAACGGGTCCCACTTAGTCTAGTCTAAGTTAAAAGCAGAAAATGCCAGAAACACTAAGCAGCTCAAGTGGTACCTGCGGGAAGAGAAACTGGGGTAATGATTCCGATTATAAAACTTGCATCAAATCTCGGAATGAGACAAAAGGAGCTTGTTAAGTTGCAGGAAGGATAGGGGATGGTGTGTCTCTACAGGGTAAAACTGGGGTGACCATGTGGATAAATTGGGTAATTAAAACACCTTGTTGTGCGCACACACACACACACACACATATGCAGTGCACTGGTGAGTACAGGTCTGTCATTAACCCTTGGATGTAGCACTGCTGCACTTGGGTCAGTCACTGTAGTACTGGCTGGTATAAATCTGTCAGTGTATATCCGCAATATTGCAGGGACAGGTCTCTCATTGTACCAGTGTTAGAGACTGGACTTGGATATCAAAGTAAGTTTAAATATTAAACTGTGTGAGCAGCAATGTGCCGACTCCCAATAATTCTAGCACTGAGAATTGATGCCAGAATTCCCAGGGACTAACTGACAGATGTTTGTAGCTGTCAGCTGCTCACCTGTTCTTGCTGAAGAGCCTTCACAAATGCTGCTTTCAGACGATTAGTATGTTCAGCTTTCAATGCCTTCTTCTGGTTGGACGTCACACATTGCTCACACATGATCGTCCCGGTCTTTCCTTGTCTCCAGCGAGAGGTAAAATCAGTTTTACATTGCGAACAGGCATACGGTTCCTGGGCCAACGCCTGCGCGGAGGTTTTGCCTGTGAAGATGAATAGAGAGACAAAGTGAATCCCATATCCCTTCATCCTCCCTTATCATCCTCTCTCTGAATAGGATGGTTATTGCAAAAGCTTCCATTGGACATGAAGCTTTGTAGAGATATTGTTCAGCAAAGGCTATCTCTGACATTTGCAACTTGCATTCAAGATGTGCTGTAGATAGACACAAAATGCTGTTCCTCCAATTTGTGTTTGGCCTCACTCTGACAATGGAGGAGGCCGAGGACAGAAAGGTCAGTGTGGGAATGGGAGGGGGAGTTAAAGTGTTGAGCAATGCGGATTTCAGGTAGGTTTAGGTGGACTGAGCGGAGGTGTTCAGCAAAACGATCACCAAGCTTGTGCTTAGTCTCGCCGATATACAGGAGTCCACACCTGGAACAGCGGATACAGTAGACGAGGTTGGAAGGGGTGCAAGTAAACCTCTGCCTCACCTGGAAAGACTGTTGGGTCCTTGGACGGAGTTGAGGGAGGAGGTATAGGGACAGGTGTTGCATCTCTTGCGGTTGCAGAGGAAAGTACCTGGGGAGGGGATGGTTTCGTTGAGAAGGGACGAGTTGACCAGGGAGTTGCGGAGGGAACGGTCTCTGCAGAATGCGGAAAGGGGTGGAGATGGGAAGTTGTGGCTAGTAGTGAGACCCCGTTGGATGTGGCAAAAATGTCAGAGGATATGCTGTATGCGACGGCTGATGAGGTGGAAGGTGAGGACAAGGGGGACTCTGTCCCTGTTACGAATGGGTGAGGGGGGGGGTGGGAGCAAGAGCAGAGCTGCGGGATAACAAGGAGACCGTAGTGAGGGCCTCATCTATAATGGAAGAGGAGAACCCCTGTTCCCTAAAGAATGAGGACATCTCCGATGACCTCGTATGGAAAACCTCATCTTGGGCGCAGATGCGGCGTAGACGGAGAAATTGGTTGATGGGGATAGAGTCTTTACAGGAAGCAGGGTGGGAAGAAGTGTAGTCTAGATAGCTATGGGAGTCAGTGGGTTTATAATATAGTTTGTGTCCTGTGATGGAGACGTTGATGTTCTGTAGATCATTTAGTTTATTATTGTCACATGAAGCCAGGTACAGTGAAAAGCTTTTTGTTACTTGCTATCCAGTCAGTGAAAAGACTATACATGATTAAAACTAAGCCGTCCACACTTATCAGATACAGAATAAAGGGTATAACTTTTGGTGCAAGATAAAGTCCACTAAAGTTTGATTAAAGATAGTTTGAAGGTCTCCAGCGAGGTTGATGGGAGGTCAGGACCGATATCTAGTTGATTGGAGGACGGTTCAATTGCCTGATAACAGCTGAGAATAAACTGTTCCTGAATCTGGAGGTATGCATTTTCAAAGAGAGAGTAGGACCAGGGCGAGACTGGTCCTTGATTATGCTGCTGGCCTTGCTGATGCACTGAGGTGTTGATGGAGTCATAGGTTAACATAGAAAATAGGTGCAGGAGTAGGCCATTCAGCCTTTCGAGCCAGTACCGCCATTCAATATGATCATGGTTGAACATCCATAATCAGTACCCCGCTCCTGCTTTCGCCCCATACCCCTTAAAGTGTGCACTCTCACTTGCAGCAGGTCCCTCCCATTCCCACCGTATGACGTGACAAGCAGGTGGAAATCGAGTGGTTGATGGTGAATGGATCAGCTGCAACGTAAAATACTCAACATGGAATTGAAATGTACTGTCTAGGAAAGACGAAGACTTGTGTTTGTATAACAGCTCAGAATTTTGCAGTCAATTATAATTAATTTGAAGTGTAATCTGGGGTTAGAACGTTGTTAATACATCCGCCAATCTGTAGGCAGTAAATACTCACATCCAGTAATGTAATTATGGTAACCTAGCCTCAATGCTAAAAGATGACTAGTAAAATTTCACAGCGAGGTCTGGGGATGAGGTCCCTGAGGACCCTAGTCACACACCCGCACGCCTTTTTCCAAAAATTAACAGAAGGGTGGTGCTTTAAACAACTTTTCAATGAATTGTTGTGCTCCATACAAACTGCTTTGAAACTTCCCCAAGTACTGCGGACATTTCACCAGTGCAGGTTTAGCTGGGAAATGCCCCAGACTCTTGTCACATGTGACCCACATTACCTCGCAGCAAGGCCATGGAAGGGAGGCTGAGAGCAAAGTCCCTCCTGCAGCAGAGCGTCGGGTCTGGTCCATTACAGCAGTACTCCACCCACAATAATGTGAACAGTGCTCAGGGGTACATACAAACGCGGCAGAATTACTTAGAGATGTTATTTGCATCCTGACGGTGCGAAAAAATAATCAAAAGTTTAGCTAAACTTATCCAAAACCGGTTGGTGCAAAGCCGACAGCTCAGATGCGAAGTGCATCCACGCCCCTCCACCCACTCTAAACATACACCATGGTCTCTGAGCTCCACACTACATTGTACACGCACAGGAGTGCTAGAGTGCGAGGCAGGTGGGATAAATAGTTCCCCACAGAAACCACCACCCACTGCAAACCACAACACTTGGTAACATCTAATACACCCATGACATTCTTTATTACGATGACTCAAAGTGCAACCACCACAGTGCAACAGATGAGATATCCTCGTGTGTGGAACCTCTGACCTGGATCTGCTTCAACTTGCCTGCACAATTCAGGCCAATGGCAGATGCTATCTCACTGCCTCTCCACTATGCTCTGAACCACCTGCCTAACAGGAATCAATATGGTAGACTGCTGTTCATCAACTACAGCTCAGAATTCAACACTATCACCCCCTCCAAACTCTTCACCAAGCCCCAAACCACTGCTCAGTTCGTCAAGGGTACAGTCATCCACGCCATTGAAAGTATCTCCATGAGATACTGGCTCAAGGAAGCAACATCTAATTATAAGGGATCCCCACCATCGGGCCATGTCGTTTTCTCGACGGTTCTGCTGAATGGTTTGTTTCTTTTCTTTTCACTATTATGTATAATTTATGTTCTCCTTGTTGTCCGAGTCTATGTGCCTGTGATGCTGCTGCGTGCAAGTTCTTCATGGCACCTAAACCTCACCATCATTATGCATAGACAATGAACTTGACTTGACTCGAGGCAGTGCCATACTTAACTCTTCACTGAATATGCAGCACTGCAGACAATTCATCTGATCCATTGTTGTGGCATCATTTCGCCCTTTGTTTGTGCTGGGCTTTGATCCCAATCCTTGTGTCACTCAATGCCTTTCACATATCTGAACTGCAGCAAAATTATCCTCACCGTTTGATGTGTCACTGACTCTGGATTTAAAGGAGAGGGAAGAGTGGAAGGGTTTAAGGAGACAAAATTGTTAGGAGGTCCGGGGAAAATTGGAGAATGGGAGGGGGTGGAAGAAGGTGTGGGCTAGAGCGTGCATCTTTGTACCTGGACAGCACACCTCTGCACATGGTTAGACTCTGTCTAGGCAAGTCATTATATCAGTATTAATTAGTGCGCTCCAAGCCTCTATAAACTTTTACTGAAACTTCATGCAATTGGATTAAGATATCACCATAACAAATCCAGTCAGTAGTTGATGTGCAAAGGGAAGTCCAGGTCAAAGTGCATGGGCCAATGGAGTTGTATCTGAAATCTGCTGACCCTGGGAAGGGCAGCAGTTGATCCAAGGAATCATACTTAACACATGAGAAAGTCCAGGAGTCTTGACTCAAGCTGTGATTTGGAAGGCAATGATGATAGAATTGAATACACCCTCAAAGAGAAAATACAGACACAAAATGATGGCTCAAATGACCTCGTTCTGCAATCTGCTAGTTGTGTATCTTCCCGGATTTTCAACTTAAATATAATACTTAGCTTGCTCCGGGAATCTCATTTGCAGTAGACTTTAGAATGAGCAGTGTGGAGAAGTATTGAAATTAATGGAAGGTTGGGGGAGATGAGATTGGGGGAAGAGGGAAGGGTTTGGAAATATGAGGAACAGCATCAAATCATCAACTTTTTCACAGGCTGCTCCAAGTTATATTCCGCTTGGGTAGCTTACAACCTAACAGTAGGGACATTGAATTTTACATAACTGACCTACAACCAATCCCGCCTTTTTCTCCCCCCACTGTGCCCCACCCGGACTCACACCCATTTCTTCCTCTTCCACCTATAATTCTTCCTCTGGATTCACATTTCGCATCTCTTCTATCCTTTTCTCACATCTTTTGTCTTTTCATCTCCAAACATCTGCCAATCAAAACTCCCTTTCAACTGTACCCACCTATCACTTGCCGGCTTTGTGCCACCCCTCCTCGCCACCTCCACCACAATCAGTTGGAAAAAGGGTCCCAACCCGAAGTGTCATCTGTCCATGTTTCCCTGAGATGCAACCTGACCCGCTGAGTTGCTCCAGCAGTGTCTTTTTTTTTTGCAAAGCAGCATCCACAGTTCCTTGTATCTCCTTTCTACTGGACATCTTCCTCCTGTAACCCATCATCAATGAGGTTGCAACTTTACCTTGAGTTTCTAGCAGGTTATGCACCACTTCTTCAAGTCCGACTAGGTAGATGAACTCATTATTAGCAGCACTTGGTAGGAAGTTCAGCTCGGGGGCTGGAGGTTTGGGCGGTGGAATTTCCAGCAACGTTTTCTCCAGCTGCTTACGGAGCGCAAGCTTGGCTGCTGCCTGGCGACTGGCCGGCGAGTCGTTGGAGTTCACAGCAGATGTCACTGTATTGCCGACATTCGACTGAGCCGAGTTCAACGTTGAGGCTTTCATTGCACTTGAAGCCTGTAAAATAATTAGAGATCGAGTCATGTGGAGGAGACTAAGTAATTAATACCAGAATCAAACAGAGCTTTTTCCCACTGATTCTAACAAAAGTATAACGCTTCTCTTGTGGAGCATCCTCTCACTAGGGCTGTTCCAATATGGCCCTCAGCTGGCAATTAAGAGCCTCGTAGTAATACTTGGGAGGTAGGTATTGTCAGTAAACCAACAACTTCCTATTTCTAGCTGTGGTGATGAAACCCCTTCCTGAACAGCTGCAGCACACATGTTGAAGATGGGCAGATTATACAGTCAGGCAAGAATAGTAACACTGAGACCGTGAAGGAATGTCCAGCATATATCCCACTTGGGACACATTGCCACATTGGGGAAATTACAGATATGTAAATCTAATTCAGCTGTAACATTAGGACTGTTGCAGCTGGCAAACTGCAAACTGGTGCAGTGGGAACATGACAATCAAAATCCTGACCCTGCAGGTCCCTGGCACTAAATCAACTGAGATGTTCATACTGACACTTGTGACCCGATAGAGCCTGGGACTACTCTGCAGAGAAAGTGGATTTGAGATTGTTCACATTGTTTTATAACATTTCAGCTAGCTCCGATACAGTGTAATGAGAAACTCACTGAAGGGAGGTCTTTAATGGAAAGTAATTGGTGAAATTAGGTAAGGCACATGATCGAGTATTGCATTTAAATCTCAGCACTTGGTCCTCTGATTGCAAGGTGTATCGAGAGGATGTGTGTATCACAAATCTTTCCCTGGGAACAAAAGAACTGCACCATGAAACCATCAGCAGTTGAGAAGCAACTCGCATCAAAAAAGGCATTAAAAATTAGACCATGATTTATTGATGGTTCGGTGTCGATGGCTGTCCCTGAATGAAAATATCACCATGAAAATGTATTGGCTCTATCATCTCAACTCAATTATTTGATTCCAAGTGTACACTTACAGCACGTACTGATCAGCGAGTTACCCACATGTAACATCAATTTACTGTCTCTCTCCACAAACACTGGGAATTTTCTTTAATCTGTCTCATCAAAGACATTTTGAGGCCCCTTTTAGCCATTCTAATTCCCGCGTGATCTTTCCTCCTTTCTTTACATTCCTCCAAGGCCATGTCGAATTCCAACCGCTTAAACCACACAGGTGAATAACCTGCTCATGTTATTGTGTACTTGGAACCAAAGGTGGTTTATTCTGCAGTTATGGGTTGTAATGTTGCAAGTTTACAAAACACTGGTCACGCAGCACTTGAGAGTACGGTGTAGGCTCTGAACAGGTTTCAAAGTGGATTCACCAGGATATTAGAAATAAAGAACTGCAGATACTGGTTAATACACAAAAGGACACAAAGTCAAAAGACCAAAGGACTCTTCGGAGTCTGAAGAGGGATCTCGACCCAAAACGTCAACCATCCTTGTTCTCCAGAGATGCTGCCTGACCTACTGAGTTATTCTAGCAATTTTTTGTCCTTCACCAGGATATTGCCTGGATTGGAGGACTTTAGTTATGGGGAAAAATTGCAGAGATAAGTCAGGCTTGGCTTGATTTTTGAAGGAGTCTGGGGGGGGGGGGGGGGTGATCTATGTAGAAAAAAGTTTGAGAGGCATAGATAAAAGAGTAAATAATCAAAATGCTTTTTCCCCATGATAGGGATATCAAAGACAACAGGACATTGCTTTGAGATAGGAAGGAGATTTAAAGTGGTTCTGAGAGGCAAGTTTTATTTTGCACAATGGTTGATATCTGGGATATACAGGCAAAAAAGGTGGTGGAATCATACAATTACTGTATTTAGACAGAGACTTAAATAAACAAGACACAAAATGATACAGTGTAATGAGTATAAAGGTTGGTAATAGACATGGTGGCTGAAGGGGCAGCTTTGTGCTGTACAACTCAATGAACTTTATGAACCATAGGTATGCTATACTTGGTTTTCATTGAAATAATGGCACGTGAAAACAATTGTAATATTCCACAAAAACAACAGCCTTCAGTATAAAAATTCTCACATTTCTGAGGTTTCTATTGTGATTGTATGTAATCTCGTCGAGTTTGTATTAAAATCAAAAGGTATAGTCCAGCTCCCACTTCATTTCACTCTTCCTCAAAGATTATGAACTCTTCCACCCCTACTTCTTCTTCCTGCCCATATTCTGCATCACCTCCCCATACTCCAGCATGGGTGTCTGCAGGATTCTGATCCCTACTGGCAGCTTACCTGTGGAATGTTGACGAGCAGGCTGGTGTTGGGGACATTGGCCACACGGATCAGTCCCTGTTGTAGAACCCTCTGGCCCTGGATTTGTACCACACTGGGCACTGATGCGCGGGGAGCCAGCAGCAGAGGAGGTGGGGCAGTGCTGGCATGTGGTCTGATGGCGTGAATTTGCTGGGGAGAAACAGACATCGGCTGATAGAATGGGGCAAAGATGGACAGAACGTGTGACAGGGTTGGGTGAAATGAAAGCAAGGCAGGAAATAAAACGGAGAGGTTATTCAGAATTCATGCAAGGTACATTCCAAACAGCGCAGCCAGACAGATACAGGCATCTAGGTCAAAAAGTGAGGGAGATCACAGTTCTGTACATTAATGTTGACAAATGCATAGTCCCCATATAGTTTATAAGAAAATCATGCAAAAATCAAAAAAGAGGAGGGTGAGATAGGGGATGGCCAGATGTACTTGGCAGGGTGAACTTTTCTCCCGCCCATTGCATTCATAAATATTAAATACACATGCACAGCTGATGTTAAGGAACCCATGAGATCTTTATGGTTATACACAGTATATTAGAATAGCTGCTGCATGTACTTCAGATCATTTTCCAAACTATAAGTATGCAGTTTATGACATCAAGTTCATAATTTATAATGCTATTTTTAACCTGAGTCACATTCCTCAATTTAGACACATTTTATAGACATCTGATGCTGGTCACTACACAAAGTGAGATGGATTGAGGTGAAATTTTGTTCCGAGCAGTTAAAGTGGAGGTTGAGTATGGAAATTGACACCAAGCTTGGTTAGTGTCTTTATGAACAAGCACTGGGTTTAGAAAGGATGACATCCCGATATGATCACTTTGAAATGCTGCTATGCTATTTGACTTAATCGACATGCACAGAGAATTGAGAACAAATCTACGAAACACCACCACCAGTTTAGTGCTTGCATGGTCTCTCTGGATCTGAATTCACTTTTTCAAAAAGTGTTAATTTGTGGATTAAATAACTCTGGGAAGACAACATTCATGGCCCATCTCGAAGGTTTTGGCTCAACCACTCATTCTGAGGGTTACCCGAGTCACAATCTGTTTTTTAATTTTAATTCACTTTTGATTTCCTAAGTGAAGTTGTTCTCAAACAATTTATTAAAATAAAGCTGTGGTTTGATTCACTGGTGCCCTTATCAATTTGCTGCATGCAGAATGGGCACTACTTCCTTAATGTATGATTATGTGATCCATTGAATACAGGGCAGCTTTCGTCAGGATATTACAAATTCATGTTTGTCATCTCCCAACTTCGCTGCTGGACCCATTTCTGCATTGGACCCTGCAAGATGTAAAAGAACGTAGAGCAGTACAGTGCAAGGACAGGCTTCTCGGCTCACAATGTCTGTGCTGGACATGATGCCAATACCATCTCTTATCTACTTGCACATAATTATCTACCTGCACATAATGTGCATTCAGTGGCAACTATATCTTAACTCAATATTTTTAATCTGTAGTCAGATACTTACTGGGTTTCCTCTCACTAATGGTGGCATCACAATCTGTGGGTTCTGTTGCGATCCAACCTTTGAGGTCCCTTGTTGAACACCGCGAACCAATGGTGGTGGGATTACTGTTCCCACTGCACGGACGGTGTTTAACTGCAAGACATGAGCACATATTTAGAAATACCTTCTAACTACAACAACAACACGACTATGCTGCCGTTTCCCACAATATTACTGCCAATATTTTCCACCGTGCCAACATTGACCTGGATTGACCTTTTATGGACCCCTTTCAATCTCTGCACCTTTCCCTCAAGGAGTCATTACTGGGCGACAGGCTCGGCATTGAATGCCAGCAAACTGCTACTGCACCGTTCTCACATTCAAGTTCATTCATGCACCAGTCTAAAGACCTTCACGCAAGGAATATCAGGAGATATCCACAACGCCCCACCAGATAACTCCACCATTAAGATATTGGGACTTCCATTGGGTCTTCCATCCCAACTGCGTTTTTCTCTCCATTCTTCATTATATCTTGATGTTGTTGTACCTAAGAATCCTAAATACTGTCCTAAATACACACAATAATTCAGCATTACAGCCGACAGAATAAATGAAGACATTTCTCATCGCATACGAAAACGGATATCACTTTAATCTGAATGTATGCCCCTGGTTCTTGCTGCTTCAGTAAGGTAAAAACAGCCATTCAACAATGAGGGAATCATTGACTGATAGATGAACAGTTTTCAAAGTGGTATTCAAAGTGTAGGAGGAACAAATACTACAATATAGTAAACAATGTAACTTAAGACAGACAAACTTCTGATAATTACTAGATGCTACTGCAGAGCATTAAAAGGAAGGAATAAGGAAACGTTAAGTCAGGATTTTCCAAAGCCCTTACGAGGAGTTGTGCCCTTGAACTGTAAAATGGCAAACAATATTACTCAATTGTTAATGAAAGGAGGGAGACAGAAACCAGGAACTACAGGCTTTCCCACATCTTCAGTTTGAGAGAAGATATTAAAATCAGAAACATTGAAGGATCTGTACAAGCCATGAATGCAACTCCAATTAAACTAGCTGAACGTTTTGCAAGCAGTCAGCATGATAGTGGATATGGATGCTGCAGATACAAACTTGCAGAAAGAGGCGGGCTTCGACCCGAAACATCACCTATTCCTTCGCTCGATAGATGCTGCCTCACCCGCTGAGTTTCTCCAGCATTTTTGTCTACCTCAGACTTGCAGAAAAGTTCATAGAATTCATAGAAGGGTATAGCACAGTAACGGGTCTAAATCCTGCCCGTCTTCTAAGATGCTTCTTATACCTTTGAATCATTTATCCAACTATCTCTCAAAAATCTGTCAAGATTTATCTAATGGAGTTCATGTGGAGAGGAATAGAACACTAATTAAAGATACTTGAAATTGCAGCTCTAATTTGGGAGTTGCAGTATTGCTCATTGCTCATTCCTCAACTACCTCCTCTGGCAGCTCGTTCCATACACCCACCACCCTTTGTGTGAAAATGTTACCCCTCAGATTCCTATTAAATCTTTTCCCCTTCACCTTGAACCAATGGGCTAAGTGTTCGGCTGGCAACCGGAAGGTAGCCGGTTCGAATCCCGCTTGAAGTGCATACTGTCGTTGTGTCCTTGGGCAAGACACTTCACCCACCTTTGCCTGTGTGTGAATGTGTGTGAGTGATTGGTGGTGGTCGGAGGGGCCGTAGGCGCAGATTGGCAGCCACGCTTCCGTCAGTCTGCCCCAGGGCAGCTGTGGCTACAGAAGTAGCTCACCACCACCGAGTGTGACTGAGGAGTGAATGAATAATGCGATGTAAAGCGCCTTGAGTATTAGAAAGGCGCTATATAAATCCCATCCATTATTGTATCTCCGTGGGGAAAATGCTAAAGATATCTAGCATTTTACACATCCCTGCATGCCCCCACGTTTTTACAGGCAATGCAATGCTTTAATATTCGCTGGGCATTATGGTCAGCAAGATCCCAAAAGTTACACGGAAAGGTTAACAATTGGCTGATCTTTATTCTAATTCCTGGATTTATGAAATAATGATTGAGCAGGTCAGGAAGAGAATTGCTCTTCATTGAGCAGGTCAGGAAGAGAATTGCTCTTCTTTCAACAGTCGCTTGGGATCACTGGTATCCACATGAGAGGGTGACACCATGGGCAGAAATCTCGGGGGTGGGGGGGGCCACGGGCCCCCCCCCCCCCTCCATGTTTTGTAATTCGGATTCTGATATTCGGTGAAAAAAAATCTATTAAAATCTCTGCTTTCTGCGAGACAATGGGGGTGCCACTGTTAAGCGCTTGTTAAATGTCTCTATTAACACGATGTGTCACCATTTGTGTTTTGACCTCCAAGTATTACTGAAGGTATTCACAGAGAATTTCTTATAGCGGTCATGATGCGGGTACAATTACCATTTGAACTAATTGGATGTATTGGTGGATGGGACCTGACCCGCTGAGTTACTCCAGGATTTTGTTTCTATCTTTGGTAAAAACCAGTATCTCAGTTTATTTTTATTAGTATTTATTTGCTACACCTGCACATAGCCATGTGGTGCTATTTTTGCATCGTACAAGCTTGCTTTGAATTTCGTCCAATAGAAGAATCATTGAGCCATGAAGTGGTCTGTTTCGCTCTCTTCAAATACCACTTTCGAAGATGAACACTTCAAACATGTATTTTTTCATCTTATGCACTTACTTTGGAGACGTACAATGCCATTACTTGAACCCTTACAACTGATAAAGCTTTTCATTCCAGGGCGACAAGTGCCAGTTCGCCCACGGCCTGGCCGAGCTGCACTCCCTCAGCCATCACCCCAAGTACAAGACGTTCTGCCCCTATGGTATCCGCTGCCACTTCATCCACAACCCCAAGGAGCGAGGGCCCCACCCTCCCTTGCACCAGAGCGCCAGCCTGGGCTCGGCCTCATCCGGCCCGGAGCTCGACTGGGCCACGCTGTGGGCAGCCTTCAGCCCCGACCTGGAGCTGGAGCTGGCCCGGACTCTGGGCTTGGGGCTGGGAAATGGAGGGGGAAGAGGTTGCTGCTGCCCCAGCACCACCAACAGTACCAGCAGCTTCAGCGGGCGCCCGGACTGCCCATGGCCGGCAGGAGCCTGTCCACAGACTCTCTCCCCGACCAGGACAACTCCAGCAGCAGCAACTCCGAGTCGCCCGTCTTCGAGCAGGGCCAGCGGCTGCACATCTTCAGCAGGATCTTGGTGTCGGACTGAGGGGAAGGGGGTGGAGGGCTGCCGGCCAACCCAGCAGGACAGGCAGCGCCGGCTGCAAGTCCAGGGCCGCCCCGCCAGCCCAGAGCCACCCCGGATACCTCAGGACAGGGACGAGACACTGTGGAGGGGGTGGGGACATCCCAGCAGCAACTCAACAGCGGCCGCAGCGACGGAGAGCTGACCCCAACCCCGACCACGGATGAAACGCAAGCCTGCGCACAATGCAGCACCACCATTGCCGAGACTGTTTATAGTTAGTGACATATGATCTGGGCATGCGCAGTCGGAATACCGGGCTCGCTTATTGTTTACCTTGACAAACCAAGTTCAGTAACACACGACATTAAAAAGAGAGATCAAACAGATGCGACGCTTAGGAAATATTCGCAAATGATCATTTTTCACCACTTCAATCTGTTTTCTCCTGCAGAAGTTAGATTTCACTTCCGAATTTTATGTATTATTACTGGGCAGTGCATATTAAGAATATGATTTATTGGTTGGATAGTTCTACCCAACAGACAGAATGGATAAAAATGGAGAAGGAGGATTGCCATCCTAGTAATATAGGAACGATCCTCTTCTCCCCAAAAAAACTGAATAACACAATATATAAGAAGAACCCAATTATATATGGTACAATAAGAATTTGGAAACAAATAGAATTATCTTTAAAATTAAGAAATCTATCACTGTTAATGCCAATAGCGAATAACCCTTTATTTAAACCATCTCTTATTGATAAGACATATAACCAATGGGAAAGTCTCGGAATTAGAAGGATCGGGGATATGTATGAAATGGGAAACTTACTATCATTCCAACAATTACAATTAAAATTTAAATTGAAAAACAACCAATATTTTAAATATCTTCAGATTTGCGATTTCGTGAAAAAATATATACAAGGATATCAAAAAGTAACTCCTGACTTATTGGAAGAGGCAATGAATATTGAAGCTGACTCACAAAAATTAATATCATATTTATATAATAGTATTCTAAATATAGACCTACCATCGACAGAGGTACTTAGAGAAGAGTGGGAACGGGAACTAATGATAAAAATTACGAAGGTTAAATGGGAAAAATACCTGATATATATTCACAAATGTTCAATTAATGTAAGACATAATTTAATTCAATTTAAAATTGTACATAGATTATATTATTCAAAAACAAGATTGAACAAATTTTATCCAAATATATCCGCCACTTGTGATAAATGTCTAGCCCAAAAGGCAACTATAACACACTCCTTAGTCTCCTGCATAAAACTTTATAGATTTTGGAATGATATTTTTGAAATATTTACAAAATTATTCAAGACAAGAATGGAACCTAATACTGAAATGATTATATTTGGCGTAATGGAAGATGGGAATAAATTGAACACATCTCAAAATCTATTCCTTAACTATGGTTTAATAATAGCAAAAAAATTAATTCTTAAATTTTGGAAGGGTACATCAATACCAACGCTTAAAATGTGGATTGCAAGTATGTTGGACACCGCTCATCTTGAGGAAATGCGATTCCTCCTAATGGATAAATCAGACCAATTCATAACGAGTTGGTCTCCATTCGTCGTTTTTTTGGAATCATATGGTTCAACACAATTGTAAAAAATAACTGTTTCAGGACTGGACGAGGGTTGGTCAAGACTATAAATAATGATCTCCTCTTTTTTTCTTTTCTTTTCTTTTCTCTATTCTCTCTCTCAACTTTCTTCATTTACTCGTTTTCTTTTTTCACACACTATATTTCACATCTTTCTATCCTTTACTATCTAACTTCTTTTTCTTATTCTAATCTTTTTTCAGTGTAACAAAAAAAAAAAAAAAGAAGTTGTACATAAAATGTATTATGAAAATATATATTAGGCACTTTGGTGCCATATGACTGTACTTACTTCTAATAAAATAAAATATTAAAAAAAAAAAAAAGAAGTTAGATTAGTGATGCATAATTGCAGAAACTAGAACACAAAATCAGAGAATTCTTTCGAGGGTGATTACTTTAGTGGCAACCCTAGATGTAATTTCTACCATTGTTCCACCATTGCACTTATTCACATGATGAATTCTATTTCCCCATTTTCCAGGCCCAAAGAAAGAAATCCCAATATTCTCAGATCAACCCTCAAGGAAAGTCACTTCTATGCCAAATATTAGTTAGAAATCACATCTACGGTTGCCACTAAAGCTAATTTCCATATCATCCCTGAAATAATCCTCCCTGTTAGTCTGCATTCAGTATCACAGTCTGCATTACCACCTGCACTCACCACGATATTGCTAAATGAACTCTCAATGTACAATGCAAGATTAGAAAAGAGCAGCATAATTCTGCACGATACACAAAACTGCTCAAATTTACTGGAATTACATGAAATTCCATGATAACACTGTGCCTGTGGGTTACAATACACACGGAGGAAAGATTAATGATTGCTGCCATTCTGTTTTCAGATTTTGATGATTATGCATCTTTCCACTTTATTGTTCCAGCCTTGCAATTGCAGCCTTGCAGTGTCACCACGATTTCTCTAGCAGCAGTGGGGTTTTGTGGTAATACCAATGTCTGATCTCGGACCATTGTGAGCTTGGTCCTGTAATCCAAGTCCTGTCAACCTGTCTCCCAACTATCTCATTGACCTCCTTCAGCCAGCAGGGGTTTACCCTGATTGCAGTATTCTCACAGCACGTCCCCACCCAACCGCCACCTTCAATGTTCAACCCAAAACCTGGCAAGGCCCGAGTTCTACACTGACCTGGAAGTTGGGCTTGCCAGTGGGAACATGCAGCATTACCCGTACCAGCGGGGGTGGGGTGGCCATGGCAGTGCCTGTCGAGACAGCAGGCTGGGAAGAGAATATCAGAAAGCACAAACACACATGAGAAAGCTGAGGAACACAAGGAATGCAAAATACTGCCCGTTTGAAGAGATATTCTGTTGAAACCACACAAGCCAATAAGACTGCCAATCAGGACATGCCAGCTGGGAAAAGGCAATACATCCATCTTCCCATCGCAGCAACCTTTATTCCGTCTACCCGGATCTTCGTCACTTCACACCATCTTTATGGTTCCTTGCACTGACACCCAACAGTCTCAAGTCTGAACCATATCTGAGAACTGTTGAGAGTTTCTTCATGCAGAGACCCGATTCAAACTCAGGCACCAAGGTGAAAGAACAGCAGTCCTGAACACAGTCCCTCACACAATCTAAAGATTTTAATCGTGGAGTTACACTTGTTCACCCATTTTCCTTTCAGCCACCATATAGCGAACCAGAGAAAGGTGGGGAACACCTCAACCAGCACCTCAACCAGGACTCAAAATGGAGAGGACACATCTGCTTTGCCCGACTTAGTTGGTAATTCACTTACTTTCCGAATCTGAGATCTTTCTCCAAGAACAAATTATTTGCCATTAAATCAAGTTCAAGAGTTCAAGAGAGTTTATTGTCATGTGTCCCTGATAGAACAATGAAATTCTTTGTGCTCTCTTTTCTTCAAGAATTTTTACCCTTGATCATTTTCTTTTATTTTGGAAAAAAGAGAAACTCGTGACCATATCACCAAAACACTGACCTGATTAACAATTCTACTATCACGCCCCCACACCACACCACCTTCATACATGAGCACAAAATACTTCAAGGGTCATGCCACTTACAGATGCTACATCCTACATTCATCTGACAATAAAATAGGCTATATGCAAAATCAGGACGGAATGGTGAATTTCTCAATCCAACAAGGTTCCCGAGAAAATAATAATGAACTAAGTTGTTCCTCCTTCACTTGATCACCTCCATCAATATGTTGCAATTCTCCTCTCCTTGGAGCTGAACAGAGAACGATTTTGAAGAATTGCCTGCAGAATTAATTCCACATTAGACATTTAGATGACAGAGGATCGCTCTGCATTAAGATTACAGAGGGAAGCAGTATCATGGAAAAACTAGCTAAAAAGTTAGAATTTTTGTACTGTTTGCATAATTCATGCCAAGCATCTTTCACATTAACAAGGCCATTAAATTGAATTAAAAGGCTGGTGTTTAGAACCAGATACCTCTTCAAACGTTTCATATGGGAGCTTGAGCAAGTCTGGGGAAGGTTCATAAGGCAGTAGCCGGCAGTGCAAGAAAACAAATGGACAACTTAAAACCATTTAAATAGGCAGCCAACTCTGGGCTTTTACAACAAGCACTCCATCATAAAATTGACAAAATTCAAGCTTCTGCTAAGATTTCAGGGGGTTGAAATTCCCTCGAGCTCCCCCTCATTACTTTCTCCCCCCATTGATGTGGATAGAGAACTGGCTGGCAAACAGGAAGCAAAGAGTAGGAGTAAACGGGTCCTTTTCACAATGGCAGGCAGTGACTAGTGGGGTACCGCAAGGCTCAGTGCTGGGACCCCAGCTATTTACAATTTATATTAATGATCTGGATGAGGGAATTGAAGGCAACATCTCCAAGTTTGCGGATGACACTAAGCTGGGAGGCAGTGTTAGCTGTGAGGAGGATGCTAGGAGACTGCAAGGTGACTTGGATAGGCTGGGTGAGTGGGCAAATGTTTGGCAGATGCAGTATAATGTGGATAAATGTGAGGTTATCCACTTTGGTGGCAAAAACAGGAAAGCAGACTATTATCTAAATGGTGGCCGATTAGGAAAAGGGGAGATGCAGCGAGACCTGGGTGTCATGGTACACCAGTCATTGAAAGTAGGCATGCAGGTGCAGCAGGCAGTGAAGAAAGCGAATGGTATGTTAGCTTTCATAGCAAAAGGATTTGAGTATAGGAGCAGGGAGGTTCTACTTCAGTTGTACAGGGTCTTGGTGAGACCACACCTGGAGTATTGCGTACAGTTTTGGTCTCCAAATCTGAGGAAGGACATTATAGCCATAGAGGGAGTGCAGAGAAGGTTCACCAGACTGATTCCTGGGATGTCAGGACTTTCATATGAAGAAAGACTGGATAGACTTGGCTTATACTCGCTAGAATTTAGGAGATTGAGAGGGGATCTTATAGAAACGTACAAAATTCTTATGGGGTTGGACAGGCTAGATGCAGGAAGATTGTTCCCGATGTTGGGGAAGTCCAGGACAAGGGGTCACAGCTTAAGGATAAGGGGGAAATCCTTTAGGACCGAGATGAGAAGAAACTTTTTAACACAGAGAGTGGTGAATCTCTGGAACTCTCTGCCACAGAGCGTAGTTGAGGCCAGTTCATTGGCTATATTTAAGAGGGAGTTAGATGTGGCCCTTGTGGCTAAAGGGATCAGGGGGTATGGAGAGAAGGCAGGTACGGGATACTGAGTTGGATGATCAGCCATGATCATATTGAATGGTGGTGCAGGCTCGAAGGGCCGAATGGCCTACTCCTGCACCTATTTTCTATGTATCTATATCTCCTGCTGGGGGACCAAGAGTAGAGGACGGCACATGCAGCAGCCATTCTTTGTGACACAATGTTAGATGCCATGCTATGCAGTGCTACAACCAAGCCCACGGCTGCCCTCCAATTTTCAAAAACATTTCCGAGTTTTTGCAAGTATGTTGCATTGAAGAGGGCACAATGCTGACAACTTGGGAAGAGTTTCCCCTTCCCCAAGTCTGATTACCAAGGCCAACTGCAATATCCCCCGATCCATACATCATCCCAGGTAAAAACAGCTGTGTGGATGTATGGATCTGTGGATGGCCACATTTTGCTACGAATGAGGCAACCAAGGTATGCCTTTACCGTTTTTAAAACAAATTATTTTTGATTGGTTTAACTTTATTTAAGCAAAGATTACAGAATCAGGGCAGGCAAATACAGCTGAGGGGCAGGTGTGATTTGAACAGCAGGACAGAGTGAAGGGGCCAACATGACCACATTCCACAGCACAATGATAGTGTGCTGACCTGATTGGTACCAAATGGCTGTGCTGCTCAACTGTGCCGCCAGAGGGCAGTTAATCACATCAAAATAAAGGTTCACAGATCTGACCTCATCCTTACGTGCAATAGTCAATTCCAAAACTTGGTCCAGCAGAGGTTTTACTGGTAGTAAGCATCACAGAAATGTGTCTGAAATCACTTGAAACTGTAAACCATCCAGAATTTTTTCGAGAACATTGGAAAATTTGCTTATTAACAAGAAGGCTGGAATTACAGATCAGAATCGAAGCAATAGACTAATTTTAGATTCTAGAAAATAATTTCAAAATCAATTGTCAGTAACGAAGCAAAATGGAGGGACAATACCACTGCTTAAATACAGGAGCAGGGAGTGGTCTCACCGTGATCCGACATGAATTCTGTACAGGAGACCCTTCAGACTAATTTAGATTAGATTAGATTAGATTCAACTTTATTGTCATTGCACTTTTCAGTAAAACAAAATGGTTTAACCTTGCAGTCATAACATAGAATAAATAACAAAACACACTCACACTCAACATCAACCTGAGCTGATGTTGCAGGCCATGAATTTCCTCCCAATCTATCTGCCATGGATGGATTTTCTACTGTCCTTCTGTCATGTACCTTTGTTTCCTTTGAAAGCATCTGAACAACATAGAGCAAGCTCTATGTTCCTGAATGCTGTGTACATCTTTACTGAGGAAATGTACCTCTCAGCATATATGTCTTTCTAGGTGTTTGTGTTTTGTTATGGGTTGACTCACCACATAATGCACTTTGAGATAAATATTAAATACGGCCAGATTGTGATGGTGGAGTACACAAAACTAACATGATACCTTTGGAATAGTGGCCTCCTTCTGGATCTGACTCTGGCGGAGCTTCTTGAGCAGGACAAGTTTGGCCTCCTCCAACCGCAGCTCTTCCTTTAATTGCTTGATCATTCTTTCTCGCTCCTCTGGGGTGCTCTTCTAAAAGGAAAGAACCAATATTACTGAAATACATCCGTGCCAATTTTCCGATACCCTGCTTATCTGAAGGTTTCACAGGAACTAGCCAGTCTGCTAAAAACCCCATTCGTCAATGCAAGTCAAAAAATTCAACATCATTTCCCACTCCACAGTGAGATTGAGCTTCGCAGAGCACAATACTCACACCACAAGGTTCACCAGTAAGTAACAGGAAGCAGAAATCTTGAATAATTTTTCACACAGGTTAGAAACACTAGCATGAACTGTTACATCTCTTAAATCCATCTTGTGGAATACAATTTATTTAATAGAGATCTGGAATAAAATCCAAAGTCCTTGTTTGGGAGTTGTTGGTGTTGATCAACATTTAGTGCCATTTAAGGGCCATTCAGGGGATAGCTCATCAATAATGACATTGTTGGGGGTCTGGAATCAGCAGAGCTCCATGCTCACCCTCATGGACACAAGGTGCTGTAGGAACTCAGCGGGTCAGGCAGCATTTCTGGAGAACACGGATAGGTGACGATTCAGATTGGGAGCCTTCTTCAGACTCATGGACATCAACTTTGTACAATGTCAGATATATTTAATTTATATAATTTAAATTAAATGTGTTGAGATTGGAACTCTTAACTCAAGATTAACAATGTGGGATATTGAATTGTGTGCCCAACACTGCATCACTCTCCCTCTCTTCAGACTCCACCTGCATCCGGCTTCTGATCAAAAGTTCCTTCCAGCTACCATTAGAGACAGGACATCATCCATATTAGAGATACAGCATGGAAACAGGCCCTTCGGCCAGAGTTCGCTTCGACTGCGATCATCCCGTACACGAGCATTATCCTACACACATATGGACAATTTGCAATTTATAGAAGCCAATTAACCTACAAATCTGTACATCTTTGGAGTGTGGGAGGGAACAGGAGCACCCGGAGAAAACCCACGCAGTCATAGAAAACTGTACAGACATTCTTAATTCGCAGGGGGGGGGGGGGGGGGGGAAAGTGGGGGCAAAGGAAGGTTCAGCTTCACAGGTGTCAGACCCCATTACGTCATTTCCAAGAGGTAAAATCCACTACCTTCCAGGCTATTAGGATACACAGGTGCCTGCTCTCTGTGTCCAGTCAGCACAGCAGGGGAGAAAAAGTTTTCACACCGTCTCGAACGAAGGAAGATGACACAAATTACAGCAACTTGATTTAGATCAGATCAGACTTGCAAATAAATGGTCCATCAACACTTAAACACTGAGTTCAGATTTGCTACAAAACCCAATAGGTGCCAAAGGAAAACTGTCCAGAATTCCCAAAATTCTTTCAGGGATATGAGATTTTAAATACTTTATTGATCCCCTCAGGGAAATTCAGATGTCCAGAAGCCCCCAACCAACAAACCCACAGATTCAAAACGAACGCAGACAGAAAATACATAGAATACAATGTGGACACTACCTGAGAGCAATAAATACTTAAAAAGACCAATAATTAACAATTAAAAATTGCAAAATGCATCCCCCTACAGCCTACGCGGTCCGAATTATAAAATCTAATGGCTGCAGGGGTGAAGGATCTCCTGAACCGCTCCGTTCTACAGGGCAGGGAGAGGAGCCGGTTGTTGTTCCGAGTGCTCTTTTGACTCTCCAGAATTACATGGAGGGGATGCCCGGGGTTTTTCAGGATGGCCTGCACCTTGTGCCTCATACGCCTCTCAAGCACATCCATCCCAGAGTCTACTCTCCCCTCCAGCACTGAGCTAGCTCATTTAACCAGTTTGACCAGCTTCTTGTTGTTTTTTGCACTAATGCTGTTGCCCCAGCAGACAACAGCGTAGAAAATAACACTTGCAACCAGTGTTGTAAAACATGTGCAGCATATCATTACACACATTGAAGGATTTGAGCCTTCTGAGGCATATAATTATATAATCCCAAATGGGAAGCAGGAAGGAGAAAAATTATGTCTATCTTCGATTGAAACCAGCACCTACAGTTCCTTCCTTCCTACACTGTTTTGAAATGGACCAATCTGATGAAGGGTATCATTTGTGCCTGCCCTTTGAAAAAGCAATCTCATTTCCCCAGCATGCAATCAGTACTTTGAAGATAAATGTTACACTTAATCATGGACTTGCATAAATAAATAAATATTCTGAAGCTGCTGGTCTGACGAGTGACGCACTGCCTCACCATAATATCATCCGTGTTTGCACTTCTTAGTTCCTTCGAGAGCCCGTTCAGCCTGGGACTTGAGGGTTCGTTGTCGGAGAGGACAATGATGTCCGGAGATAGGGGCCGCTTTACCTTCTTCATTTCACTGAAAGAGAGGGGACTACAGGTTGAACAGGGCACACAGGGCTTTGGGTAAGGCCGGCAATGTTTACAAATTTCATCCATCTAGAGTGCGAGAATCCATCTAAACCCATCCTTAGACAAATTCTCCATTTTATCCACACAAGAACACCTCTCAAATATAACTCAGCACCTCAGGTGATCCCAGAGGGGGTGGGTGGTGGCAAAATCCAGAGGGATAATGGAGGTACAAGGCTGAGTATTGTGAGGATAGAAGGGGGACGGGGAGTGAGGGCCGAGAGGGGGGTGGGTGGACGAGGGGAGCAGGCGGTAAGGGCGGTGGGCTGGGGTGAGTGCACAGAGGGTATCAGGAGTGTGTGGGGAAGGGTCAGAAGGGAATAGGGAGGGTGGGTGAGGTCCAGGCAGTTATAAAGGAGGTGGAGTGCGGGTGTTTGAGGGCTGGGAGAGTTGTGGTTGAGGGCGAGGGGCTGGGGAGGAGGGATGCAGGGCAAGGGGCCAGAGAAGGGTTGTACAGCCAAGTTTATCGAGTTGGAATGTGGATATGGAAGACGGGGCTGAGAGAGGAGACGGTGAACAGTGTGGGGATACCAAATCAGATAATTTTTGTTCTTGCTTTGTTTCACTTCCAGTTGAATATACAGTTTGAGAACTGTGCAAATCTCTTCTTACTCAGAGAGGCAGCAGCAGCCCAGTCTGAGATCACTGGGGAACAGAGAACTCCTCTTATTGACTGCCTGCCTCCTCCTCTTTCTCATTGATAGACCCAAAAGCTGGAGTAACTCAGCGGGACAGGCAGCATCTCTGGCGAGAAGGAATGGGTGACGTTTCGGGTCGAGACCCTTCTTCAGACCGTCTATCTTCGGTTTAAACCAGCATCTGCAGTTCCTTCCTACACATTTCATCTTTCTCATTATTCTTCATTGCAAACCATGTATATGACATTCTGCAAACTGGGGAGCCTTTATTCATTTCTTAAAAAGAAGAAATTACTCGAGTTGGAAGTTAAACTCTGGGCTTGGCACTTTTCCAAAACTCACAAGTATCATCAATCATCATAGTCATAAATCTGCAGCTAAGTGAGTTAACAGAACTGGTGAATATCGTGGCATCTCTCTGATGCTCCCTCTGCACTCCTATAGATCCTGCTTAAGACGATCAATAAGGCAGAGCTGTCACCACCCATCAACTAGCAGGCAGCATCCATGCATTTAAGTGACTGGGAACAAACTTCCTGTATGTTAATTGGCAGAGAGAGAAAGAGAGAGTATAAGGTTGTCATGTGACTTAGGCATTTCCCTTCCGTGTCACCTGATTGCCCCAGTGGAACCCATGGCAACAGCCGGCTGAAACTGGTTTGAGACACATTGCCTTCATTTTGTGAAGGGAGGTAGGGCTCAGGTACTGAAACAAAATGGAGCCCACCGAACAGACAGTAAAACCCTGGTTGGGCAAACAGCCTCGTAACAGCCCAGCTGTCACTCCCTTGCTGGCGTTAGACCAGTGAAGGTCAACGTAACTTTAAGACTGCATCGTGATATGTTCCCACAAAATATCCTTTGAGAACCAGAATCTAAAATAAAATCCTTTAAGATGATCTAAATATTCTACGCAAGAAAGTGCACATAAAGAATTTGAGGGATCTTCCGATCTGTTAGTTTCTGAGTGCATTGGAAAGGACACAATCGCTTACATTTTACATTGTTCATCTCAACAATGCTGAATTCTGCGTTTGGTCATGAGCCCAAGAGACTAACCTTCACACCTTATGGCATGTGGCTGAAGCTACATTTTCATAACTCAGTTTCTTCAACTGGACACGACAGCACTGTGGACATGGTCTGAGGCAGCCATATTTCCATGGCTGCCTCAGTAAACAGATGTCATTAAGATGATGGCGCAAAACACCAACATGCACCAGCAAACCAAAAGGCCATTTCCATAACTATGCTGAGGCAGTCACAAGAAAACGCAGCTACTTGTTTACAAAAAGTCAAAGTGCTGGATTAACTGCGGGTCAGGCAACAACATGCTGAGTTACTCCAGTACTTTGTGCCTTTTTGTTTGCTGAGGTAGCCTGGGTTAATGTGACTCAGAATTTGTGTTACAAAGTCAATTAAATATTAATTTATGCAAGCTAACCAAGAAAATACCAATAGGAACCAGGCCACTCTGGTATTGATTCAGTCTGAAGAAGGGTCTCAAACCATTACATCACCCATTCCTTCTCTCCAGAGATGCTGCCTGTCCCACTGAGTTACTCCAGCTTTTAGTGTCTATCTTTGATTTTAAAAACATGGCCTTGCACGCTATCCAAGCAAGTTAAAAAATACATGAGTGCAAAAAGTAGTACAACAAAGAAAATAAACAGTGTGGAATATAGTGTCACTGTTGCAGTGAATGTGCAGATAAACAAAATGCAGGGGCTGCAATGAGGTAGATTGGGAATTCACCTTATAAATGAATGTATGCAATTATAAATGATCACATTCCGATAAAGTGTCCCAAAGACAAATACCAATACGGCACAATTTATGGAATAGTCTCCATCTGCTTGGATGGAGACAGCTGCGGAGTTCAAGTAGTCTACTATGGTGTAATTGTCTGCTAGACTGGTACATAGCTTGGTCAGCACATCCTCCAGCAGCACATTCAAGCTGTACTGAAGGATGCACTTGAGTCATCAAGGCTTCCCCTGGAAACACACCAATATCTGGCAGAATCAGTGCAGAGAGTGCAATTATCAAAAAAGCTCATCAGCGCCTCTACTTCCTGAGAAGATTACGGAGAGTCGGTTTGTCAAGGAAGACTCTCTAACTTCTACAGGTGCACAGTAGAGAGCATGCTGACCGGTTGCATCGTGGCTTGGTTCAGCAATTTGAGCGCCCTGGAGAGGAAAAGACGACAAAAAGTAGTAAACACTGCCCAGTCCATCATCGGCTCTGACCTTCCTTCCATCGAGGGGATGTATCGCAGTCGCTGCCTCAAAAAGGCTGGCAGTATCATCAAAGACCCACACCATCCTGGCCACTCACTCATCTCCCTATTACCTTCAGGTAGAAGGTACAGGAGCCTGAAGACGGCAACAACCAGGTTCAGGAATAGCTACTTCCCCACAGCCATCAGGCTATTAAACCTGGCTCGGACAAAGCTCTGATTATTAATAACCACTTTCTGCTATTTGCACTTTACCAGTTTATTTATTCATGTGTATATATATTTATATCATGGTATATGGACACATTTATCTGTTTTGTAGTAAATGCCTACTATTTTCTGTGTGCTTAAGCAAAGCAAGAATTTCATTGTCCTATACAGGGACACATGACAATAAACTCACTTGAACTTGGACTGCCCCTCCATGGAACAAAGGAATGCCATCACCCTCCATGGAAATTTTACCACCCCTCGCGTCCCCCCCCCCCCCCCCCCAATGGGAATACCACAACCCCTACATGGGAATTCCAGCCCCTCCGCCCTGTTGCACACTTTCTTGAAATTGACCAATATTAGCTATTTCTTTATTGCCACACTATCAAAGTACTGGACATCCGCCCATTCTCACCGCATCGGTTGACAGCTTTATGACACCCACCACTCTCACAAGCGAAAACTGGATGAGCATTTAACTTTGCCCCTGCAAACACTCTTTTGGAAAATCTACTCAGAAACAAAGTATTTTTTACAATAAGTGATGTTCACAGCGATCTTGAAATGCTCATTCACAAGTGAACATGCAGTTACAACAAGCCGTGAGGAAGACAAATGCTATTTGGTCTTTATTCACAAGTTCATAAGTTCTCGGAGAGAATTAGGCCATTCGGCCAATCAAGTCCATCCACTATTCAATCATGGCTGATCTATTTTTCCCTCTCAACCCCATTCTCATGCCTTCTCCCCAGAACCCGACACCCTTACTAATCAAGAATCTGTCAATCTTCTAGAGTCGTAAAGTGATAGTGTGGAAACAGGTCCTTCGGCCCAACTTGCCCACACTGGCCAACATGTCCCAGCTACATTAGTCCCACCTGCCTGCGCTTCCTCCATATCCCTCCAAACCTGTCCTATTCATGTACCTGTCTAACTGTTTCTTAAACGTTGGGATAATCCCAATTTGTGAATTGCCAAAAAGTGAATTTCTGTTACTCAAACGCCAATTTCCCCCTCTCAGTCCACCATCAACTGGCACTGCCCCAACCCCTCCGTCTTCCTCGTAGTTGCTGACACCCTCCAAGGCAAAGTATGTCAGCGACTCCGGAGAAGGAGGAGGAGATGGTAGTGGTGGAGGGGGAAATGAGAGGCTAAGTGGTCAGAGTAATGGGGGAAGGAGTAGGAGGATACAGCAGTGGAGTGGACAAAGTGACAGGCAGACAGTAGGAGGCGGCGGTCGAACGGGAGCAGACAAAGCGACCGGATCCATAGGAAGAAGCAACAGCCGGTGAGCGTCCTGAAGAAAGAGCTGTCCCCAAGGGTTCCAATGTGAGCCACAACAACAGCCGTGTGAACTGGACCAGGGGGTGGGTGAAGAAGGTTTGCTGGTGCACCTTGCGAGTCAGGGGTGGCGTTAGAAGCCGGGGTTGGGAAGGCCATGCGAGCTAGGCTGGTGTCGGCAGGTCCATCCACTACAACCAAAAATCTGCTATAAAGGGGTTTGTTAAAAGGGATTACCGTACTGCAGCAAATTTGTGGCAAAAAAGTCCAGCATTGGAGCATTATGAAACAGAATTTGACGCAGAGCCTCAAAGTGAAACAAAGTGGTTTAGTGAGGCAATTTCAGTTTCCCAATCTTCTCTCAGGTTCATCACATGCCACCTTTGTAGCTAATTATAACGAGTTGGACATAAATGACTACATATAAAAAACAGCCAAAATTTGGAGCCACTTCTTTAGATCTAAACATCTAACGACACAGATACGGGAAACGCCGAGCTTGCTCTTCCCAATGTAATCTATAAACATCCTGCTTTACCGTTACAAGCGCTTCCTTTAACTTCATGAGAACTGCAGTGATACATGCACCAAGGCAGACACATCACAGGATAACTGTACTTTGGATAGATATCAATACACAGATCCTGGCCAAGACAAATGACAGGATTGTATGGTATTTTTGAAGATGGTGAGAATTTCTCCAGCACGGAACAATTTTGCACCTTAGTTCTTTGCCTCACTTTGCTCCTCTTCGTCTGGCTATCAATCTCGTGTTACCTTTGACTGCAGCAACCTCTGCCCAGCTCCACTTTTCTGCTCACATTTTTCCCTTGCTGCCAGTCAGCCTGCTCTCAGTGAATGCCTACACTATTCACTACCAGTTAACCAATTAATCTAAGTGTAGGTTGTTAGTCGGAGAATCAGAATGGGATGGGATGTTAGAAAACATAGAAACATAGAAATTAGGTGCAGGAGTAGGCCATTCGGCCCTTCGAGCCTGCACCGCCATCCAATATGAACATGGCTGATCATCCAACTCAGTATCCCGTACCTGCCTTCTCTCCATACCCTCTGACCCCCTTAGCCACAAGGGCCACATCTAACTCCCTCTTAAATATAGCCAATGAACTGGCCTCAACTACCCTCTGTGGCAGAGAGTTCCAGAGATTCACCACTCTCTGTGTGAAAAAAGTTTTTCTCATCTCGGTTGTAAAGGATTTCCCCCTTATCCTTAAGCTGTGACCCCTTGTCCTGGACTTCCCCAACATCGGGAACAATCTTCCTGAATCTAGCCTGTCCAACCCCTTAAGAATTTTGTAAGTTTCTATAAGATCCCCTCTCAATCTCCTAAATTCTAGAGAGTATAAACCAAGTCTATCCAGTCTTTCTTCATAGACAGTCCTGACATCCCAGGAATCAGTCTGGTGAACCTTCTCTGCACTCCCTCTATGTAGCAATGTTACAAAATTTTGAGATTTAAAAAATCAAGTCTGTAATTTATCCCATCAGATAAAGCATAAAAAGAAGTTTAATTTGACACCTAATTCACTTTCATATCTCAAGTATTTAAAAAGTTATGGCCATTTTCATACTCGGAAATTAGCATCTTGTTCCCTATTGATTTTCTATGGACATAATAAAAAAGCTGTGATCGTGTGCAGTCAAAAGCCCATAACCTTCTTAAAAATTAAGAGAACTGAATGAAATTTTCAGTTATCGTAGATTGAACCATTCTGAAACAAATATAAAATAATCTTACTTGGATGACCTGAAATTAAAGCATATAATTAGTTAGTTACCCAAGTGTAGCTAATTTCAAACTTCAATTACTAGATCTAAACATCTATCCATTTCTTAATAAATGATTAACATTTTTAAATAGCCTAAGTGTCCAAATAATATTCATAAATAATTCACAATAAAACATGATTTTAAAATCTCATTTACATTAATTTATAGGCCAAATGGAAGGAATCTAGTGTTCAATTGCTGTAAATTAAAGTCCATTTTAAATCAGCTTTCTAGTGGGTTCCTGTGAACGCGCTGGTTTAGAACGTTCACATTGCGGTAGATTTGTGCCCTCAAATGCCCAGAAAAATACTGCGGGATATAATGGGCCCAAAATGAGCTACTCGCAATATTAAACTTTGTATAAAGGGATCTTAAGAAACCCTTTTTAATGTAAAAATATGCAGCCTACCTTCTATTATTTGCTCTATGAGACCCTGCGGTTGCTGGTGGTCGCGGGTTTAGAGATTGATTTTTAAACTACTATAACTATTATACGAGGCCTTTAAAACTAATAATAGCTTTTGCGACGGGGTCTTCCAGCGATTTTTCGTTAATAATTAACTAGGCTGAACATCTTCGATTTGAACAGCCTAGAGAAAATCGCGTTTTAAACCCGCCCCCCTCTAAACGGCGCCAAAATCGCGCACACCCGCAGCGACAGATTTTCAGCGACGCTTCAGGTAGGCTTTGCAACATACCTACTCTATGGCAATAATGTCCTTACTCAGATTTAGAGATGTTGATGGGCATGAGCTGTTGAAACGATTGGGGGAAATTGGATTGGATTGAGCCAGCTTTGACTGGAGGGGCCAAATAGCAATGTCATGATAAAAGAAAATAAGAAAATAACATCAATGCAAAGCAGTTCAGCTGGTGAAGCCACCACCTCTCAGTGCCAGAGACCATGATCCAATGCTGACTTCGGGTGCTGTTGATGTGGAGTCTGCACGTTCTCCCTGTTACCAATTGGATAGCATGCATGCTCTGGTTTCTTCCCATATCCCAAAGATGTGCGGGTTGGAAGGTTAATTGGCTGTAAATTAAACTTAGCCTGCAGATGAGTGGTAGAACCTAGGAATTGCTAAAAAAAGGTGGGAAGACTAAAGAAAATGAGAATAGGTGATTGATAGTTAGCATGGACTCAGTGGGCCAAAGGGATTCCGTCCGCACTGTACGATTCCATGGGTTTAATATACATTTGTCATAAGTTGCCTACTTCTCAGTTTAGTAATCCAATCAAGAGGTAAGAGTGTTTAATTGTCATATGTCCCGAATCAGAACAATGAAATTCTTACTTGCAGCAGAACTACAGATATAAACATAATACTACTGTTTTCATTTGTAAACATCAGTTCATGTCAAATGTATTGAGTAGGTTCAAATATAATAAAACAGCAAATGTCAATAGAAATGGGAAGAAAGATACAGGGACCATTCAATCACTTGTCCTGGTCAACCGCTCTATCAGAACTGGTCTAATCGCAATCATGCACCCACCTCCACTCCATTTCCCTCAAATCATTATTGAACAATCACCTATCTTATTCAGGTAAATGTTAATTGACCTCTTGCATCAGCACACTTTATGTGGAGGTGGAGGGGACATGAGGTGAATACTGGCAGACTTCACTACCCTTTGTAAGACAATTAGCTTCAATGACTTTAGATGCGTCTTATATCACTGGATCTCTGGTTCATTGTTGGACCAAACTTGTGCCACAAACGCCTTATATGCCAGAGAGTCTGATGTGGATATATAGATGACAAGAACAATTTTATTCTAGTTGACATGGGGAGCCAGGCCACGTTTAATGCAAAATAGAATTTCCCCCCCATTAATAGTACGCAAGTCACATCTGGACATAAAGGTTTTAGGCTTGCCAATTCATTCACTTTGTGTGAGTGGGACCGGCCACTTTACTGAGAACTAGTGTCTGCCATGATTGTTATAATACAGGGCTCGAAATTAACGGTTGCCCGGGTGCCAATGGCCACCTAAAGTCCAGCCGGGCAACCTAAAAGCATTGCCATTTTGCCCGGCTTGGCAAGCCGTTCAATTCTGAGCGGGCCCCCCCTCTCTATCTCTCTCTCTCCGTCTCCACCCTCTCCGTCCGGGTCTACGCTCTCCAGACGCTCCTCATCCACCAGCACGACCGGCCGTCTTGCACATGCGCACAACCACAGCCAGCACATCATCGGCGGCCCTGCACATGCGCACTGCCACAGCAACTGGTCGGCGCTGGGCACTTTCTCCCTTTCCTTTGCATTGTGGGAGATCTGGCCGCCATTGCTGGTCGCCACGTCCGCTGAAATCCAACGCAGAATCACTCCCTGGAGCTGGAGTAACTCCCTGGAATAACTCTTGCTTCTTGGTTTCCTGGTCCTCCAAAAATATTCAAAATGGAATTTAAACTGGAGGTGGTGGAGGGTCCACCACCAAACTCCAAAATCTGAATAACAGCCTATTGCACTTTATCTGTTGATTTATTGTGTATATATATGGTCTATGGTATATGGACACACTGAACTTTTATCTCCTGTTCTGTATTATGTTTACATATTCTGTTGTGCTGCAGCAAGAAAGAATTTCATTGTCCTATCTGGGACACATGACAATAAAACTCTCTTGGCTTGGGCTTAAGAAAAAAAGGGTTCTTGGGGAAAAAAGAGCTACCTTAAATTTAGTTGCGTCTGGTTGGGTAACTATGGTAGGGTGAAGACCATTCCATGCATTAATTGTGCGGGGGGAACTCCATGGAGCAGCCAGCATCTCTGGATAGAAGAAATTGGGTGACATTTCAGGTAGAGACCCTTCTTTGGACTCCCTCTGGTTTTAGTGTTTTTAGTTTAATTTAAAGATACAGCGTGGAAACAGGCCCTTCGGCCCACCGAGTCCACGCCGTACACCCGTACACTAGTTCTATCCCACACATTAGCGACGCAAGTCAAGAGTGTTTTATTCTCTCACGTCCAAGTTAGAACAATGAAATCTTTACTTGCAGCAGCACAATAGAATATGTAAACATAGAACTCTGTAAACAATGTTATAAACGAGAAAACAAAAGTGTATATTTATATATGAATATATTTATATATGAATATATAATAAGTGTGTGTGTGTGTGTGTGTGAGAGAGAGAGAGTGAGTGATACACACACACACAATTTCCCTCCTGGGATTAATAAAGTTCTATCGTATAGTATTGTGTGTGCAGGAAGGAACTGCAGATGCTGGTTTAAACTGAAGATAGACACAAAAAGCTGGAGTAACTCAACAGTTCAGACAGAATCTCTGGACAAAAGGAAAATATTACGTTTTGGGTTGGGTCTGAAAAAGGTTCCTACACACCTTTGGAATTGGGAAAGAAAGGAAGAGGCAGAGACAGTAGGCTGTGGGAGAGCTGGGAATTGGAGGGGAAGGTGGGAGAAGGCAAGGACTACCTGAAATTGTAGAAGCCAATGTTCATTCCGCTGGAGTGTAAACTACCCAAGCAAAATATGAGGTGCTGTTCCTCCAATTTGTGGCGGGCCTCACTCTGGCCATGGGGGCGGCCCAGGACAGAAAGGTCGGATTCAGAATGGGAGGGGGAGTTGAAGTGCTGAGCCACCGGGAGATCCTGTTGGTTATTGCAAACTGAGTGGAGGTGTTGTGCGAAGCGATCGCCAAGCCTGCGCTTGGTCTCACCAAGGTTGATCATACGCTGAATAATCCAACCACATTTTTGTTTGGAAGTGGAAAGAAATAATAGAAATTGCATTCATTGCAACGTGTAAAAAGAGTTGAGATACTGTATTGTAATTTTGCTGCATGTCATTGTGGTATACATCATGTCTTGATTGGTGAATATGTTTAGTTTGTGACTTTATTTGAAGCAGAAATAATATGTGAATGCTTCATTGAGCATAATTCCGACTGGTAACTACGCACTTCGTCTGAGCACATTATCGCATGCGTCATGCAAGCCGTCTTAAATGACCACCTAAAATGTCATTTGGCAACCCAAAAAGCTGCCTAGGTTGCCCGGCTGGAAACAGAAAAAAAGTTACGTGAGAGTCCTGTAATAATGGAAATAATGGGAATCTCTGATGTTATTTGTGGCTTCCTACATGTTAAACGGCAGCATGGATACAGTACAGGAGGAAAAAATAAATTAAATCCAAACCATTGATTACCCAGCACAAAATGTTTCTCACCTTTGCAGGACTTTCCTCTTCTACAGTTTCATGTCGCTACATCTTCCCTTTCTCACAAGTGCCTTACACTGTTTATGAATGAACCCTCGTGTAATTTTCTTCAATGTCACAGCAATTCACAGGGGGTGTAAGTGGGCTTTATGTTCTAGCAAAGCCCAATAACAATGCTGCCAGGGTTGGTGGACTGTGTATTTGAATGGAGTAATCAGGTTACACAATTCAAAGGCAAAGAGCCTATGGGATTTGTGCAGATAACGTGAGAGATTACTCACTTTGGAACTGGACAGCTATTCAAATCCAAATAGCATTGGAATTGTTTTGAAATAAGTTTATCAGCATACAATGCCAAAATTAGTGAATCCAGACACGGTCTCTTGGAAACTCAATTGTGCAAGTTGAGCCAGACAATTAACGCATTTGTGAAGGTACTTTCTTACATTAAAAGGAACATTAAAAAAGGGGAATGGCGTTTTTAAAGAGGGAGATTAAAAGATACACCCTCGGTAAAAACAAACTGGGGGTGGGAGAAGTGAGGAGAATGTTTAAATCATATATTTGGGGCTTTTAAGAGAATCTATAAATATGGAGGAGAAACATTGTGCAGGAAAGGAGTAAGGGACTACTGCGGGTCGGAGTGTCTTCTCCCGTTCCGTATGATTTCACATAATCATCATACATTTAGGAACAATGCTGAGAACACGTTTTTCCAAGGAATTATCAAACACTATTGCAAATGTACAGTCTGTGCTGTTTATTTTATTGTCATTTGTACCGAGGTACAGTGATTGAAAAGCTTTTGTTGCCTGCTATCCAGTCAGCAGAAAGACAATACATGATTAGGGCTCACAGTTTGTCAGTTTTACTTATTAAACTATCACCAGCACCAAACTGTTCTTTTAGAGCTCAATCATCCTGCTATTCATGTGCCAATTCTCAGAGCTTCCAATGAGTGCACCCTGGTGCAGATTTTAATGCATCCAGTCAATGCAACCAGCACTCAGCATGAACCTGCTCATCAGTGTTAAGTTTCTGCTTTGCATGCTCACCTGGCCTAAAGGTCTGCCTGCAGATCCAAACAGGAACAAAACAACCAAGTTGCAGATGCAAGTCGAGAGTGATTGCTTTAACCAAGTGTAGCAGTAAGAAGCCACAATGCTGAAGTCAAATGAAATCACACATGACACGACTGGTTAGTGCTGCACCCCGTATAAGAAGATATTTGTGGTCACTGGATGTCTACCTCATGCCCGGGACATTTTTGTACGTGTCCCCCAGGGCGGTATCCCAGAACCAACTAATCTACATGTGCTTCGTCAACTCCTGCTACTGTGAATACTCATTCTGTCAACTTCTAAAACACAGTGGCTGAAGCGTGCATAACCTAATAAATCAAAGAGGCAAAGTACAACAATAGCCAAATCCATATTCTCTCCCACCTGACAGGGCAAAGGCAGTACGTGCACAGGAACTCCTACATTTTCAAGCTGCCCTACAAGCTTCACATGATGGGGAAATGTATTGCCAGTCTACTCACCAACATTGTTGAAGCACCAACAATTTAAAAATATCTTTACCCAACAGTTCTCAGTAACCAGGGAGTAACCTAGCTGGTAACGCCAAAATCCAATAAATTAATTAGGTAAAAAAGACACTACTGGAAGAAGTCAGTGGGTCAGACTTCTGTGGAGGTAATTGGACAGACAACGTATTAGGTTGGGACCCTTCTTCAGACTGAAGGGTCCTGACCGAAAACGTTGGTGCCCATTTCCCTCCAGATGATGCCTAACCTGACGAGTTCCTCCAGCACTTTTTGCTTTACTCAAGATTTCAGCATGTTCTGCCTCTGTCTTCAAATTACAATTTTCAGGCATGTTAATAAGTTTCCCTTTCTTTGATATAATATGAAATTTTCCATCGATAGCAGAAGAATAAACTGTCACTACATAAATATCTTTCTCTGGATCTTGGTCAGTGTTATACAGGGGAAGAGAGGTGATTAGGGAGAAGAGTGGGAAACGTGAAATGTTCAGAACATCAATTCACAGGGGGATTTCACAGGATCTCCCCTCTAACTACCTGCTCACTTTTAGTTCGACAAGAATATTTTCCTTTTACCCTGAGTTGCAAATTGCTGTTCTGAATGAGTCTGGAATAACTCTTGCACTGCATAAGCTACCTATTGCTGCTGCTTTTTAAGTGGAACGGATAGTGATTAATGCACATAAACTGCTTGAATGCCAGTATTGACAGAGCCAACAACATTCTCACCTGGGCCAGAATGTTGTTCATGCATCAGCTGGAGAACTTAGCTTAAAGAGTTGCGCAGACGTTTCAAAAGTGATCGGAGCATTTAATCATGGCTGATCTATCTTTGCCTCTTAACCCCATTGTCCTGCCTTCTCTCCATAACGCCTGACACCATTACTAATCAAACTGAGGAACAGCTGCACTGTTGCAGTTGCCAACTTTTAAACAAGACATTAAACTGAAACAATGACTGCTCACTTTGGTAGATGTAAAAAAATAATTATTCAGAAGAGCAGCAGTGGAATTAAATCTTAGATCCTTTAGTCAACATCACTAAAGAAATTGCTGGAGGAATTTATCAGGGCAGACAGCATCTGTAAAAGGAAACAGACAACGTTTTGGTGGAGACCTTTCTCTGACGACCCGGCAGAGTTCCTCAAGCAGTTTGTTTTTTGCTCAAAATTCCTCCATTTGCAGTTTCTTATGTCTTCAGAAAAACAGATTAATTTGTCATTACTATGTTTGCTGCCTGCAAATTGTCTGTAACGTTTCCTACATTACACCAAAGACTATGCCTCAAACATACTTCACTGGTTGAAAAATGTGTGTTAATCAAAGCAACAAAAAAATCACCACAGAAGGAAAAGTCTCTCTTCTCGTTTCATTCAATGCCGGTGAAATGTTGTACCTAATGTGATCATTCTAGTTCTGATTCGGCACACAGTTCCCTTCACCTGGATTGAGGTAATCCTCAACTTTGAGGATGACTTGCTCCCGCTAGTTTTATGGGTTCTGAGGTATCTGATTAGGTAAATGTGGCCGTTACTGGGTCTTCCATGGGAATAGGAAAGGTTTGTGCCCGATGGGGCAAGCAGGTGATTAATTGGCAAGGTAGTGTGGTCCTTCACTGCTTATGTGGGGCTTGAGAGTTCTGATGCTTGAATACAAGGTTCTTGATGCTGAATGTTCCTTCCCCATTTTAACCAATTGTGGGCCAGAGATTCCTATTAATCTTTGGAGATGTTACATTTCTTCGAGGAGATCGCGTACACCGTTGAATATTTTCCTCACTATCTATATTCCCTTCCTGTGAAGAAGCTTGGAATAGAGCATCAATTTAAATGCGTTAGGCAAATTACATGGCCTTGTGACTCTCACTGACTGAGTTTAACAGAGAACACCGTTGCCAGTGCTGGCCTTGGAGTGGATGCTGATCTTATTTGCTAATCCTCTGGATGATTTTGGCACAGTGGTACCTATCCAGTGTCTTGAGTTACCCACTAAAGGCAGTCCAGCTCTCCGACGTGTACAGGAGACCACAGATTATTTTGCTCGGTCTGAATCTTCATAAGCCCATTTCTTCAATTGACCAAAGGATATGTTGGTGCATCAAAGGCCGTGGTGAATTTCATCATCAATGTCTGCCTTTGCCAAAGTGACACATTTACAAGATCTCACCATAAAGCATCATTGTTACAGCAATGGGGTGCAGTTTGAGCAGGTTGGTAGAGGACTTTTGTCTACTGGAAAGACAACTTCCTCAACCGTAACTCTGTCCTTGATGCGAGTGCTCTTGACTCCATCCCATGGCCATCTATTTGTGCAGCCATGCTGCCACAACTGATTGAAAAGTTGGCAAAATGGCCACATACCAACAACAAATAAACTCTCAGGAGTTGACAATATCCTCACTTGGATGACAGCAGCTGTCTGCTACTTATTTGTGCAGAAACTTTGCAGCTTGCTTCCTATAGTTTGCAGGTAACCCAATAAATAAGCTGATGGTTGGCACTCCCCAAAACATGTGATGAGAAAAGTCCTTCCATGGTTTCCTTGTGGAAAGTTCTTTTTTGTCATCTGTTTAATTGATTAAAAGTCAAATGCAGAAAATGCTGGAAACATTCAACTTGTCAGGCGACACTTTGCCTGGTGAAAGTTTCTGAACCCGAGGCATTTCTCTTTGCAGAAAGGCTGCCTGACCTACTGAGTGTTTCCAGCATTTTCAGATTTTATTTCAGATTTCCAGCATTACTTAAAAGTATTATCGAATAAAAAATTATTTAATTAAAAGTATAATCGCTTTTTGGGAGATGGAGGAATGACATCTGCATATTAACACATAATAAAACTTATAATCCAATTAGCACACCATGACCCCAGATAACAAGGGGTTTGGTCTCTTAATGCTGCCACCATTTAAATGTTGTGCCAATATTGATGCTCTAACATGCACCTATTCCAGAGAGGTTAGGGCCAAGCTGCAATCACACCCAGGGTTGAGCACAGTTTGCATGGCAACAACTAGTGCCCACAACAAAACACACAGAACATGGTGCTGGACAGAGATTCAAACTGTTTTAAAAACAGCTCAGTGCTGAGGATCTTTTCTGCAGCCGGTCTGTGCACAGGCAACTCAGTTGCAGAACTGGAATTAGGATCAGTGATATGTCTGGTCATTCATGGGCCGTACCCGGGACTCAAGCCTGGATAAAGAGGGAGCCAGCCCCACCAGCGCTGCTTTGTTTGGTGACAGTGTGAGAGCTGTTTGATCCCACTGGCCATTCCAAGCCTTTGTGTAATTGCCACGTTGGCAGTCAAAGTTGTTAAATCAATCTAAAGGGGGTGAAATCTAAGCATATACAGATCTCTCTCTTGCACCAATATCTTGTCAAGTACTTCATTTCAGATAGAAAAATCTACTCTAATGGTATTAAAATATGCTTGCATTGTGAACTATACAGACCTACAGATCCATCAAGTTTCATTCATTTTAAGTGAGATCCACAATGTGCTCGGGAAATCCATCCGATTTTAATGCAACTCACCCACAAATACTTTCATTAAATATTTTCCTAGCTGGGATCATGAGCCTCACTTACAAATTCCCTCACAATGACCCAACTTCAGCATTCAGAGAATCTACAGATAAATGTTCACATCTTGTTGAAATTAATGCAGATTGACAGCTCATTGCTGTCATTAAACAATAGAGCAACCCGCGGAACTGAGACCTGAAATATAGGGGCTGGGGGGGGATGGGAGAATTCACTCATGGTATAGCAAGTTTTATAATTGACGTTGGAAACATACCATTCATGAAGGGGGCAAAATGGATTCTATGATTTGTATTCAATCTTTGGTAAATGCTCAGAGAATACTTAGCATCAGTTTGCTAAAAAATCTTCATCCAAATGCTCACCCCTCTAAGACTAAGAAAAACTGTACTTTATCAACATCTCTATATGATAAAATACAGCTTTGATCATATTTGATATAAATATTTAACCTTAATGAAAGATCTAATTAATCAATGTCAGAAATGGGACCCACAATTATCCTATTTCCAGCAAGAACAGCCGCGTTTGAAGGAAGAGCTGGAGTGTCGGAGCGAGGACCAGGGGAGGGAAGCAGAGGGGGATGGGAGGGGAGGAGAGAGGAGCTGAGTGCGAGGGAGGGGAGGGCAGCCAAGTGAGAGGAGACAGGGGCTGAGTGGGAGGGCAGGGAAGTGAAGGCGAGCCGAGGAGACAGGAAGGGAGGGGAGGGGAAGGAGTCGAGGGAGAGAAGGAATGGAGCCGAGGGGGAGTGGAGCCAAGGGGGGGGGGGGGGGGAGGAGACAGGTGGGGAACCCGAAGGAGGGGATGCGAGGGAGGGGTGAGGGGGAGAATGCGGTGGAGGGGAGGGAAAAGAAGGAGGGAGGGAGGCCGAGGGGGAGCGGAGGTAGGGGCGGAGTGTTACAGGTCCTTAAAGGCATCAGGACAGGTCAATGGCATACAGGATGCATGTGTTTACAAGTAGCAGTAAGGAACAAAAGTATATGGCACAACCACACACACTGGTGGAGCACATTACAGTATATAGTTTTATATCACATTAAAGAAAGATGCACTTGCACAGCACTGAAATGAGTTGATAGCTGATTTACAGAGTTGATGATGGAAGTGGAAAGAGATCGCATAAACTAATGTTTTTATTTAAAATAGACATTTTAATTCAGATGTCTACATTTATTTGGGTCAAATAGAAGGGATCGATTTCCCTTCACAGAGGGGTCATATTCCAGCATCATTCTCAAATAACTTCCTACGGCTGTTTCATAAATCATTTCACATTTTTACTTTTACAGTTGAAGTCTGACCCATGCACCAATTTATCCTTGCATGAAGCATCCTGCTACTTTTCAATTTACATTTGCCAATTAGCTTTGGCCTGTACTGTACATACTATGCAATACAGTGACATTTTCCAACGTCCTTTTCCCATTTCCATCCTGCACAATAACCTGCTGTTAAAAGCCTATTTTGTTACTTTAATAATTTTCGGCAACCAGACCTAAATGCAGCACTGAAGATATGGTCGATATTGCATGATAAGTTGCTCTGATATATTCCAAAATATTGGATGGTCTTATTCAGTGTCTTACCCGTACAAGCTGTTTGAGCGCCTGATCCTCAACAGGTTTGCCCCAGCCGCTGAACCAGCCATCATCCCTCAACAAGCTGGATTCCGACCTGGCAAATCCACAACAAGTCAACTTCTGAATCTCACACAGCACATTGAAGACAGGTTCCAGAAAGGACTGGTGACAGGAGCCGTCTTTGTTGATCTGTCTGCCGCGTATGACACTGTGAACCACCGCCTCCTCCTAAAAAAGATCTTGGAGAATACCAAAGACCTGGCACTCACGGACCTCATCGGAGCCCTCCTGAAAGATAGGCGCTTCTATGTTGTCCTTAACAACAAGCAAAGTCGCTGGCGACGACAACGGAATGGCTTGCCTCAAGGTAGTGTGCTGGCTCCACTACTATATAACATCTACACCAATGACCAGCCAATGGACCAGAACACTGAGCGGTTCATCTACGCCGACGACCTCTGTGTAACATCCCAAGAGAGTACGTTTGAAGCTGTAGAAGCGAATCTCACCTCATCCCTAGATGAGCTACACCTCTACTACGAGCGCAACCACCTACACGCAAACCCTGCGAAGACCCAAGCCTGCTCGTTCCATCTCAGGAACCGGGAAGCAAACAGACCCCTTAACATCACATGGTCTGGAACACCTCTTGGGCACTGCACCAACCCTGTCTACCTCGGTGTAACACTGGATCGCACTCTCTCCTATAAGGAACACGTCAAAAACACCAAACTGAAAGTTAACTCCCGAAATAACATCCTCCGGAAGCTGACCAACTCCAAATGGGGAGCCACAGCACACACATTAAGATCTACTGCTCTGGCCCTGTGCTACTCCTCTGCGGAGTATGCGTGTCCTGTTTGGGAGAGATCATCCCATGCCAAGAAATTAGACCCAGCGTTGAATAACACCTGCCGCTCAATCACTGGCTGCCTGAAGCCCACCAACATAAACAACCTGCACCTCCTCGCTGGCATTGCCCCTGCTGATGTGAGACGGGAAGTCGCCAGCCGAGTAGAGATGACCAAGGCCACCAGTGATGAACGCCACCTCCTCTATGGACGTGTACCCCCGGCCCAACGGCTGAAGTCCAGGAGAAGCTTTCTCAGCCATGTCCAGCCCCTAATAACATCACGGGAAGAAACCAGACTCCAACTATGGACAAAAAGGCTTGAGGACGACCCCCCTCCTACTGACATGGGTATCCCTCCTTCTGAAGCC
This sequence comes from Amblyraja radiata, assembly GCF_010909765.2. Taxonomy (NCBI): domain Eukaryota; kingdom Metazoa; phylum Chordata; class Chondrichthyes; order Rajiformes; family Rajidae; genus Amblyraja; species Amblyraja radiata. The sequence goes on from NC_045984.1 coordinate 20,108,903, forward strand.
CTCCCTCCGGGCTCAGAAGCACCATGGGTCCAGTGGAAGACGCTCAACCGCCTGAGAACAGGAACAGGGCGATCAAAAGCTGCCATGGCCAGATGGGGCTATGAAACTGGTCAAACCACCTGTGAATGTGGAGAAGAGGACCATACAATGCAGCACTGCCTTGTCTGCCCCCTACTACCCAACCAGTGCAGCTCAAAGGATCTTGCAGTGTTCAACAAAAACGCAAAGGACTGTGTAAAGGAATGGGAAACTGTCATATAGTCAACCAGCTTCAAAGAAGAAGAAGTGTCTTACAGCAGTTCTACTAGGAAATTTGCATTTCAATACAAAAATATATTTGGCTCATAATCTCCATAACATTATTGATGGCATGTTATTAAAAGCTGAAATGCAACTTTTCTATGCTGTAAATTTGTAAGAGTTTATGAAGAGCTCAGAGCCTCACTCAGCTCTCATATCCTTCACCCCAACACTCTCCAAAACCACATCCACTGTTTCAAGCAGCAGACACAAGAGACAGAGCTGGAGCAGATACTGGTTGTTTGGTACTGTCAGCTAACAAATAAAAAACCCTACCTGGTTATTATGATATATACTGTATGAAACCCTGAGATATGCATTTCCAATATTACACTTCACAAGTACAGTGGCTGCCCAGGTTATGGATGTCTTCATTTATGGAAATATGACTTTATGCAAACTTTCCCATTCATTTTTAAAGCACTTTTCAAGCGAATAATGAGAATAATAAAATGTTAGTTTTAGTTTAGTTTAGAGAAACTGCGCGGAAACAGGCCCTTTGGCCCACTGGGTCCGCGCCGACCAGCGATCCCCACATATCAACACAATCCCACACACACTAGGGACATTTTTTACAGTTACCAAGCCAATTAACCTACATACCTGTATGTCTTTGGAGTGTGGGAGGAAACCGAAGATCTCGGATAAAATCCACGCAGGTCACGGGGAGAACGTACAAACTCCATACAGACAACACCCATAGTCAGGATCGACCCTGGTCCCTGGCTCTGCATTCGCTGTAAGGCAGTAACTCTACCGCTGCACCACCGTGCCACCGAAATGTTTCATGTTATTCACGAATGACTGAATCTGTTAGTTTTAATAACTGCAAATGAGGGTGGTTATTCAATAAATTTAAGAACAACAACAAAACACAAATGTTGGACGGACTCAGCGGGTCACTGAGGAAAGGTCCTGACCCAAAAGGTCATCTGTCCATTCCATCCACAGATGCTGCCTGACCTGCTGAGTTCCTCCAGCACTTTGAGTTTTGCTCAAGGTTCCAGCATTTGCAGTTCTTGGTTTCTCCAAAGCATAACAGAGCAATACTGTAGAAAACAGACATTAATGACGTTGAGAAATCAGCTTACGGATGGTTCTTCGTAACGTGACCCTTGCATGACATGGGATTGCCTATACCAGCCAATAGGTGCTACAGAAATTCAAGCATTTTGTTTGAAACAATGTGCTAGTCCCTGTCGCATACTTACATCTTTGACGTACTCATGTCAACAGGTTCATCTCCAGTTGGTACTTCTACTTTGATAGTTGCTTTTACTTCGCCTGGCCCCTTTAGTAACCCTGCAGTCCTTCCACCACCCCGGTCAACAGGCTCTGTTTTAATTCTTATCTCTTCTTTCAATTCTTCCAGTTCACTGTCCATATCAGTTCCCTGAGAACATTCCATCTTTGGTTTCTTCATGTCAACATCATTAGGTAGACCATCTCGTTCCATTGCTCTCTTCTGGCTTCGTGTCCTGTACACCTCGTCAGTCATGGCAGAAATATCTGTGGATGGATGGAGTGAAACAAAGTAAGGCATATGAACTCTGTGGGAGAGCCAATTTACTCAACCAGCGCAATTAAGTAAATACAGTCTCTGCTATATTAGGCTGTATGGCTGCTTCTATACTGCAAATACTTTTTACTGGCACCCTATAACGGAATATAGTATATAATGGAACCCACAGTAGAAGTATGGTTGTTACTACATTATCAGAAGAAAGGTTTCTGTTTAAAACATCAATGTACTGGCTCGATGACTTGATCCACCTCTTCCCCCACATAATCCAAATGACCAGTTCTCAGAATGTCCGTCGTTCAGGACACTGTGAGCTCCTATTACTCTGAACAATAGATTAGCTGATAAAAAAAGAACACTCATTCATTAATCTGACTGCAACAGGCCTCCTCATTTGGGATCTTGCATTCAGTATAATTTCACACAATGTATTCATCAATATTCTTTCCGTAAGGGTGCCATGGCAATAAATTGCAGAGGTAATCAGGTTGTTGGGTTAATGGGAGTAGTTGGGTAGAACTAAAACTATGAGTTAAGGACAGTTACATAATGAGGAATGTGAAAAGATTCATAAGTTCTAGGAGCAGAGTTGGGCCATTTGGTCTAACAAGTTTACTCCACCATTCCATCACGGCTGATCAATCTTTCCCTTTCAACCCCATTCTCCTACCTTCTGCCCATTACCCCCGACACCCTTACTCATCAAGAAAAGGTGCAAAATGCAATGATATAGGAAAGGCCCAACATTTTAGGGTGTGCTAATGGGATGAGAATAACTGAGCAAAAAACATGGTTGGGTAATATATTGCAGAAATGACCAGTTCTGATACAGGAAGTTACCTGAAGTTATAAATTTCAACAAAAAAAAAACAGCAATGTTTCCAGACCGATGAGGTGCTGTATTTCAGGCTTCATGGGCATTGTTATAATAGTGCAAGAGGGCACAGATAGGTTGGAATGGGAGTGCGATGGAGAATTAAAATCACAGGTCGAGAGAATCTCACTTTCTTTTATTGTGTTCTTTCTCTTAAACTGCCCTCAACTCAGTTTTTGTTCATCTTTTTTACTTGCTCTATAACAGTTCTCATTAACTTATTGATCAGACAATCTATAACTTATCCCCATGGCCATCATGTCCTTGCCTCTGTCCTATCCATCCCTCTTTCTCTTCAACTTGAAACCAAATTGTTTTTTCTTCTTTTTCAGTTCTGATTACGGCTTTTGATTGAAACATTAAACAGGGCTGTCTTTCCACAGATGCTACATGGCCTGCTGAAAGAACCCAGCCTTGTTTTTGTTTTAGATTTCCAGCTTCTACAGTTTTGTGATTGTCAATAAATATGGTCTTATTGATATGATCCACACCTGAAAACAATAAAAAGTTTGTAGCAAGATCAATATTTACTGTAAATATGCAGTTGCTGTAAATCTGAAATAAAACCAGAAAATAGTGGAAACATTCAACAAATCGAGCAGCATCTGTGGAGGGAGAAACAACTTCTCTTTCCATAGATGCTGCCTGACCTGTTGTGCATTGCAAATATTTTTTGTTCTTAATTCAACAGTTACTGAAACCTCCCTTAACTATAAAGTCTCAACGCTACAGAATATTGCATTATAAAAGCACAATTCTCACTTTCACTCAAAATGTAAAATGAACAGAGAAAATGCAATAGATTATGTGTCTTTTTTTTTTTTTTTTTTTTTAACTTAAATCACGTTCAGATGAAATTCCAGCAATATCTATCTTCTGCTATAATATTTTTGAACATGCCACTTCTCAACGGCAATATTATGGTAAAAAACAGAAAATGTAGTCAGAGCAATATATGGGGAGCAAAAAAACATACGTTCCAGGAAAATTTAGTTCATTTCTGATGCAACATAATTTTTAAAATGCGATTCTTGTTTTTTTGTTTCCAATGCCTTAGCTGCTGCTCAGTCACAACTCTCCTGTTGCAGTGTTGAAATTGTGGCAACCTTCTTCAGTCCAACTGATTTTAATTATTCCTTAATTACTAGCCATGCTTTCAGCTGCTGAGGCTCTGGCACACCCTCCATAAACTCACCCACAAAGTTGCTCATTAAAATCTACATCTTTGACCAATTTTACACTAAATCCTCATTACGTGGCACAGTGATAGATTTTGTTTGATTACCTGTATGTATGATTTACCATGTTGAAAGCACTACAGTAATGCTAATTTTTGTCTGAAGAGCATAACAATGGAAGCACCAGTTAACCTGCTTTGAAAAGTGAGGAGTAGAGTCAAAAGCAACCAAATTAAGAAAAAAAGGACAGAGAAAAGAGTCAACCAGAAAAAGTCCCTATCTAAACGCTGTAGGCGTCATTTATTGGGAACCTGATGAGTCTAACTACAGCATCTCATGCCCCGACTTCAATGAACCAAGCAGCGTTGGGTGTGGACAGAATTATAATATAATTTTAACATTTAAAAGACATTTGGGTAAGTATATGGCCCCACAATCCCGTTTATATCAATGGTGGAAAGGGTCAAGAACTTCAAATTCCTGGGCGTGCATATTTCCGAAGATCTTTCCTGGTCCCAGCACACTGATACAATTATAAAGAAAGCACATCAGCGCCTCAACTTCCTGAGAAGATTACAGAGAGTTGGTATGTCAAAGAGGACTCTCGAACCTCTACAGGTGCACATGCTGACTGGTTGCATCGTGGCTTGGTTCCGCAACTTGAGTGTCCAGGAGCGGAAAAGAATGCAGAAAGTTGACCACTGCCCAGTCCATCATCGGCTCTGACCTCCCCACCATCGAAGGGATCTATCACAGTCGCTGCCTCAAAAAGGGTGCCAACATCATCAAGGACCCACACCATCCTGGCCACACACTCATCTCTCCACTGCCATCAGGTAGAAGGTACAGGAGCCTGAAATCTGGTACATCCAGGTTCAGGAACAGCTTCTTCCCCACAGCCACCAGGTTATTAAACTCGCCATCAAAGAAACTGAACTATAACAGCCTATTACACTTTATCTGTTTATTTATGTGTATATATATGGTCTATGCTACATAGACACACTGAACTGTTCTGTATTTATGCTTACAATACTCTGTTGTGCTGCAGCAAGCAAGAATTTCATTGTCCTATCTGGGACACATGACAATAAACTATCTTGACTTGACTTGAGAAAGGGTTCAGAGACTCATCTGCCAAAACATGGGTAAATGGTACTAGCTCAGGTAGACAACTTGGTCAGCATGGACGAGCTGACCAAAGAACCTGTTTTCGTGCTGTGACTGCATACACTCAGTCTCTTTACAATTACAAACCTCTTTTCACTAGATTCCACTCCCAAATGCTTCAAGGAGGTTCTGGAATTAAGTAATTATAACCAAGCTGTTCTTTGACTGGGAGAACCATATTTCTAGATGGAACAAAGATCTATGTGCACACGAACACTAGGGTCCAACAAAATAAGAAAATGTGTAGGTGGAAAAAATGCAGGAGATCCATCAACTAGCTTCATGATGATAGGACCGATTCTTCGATGCAGACCAGATCATCGACCTCTCCCGCAATCTTTTCAAGCACCTAAGGAAGTGTCCAAGGACAAACCCCAAATCATTTTTTTATGCAAGTACATGATTCTACTGCACTCTTCTACAACCTAGGTATCCCTGGCTGAGAAAAAGTTAATAAAAGAGGCTACCCAACAGCTGAATAACAAATTCCCGAAGTACAAAAATATGGAGGAGAAGCTCTTCTAGTTTGGATTCATGATCTTGTCTTCCTCAAGTGGGAGGATCCCACAACTATACTCAAGAGATGAGCTTGATTGTGGTGTTAACAGCGAGATTCCTCCTGTTGCCAGCCTTGGAAAAGGCCCTCACGAAGGTGATCCTCAACAGCCTGTGAAGGAGTTCTTCCATTATGCAAAGCATAAAGATATCCATCAAGAGATACAATGGTCATTATATCTACACCATTACAAACAAAAAAATGCAGGGAGCATCAACTACTATAGATTTTTTTTTTGGTGTTTCAAAAATAGCTCAATAAATTGAGGGGTGTATTGGAGAATCCATACATTTGGATTTCTCCAGAAATTCATTACAATTCTACATTCGCTGCATGTTGAAATGGAAGCATGTTCACCAATTAGCCCACCGTACATCTAACCCAGAGGCCGGGTTAAATAAGGCTGGCAACACAGCAGCCCATTTTACCACTTTTCCCAACAAGCTTTCTAATAGGTAGAAATTAATTTGGAGGACAAACAAAAAAACTTTCAACATTTGTAACCTCCACCACAATCCGACAGACTGACAGAAAAGCAGATGAGGCTGGTATATGTGCACATTCAGAGGCTGAGATCCATTCAAGTCATCACCGGCTCATTCAATGAAGCATACTTTCATTAAACATTGAGAAGATAAAATATTGCAACCAACTGTCATTAGCCACCTGAACCTGTGACCATCAAACAGGTGTATATGTAGAATTTGGGCTGAGTCGTTGCAGACATGCCAAACTTATGAGGAGGTACAACAGTTGGTGTGCATTCTTGGCTGTGGTTTCAATGTGGTTGGCCCAGGACAAATTGATGGTGATATTTATGCCGCAAAACTTAAAGCTTCAACCATCTTCACTTCAGCACCATAACTAGCTCTTTCATCTTGCTGACATTGAGGGAGAGGTTATTGGCTTGACACAGTGTTACTAAGCTCTCTATCTCCTTCCTGTACACTGCTCCAGGATATGGATTATGTGCACGCAAAAGGACTTAGTTTAGTTTGACATGTTCAACACAGACATCATGGGCTGAAGGGCCTGTCGCTGTGCTGTTGTGTGTTCTAATTCTGACAATTCTGACCACTGGCATTTCTACAATTAAAAACATAACAGCCTTCATAGCACACAACTTTGAAATAAATGAAATTAATTACATCAATTTAACAGAACAACCTCTTCCTCAGATCAGGATTCAAAATTCCTCTTGGTCTGACAGCACGTACTGGGTAGATTAAAGTGAAGAGTGAAGGAGGAAACACAAAACGACAAAGAATTTCAGAGTTATACGGCATGGAAAGAAGACTTTTGGTTTAACACATCCACGCTGAGCAAGATGCCCCATCTAAGCTAGTCCCACCTGCCACTTTTGGCCCATATCCCTCAACCTTTCCTATCTGTGCACCTGTCCAAATGTCTTTTAAATTTTGTTATTGTACCTGCGTCAACTATTTCCTCTTGCAGATCATCATCATCCTCTGTGTGAAATAGTTGCCCCTCAGGTTCCAATTATAGCTTTCACTTTAAACCTATGCCCTCCAGTTCTTGATTGCCCATCCCTGGGAAAAACACTGTGCATTCAACCTATTTGTTTTACTCATGATTTTATATATCTATAAGATCACTGCTCTGTCTCTTGGGATCCAAGGAATAAAGTAGTAGCCTGCCTAACCTCTCCCTACATAGCTCGTGCCCTCGCGTCCTGGCAACATCCTTGTAAATCTTCTCTGCACTCTGCTCTGAAGAGCCCTAACCCGAAACGTCATCTGTCCATTCCTTCGAGAGATGCTGCATGACCCAGAGTTCCTCCAGCACTGTTTTACACAAGATTTCAACATCTTGGTCGGCATGGTCCATTTGGGCTGAAGGCCCCCTTTCCTTGCTGAATGACTTTATAACTATCTACAGTTCCTTGTGCCTCCATTCACTGCACTCTTTCAAGCTTAAAAGCATATTTCTTATCGTAGGGTGAGCATCAACTGGGACTATTTACTTCCAGGAAAGCAACCTCTGGTGTATCAATGGAGGTAGCCAATAAAAGGCAGTCCCTACCAGCCCCAGAACATCTTTGCTAAGGATCTTCACTCTGGCTGAGGTGTGGAGACACACTCGGGAACAGACCAGCGCTTTGTCAGTCTGTGGGGGAGGGGAGGGCAAGCAGGCAGAAGTAAGATGGGTGCAAGAAAATGTTCCCATAGAAAGTCCTTCTGACCAGGTCATTGCAGCGTCAAAACCAGTATAGAAGTACATTATTAAACTCAGTTTTGTAACTTTTGTCCCCATTCAAAGAAGAAACATTAAGGATTATTTTTACATCAAAAATTCTCACTTTTTCAGCAAATTTTCCACCATATTCAATTAGATATAAATGGGCTAACTTCAGTCTCACTGAACTTGGCGAGATAATCTTTGCCGGGCCAGCAGTGGAAGAGTCACTCTCCGAGTACCTGCACACATCTGATAAATGGCTGAGTCACATCTGATCCCATGACATCACTTGGCCTCACACATGACTCTTCCCACAATGCCAGTCAACACACAAAGAACTTTCCAGAGAACCAGACAGAACTGGCTCCAGATGGCAGCCGAGTGCTGTTAACCCTTCACAGGCTGCATACTTATAAATGCCCCCACATAGTGCACACATCCACCCACATAGTGAGGAGTGCACCAAAACAGGCTGTCCGAATGTGTATGGAGGCACTGTGCGCACACATGCCCACCCACCCAAACTCTCCATCTGATGGCAGACACAATACCAAGATATATTCTGCAACTGTACAAGTGTCCCCAATCCTGGTAGAACATGATACTTGTACAACAGCTGCATATAAAGCCACCTTCATTCAACTATAGCACTTTAAAAACTAAATGGATGACTCATTTTGGGCTAGGGTTGTTGGACAGGCAGGCATTTGAAAATTTGGGGTCAAACTTTTGCGGACCACTCCCACCTTTGGAAATTGCATAAATTTGTGAAATGTATTCTCCTATCAAGAGGGTGATGCAATTCATTTTCTTTCCTCAGCTCCACAATCACCCATGCCTTTCCTGCTCCCTCTGCCATGCCTCTTCCCTCACAATCAACAACACATGCACTTCTAGTTCATTATAACACAAAATAATCTGCCACTGCTGGTTTTATCACCACCATCGGAGATCTGTACCCCTGGCTGCGAATTTCTTCTGCAGATGTCAAACTGTTTAGAGCACTATTACAAACTGGAATACTTCAGCCCAGAATGGCGGTGATGGAAGGGGAGATTCGGATGCTGCGAACTCTCATCCCACACTCTCGGAAAGCAGCCAAACCAAGTCCATAACAGGCTTGGAGAGCGGCGCAGAGTGGCCTTGGTGCAGGGTATCATTGGGGTGACCCCTGGAGGCCAAATAACACCCGGTGAGCAGATCGAGTGTAGCCAGCGGCAATTACACGAAACGGAGGTGATAGGAGCCAAGGATATTGTGTTGTGCCAGGCAGACCCCAATTTCATCATGTTGGCACTGGGCCTTAAAGTGCAAATATAGAAAATTGCACATATCCTCAGGCCAAGAGTGGAGCTTTTAAAGATTTGGAAGTTGCAAAATGACACCGGAACCTGGTGACTCGGTTTGCTGTTCCAGAAGAGGATCTATTTTACTAGTGTATAGTATGATTTGACTCGATAGTAGGGAAGAACAAGCTTCTCACTGCATGAATGTACTTATCAGTTTGACCTGAGTTAAGAACACTTACGCAGATAAAGATATGTACTCCAACGTAAACAGGACTCAGTCCAACATTCATTTTGATCTTTGGGTGATAACATCTCCAATTTATAACAAATGTGGAGAAAAACAAGTCATTCCACCATGTCACCTCTACTCAGTTACATGACAGTGGTACTTTGCCAAGTGCTCAGAAAGCATTCCTAGCGGTTACTGAATCATTGAAATTCTCTGCCCAAGGAAGCTGTGGAGGCTCAGTTGCTGATTATATTCTAGAAATAAATCAATAGATTTTTAGATATTAAGGAAATCAAGGCATATGGATGTTAGCACAGGAAAGTGGAGCTACAAGATTAGGCATGATCTTATTGAAGGGTTGACCATGCACGACTGTACACCCTACTACTGTTTATTTTGGAAGCTTTTTGATCATTCTCTGTGAACACACAAGACTACAGAAGAGTTAAAAACTTGAGGAGAGTAGCATCACCACTCCCCTCCATAAAATGAAAAGTGAATGGCTAAAGTTAATCAAAATAACCAGATGGAGCAGCATAGCATATTTGCCATTTATTAAATTAAATTAAATTAAATTAAATTTCTTTATTTATATAGCACATTTTTAGTCAACTTGCATTGACCCCAAAGTGCTTCACATAATTACATTCACACACACAGGCAAAGGTGGGTGAAGTGTCTTGCCCAAGGACACACACAGGCAAAGGTGGGTGAAGTGTCTTGCCCAAGGACACAACGACAGTATGCACTCCAAGCGGGATTCGAACCAGCTACCTTCCGGTTGCCAGCCGAACACTTAGCCCATTGTGCCATCTGTCGTCCTTATATTAAAATTGGAAGACAAATCAAATATGTAAATCCAATGATCTCTACAATCAATATATAGGAATATGCAATGACTTGACAATTCAACTCTCATCACCTCATCCAGACTAACTCAGACTACCAGTTAGATTAACTAACATAAACCCCAAAGAGAATATATCTGCTCTGGACCTTGAACATTAGCCTTTGCCATCAGTACCCTGAGCGCAAACATCAGTACACCTCGGCCTCAAATGTCCAAAAATTTTGCCTACATAGTCTCCTGGGGTAGACAACTCCAAAAATTCAAAATTTAGTTTTGATTAGAGATACAGTGCGGAAACAGGCCATTCGGCCCACCGAGTCCATGCCAACCAGCAAACCTCGCATATTAACGCTATCCTACACACACTAGGGATAATTTACATTTATACCAATTTAATTAACCTACAAACCTCTACGTCTTTGGAATGTGGGAGGAAACTGAAGAACTCTGAGAAAATCCACATGGTCCCGGGGAGAACGTACAAACCCTTCTTTAGAGAATTCTGCCTGATCTGTTGAGTGACTCCAACATTTTGTGTCTGGCCTTATCCTGAACTCAGAGACATGTGAAAGACATGTGACTGTACGTGCACATGCTGACTATAGAAACGTGAGCAAATATTCACACACGCACACAACAGAAAGACATGTGGATATGCACACTCACTTTAAAACAATGCTTACTTTGCACTTGGGAAGGTTACCATTAACTTAGCATAATGTGGAACAATCTGGTTTGTGATTCTTCTTATCTAACAAAGTCAGGCAACAATGCAGTCAAATTAGATTCATCGCCTTTAGTTATCCGCTTGCCAAAAAATAAATTAAAAAATGGACACATTTTGCCCGGCAAATGCAACTTTAAGAGTTGGATGTATTTGAGTGAGAATCAGTTTTAGAAGCCTTGCTTCTAAGCAGTTTGCCATCAATGGTAAATTAACAAATTAAACATCATATTATCAGAACATACAACCTTCCACAATCGGCTATCAGGAATGGTGTTAACTTGTATGATACATTTTCCCAGTACAATCTGAACAAAGACGACACTGTAATAATAAACAAAGAAGTTGTCTTCTTCTTAAGCAGTCCTTCAGGGTCAAAGATAACTTGTCTATTGTGGATGCCTTATTAACATTCAAAAATAATTGTTTAGATTTATGTTTCAGGCATATTTTAGATTTCCAGCACCTACAGTTCATTGATTTTCAAAGGTTATTACATATGGTTGAATTTAGAAACGAAAATAAAATATGTAAATAACAGCATTAAAAAGTTAATATTATGAACATCAATATCAGTGAGAGGTTGTGAGTCGTTTAAAAAGAAAGAAAGTAGTTTCTGTCCTCAAAACAGCAGCCCAAAATTAATCCGGGGCAGCTGGCCTGATATGTCACAGAAGTTGCTTTTCATCATTGAGGCAAATCTGTGCATGTGTCATGTTATAGGATCTCAAATGTGGACCTCTTTGGTGAACACAATCCTGTACTCACCAGGTCTCCAAACCAGCCCACAAATAGGGACAAGAAAAAGCTGGAATGATGTTGGAAATCACACAACAAAATGGGAATAGGAAATGTGTTTGATTTACATAGTTTTGTCAGGAGGAGAAAACTCATGGAAGTTGAGCATTAATTAAAACATTTTCTTGCCTCTTTCCTAAGAATCTAACTTATCAATTAAAGATGATAAAACCACAGACTTTCCTTTTGGAAAGGCTCATCTCACTGAACTATGGACTGCAACTTGCTAAAAGCTCAGCTACGTTGTGTTTACTGAGGACTTTAAGACATTTTCAATGGTCATGAATCTCAGATACAACATTAAATCAATGAACAAAAGATGGTGCCATTGCGGCTATCCTTTCACATGGAAACCCACTGTAAACCATTGAGATCTGGTGGATGTGACAATCATGTTTCTCATTGACCATACTTATAAATTCCTTGATTCAATTAAATCAATCTCAAAATCTGATCACATCAGATCCTTCAGCCAACAGGCTATTAAGCACTACAAACTCCAAATAAGCTCTGAACTAATTAGACTTAAGCTATTTATATATACACTGAACTTTCTTGTTGTTTATTATGGTGTTTACAATGTACTATGTTTACATATCTGTTGAGCTGCTGCAAGAAATAATTTCATTGTTCAGTTTCGAAACATTTGATAACAAAAACACGACTTGAACACTGAAAACAAATGGCAAAGGAGATAGGAAGGCTTGGGGTGGGGTGGGAAGCGTACCGGGGAATAATGAGGCCTGAACAAGGGCAAGGGACAGTATGGTGGCAGGATATTGTGAAAGGAGTGAAAGAGGGAATGAGATAGGGAAGGAAGAGTGGCAAAAATCAGACACACTGAGGGAGAAAATGAGACAGTGAGACCAAGTCTCAGCAGAAAGATCATCACCAGACCTGACAGAGAAACAAAGTCTCGATAGCTAACCCCCAGTTTCTAAAATATTAATGAAGCAAAGGTCAAGAAATGAAAATACCTCAGCGATGAACAAAACTGAACTCATCCATTTTCCTTTTCTTCCTCTCATGTGCCCCTCTCTCGACCATACACTGAACAACATGACAGGCATTATACCAACAGCGGTATTTTTTTTACCATAACACATTTTTGTTCATGCAACGCACTCAGAGGAGGGGGACACAATTAATTGCCCAATGAAAGCTCAGATTATTTTGATAGAAGTGGAATAAGCATGTGACGAGTAACTTCAAGGCCTTTCCTCATGCAACAAGCACTACAGGACGGACCCCTTTAAGATTGTAGGCCCACAACTGGAATTTTGTTTTAAATCGTTATGTTATCATATATATCCTGGGCAAATAGAACTAGAGAATCAACCAGATAGAAACAGCCTGTGGAAATTTTAATAAATTACAAGATCCAAAAATCTCAGAGGCAGCTCATTCCAGCCACTGCCTTTCCAATTCCCAATGGCAACAACCCAACAATTCATAATGTGCCTTCATGAACTTGGAACAGCCTAGTTCAAGCAACATGTTTCCCAGGTGCAGCAACAATGGAGAGTTACAAGTGCCCGGCAGCAGCCAAAAAAAAAAACAATGCACGAGATATTTTGTATAAAGAGCTTATTTAACAGTTTTTATTCAATCCATGATTGCACCTCATCATCATCATACACATAGAACACCGTAGCCTTCTTCAACCAATGAGTAGGATGCAACAAATTATATCTCTGGAGACATACGTATTTAATAAATAACCCATTTCATTCCTTGGCGTTAATTCTTAGTTGCTGTCCTGGAGACTGTGTGTGCAAGAAGGAACTGCAGATGCTGGAAAATCGAAGGTAGACAAAATTGCTGGAGAAACTCAGCGGGTGCGGCAGCATCTATGGAGCGAAGGAAATAGTCAACGTTTCGGGCCTAAACCCTTCTTCAGACTGATGCAGGGGGGGGGGGGGGAGGCGGGAAGAAGAAAGGAAGAGCCAGAGGGCTGAGGGAGAGCTGAGAAGGGGAGGAGACAGCAAGGGCTACCGGAAATTGGAGGTTAACGTTCAGGCCACCGGGATGCAGACTGCCCAAGCGGAATGCGAGGTGCTGCTCCTCCAGTTTCTGGTGGTGCTCACTCTGGCAATGGAGGAGGCCCAGGGCAGAAAGGTCGGATTCAGAATGGGAGGGGGAGTTGAAGTACTGAGCCACAGGGAGATCAGGTTGGTTAATGCGTACCGAGCGGAGGTGTTCGGCGAAACGATCGCCAAGCCTACGCTTGGTCTCACTGATGTAGATCAGCTGACATCTAGAGCAGCGGATGCAATAGATGAGGTTGGAGGAGGTGCAGGTAAACCTCTGTCGCACCTGAAACGACTGTTGGGTCCTTGAATGGAGTCGAGGGGGGATGTAAAGAGACACGCGTAGCATCTCTTGCGGTTGCAAGGGAAAGTGCCCGGGGAGGGGGTGGTGCGGGTGGGAAGGGAAGAATTGACCAGGGAGTTACGGAGGGAGTGGTCTTTGCAGAAAACAGACATGGGGGGAGATGGGAAGATGTGGCGAGTGGTGGGGTCACGTTGGAGGTGGCAAAAATGACGGAGGACTATTTGTTGTATGTGACGGCTAGTGTGGTAGAAGGTGAGGACGAGGGGGACTCTGCCCTTGTTCCGAGTGGGGGGGGGGGATGGGGAGAGAGAGCAGTGTTGCGTGGTATTGAAGAGACCGTGGTGAGAGCCTCATCTATGGTAGGGGAGGGGAACCCCCTTTCCCTGAAGAATTAGGACATTTTCATTGCCCTGAACCAGACTGTGTGTGGAACATGGGTGATTGAAGCCATCAACAATGGTACTCCTCAAGGTGATTTATCCACAAAGGGAGCTCCTATTCACAAATACAGCAACTTCGGGTGCCAGACAGCCACTTTAAGGGCGAGGTGTTGAGATTTACACCTCAGGGCAGTGTCACACCACCAAATATGTGAAAGTGTGACACAAAGTGCTGGAGTAACTCAGCAGATCATGCAGCATGCAGACCTCCGACACGCAACGTCACCTATCCATGCTCTTCAGAGATGCCGCCTGAGCCGGTGAGAGACTCCAGCATTTTGTGTCTTTTTCTGTACACCAGCATTGGCAGTTTCTTGTTTGCACAAGCAAAATTGTGAATTAGTAGTGTGGAATTATTGTAGGCACAAAAAGCTGGAGTAACTCAGCTGGAGAGAAGGAATGGGTGACGTTTCGGGGGCTGGTCAGAGATAAGGGAAACGAGAGATTTAGACTTTGATGTGGAAAGATAAAGAACAATAAATGAAAGATATGCAAAAAAGTAACGAAGGACCATTGTAAGCTGGTTGTAGGGTGAAAATGAGAAGCTAGTGTGACTTGGGTGAGGGAGGGATAGGGAGGGATAGAGAGAGAGAGAGAGAGAGAGAGATAGAGAGGGAATGCCGGGCTACCTGAAGTGAGATAAATCAATCTTAATACCACTGGGTGGTAAGCTGCCCAAGCAAAATATGAGATGCTGTTCCTCCATTTGGCGTTTAGCCTAACTCTGACAATGGAGGAGACCGAGGACAGAAAGCTCTGTGTAGGAATGGGAAGGAGAATTAAAGTGCGCTCAGGCGGGCTGAGTGAAGGTGTTCCGCTAAACGAACACCAGTCTGTGTTTGGTCTTGCCGATGTATAAGAGTCCAAATCTTGAACAACGGATACAGTAGATGAGGTTGGAGGAGGTGCAAGTGAACCTCTGCCTCACCTGAAAGGACTGTCGGGGTCCCTGGACAGAGTCAAGGGAGGAGGTATAGCGACATGTGTTGCATCTTCTGCGGTTGCAGGGAAATGTACCTGGGGATGGGGTGGGAAGGGTGGGAAGGGATGAGTTAACCAGGGATTTAGAGGGGTCTCTACGGAAGGGTGTGGAGATGGGAAAATATGGCTAGTGGTGGGATTCAGTTGGAGGTGGCGGAAGAACACAACTAGAAGTAGAATATTTGGCCCTTGCATCTGCACCATCATTCAATTAGATCATGGCTGTGAGTTTAATTCAGCACAATTTCTTGCACAAATCCATATTCCCTAATTCCCTTAATATCCAAAAGCTTTTTAGCCTCTGTTCTAAAGATACTCCGTAAATGAGACTTCACTGCCCTCATGGACAGATAATTACAAAGATTTATTATGCTGGGAGTTTATTGGCCTGGTCTGCCTCATCTCTTCTCAAACAACCCTCCCCAGTCCCCGGAATCAATTTGGTGAACCTAATCTGCACTTCCTCTATTACGAGCACAATCTACAGATGGTGGTGACATCAGATGTGTACTCTAGTAGTAGTGTTCCCTATATAATTGCAGCTAGATGTCTTATTCTTGTAAGTATATGAATCCTCTTGCAATAAACACCAACATACTGTTGATTTTATTGGCACAAGGAACTGCAGATGATGGTTTTCAAAAAAAAAAGTCTAAGTGCAAAGTTGTGAATGTAGCCCAGACCATCAAGCTAACCAACCTCCCTTCCATTGACTCCATCTACACTTCACACTGCCTCAGCAAGCCCACCAGAATAATCAAGGATGAGTCTCACCCCAGTCAATCCTTTTTCCCATCAGTCAAGAGGCACAAAAGGGTGAGTATGTATACCTGCAGATTCAGGGACAGTTTCTTCATGGCAGTTATTAGGCAATTGAACCATCCTATCACCAACTAGAATGTGGTTCTGACCTACCATCAACCTCATTCAAACCCTCGGACAATCTTTGATCTGACTTTACTGGACTTTATCTTGCACTAAACTTTATTCCCTTATTTTATATCTGTATACTGAGGATGGCTTGATTATAATCTTGTACAGCCTTTCGGCTGACTGGATAGCATGCAACAAAAATGTTTTTTGGTGTACCTCGGTACACGTGACAATAATAAACTACACTAAAGGTAACGTTTTGGTTTGGTTACTGTTGGTATTATCTGCAAGCTAAGCTTCAGTGATTGCTTTACAAGGATACACAGGTCCTCCTGTACATCACCACTGGGTGCTGCCAGTAATGGCTGCCTCGCCAACAGTCTGTCTGTCCCTTCTCTGTTGTTTCTTTAGTATGTGTTAAATGTATGTTTTGGTGTTCTTTAGCTTGTTTTATGTGGCGGGTGGTGGGGGTTTGGGGGAAACTTTTTAAAATCTCGTACCTCGACGCAGGTGCGATTTTTTTTCCGTATCGTATCTCCGTCCACACTGCGGCCTAACATCGAGGAGTTGGCGGCCTTTGCTGGAGACCAACTTTGGGAGCTCCAATCGCCGGAGTCTGCAGGACTTAACATCGCGGACTTGCTCGCGATCCCTGTCGGGGATCGACTTTGGGAGCTCCAAATGGGGGAGCCTGCAGACTTTAACATCATGGAGCTCGCATACGCTGGTTAGAGACCGAATTTGGGAGCTCCAAGCCGTGGGAGCTTCGACCGCCCCGATCGTGGGAGCTTCGATCGCCCGGACGAGGGAGCTGCGATCACCGGCTGCGGGAGCTTCGATCACCCCGACTGCGGATGTTTCGACTGCTCCAACCGTGGGAACATAAAGAGGAAGAAGATTAGACTTTATTGTCTTCCATCACAGTGAGGAATGTGGGGAATCCGCTGTGGTGGATGTTTATGTTAACTTTTATGTAGTTGTGTGTCTTGTTACTTTTTTTTTAGTATGGCTGTATGGTAATTCGAATTTCACTGTGCCTTAATTGGTACATGTGGCAATAAACTGACCGTGAAATTTTGAAACATCAACAACTTTCAATCTCTCACCATTAAATAAATACTTTTCTGGGTTTCACTTCTACTAAGGTGGGTAATCTCTCAAATTTGCCACATTATATTCCATTTGCAATGCCGTTGTTAATTTGCAGCTGATCTTTTAGCTTTTGCACAAACTCCTCACGGCCCATACTGGCATTTAACTTTGTAGATTTTACCCTTGAAATTACACTTGGTCTCCTCATCCAGAGATCTCTGCACTGACCTGTAGCTGAACCATTTATTAATTAACCTTCCCTCAATGCCAAGATAGATCTGAAATAGCCTGTTCCCTTGCTGGTTCCTCAACATACTGATAGAGAAAACCATCTCTCTCTTACACATTCCATGAATTCATCTTTACTATTAGAGCTAAGATTGCTTTGAAGAATTACATGCACCTCTAATTACTTGATTTGTACTATGCCCTACAGACAACTCTCACCAATCTCCTTGGTCGTTAATTGTTTCATAGTTGTAGCTCAACTAATTCTATTTCATTTTCTAAGCTAAGATTTGTTATATTATGCCCTATGCCCAGGGTTACTCCTATTTTTCCAGTTTATCCATCTCCTCTAAAAGTTAAATAGAGTATATTTAATTCTCATTCTTGGTCACTTCAGTAAAGGCTATTAGATCATACCTATTTATTTTCTGGCATTAAAAATTGAGTAGAAATATTAACTGCATAGCATACAAAAAATGAAGTAAACGCAGTGAGGCGATAGAACCTTGGCAATTGCAAAATAAATTTTCAGTTATCACATGTTTAGCTGAATTTTTGTAAACGCTTCTGGATAGAAGTGTAAAACACACATACACATATGCTCAAAGATCACCTGTTAAGTCTTGAAGAGCCATCTCTTCCATGAAAGGGCCTTGACTTTCAAAGTGTCTCCTGGTGAGAGAAAAACATTATTTAGTTTCATAGTTCATATGCAACTTTCCCTTTTGCAGATTGTTAATAAAAGGAGAAAATACTTTTAGATTATTTTTTACCCTAAACACTCAATTTTTTCAGCGGAAGGGGCCTCCTTCTTACTAATTTTGAGATTCAGTTCCAGTTACAACAGCATTGCAAGAGTACACAATCCGATGCTTGCATAGATAACCCAACTTGAATGACTAGTTAGTGACTAGATTGGACCATATAACCAAATGAAAAACTCTAAACCAATTGGATGCAGATCAAGAATCAAACTTGGGACCTAGCAACTCCACGCAGTGCCTCCTTTGCACAAATTGTCTAAGGTTTTAAATGCTTGCGTAAGAATTCTGTAATCAGTCATTTGGGAGCACATTATTGAAATAGTTATCCATAAGCTTGGTCAAATGGCTCCACAGGGAGGCACTCTTTGCAAAATCTGAACTGATTCAATCAAATATAAAAAGTGTTCAAATACAATCTCTTGACCTTCTCTTGTAGACATAGCACAGATGATCCCCACTTTACCGCCAATTGGGTTATGAAATTAGTTATTACAGAATTCACAAACCACCCAAATATTTGAGACACAATATTTTTTTTCCTCATTGAATTTCTGATGCACATGCAGATGGAGTTTCTTCCTATGGAAATTGACTATTTCTAGGAACACAACCTAGGAAAGAGCAATAGAAATCAGGAAAGGGCCAAAACTTTGATCTTGTGTCTTCTGTTCCACGATTTAGTGGCATGTTCGAGAATTACTATGGGTACAAGGGTGTGGCGGTTACGACAAGAGACTAACAGCCTGGAATGCTGGATATATTTAAACAACTAGAATACAGTCACAACACAAAGCCATTGTTAGACCAAACCACAAATACTTGGTGTCTCTGGGCAGCACAGTAGTCAGTGACCCAGCAAGAAAGCATGTTTCTCCCCACAATTTAAAAGGCCCAATGAACCTCTTGTAGGATTGAAAGACAAGCATGACAGGCACTGGACACATGCACTCACGAGTTATGGGGTAGAAATATGTTGGTTGTTACATTGACTTCACTGGAACAAAATATCAGGAGAAAGTACAATACACTACTGGCGATCCCAGCATTATGGGGGTGGGGGGAACTACAATACAGGGATCACATCACCTGTGCACAATGCAGAAAGTATCTCAAAACACTTCCTCTGGCAGCTTGTTCTATATTCCCACCATGCTCGGTGTGAAGAGGTTCATATCACATCTTTCCCTTCTCACTTACACCAATGCCCTCTAGTTCTTGATTCACCTGCCCTGGGAAAATTACATGACTATGTGCCTCGTGATTTTATACATCTCTCTGAGATCACCCCTCAGTCTACTACGGTCCAAATATACATCCTATCTTGCCCAGCCTCACCTTACTACTCAGTGCCTTGAGTCCTGGCACCATCCTTGTACATCTTCTCTGCATTCTTTCCAGTTTAACGGCATATTTCCTATAGCAGGGTGACCAAAACTGAACACAAAAGTGCAGCCTCACCGATGTCTTGTGCAATTGCAAATGCTGTACAATTGTGACTTATAATGTGGGGATCAACGTAACATTGCACTGGTGAAACAGTTAAGAATGGCACAGTTCAGTATTGGTATTGGCTTATGATTGTCATGTGTACAGAGATGCACTTCTTGAGGAACCTTTTTAAAAACAACAAAAAGCATTGAACATTTTTGAATTGAGTTCAGATAGTTGAGAATTTTTATACAGAGGGTGTTAAGTGCCTGGGGTGCACTGCCGGGAGTGGTGGTTGAGGCAGATACGCTAGTGGAATTGAAGACACTTTTGGATAGGCATATGGATATGCAGGAAATGGAGGGATATGGATTATGCGGTGGCAGATGGGAATTGGTTTTGGCACCATATTCAGTACAGATATTGTGGGCCGAAGGGCCTGTTCTTACGCTGTACTGTTCTATGTTGTTCTTATTCAAAACTGTTGAGGTTGCTGAAACACGAGGTGATGGGCAAGATTAATAAGAGTTTCTGGATTGTAGAAACAGAAAGAACATTGTAAATTCAAAAAAGAAAACTGGTAATAAGCTGTGAATATATTAGACCAGAGAAGGCAAGTGCCAAGTGCATGGCCGTTCTTAGTTGGTGGAGCGATTTGTCTGGTTAATTCCGATAACGAACGAGACTCCCACATGCTAAATAGTTACGCGACCCCCGAGTGCCTATTTCCTTCGCTCCATAGATGCTGCTGCACCCGCTGAGTTTCCCCAGCAATTTTGTGTACCTGCCAAGTGATTTTGTCAGGTTCTACTTATGTGCCATGTACAACTGACTGCCGGAAACTTAAATGGTGCACATATATTGGTAGAAAGGATGGATTTGGAAATATTAGTCCATCCTTTCTGCTTGTGATCTGGACTCTGTGAACTCCAATACTGAGAGTTCAGAAATGCACTGCGTGCCTTGAATGCAGTCTCATCACAAATGATTGGAACATTCAGAGATAATAAAGGATAAAGATAAATCACAAGATTTCTGCAGTTTGCAAGATGGATGAGCCCACAGAGCATGCTCAGGAGCATCTTACTTTCAGAATGTGGAACAAAGCCACACAGACCAGTGACGAAATAGGCTTATCCCCGCACCGTGCAAAATCAGGCCATTTCAACCAGTAGAATAGTCAGGATGGTGGAGTTAAATATACGAGCACAAGAAACAGGAGCAACTCTGCAGACCATAACTGTCTGCCATTCACAGCTCACAGGTGACACTACCACAGAACATTTTCCCGACCCCCACCATGCCCCTCGATTCGGCCAAAACCACTCAGATGCACTTCACAATAGAGCATTTGCAGTGCAGAACTCCATAGATTCGACGTTCTCATGAATGCAGTTACAAAAAATGTGCATAAAATCACTGTCACAGGAATATGGTCAAACAGTTTGATTGACAGGGAAAAAGAATCAAACATTTCCACTCCTGCCGTGCTCTAACACGGTCATTATATAGATGTTCCACTGCTGGAGAAGTATAAAATATGGGAACGCAAAAACAAAGCCAAACTGTTCTTGAGAACTTGGGAAATGCTTCTTCAAAAACAGTGGAAGATATCTGAATTCAAACCCACCAAACGCTGCTGTTAATTGAATTATAGATCAGGGATTGAAAGTGTTTTTTCAAGTTGTGAGGAAGAAAGGGACTGAAGCCAAAGTTTAAGGGCCTGTCCCGCTTAGCCGAACAGCCGAAAAATAGGCTGTCGCCACATGGTCACGACGTGACGCCTGTATTGTCGTGAGCGGTCTCCTCAAGAGTTGTTACTTATTTCTTGTCGCCGCTGGATTTTGAAATGTTCAAAACCTCCCAGCGACAAAGGGCTTGACATTGCCTGTCTTCTCCTGTGGTAGGTGCTGTCGTAGGTTGTCGCCAGGTGACGTTGGTTGTCGCCGGGTCATGACCTCGGTGAATTCCATTGGCAACAACCTACGTCATCCTACGTCAACCGGCAACAGTTCCAGCGTCAAGAGGAGTATTCAGTTGTCTTCGTTTGTCACCGACAGGGTCATAGCTTGTCGCCGGTGGAGGTAGGTTGACTTCAGGTGTCGCAAGTTGTGGCCTGTGTGGTTGAAAGATATCGTAGGTGAGGTCGTATGTGGATGTCCCAAGTCGCGAGGAATTGTGTCGCCGGTTGATGTAGCTTGTCGTCGACTAGGTGGTCGCTTGTTGTGGGGTGGGTGCATTTCCGGCGTCACGCCGCAACAGTGACTGTCGCCACAGTTGGCTAAAAAATCGCCTAAGTGGGATAGGCCCTTAAAGCATGGGATAAGGATACAGGATATCATAACCTCAATGAATGACAGAGGAGCCTCTAAGAACTTACCATCCTCCTACCTTTTCAATGAAGATTCAATTGTGATATGAGGCGGTTTGTTGGAACAGATTGGGACAAGCCTTTGAAGGAAAATTAATTTTATCTTGAAGGAAGATTTAAATATAACTTTGTAAAAAGCACCATGAAATGCCTGTTATTTACTTCCAGTGACACAGAGGTTGCAAGACAGAGGATATTTCCACAGTGATTTGGAATAGAACTATGGGCTTGGTTACTTTGCAGATATTGGAGGAGCAACTTGGATACTTGACCAACAATCCAGAAATGAGATTTGAATCACAGTTATAGAACTTATATTTTATTAATATGGAAATTAAAAATATGACAATTTACTATTAGTAATGCAATTAGTAAATTATAACACAAAACAGGATTGTCCTAAAATCCCATCTCGTTCACAACAGGGAAGAAAACCGGCCATCCTTGCATATACGGCTCATTTGTGATTTCGACCTGCAGTAATTATTCTAGAATGCCCTCTGATGCAGCCCAACAACCTAAAGATAGGATCAAAACCTGAAGTCTTGTCACATCCAGTCATGAATGCAGACAGACAATTAAATTGGTAACCCTTCCATTATTTCCCCCATCAAAAATACCTCGTCCTCAAAGATGACAGGGCCAGCACATGAGCATTTCAGATAAGAAATGTTTGTAATCATATCCTGCCAGAAGTGCCGTGTTGAAGATCCATCTGGGATTATTTTTTTGAGATCCCATCATCACAGTAACTAGCCTGCTGCCAATTTGGTTTACTCCATGTGAAGCTACAGAAAGCATTTAATAAGATGCTGCAAAGGATATTGTGGAAAATAAAGAGCACATGGGGTAGAAAGTCATATAATGGCATGGATAGTAGATTAGGTAACAGGAAATAAAGTAGCCCAAAATGTTTCTTTCTGGTTGGTAAAATATAATGAGTGGTGTGCCACAGGCATTGGTGCTGGGACCTTTTTACAGTTTATGTAAATGGCTTGGATAAAGGCACTCTTGGGACAGTCACTAAATTTGCTGACAACACAAAATAGATATGAAAGTAAGTTCCATAGAGGGTACTAGAATATTAGAAAGGGATTTAGATAGGTGAAGTGGATAGCCAAAGAACTGGCAATGGGGTCTGTTGTGGGAAAACATACAACAAAGGTCGTGGAATACCAATATGCACGATTTGCAAAAGACTAATATTCTGTGCAGTAAATAATTAGATGAACGAACACTGTTATTGTTTATTGTTTAAATGGAACTGAATACTGAAATAGGAAGGTTATGTTTCAGTCACACAGGATTTGATGAGATCACATCCATAGGACTGCATACAGTATTGGACTCCTTGTTTAGGGAAGGATGTCACTACTTTGGAAGCATTACAAAGAAGTCTTGCTGTACATATCTCAAACGGGCAGATCATTTCATGAGGATAGGCTAAATATCCACAGGAATTAGATGAGTGAGAAGCGACTTGATTGAAACATACTAGATCCATAACAGGGTTGATGTGGCAAGGATGTTTTCTTTAGTGGGAGAATCTGAAACTTGGGGAGACTATTTAAAAATAGAGTAACCATTGACAGAGACAATTGTGAATTGTGAATCTTTGGAAGTCTCCTCCTCAAAAAATGGTGGAAGGAAGATAAATCCATAATAAGCAAAGCAATGAATGGTTAAGTGGTAGGTGGGAATGTGAAATGAGGCTGCAACTAGATCTACAATGATCTCAGTCAATGGAGGAGCGGATTCAAGGGGGCTAGTTTGAGTAGTACTTGTAGTAATTGGTTGTTTCTCTGAGGCAGTGCAAGGTGTAGATGGAGTCAACGTGTGTGGGGCTGGGGGGGGGGGGTTGCGATGGATCACCTGTTGTACTGGTGCATGCTCTGCCTCGATAGCACTGAAAACATATTTGCTGCGCAACTATTTATCACCTTAACAATGTTATTGTCTTTGCATTCTGCTCGCCACCTCTGCACCCTCCATCCCCACTTCAGCTTTATGCCATCTGTAAGCTAAGAGATGTTTTATTTAGTCCCCACATCCAAATCAATGAATATCGTGAATATTCAGGACCCATTTCCCTGAGGCGTAAAATAAAAAACTCACAGTAGCTGGAAATCCAAACTAAAGCAAATATTGGAAATACTCAGAAGGTCAAACTGTATCTGTGGGAAGTCTGACAGTGAGAATTTTGTATGTTTCTCTGAAACTTGAACATGATTTAGACAAGTTGGAAGAAAACCAAAGTTAATGTTTCAGGTGGAAGAATGTTGAGTATTTCTAACAGTTACTGCTCTTTACGTTGATTCATGGGGCACCCTGTACACCAGCCGGAAAAATACCCATTTATTTCTACTCTGTGGTTCATATCTTCCCCCCAATTCTTAATCCATACTGGTTTATTATCTCCAACCCCATGTGCTTCAATTTTGTACACCAACCTTTTGAGCAGACAAAGTATTTTAGTGTATTAATGTCACTTGTACCAAGGTACAGTGAAAACTTTTTTGGTGAGTGCTATCCAATCAGCGAAGACTATACGTCATTACAATGAAGTTGTCCACAGTGTACAGATATAGGATAAAGGGTATAATAAATATATTGCTAACCAGCACAAGTGGGAAATGAAAGTCAAGAGTATGCATGGATCAGTGGGTGAAACAATAGATAACTAGAGTACATTGATACAATAGAGGCTTATTTTATGAATATATATATATATATAATGAAAAAAATCTATTTGTAAATATCCTGAGGCTTTGCTCAGATTCAGGATCCTAGATTATCATTCTACTACCTCACTCTCCATTTTAAGGAAGAATTGTATCACTTTGTTCTCCAGTCAGTTTCTCAACATAGTGATCTAACCAGCACAATATTACAGCCAATTTGGTTTAAACAATCTATGTGCAAACCAGTCACCCATGTTGTACCCTTCTTCATCCTTCAATTCTTAATCCATTCTGGTTTATTATCTCCAATCCCATGTCTTCAATTTCCTGTTTACTCCATCCCCGACAGTATTTACTATTACTATCTAGGGTCCTTGATACCCCTCAACAGACCTGAAAATCAGTATTTTGCTGAGGAAATCAGTGTTTTTATGCAGTGCCATTTTGCTGAAAAATGTTGTTTTTTATGTCATACTCATGTAAGAGTACAAGAATGCATAACTTTGCTACCAACTGACATGTCTTCTGCACACCTTACTTGACAGTGCATTAATTGCCATCTCTTTGTATAGTGCTGTTTGAACGGCTGCTTCCTGCTTTTAGCACCAGATGATGATGTAGAAGCCATTTTGGAAGCCTCCCACTCCCTCCCTCGCTCCCTCCATCCCTCCCTCCTTTTTTCTCCCTCCCTCTCTTATTCCTTCCCTTCCTCTCTCTCTCTCTCCCCTCTCCATCCCTCCCTCACTCCCCCTTGAGCCCATCCACTGTTCTGTAAAATCAAGGCCAATCCCAATGTAACTGCAATCCCACTGGTAACCTTTCACCACTAGGTTTATCCAGAATTCTACCACTGCCTGAAAAATAATCAATGGTTCAACTTCCACTGAGAAAGAGAATTCCAAAGACTCATTGTTATACGAGAATTTTCCTGAACAGTCTGTGACCCAAAGCGCTATGTTTAAAGCACATAGTGCTATGGACCTTAACATATATTTTAGAACCCACAGAGCTTTGTTTAAATACCTACGCATTAAACTGACAGTGCTCTGTTTAAACCTGGAGCAGGACAGGCAGCAGCTCTGGAGAGAAGCGGGTGACGTTTCTGGTTGAGACCCTTCTTCAGACTGAACTGAACTCCATGTTTAAAATCCGTATTTAACAACACAAAATCGTACATCCTCATTCTAATCACATCTCCGTACAAAATACAGAACATCCGTACTACTTGGCAGCTCTGCCTCAAACACTTCAGGTCTTTCTTTGCCCCATCTGTAAAGATATCCCATATGATTTTGCTGAGCCACTGTTCTTTCGCATCATTGCATTCTCCTTCACTAACATGGCCACCCACCTCCTTCAGACTGGAGAAGGGTCTCGACCTGAAACGTCACCCATTCCTTCTCTCCAGAGTTGCTGCCTGTTCCTCCAGAGTTGCTGCCTGTCCCGCTGAGTTACTCCAGCTTCTTGTGTCTATCTTTGATGAGGTAGACAGAGTAGAAATGTCAAATTCTAGAGGGCATTGCTTTAAGGTGAGAGGGGCAAAGTTAAAAGAAGAATGAGGCTTTTTTTTTTACACAACGTAGTAGGTGCCTGGAACTCACTACCACGTGAGGGGGGTAGAAGCAGATATGATAGTAACATTCAAAATGCAATTGAACAGATACATGAACAGGCAGAGAACAGAGGGATATGGGCTGTGCAAGCAGATGGCATTAATTTGAACGGCACGGACACAATGGGGAGAAAGGCCTGTTCTTGCGCTGGACGATTATATTTTGCCCTAACTTCTTGCTCAAGCACCCTTCCCCGACTTTCTGGTTTCACCCCCGCCCCCAGACATCATGAGTCAACCTTTCTCCCCCCCCACCCCCCCCCCCCCAACTCCACACTGCGGACATTAGTCCTGGACATATTCACGAGAAAGATTAACCCTCTACCCTGTCTATGCCTCGTAACTTTGTAAAGATCTATCAGGGAGCTCCTCGGCCTCCAACACTCCAGAGAAAACAATTAAGTTTGTCCCACTTCGCCTTGTTGCTAATACACTCCCAATTCAGACAATATCCCAGTGAACATCTTCTGCACCCTTTCCAAAGCCTTCACATCCTTCTTGTGATGTGGTGACCAGAACTGCAAACAATACTCCAAATCAATTAATCTTTCTTTTCTCCTGTCATCAGGTCCACAAATGGTATTTGTTTGGTGTCTTTTAGTATATACACTAGGCATGCAAAAAATAATTCACAGGCACAAGTGTGATGTACAGCTAATTTTCAGGCCACTTCAAAAAGAAAATGAAATAGCAACCAAATTACAGAAATCCTTTGGATGAAAAGCCTCAATAGTCTAGTCTGTTTCGAGAGGTTAACTGACAGAGCCACTGACAAAGTAAACAAAATGGCTGCACTTAATCCTTTAAGTGCCACAGTAGCCTTCCCGTGTGATGTTTTGGAAACATTGTTCACACATATTAGAGTTTTTATGCTCATCAATTTTAAGTCAACCTGGCCCTGAAGTGATTATTTTTATTCCTCCTAGTAAACTTTGATTACTTCTGCTTTAAAAAAAATGGATGCGCTTTGTAAATCATATTAGCAGGTTTTATTTTTATTTTACCGTATGAAGGAAGAAAACCCCAAACCTTGGATGACGACGACTTGGAAGTGAGCATGCAAAGACAAAAGCTTTCCTCAAAATTGCAGCTCTAGGTACTCTGCAATAACACATTCACCCGTGAGCCACACACAGTAAGCAACCAACTGCTTCAGCAGGTACATTGGTTGGGGACGTTAGAGTGATAAGGGTCAAACCTGGGTAAAACGGGAATAGCTTAGATGGGGCCTCTTGGTCAATATAAACGAGTTGGGCCAAAGGGCCCGTTTCCGTGCTGTGTGATTCTACACTTGTATCTTGGTTGCATGTTAGATACTAATAGAATCCTGCAATTGACAAAACAACTCCCAGAGCTGATCAAAATTTGAACAAGTCAAACAAAAGATTTTTGGGGGAATGATAGAAACTGGCTGTGAAACAAAGAAGAAAGGAAAGGGTAGATAATAAATGCCTCATCTCCATCAATCCATTATCCTTCATCTTAAACATGGAGCATGGCAGGGTAGGGTAGGTTAATGGACCAGCACTCATGCTCTAGACTGCTGTTGCAGAAACACGAGTTTGAATCCCACCAAGGAAGTTCATGAATTTAGATTCAAGATTTTAAACTCAGATTTATATAATTACAAGCCCAGACACTGTTGCCACAGACTACTGTTAAAAATACCTTTGGTTCACTGATGCCATCTTACCTATAGTTGGTCTACATGTAACACCAAACCCAACAAATGTGTTTTACATTTAACTCCTCATTCAGTTCTGGATCAATTAGGGAGGAGTAATAAATGCCAGCAATGCGAGTGAATGAAAAAACATAAATGCATACGGTAATAGGGGATATACAATGAGTAGTGGCGAAAGGGAGACTGGGACAGACTGTGACCAGTGAGTGAGACATGATCAGATTAATGTATAAAGGGATTAGAAAAATGGCATTCTACAATCACTCTTGGATGTAAAACAATCCATATTGTACAAGAGAGTTAAACCTAAAGTTGTTGTAATTGATATCATAAAAGGTACAAATTATACAACAAAATCAGACCCATACTTCCTGAGTCCTGCAGGCCAAGTGGAAATCAGTCAATCTCCCAATGAAATGAGGCATGCAACATTAAAAAGCCATTGCATTCTTTTAATTAATGCCATAAATACCAAATTAAAAAATGTTTACTCTACCCACTTCAACCACGACAGTCACTCGTTGCCACCATTCGGATGTGTAGGTGGTCAATTGGCCTGAACTTGGACATCTCCCTGAAAAACTGCACGGCAGTGACTGCTCTTCTGATCTTTCTTCATATCCTTGCAAACTTTTAATTTCTTTTTAGAGTATTACAGTTGAACCTCCAACATCATTTATGACAAATGATCCCATGAACTATGCGGTGGAAGATAAAAACCCGACTCATTTCAATCTTTTCTGGTTGTCTTCTAATATTTCATTACCATTTAGGAAGTATGTCTCACGGCTTACCTCTCAAATGTTTGGAAAAATCTACTTGGACATTAATTTTTAATCATTAACATTCCCTGATCCATTGAAACGGAGCCATAACATTGTGAGCTTATCATAATACCAGGAACACCATTTGTGTATTGGTGGCTCGAGTATCAATTCCTTGCTCTCTGCTTCCTATTCCACAATCAGAGACTGAGAGGTAAGTTCCAGTATTCCACACAGTATTCTTCGATACTGCTGAAGTAAGAACAAGAGGGGGGCTTACCGTCTCGCAAAACTAATCAGATGAAGCTCAAACTCATTTCGCTGCTTTTCATAACCCTTATCAGAGTTGCTAAACAAAGGTTTATAAACGACCAATGATGACTTTAACTGCCTTTTTTGTGGGGGACAGGGTGAGTTGGGACACGTGCCATGGGGCGGGGGTGAGAGGAGCAGAGAGGATAGATTTTTGGATTTGTGATGCAGCTTCTTGGTATCATCCTGAACAAACTGCCTCTAAATTTGTTCTCTGGTTCTGGTCTCCCCTTACCACAGGAAAGAGCTAATATTTTCCTCATATTAAACAATTCCAATAGATCGTCCCTTAATTATCAACATTCAAGTGATTACAATATTTGAGCATACAATCCATCCTTGTTATTTGTTTCCCAATTCTGTGAGCAAAACACTTCGCAATCTCTATCTTTAAGTCTTGTGCCACAAGTCAGTCAGCAACAAAGAGTGACATCAGCTCACCATGAAAATATAACATATCGACTAAGAGCGTCATAGATATAGCATGAAAACAGGCCCTTTGGCCCATCAAGTCCACGGCAGCCATCCAGCATCCATATATACCAAATCCACGGTAATCACATTTTTTTAAATATTCCCCTTATTCTCATCAACTCTCTCAAGGTTCTATCACTCATTGGCACCAAGGGCAATTTACAGTGGTCACTTAACTCACTAACCTGCTCGTCTTTGGGATGAGAGGGGAAACTGAAGCATCTGGAGGAAACACCATACAGTCACAAGAAGAATGTGCAAACACCACACAGACAGCAGAGATCAGGACTAAACCCGGGTCCCTGGCATGAGGCAGCAGTTCTACTGAGTGCACACTGTGCAGTTTGGAAATCTCTGGCCCACAGCCTCTCAAAGTAATGACACTGCATTGGTGAGCACAGGCCCTGTAGAAGCAGTGGAGTGAACACCTTACAAACTACTTGACTACTTGCAGCTCCTGCCTAGTCTCTAGAACCAAACCAAACCAACCAACCACACCAACCAAAGAACCCCACAAAATAAGAGCAGAGGAATGACATTTTCGACACAGTGGTTGCCCATTTGGAGCACATTCATGGAAGCCTGAGAATTTGGAGTGAAAAGTTCAGGACCACAGCAATTGAGCATCTGCTAATGCGAGATCAATGTAAACCTTGGGAAGGAATTGAAGACAAAAAATAATTTAAAGTGCCAATTGTAAAATCCCATCATTTTTTTAAATTAACTGCGAGCTGTTTATCTTGGAGCTTTCTTAAAAGTTTGCCAGACTTTTGGTTTGGCCAATGCAGTGCAAGAGTTGTGTCTTGCTCCATCTTACATAAATTCAACTTGAGTGAAAGAAAAAAAAGATTATCAAGATAAACTAGAACAAAATGTGGCACCAAGCCAAACATGCAGAAGAGTCACCAGTCTAGTGATCCGCAGTGTACTAAGGTTTCAATTCCTGAGTATTTCTTCTGGGATGAGGTCAGGGAACTATTGATGAGGTTGGGTGGAGAATTGATAAAGGAGAAAGCACAAGTTGGCCAGATCTTATCCACAAGTTGGATAAGATTGTTAAGGGTTTGGCACGCTAGAGGCAGGAAACATGTTCCCGATGTTGGGGGAGTCCAGAACCAGAGGCCACAGTTTAAGAATAAGGAGTAAGCCATTTAGAACGGAGACGAGGAAACACTTTTTCTCAGAGAGTGGTGAGTCTGTGGAATTCTCTGCCTCAGAGGGTAGTGGAGGTGGGTTCTCTGGATGCTTTCAAGAGAGAGCTAGATAGGGCTCTTAAAAATAGCGGAGTCAGGGGATATGGGGAGAAGGCAGGAACGGGGTACTGATTGGGGATGATCAGCCATGATCACATTGAATGGCGGTGCTGGCTCGAAGGGCCGAATGGCCTACTCCTGCACCTATTGTCTAGTGTTTATCTCTTGAGGTGGTGTTTGTGAGCTTGGTAAAACTGCACACTGTTGAATGTAGGTGACATCCATGGTTTAGACAATGATCCCTTGGTCAAGGTTTGACTGCGTTGCCTTGCCACCAGCACATAGTTAAACGGCCCTGGGTTACACGCTACCCAAGGTCAGCTGGCCCAAACGGCCATTTGGGCAAGGTGGGGGATATGGTGGTATTAAGTCAGGTCACACTGGAAAACGACAGCAAGAAAATTGGAGACTGTGACAGTGAGGTCAATTGAGGGAAAAAACATCAAGTGACTGGAAGTGTTAAATCATTCATAAAGTGACACGCAGTGAAACTTGGTTTTCTCACCACTGAGCTTAGGTCTGAGCACCTAAGTTTGGGGGACTCTTATTTTGACGCGGAGGTGGGGCTTCCCGGCGGGGTGTGGGCCGCGGCGAGGGCTCGCCTCACCAAGGGAGGGGCAAAGGAGGCGCGAGACCCGGGACCCCTCGCTGCCCACCCGCCGGGCTCACTGCGGCCTGGTCCCCTCAGCCCGTACCTGGGCCTTCCCGGAGAGCGGCTCCCCAGTGGCGGGGCAGGCAAGGGGAGGGGTGTGGGTGAGACACACGGGTGGTCCCTTTAAATCCACTACAACTTGCTTAAACACTGTGTATCGCACTTACCAGCGATCCGGCGTGTCGACCCAGCCTGGACCCGGCCCGCAGGCGTCCACACACGGCCACCAACAACGGCCCGTCCCCCGCCAGCAGCGGCCGGGAACCGCGGGCACCGACCGAGTAAAGATCCCGGCACTCGAGGTGGACGGGCGCGCGGCGCATGCGCGGGCTCTCCCCTCCCCGCCCACTCCGTCGCCTTAAAGGGACAGAGACGGACACAAAATGCTCAGAGTTACTCAGCGGGACATGCAGCACCTCTGGAGCGAAGGAATGGGTGACATTTCGGGTCGAGACCCTTCTTCAGACTGAGAGTCAGTGGAGAGGGACACCAGAGATGTGGAATGGTAAGGAGTGAAAACGACAGATCGACGTAGACGCTGTTCAAAGAAAACCCGCTAAGTTTCTCCAGCATTTTTGTCTACCAAGGAAAAGTAGAACGCAGGACTCAGTCTGAAGAAGGGCTCGATGGTGTATGACCCGCTGGGTTAATCCAGCATGTTGTGAATATCTTCGGTTTGAATCAACATCTGCAGTTCCTTCCTATACAGAGAATGGTACATCGTTTGCTGAGGGGAGGGCAGCGAGGGAGGGACGGAAAGCAAGGGTTACTTAAAATTAGATAAATCAATAGTTATACCGCTGGGACCGAGGCCGAGCGAGACATGCTGCTCCGCTCCCCAAGGGGTTAGGGAAAGCGAGAGAGTGGGACATGTTGCCCCTCGCTTCCCCTCCCTCCCCCCTCCCTCCGGGGTCGGGACCGCGAGCACTTCTCCGCGCTCTCCGAGGGCAGGGACAGCGCTCTCCTCATGCTCTACCACTCAGGGAAAGAGGAAGCGCCCTCCTGGTCCACCGGGATAGAGAGAGCTCTCCCATCCGGATTTGACAGCGCTCCTCCCGTGCTCCACCCGGGGGAAGAAGGGACCTCTCATTGCACTCTACCCGGGGTAAACAGCGCTCTCTCTGCGCTCCACCACCCGGGGGAACTCATCCTGCGCTCTAACCGGGGAAGACAAATCTCTCCACCCGAGCATATAGACCGCTAGGTAACAACCCGCTCGGTTAAATGCAGAATACTTAAGATTTCTCTTCATATGGAGTCTGCAACAGTTTCAGCACAAACCTCTAACATTTCAAAAGTCACTTTCAAAAGTGAAATGTGCACTCAGTGTGAATTAATCAAACGGATAATAACTTGTGGGCAAAACGGAGGCAGATCATTTGGAGGGTGGGTAACTAAAAATACAGATTTTAAACCGAGCGGACAGTAATCCACAAGGACTACACAGTACTGAAACTGTTCGAGCTGTACATATGCGCGACTTGAGACTCCCTGGACCCCATTTCATTTTGCCTCATCGATTAATTTCCATTTATAACATAAAGTAAGCATTAATGCTACAATACCATACATTTTCCCATGTTATCAGAAAAACAGCCTAGAGCACGTTTTGCAAAGACTTGAGAGTGATTACAGAAAAGACACACACACACACAACTTAGTCAAAAGGAAGCATGGATAGAGAGGATCAAGAAAAGGAATCGCAATAGTCCTGAAGGCATAGCCACCACTGGTATAGCGGTTGGGGTCAGACAGATGCAAGTTATTGGCGTTAGAGGCACAAACAACTTGGAGAGTTGTTTGAGAACTTTCCAGAGATAATTGGCCACAGGTAGAATGTTAAATACAATATCTTCTGGTAAGCAGAAACCATTGCAGATGAAAAATAACAAAGGTGGGGAGGATCTTATATAGGATAGCACATAGATGTAGGATCTTGGATGAGGTTCAAGAAGGTTAGAGATGAAAGCAGTCAAGGCAAGTTAATGATCAAAATATTGAAGGAGGTTTGAACAGTAATAGACTGAGGAAGGTGCAAAGGCAGGATGCAACAGAGATTAAAATGTACAGCTTCTATGTCCAGCAAATATAAATGTAGAGAGTTATTGTAGGGGGGAGGGGGAGGGGGGGGGGGAGTTATGAAGAAGCAGGACTTTTTTCCCCCAGTAAATCAAAAGCATGTTCATTATCCCTTCGGGAATTTCATCAGGCTGAGGATCTTTTGTTCTGCCGATTATTTTTTCCCCTCAGTGAAAGGACCCTTGGGAGAAGGAAACTAAAAGAAAAACCCATGATCAGTTCCACCCCAAAGGTAAGTGCTTGCCTGAGTACTGAGCTGATATGACAGCTGTGACTAAAGCAATCCCACCCTGTCAGATAAAGTGCAAGGATCTGTCACAGCAGCAGGGCAGAGGAAAGAGGATCAGAATAGTGAAGAAAAAAATGAAGCTCTTTCAATCAAATGCTTAACCCAACAAGCAAAACATTTTTTAGTCTAAGTCACGTTGGTAAATTTAAACCCCCAAAAACATTCTCCTGGAATAAACTTTTGCTGAGTTTGCAGATCTCAATCAGAGACAATGTGTCTGTAGGGAGGAAACATCAAAGATTCTCACTCCTGATTAATTCTGAATGATCACTCCAAGGAGATGGTCCATTTTGAATGACAAATGAGCATGTTTTAGATTGCCATGATACCCTCCCCCAAATCCCTGCTGCAAAAATTAAAGCAGACTCGCAAGAATGAAGCCAGAACTGGTGGAATAATGTCTCAATACCAATCTTCGGAAAGTGGTTTATAATTGCTCAATTGGCTTAAAAGTTGAAAAAGCCAATGACTGATAGCAAAGGTGACAGCAAGTCACTGCAGTGATCTGCTATGGGTGGAATGTTTCATTCTGCTGTGGGTGAAATGTTTCATCATCCGAGTCCATATGCTGACCAATGGCCACTATACTCCTCAATGCATAGGGCAGGCGTATGCTTTCCCCACAGTGCGTTACTTCCCCACCAACCTCCATGGCTTTTCTTTCCTATGTCATCCAGCTATTTGCTGCAACGTGACTGAAATCTCTATGTAAGTAGATCCAATTGACCTAGATTCTGCAATTTAAATTGGTTATTGCAACACTATAGTTCATGAGAACAGAAAAGCTTCAACTATCCTGTAGAATTTGATTTCCCAACCTGTAATCCGCCAAGGAATCGATACAGTCCAGGATAGGAGAGCATACATTGTAGCAAAAACAGGTCACATGGCCCTCAAACCTGCTCCCCATTTAGTAAGAACATGGGTGATCAGATCCTGACCTTGGCTCCACGTTCCTGTTGTCCATAATTCTCTATTCCCAAATGTATTTTTGGTCTGGCTCAGCCTTGAGTGAATTTGCTGACTCTGCCTTCGTAGTCCTTGAATTCAGAAACTCAGGAGAAATTTCCCATTTAAATCTGAGCGATGCTCTGAAATCCTAGTCGGCTGCCGCCACCGAGCAGTGGGGTGCAGGAGTCAGGTGAGCGGCCCGCGGTAACTGGTTCATCTCCGCACGCCGCTGGAAGAACATGCTTCTACTCCCCGGGTCGGGCGCTGCCTTCTCGACCCCGCTGCTCAGTGGTGGCCGACACGAATTCCAGAGCATCGCCGATGCCTCACATCAGCTCCTGATCCCCCGCCGACTGTCCGGATAATGTGACCGACGTTGGTTGAGCTGAAGATGGGATCCAACCACTCTCACAAAACGCCAGTGGTGCGGCGAGGACGAGGACGTTAAGAACACAGTTCACGCAACGCAAACTTTAGGTCATTTGTTCCTTACGCACGCGGAAATCCCCGCTCCCATCCATTCCAACCATGGCACAAAAGTCTAATTTGTAGGAAGTCTGAAGGAGGGTCTTCTATCCAGAGGTCCGCGGACGGGAGTGTTGGATGGGAGCGGCAGCTGATTAGGGACGAGACGCAGGTCTGCACCCATGCAGCGGCACGGCTGCCGAGAGTGTTTATCCCAAGTGACCCATGACCTGTGCATGCGCAGTCGGAATACCGAACTCGCTTATACTCAATAATTGCCCGTCATTTCACCTGCCGACATGTTCATGTATAATTGATATCAATCCAAATCAGCCATACCCTACCAGACCATCACACAAACCAACCTCCCTTCCATAGACTCTATTAACATTTCACACTGCCTCAGCAAAGCCACCAGCATAATCAAGGACGAGACTCACCCCAGTAACTCCCTCTTCTACTCTCTCCCATCAGGCATGAGGAAGTGTGAAAACACACACCTCCAGATTCAGAAACAGTTTCTTCCCAGCTGTTGTCAGGCAATTGAATCATCCTAGCAACAACTAGAGAGCGGTCCTGAGCTATTTATCTCACTGGAGACCCTTGGACTATCCTTAATCGGACTTTACTGGATTTTATCTTGCATTAAACGTTATTCCCTTTATCCCTGTATTCCCTTTATTATGTATCTGTACACTGTGGATATTTAAATTGCAATCATGTATAGTCTTTCTAATGACTGGTTAGCAATGCAATAAAAGCTTTTCACTGTACCTCAGTGCACATGACAATAAACTAAACTAAACCATGTCTTGCCAATCAAGTGTTATCCAGATGCTTCCTCAATTGGTCTCTACCATATTCCTTAGTTTCTTCTCTATATAACATTTACATTATACCACTCCATCTAATTTCACTGTAATATCATATACACTTAACAGTTTATGCTTTATTTCTCGACATTACTGATTAAAGTTTAAAAAAATCAAAATACTTTGAATTTAAAACGTACGGGTTGGAAACGGGTGCGTTGGGGGAACAGACCCAACGGGTCTGCACTTGGTCCAGTACTTATTAAAAGTCTCATCTTGTACGTGTGTATATGTGGTTTTCTTTACATCATCGCAAAATACTGCGGGGTAACAATTACATTTTACATATTCTGATTGACATATTTTCCCCTCTTAGGCCGAGAACCCCTTCACTGAACATTTTACGCTTTATTTCTCGACTTATTACTGATTAAAAGTAAGTAGGAAGTTTTAAAACATCAAAAGACGTTGAATTTAAAACAACCAGCTTTCACTGATGACGTCACAATGGCTCGGCTTGCAGTGATCAGCTTCGTTGAAGATTTAATCCTACATTTCACGTTATTCGCGATTAAAGTTTTAAAATTGCCAACTTTAACAAGATATGTACATATTCTGATTCACATTTCCCCGCCCTAGGCAGAGATCACCTTCCCTGAACATTTTATGCTTTATTTCTCGACTTATTACTGATTAAAGTTTTAAAA
The DNA here is from genome assembly GCF_010909765.2 of Amblyraja radiata. Classification (NCBI taxonomy): domain Eukaryota; kingdom Metazoa; phylum Chordata; class Chondrichthyes; order Rajiformes; family Rajidae; genus Amblyraja; species Amblyraja radiata. The sequence continues at coordinate 20,145,838 of NC_045984.1, forward strand.
AAATCAAAATACTTTGAATTTAAAACGACCAACTTCAACTGATGACGTCACAATGGCTCAGGCTTTTCACCTCACAGGAGGGTGAATTGCTATTGCAACAGGCAGGGCAAGTGCAATTGGGGGCTACGGGTACGGAACGGGTGAATTGGGGGAACAGACCCAATGGGTCTGCGCTTGGTCTAGTAAACAAATAAAATCTGATACCCACTCACAGAGCTAATGGGATGTGTGAACAATAACTTGGCCAAAGCAGTATTTTATTGGAGTGAACAAGTCAAAGCTAAAGAAAGCAAAATATGCAATTGAACTGAACTGCTTTGAGGAAAACTGTGGATATGCAAGACGTCAGAATTAAGGACAGAGATTCTTTGGTGGGGTGGGGAGGAATTTGGACTGAAAGGTTATTAAACTCATACCGGACGAGGAAGCATTTGAAGTTAGGAAGAAAATTTTAAAATTGAGGCTTAGCTAATTTGAGGATCTGAGTCAACACCATAGGCCAGCCATGCAGAGGAAGTGAGTGAAAGTGGAAATGTGGATTAACATTCGGGGAGAGCTCTTTTTAAGGTTACATATGGCAGAAGATGGAAGTTGGCCAGATGTGTGTTGAAGTAAATCAAGCTAGAGATAACAGAGGCATTGATGAGACTTTCAACAGCAGTTAGGCAGGGAGAGACAAAGGCCATGTTTCAGGGATCGAAGGGAAAGCAGAATTGAAAAATTGGCAATCCTAAACAAGATATTTTAATTATTTTTCTAAACAGAAATAAAATAGGAATTTAACATTTTACTTTTAAATACTGTGTATAAAATTGCTTTCAGAACCTAGCCAGAACCGGAAAAATTGAAACAGAAATTGGAATGAGCACACCTTTTATATATTTGTGCAAAGCTTGCAAATGAAAGCAAGTTGCATAGCATGTCTTGGAGCATCTCTCTGCAACACCTTTGTGGACTGATAGACACAAAATGCTGGAGTAACTCAGTGGGACAGGCTGCATCTCTGGAGAAAAGGAATGAGTGACGTTTCGGGTCGAGACTCCATTCCTTCTCTCCAGAGATGCTGCCTGTCCCACTGAGTTACTCCAGCATTTTGTGTCTATCTTAGATTTAAACCAGCATCTGCAGTTCTTTCCTACACACCTTTGTTGGCTGGATGCTTTGTCGAGAGAACTAGGAGGCGAGTCCTCCTGGCCACGTATCAATAGTATAGTATACCTTACCTTATCACCCCCATCTTTGGTTACTATCTCCACTCCTTACCCACACACCTGACTCATCTACCATTCAACACTTCCTCACTAGATCCACCTATCACCTTTCAGGTCTTACCCCACCCCTTCCCTCACCTCTTTCTACCGGCTGTCTGCCCTCTACTCCACTCATCTGAAGCAGGGTCCCGACCTGAAAGGCCGTCTGTACTCTCCCTCCATTGATGCTGCCTGACCTGCTGAGTTCCTGCTGCAGTTTGTTTCTATGCTAGAAATACTCAGCAGTTCAGTCAGCACACCGTGTAGAAAGAAAAGGTTAACGTTTAATGTTGATGACATTTCATCAGAATTGGGCAAAGTTAGATATAGTCAACATGAGGCAGTGAAGTGGGTGATATAGAGAGAACTAAACTTGTGAAATAATGGAAAGTGGGTAACGAAGGCAGATATTGCAATATATGAAACACCGAAAGGTAACTTGCAGATAAAGCAAGCATTGCGGAAGCCAAAGAGCACGTCGGTCTTTACTGTCAGAGGGTCAGAGTACAACAGCAAGTCATTCCAAACATGTACTGAGCAGTTTGTTTTACACACAGTGAGTTATTAGAGTTTGAAATGCACAATCAAGGTTGCTATAGGAGGCAAATTCAATTGCAGCATTAGGGGAGCTCGATCGGTACTTCAAAAATAGTTGCAAGGCTCGGGAGTGGGCCAAGTGCCCTTGTAATGAAGGCCAAATGGCCTCCTTTTACACCATGAAATTTTGTTGAAATTGTGAAATCACATCCATTTGGTGAGAGCCTATCAAGAATATTGTCATAGATTATATAGCACGGGAACATGCCCAAGCTGACCAAGATGCTCCATCAACGCTATTCATGTACCTGGTCGTGTCTTTTACATGTTGTTTTAGTATCTGTGCCTCAACTACTTCGTTTGGCAGCTTGTTCCATATACCCACCTCTATGTGGAAAAAGTTGCCCCTCAGATCTAGCGTTTTATTTATTTTCTCAAGAAAGGACATATTTGTTTTTGAGATTATATGCTGCAGAGTTGTCCACTGAGGAGGGATTGATTATCACTCGCCTTTATTGAATTTAAGTTTGAGAGGTGACTTTGACATCATGGGGCTGTGGTCTGTGGAGCTTCTAGCCGCAGGCGTGGCCTTACTATCCGAAGCCTGGGATCCCTTGCCGGGGATCACAGGAGAAGAGCTCCGACTGCCAGCCTGCGGCCTATAACATTCTAAAGCCGTGGTCTGCGGAGCTTCTGGCCGCGGGTGCGGCGTGGCCTTACCATCTGGAGCCTGGGATCCCTCGCCAGGGATCGCCGGAGAAGAGCTCCGACCGCCAGCCTGCGGCCTATAACATCCTGAAGCCGTGGTCTCTGGTAGGAAAGTGCCAATTTGGGACCTCCAAGCCGCGGAGTGTGTTTGACCGTCCCGACGTTGGAGTTTCAATCATCCCGACGAGAGGGCCTGTACATCCGGCCGTCCGTAGAGGCGACTACGGAGGGGTTATGGCCCTGACCACGGGTGAACAAGGAGGACTGGCTGAACTTTGTTGCTTTCCACCACAGTGAAGAATGCTGTGGTGGGTGTTTGTGTTAAATTTTATTGTGAATTGTGTGTTATTTTTAAGTGTATCGCTGCTGGCAAATTGATTTCGCTGCACCTTTGGGTGTATGTGACGAATAAAATTGACTTCGACTTTGACCTTATTCAGACAGATAAGATGCAGATAAAATCTGTGTGTAGGAACTGCAGATGCTGGCAATACCAAAGATAGGCACAGAATGCTGGAATTAATCCACCATTTTCTGTCTATCTTAAATACAGATAACCTGTTTCCTCAGGATGGAGACAGCATATTGATATAGGTCTCAGGTTGAAGGCTCAGCTATTTTGGAGTGTGGAAGAGAAACATCCTTTCACAGAATTGTAAATCTTTGAAACTCTCCATGGGTAGGAAATTAAGTATGCCACATGATTTACCATTGGACTGGGCACGCCACTATTTCCTTTTGGGATAAATATTCTTTAAAAGGTTCTCTTACACTGGACTCTGACAGAATCATGAGCCCGCCAAATTTTTATCATCACCACCCAAAGACTGTAATTGCCTGACGAGAACTGTGTGCATGAACTAGCCCCAACGACTGCCCTGGAAGCCATCGAGTCAAACATGGAAACAGGCTCTTCGGGTCAACGGGTCTGCACAACCATTCACCACCCATTTATGTTAATCCCATTTCATTCTCCCCACATATCCATCAACTACCATTAGATTCTACCACTCAGCCATACACAATCAGCAATTAACAGTGGCCAGTTAACCTACTGACCCACACATATTGGGATGTAGGAGGAGACCAGAGCACCTGGAGGAAACTCATACAGTTGTATGGAGAACATGCAAACTCCATGGACAGGATTTTCCTGGACTCCCCGGAGCCAAGGCAGAGCAACTCTATTGGCCACAAGCTGAGCAATGTATCATTCCCAGAAGTAAGTTATAACTCAGTATTGGAGAATGGCACTTTCTACTGTAGCTGCAAAACTACACCTTCACCAGTGTTAATCTAACCAGGGAATAGCAGGTGAAAGTCCAATCAAGGGTACCCGGACATGGCGCCGAGGGACGAGAAGCCGAAGCAAAGAAGTGGAAGCCAAATAACCGAATGGAAACAAAGCCGAAACGGCAACTAACCGAAAGGGTGGGACGCCTAAATGCAAACTAACCGAAAGACTGCGTCGCCTAAAAGCAAAGTCACCGAATGCCGCTCTGCCGAAATGCCACCTACCCGAAAGGCGGCGTCGCCTACAAGCCTCTGACAGCCAAACATCAATAATGATGTTTAAGAGGCTTTAAGATAGGCACATGGAAGTGCCAATAATGGAGGGATATGGATCATGCACAAGCAGACGAGATCAGTTTAACTTGGCATCATGTTCGACACTAACACTGTGGGACACAGGGCCCATTTTTGTTGTGCAGTTCTATGTTATGTAACACAGTTGCAGATTCATGTTTCAGTGCACGTGCAGCAGCAGCTGATGAGCGATGGATCTGTTCCTGACATTAATAGAGGATTCAAGGTGAGAAATTGTCAAAACATAAAGGAGGTTACAAAGGGTCAGAGTTAATTCAGTGGACAAAGACCTGTAAAATTGAGTATAACGGGAAAATATGAACTGTCCATTTTGGCAGAATAAACTAAAACATTATTTAAGTGTTGAGCATTTTGATTTACAGAAATATTGATATCTTTAGTGCATAATTCACAAAAGGCTAATGTGCAGTTACACCAAGTAATCAGTAAAGTGAACAGAATGTTATTGTATATTGTGCATTATATATAGTGAGGAAGATCACATATCAAATGCAAAGGTTGCGAGGTCATGCTTTAGTTGTATGGGACATTCGTGAAACCACAGATTAAGTATTGGTGTACATTGCTGGTTTCTTTATTTAAGGAAGAATGAAAGCAGTTCAGAGCAATTTACAGTATTGCTACCTGAATTGGGTGGGCTGTTTAAATAGCGATCGTTAGATATGTCTGGTTGGCTAGAGTTTAAACAATGAGTTGAAACATCATTCATCAAATGTTGCCAGGGCTTGAGATATAGGGAGAGGTTGGGCAGGCTGGTACTGTATTCCTTGGAGTGCAGAGGAGTGAGAGGTGATCTTGTAGAGATGAAAAAGATCATGAAGGGAATAGATAGAGAATCAAGAACTAGAGGACATAGGTTTAAGGTGAGAGGGGAAGGATTTCATCGTAATCTGACAGGCAAGTTTATCCACAGAGGTCGTCCGTGGGTATATGGAATGAGCTGCCCGAGGAGATAGTTGAGGCAGAAATGATAACAACATTTAAAAGACATTGGGACAGGTATATGGATATGAAAGGTTTAGAGGGATATTGGCCAAATGCAGGCAGGTGGGACGTGTAGATAGGGCACCTTGGTTGGCATGGACAAGCCTGTTTCTGTGGTGCATGACTATGATTATATCATCATGAAGGTACCTCCGGATGTGGATGGAATATTTCCACTGATGGAAGAATTAAGAACAAAGAATCATTGTTTAAAATGTGCATCATTGTTGCATTTAAGACAGGTCATGATTTTTTTTGCTTTCTCTCTGAAGTTTACAAATCAATGGAACTTTTGTCCTTCAAAGGCAAAGGAAGTAAAGTCTTTGATTATTTATAAGGGAGAGGTATAAAGAGTGTTGATAAACACAGAAAAATAGGTGCAGGAGTTGGCCTTTCGGCCCTGCGTGCCAGCACCGCCATTCAATACGATCATGGCTGATCATCTAAAATCAGTACCCCGTTCCTGGTTTCCCCCCCTCATATCCTTTCGCCCTAAGAGCTAAATCTAACTCTCTCTTGAAAACTAAAGGTTATCAGGGCATGCAGAAATGCAGAGCTGAGGTGAGGTTGAAATCAGATTAGTCACGATCTCACTGGATAGTGAAGCTCCTAATCTCATATGTTCAGACACATGTCCTGAAATGCATCAAAATGTCTCAGCCACTCAATTTGGTCGCAGGGACCCACTCCTCTGGTTTGTTTTCATTTTCCTGCAAATGTTTCCTTTTCAAGTACTTTTTGAAAGTTACAATTGAACCTTATTTCATGGTTTTCAAACAGAACGTATACGATCCACAACTCACTGCACAAAAATATTTTCATCTCTCCTAGATCAGAGTCAAACAGTATGGAAACAAGCCGTTCAGCATAACCTGTCCATGCAACCAAGATGTCCCATTTACATGTATTTGGCTCATATCCATCCAAATCTTTTCTACCCATGTACATTCCAAACCTATCTATCTGCTATACAAAACTAAAACTCTGATCATGTGCTCTTCCGGTTTGCGCGTTTTTTTCTATTTGCGCGAAAACGGTACGCGATAGCGCTACTATTTTTCGCCAGTTCACTCCCCGTTCTCCTGTGCTGCGAGTGCAATAAGTTTTGTTCCAATCGGTGGTATATTGTAAAAGTAAGTGAGGTATAAAAATCGTAAAAACCACGCTGGCACAGATCGATCTCCTCTCCTACCAGTCAGCGCCGCGCGGATTGGTCTCTTCTCCTGTCACTCCGCGGGACGGTCCAACCATTCCTACGCCATCGTGTCTTTACTGGAGCTGAGTATGGCCAACGGAGGTCTCCAACAAAACAATTTTTGAAGGGACGAGAGCGGCCCGGACCAGGAGAAGTCACCAAACGGAAAGTGGAGAGTCTGATCCCAGTGGAGAAGAGCACCCAGCACCCGCTGCGAGTCCTAAAAGCAATGCCATCACAACACCCCGCAGCTCCAGCCCCTTCCCCTCTGGTCCCCCTCGTTGGTTCCTGCAACTCAAATGCAGCCTCACCAACGCCTTGTACAACTGCAACATAAAAGATCTGCCAATTAATGTTAAACTGTGTCCTCTGGATATCGACCAGCAAAAACAGTTAGTCCAAGAAACTTTGGTTTTTCCTCGTAACAATGGTATATTTTCTCGTCAAAAATGGGCTTGCCTTCACTTTTATTTACACGTGGTGGCACTGGGCCAGTTGATTCTGAGATCATAAAGATGGTATAGAGGGGTTGTTGTGCCATTCTGGACAAAATATATTTGTCGGGACTCCCCATTTGTGTTTCTGCAGTATCTATTGATTGTCTTCCATTATCAGAGGACACCTATGCTTTGTGGCATGGGGCCAATTTGTAAATGAAACATTCTGGTGACGTATTACAGTGAAGTAGCCATTTTTTCCATTACATCTTAATCATTAGATCTCATGATATTGTTAGGAACATTGTAAATGGACTCCATTTCTAGAATTTCTGAGAAAACATGAAGAATAGAATCAGGCAGGCAAGGGGGAATATTCATCAGCACATTTTGTGAGTCAAAAAATATCTATTACAGAGGACTTCTGTGGATTTTAAATTTCCTGCACTTTCTCCACCTCCACACACAGACAAAAGGCATTTATCTCATTTGAAAAGAAAGTGTGGTGACCAGGTAGTAATTCTCAGCATTAGAAAAGCATTTAACAGGTTAGATGCAAATGAGATTAATTTAAGGGCTATAAGTAGAAGATAATCATAAATAAATCTAACAAAGAATCCAGGAGAAACCCCTTTACTTAGAAAGTGATTACAAGGTGGATTACAGACTGTAACTGGGGCAATCAGCTTGGCTACATTTAAGTAGTGTAGAGAACAAAGGGAGGAATATATTGATTGTCTGTGATAGTGCGGAGCATGTACATACGCACAGTCTCAACCAAGCATTAATCTGTGGGGTCAAATGTTCTGCTTCTTTGATGCGATTCAAAGGCTATCCCTGCAACAACATGGTCCTTCATCCAAGGATAGACACAAGAAGCTGGAGTAAATAACCGGGTTAGATAGCATCTCTGGAGAACCGAAATAGATGATGTTTCGGGTCGAGACTCTTCTTCAGACTAAGGGGAAAGGGATACTTGAGATATAGACGGTGATATAGAGAGATATGGAACAAATAAATGAAAGATGTGCAAAAAAAAACCCTAACAATGATAAAGGAAACAGGCCATTGTTAACAGTGGGCTAGGTGAAATCGATTTATAGACAATGAGACTCAACAAGACAATTTTGAAGCTAGTACAATGACAGGTGGGGGAGAGATGGAGAAAGAGGGGATGCAAGGGTTACTTGAAGTTCGAGAAATCAATATTCTTAACACTGGTTTGTAAGCTGCTCAAGTGAAATATGAGGTGCTGTTCACTGCAAGGATTAAGCTATGCTAAGACTTTTCCCCAAATTAAACTGTTATGATGAAATAGTGAAATATTGAAATGAAGGTAGAGACAAAATGCTGGAATAACTCAGTGGGACAGGCAGCATCTCTGGAGAGAAGAAATGGGTGACATTTCGGGTCGAGTCAGAAGAAGGGTCTCCACCCGAAACATCGCCCATTCCTTCTCTCCAGAGAAGCTGCCTGTCCCGCTGAGTTACTCCAGCATTATGTGTACCTTCGATTTAAACCAGCATCTGCAGTTCTTTCTTACAAATATTGAAATGAATTGAGTTAAAAGAAAAATTGAAGTTACCTTTCTAAAATTTTTTAAATATCACAGGAATAAGGGAGATAAAAAATGTATTTTAGCTGTAATATATCTGATAAACAGAGGAGGGCGCTAGTTTGTGAGATGATGGTTAGGAAGCCATAGCTCAAGATCAGAAACTAATTGTTTTGTAACAGTCAATAAGGTGAAAGTGTTTCCAGTGGCAGGAGGGTACGCTAACCAGATGGGACAGATTAAGATGCAGGCACAAGGAACTGCAGAATGCAGGATCATTAAGGTGAACAAGCTGCCGGAGGAGGTAGTTGAGGCAGGTACCATCACCAAGTTTAAAACACATTTGGGCACGTACATGATTAGGATAGGTTTAGAGGTATCTGGGCCAAATGCAGGCAGGTAGGACATGTGTAGATGGGGCATGTTGGGTCAAAGGGTTGCCTGTTTCCACACTATATGACCCATTGACTGGCAAAAGTGGATGGGGACAAAGAGAAACTAATGTCGGGTAAAGTTGTGCTGCCTCAAAAGATGTTGGAAGCAGATTCAACAGAATCCTTCAAAATCAAGTGGGATAACTATTGAGGGTTGGGGCGAGAAAGTGAGATTTAGAGCGGTTCGGAAAAAAGGATGGGACCAACTAAATAGATTTAGCAAAGAGAAGGAAGAGGTGATAGCCTGGATGGCCTTATTCTATGATCCGAAACAGAAACACATCAGTAACAAGGGTCAGGATGAAGTCTCTGATGTGACTGGCAGGCCGAATGCTTGATTTATTTATTTTCCCTCAATTTGCAGAGACTGGGAACTAATTCACTCCTGGCTGGTGAATGAGTGGAATTTTCCAGCTCTGACTCATCCACAGTAAGAGACGCCATTTGGCCACGCCTGTTCTGCATTCCCCAGTGTCTTTAAACCAGCTGTGGCTTTCGGCTCTGCAACTCAGGACAAGGGCGCAATGTGTCGCGAAAAACATTCTCATATGGTCCAACGGAAAACTTTTTGACAAACGTGAAGAATTTGCTGAATATGTTGGTCCTCTTACCATTTACAAGCAGCCATGTAAAAGTTAAATATAAAAATATAATCAGAGCAGTACTGTTTGTTAAAGCTCCAATGTTCAATTGGTGGAGCTAGTGATGCAGGAGATCAGATCAATAAAGATATTTTTCAGCTCCCCAGACGTTTTGTTGGCTAACACACCACCTGGCGTGATGTTCATACTGAGAGCAGGAACAATCAGCAAGCTCTTTGTCAGTCAAGCCTCTGCACCATAAGAATCGGAGATGAAGATATCATAAAAAGGAGGAAGTGGCAAAGGCTTGAGGTGAAAAGCATGTCAGATAAGAAAGATCAGAAAAGATAAGAGGGATGAAATGAAAGCCGATGGGATATGGTTGGAAGGGACGGGGGAGGAAGATGGGGGATGAAAGGGAAATGGATGCATGCAGAGTAGTGGAAAGGAGCATGGGGACTAGGGTGGTGGAAGAAACATGTGTGGACCAGGGTGTGGGTTGGGGGAAGAGGGGGGTAGGAGGGGTATTACAATTTAACATTCATGGGCAGAACGAGCATGTGTTCGGCAAAACATTCACCTAGTTTATGCTTGGTCTTACCAATTGCATCGGGAGACTCAAATGCCTGGTATATTTCTCAAGCCAGGAGACCAACAATAAATAGTTCAGTGAACAGTGCAAAACAACACACAAAGAACAGCAGAAGATGTTTGAAAATTAGGCACCATTCTTGTGTTAGCTCAAGATTACTAGCAGAAGCAGCACAATCCCACAGACAAAAACAATTAGATCAAAATGTTGCCGTCTGTCCACATCTCACTCCGAATGATGGTAGACAATTAAAGACTCAACAACATAAGGGAGCTTCATTGATAGCCTGTCTTCCACAATGGCTGAGCACAGTACGTGAGTGAAAAGAACAAAGCCATAGACAGAGAATGCTGGAGTAACTCAGCGGGACAGGCAGCATCACTGGAGAGAAGGAATGGGTGACATTTCAGGTCGAGACCCTTCTTCAGACAAAAACGAAAGAGTTTCCAAACACTTCCAGACAAGCTTCCATTGGCCCATCTCAGCCTGCTCTTGATATGCCCATTATCATGAACACATGGCTTTGGCTTTAGCTTTGCATGCTATCATTAATGTCTGAAAGTATTTACAAAGGCTGTGCAGCCTGAAAGTATCCAAGCTGCAATGATGTTGAGTCCGAGAATTAGCTGCACCTCCAGCCAAGTTGTTCTGGACGTTATGGAAAATTGCCTGTTGTTCCATCTACAAAAACCCAGACCAACCCAATATGGCCAAATAAGCCTCATTAGCCACCGTTCAATCATCTGCTAGAAGATGATGAGATCATTGACACTGCTATCAAGAAGTTACTTGGTTACTGGCCAGTTACTCCACAGCATGATAATGATCAAGTTCTATAGGCCAGTGCTGGGTAAAAACAAGAACTCTTCTCAGCGAGCAAAGACACAAAGTGCTAGAGTAACTCAGCAGGTCAGGCAGCACCCCTGACGAACAGGAATAGGTGACATTTCAGATCAGGTCCCTTCTTCAGACAATGAAGTGCAGATGGAGTTGATTGGAGAAGGGATGGGGAGGGAAAAAGAGGCTGGGTAAGGGTAGACTGGTCAGTGTACTGGACTAGACTACATCCACAACTCGAAGAGGCTTTATGGTCATGGGATAAACAAAGCATTATACTTTTAATTATGTAGCAGCACTCCCTTTTCATACAGTTGAGATAGAACCATCATGATATGCCCCTGGCTCAGCATAGAAAACATTAGCAAAGAAGCAAACCAAACACTGTACTCGGGCAGAATGGTCCACAAATCTGGATTCATAAGGATTAGTAAATGCATGGCAGTCAACTGCAAAGTCAAGATTTCGGATTTAGTCCACATTCGTTCACTCTTAGCTAGGTCAGCACTTGGATTATGAAATATCATCAAAACATTGAGCTTACCAGAGTGACCCGTGGTGGAAAACAGACACTTGGTCAGACATTGAGACACCGCCCAGCGATTATGTAGCATTACACCCAATAATCAGAGATGGAATGTAAATTTGGTAGAAATACCAGGGGATGGTGCTCACACCCAAAAGCTTATTGCAGTATATGGCAACACAGTCAGAACAAGGAAAAAAGTGAGAAAGGGAAATGTGTACAGGGAAATGAAAGGAAACAAAACCAGAATATTATGGAGTGGGTAAAAAGGAGAGAGCAAGATTTAAAAAAAAGTAATGGAATGACTTTCCATGACATTTGAACTAGAATTAAACCATCTCCCGAATGAACATAGAACATAGACAATACAGTACAGCAACAGGTCGGTTGGCCTACAATGCCTGTACTGCACATGCCAAGACAACCGACTCTCATCTGCCTGCACACAATCCATATCCTTCATATCCACGTGCCTATTTAAATGCCTCTTAAATGTTGCTATGGTATCTGCCTCCACCACCACCCCCTGGCACCGCATTCCAGGCTCCCACTACTTTGTGTGAAAAAAAAACATGCCCCTCTAAAAAAACCTCTCCTCTAAACTTTGCCCCTCCCACCTTAAAGCTATGGAGTCTGAAGAAGGGTCCCAATCCAAAACATCACCTATCCATGTTCTCCAGGGATGCCACCTGAACCGCTAACTTACTTCAGCACTTTGTTTATAGACCAAGTGGGCCCTGTTGGTCCCCGTCCCCCAACACAAGGGCGCTCACCCCGGAGACAGGCGCCCCTGGAGAAAAGTTGTTGGGTTAAAGTCTTTACCGTGACAACTACAAAACCTCGAGAAGCAATTACAGAGCAAGCAAGCTTCCCAAAAGATGCTCAATTGGAGGGTTCTTTCAGACAAACCCACCTTTCCTGGGAAGTCCACGTTTTAGCTGTGATTAATCCCATTCCTTGACCAATTACATCAATCTTTCCAGTAGAAAATATAACAAACCAGCTGGAAAACTACCCTCATGCGGAAACCACTCTGTAGCAACTATGCAGCATTACAATTGTGTCAGGATGGCTACCCAACCACACCGGTATCTAATCTGATTATGAAACGTCACTTATTCTGACCAAATAATGAGATTTCTTGGTTGATATCTCATTGTTACCAAACATTACTAAATGTTTAGTGTCTCATTTGGTAACAATCTCTTCTGGTCCAGTTATCAACCAGATACCAAACAAGAGCTTCCCTGATGATAAAATGGAGCAGAATGAGGAGTAGTGCAGTAGGTATAAAGATGACAAATCAGATAGAAGCCAGGCTGAATACAGATTGCCACAAGACAATGAGTGGACTGATAATATTCCAAAATCTCGGAGATTTAAGTTGTCATGCAAATAATAAAAAGACTGTCCAAGGGGGTATCAAAAAAAAACTATTTTACCCCATCTGTCTGTCAATCCCCCCACCCCCTCGCCTGTGTCTATCTATTACCTGCCACTCTCTCCTGCCTCTCCCCTCCCCCCCCCCCCTAAAATCAACCTTGAGGGCCACGACCCGAAACATCACTTATCCGTGTTCTCCAGAAATGCTGCCTGACCTGCTGAATTACTCCAGCACTTTTTGTGTATTAATCAGCATTTGCAGTTCTTTGTTTCTAAATCTCTACTCTTTTAATATCCTTAGCATGCACTTGTCTTCATGAGTACTCCTCTTCAGTGAATGTAAGAATAAAAACCATGGAGGTATGAACCAATATTTTCCAATTGTCCTCAAACACAGGGGCACTTCCAGGAGACAGGGGAACTGCAAATATGGTGTTTTCATAAAAAAAGAATGGAGTCAGAAACTCGCAGAGCCAATATTAGTGGTGAGGAAGCCAAGACCATGCATTAATCTTAGATGGCAACGGGACAGGTTAAGGAGGCGATTAAATAGATATTCATTATTCTGAGCTTATTAAATAGAAGCACGGAGTACAAAACACAGGTTGTGAATCTCTGGAAAACACTGGTTCAGCTACAATTGAAGCGTTGCTTCCCATTCTGGGCACTGCAGTTCAGGAAGGATGTGAAATCTTAGAGTGCGGAACAGAGTTACCAGAAATTTTCCATGTACGGGGTTCCATGTTTGTGAACAGATTCGAGAAAGCCGAGGTTGGTTTCCTTGGAGTAAAGGATGAGAAGGCGCTATAATTAAGTGTTCAAAGTCATTAAGGACGGACAATTATGAAAGGTCTAGACAAAACAAATAAAGCTGTTCAGACTGATGAGGGAACCGAGCATCAGAAAACACAGGTACACAAAAATGCTGGTGAAACTCAGCGGGTGCAGATTTTCCAGCATCTGCAGTTCCTTCTTAAACATCAGAAAACTCAGATTGAGTTGTATGGAAAAACATTTTCCATGCAGTACAATGATCTGCATGTCACCTCTTCAAAATGTGGTGGTAGGTATAGTTAAGAACCTACAGGGTTATGGAGAAGTACCAGTCAATGGGACAACATGGATTGGTCTATTAAAGTCCTGAATGGACTCAGTCTTGTAACTATTCTATGATATAGAAGCCAAAACTTGTGGTCAAAACAATAGACAACACAATAGGTGCAGGCGTCGGCCATTCGATCCTTCGAGCCAGCACCACCATTCACTGTGATCATGGCTGATCATCCACAATCAGTACCCCATTCCTGCCTTCTCCCCATATCCCTTGACTCTGCTATCTTTAACTGCTCTAACTCTCTTGAAAGCGTCCAGAGAATTGGCCTCCACTGCCTTCAGAGGCAGAGAATTCCACAGATTCACAACTCTCTGAGTGAAAAAGATTTTCCTCATCTCCGTTCTAAATGGCCTACCCTTTATTCTTAAACTGTGGCCACTGGTTCTAGACTCCCCCAACATCAGGAACATGGTCCTGCCTCTAGCGTGTCCAATCCATTAATCATTTTATATGTTTTTATAAGAAACATTCTTATAAATTCTTATATAATTCTTCTAAATTCCAGTGAATACAAGCCCAGTCGACCCATTCTTTGATCATATGTCAGTCCCGTCATCCCGAGAATTAACCTGGTGAACCTATGCTGCACATTGACTTCCCTCCAATCTACAGGAACTGATCTAGAGTCGAGAGAACATCAACTATTGGGCCACTTAATGGATGCAGGACATCTGAATTACATTACTAGTCCTCCCCAGGTTACATTAGGGTTCAATTCACGAGAACCGTTCTTAACATAAACAGTTCTCAAGTAGGAAATATGACCGCCAGACAATATATTTAAACAAAGGCAATGTGGAGATAATTCAGGGTGTTTAACTCAACCATGTAGATATTGATGCAAACTGAATGCCCACACAGCAGAAGATGCCTGCAACCCTGCAGTAGAAGATGCCTGCAACCCTGCAGTAGAAGATGCCTGCAACCCTGCAGTAGAAGATGCCTGCAACCCTGCAGCAGAAGATGCCTGCAACCCTGCAGCAGCTGACAAAAATCCATTCTGCCAGCCTCGCAAACTCTAATCACGTGTACAGGTTGTACATAACTCGGGTGTTTGTAACCTGGGGAGTGCCTGTGTTTAATTAGCTTTAGTCAAAAGCCAGAGCAGGTGCTGTTAACTTCAACGTATTCCCCAGTGCTGTTTGACTTGGCCAATGACAGAGAACTAGAATTAAACCATTGTGTCTGAGTGAACTGGCGAGAACAAAGGATTCCTGCCCCAGAATTAATAATGGAAACAATAGTTAAGTCAGATGGGAAAAGTTTAGACCTCGCACCAACGTGGACTTGTGATCGAAACTAAGGTTACATTATGATATTGAATGGATTTTTCCTTCAGTCCCCTGGAGTCAAGGAAGACCACAGTTCTAACGCTGTTGAGGGAGCCTGCGGATTCTGCCACAGGAGGTACTTGACAGTGTGGGCAGGCCAGCTGTTTGGAAGATGATGGTCTCCCATTTGCACAGGGTTTCTGTGTACTCAGTGATTGGATTCAAGGTTCTCAGTGCCATCTGAACCCCGCTGCTATGTTTTGGGCATTCGTGGGCCAAAGAGTACCCCCAAGTTATGGGGTTATTTCACTTTTCAAGGTGATGTTGAGAACATCCTTCAACCTTTATCTCTGTGGCAGAACGAGTATCTACTCGGTAATCGGGTGTCAGGCAAATGGAAGATATGACTTGCCCATTGAAGCTAGCATTGCTCTGAGACCCCTCACACTGTTAATAGGAAGAGCAAAGGGAAAAATACAGAGTGCAAAATATAGTTCTCACCATTTTGATGCAACATTTCCAGCAACTTAGACTGACTAGTACTTAATCAACACCTTTCCTATTTCTGCAAATAAAGGAAGTTAGTTCTTTGGTATGATTGAAGAACAAGCAGTTGCCATTGCCCCTTAAATCCATTAATTGGTAAGTTACATCAAATTTCTAGCACAGAAATAGGCAATCCAGTCAATGTTCAAGTTCACCACAGGTTAATGACACATAGTGGCCTCCTTCCATCCAACTCTCTCACTCTATCTTGCTGTTTCCTTATCCTTCATGCTCTACATAATGGTTTTCTGTAAATACTCCAACATCATTCATTTCAACCTTCCTGTTTGGTGGCAAGCAGCACATTCCAGCAGCCCAAAACATAACCTCATAATTCTAACAAAAGATCCTAACTTAAAAGGCCATCTGACATTCCTCCCACAGATGCTGCCTGACCCGCTGAGTTTTGCTGAGATTCCAACATCTGCAGTTCCTTGTGTCACCACATTCTAACCATTCCATAGATTTGGACAGGTTGCTGAATTCCTTTTGATTTATTAACATTTTGTGTCGAGGCTTGGTGCTGGGACCACAGCTATTTATAATATACATTAATGATTTAGATGAAGGGATTAAAAGTAACATTAGCAAATTTGCAGATGACACAAAGCTGGGTGGCCGTATGAACTGCGCGGAGGGTGCAGGGTGATTTGGACAGGTTGGGTGAGTGGGCAGCTGCATGGCAGATGCATTTTAATGTGGATAAATGTGAGGTTATCCACTTTGGTGGCAAGAACAGGAAGGCAGATTATTATCTGAATGGTGTCAAGTTAGGAAAAGGGGAAGCACAACGAGATCTGGGTGTCCTTGTTCATCAGTCACTGAAAGTAAACAAAGGTACACAAAAATGCTGGAGAAACTCAGCGAGTGCAGCAGCATCTATGGAGCGAAGGAAATAGGTGACGTCACCTATTTCCTTCGCTCCATAGATGCTGCTGCACCCGCTGAGTTTCTCCAGCATTTTTGTGTACCTTCGATCTTCCAGCATCTGCAGTTCCTTCTTGAACACTGAAAGTAAACATGCAGGTTCAGCAGGCAGTGAAGAAAGCTAATGGCGTGTTGGCCTTCATAACAAGATGAGTTGAGTATTGGACCATAGTGAGACCACACCTGGAGTATTGTGTGCAGTTTTGGTCTCCAAATTTGAGGAAGGACATTCTTGCCATTGAGGGAGTGCAGCGTAAGTTCACATGATTAATTCGCAGGATGGTGGGACTGTCAAATGTTGAAAGAATGGTGCATTTTCCATCCGTGGAGCTCGCTGGAACATATTGTTTCATTTGCCTCTGTAAATGAGTTAGTTGAGGATGTAAGGCGAAGGAAAGCAGAGACAAATAGCCTCTTCAAGCGTTGTAATGAGCAAATAAAAATTGACAAATTATTTAGTCCCTTCTTAACTATTCAGTCACCTTTTGCACGTACTGATTACATGATTTGCATTTATATACTGCTCACACAGAATCACACATCCAGGATTGCTGAACAAAGGCATAAGGACTCAGAGAAAAAGTCGATGCCAAGTTGTCAGTGGATAAGAGGTCAGCAGACACCATACAATCAGCGCTGTAGATGATGGAAAATGCTATTGGCTTATCACTTTTATTATTTTACAATGTAGGGGGCGATTTGGCCCAGCAATCCAATGCTGCCTCTTGAACCATTCCTATTGGTTCCCATTTGCCTATAAATGATCCTGTAACCCGTTCTTTAATTACAGAAACACTTAAAATCTTGTTCAGTTCGATAGAATTTATGGATGACTTCAAGGGGCAACTATCAGGAATGTACAAGAAGAGCACAACATGCTGCAGTAACTCAGCAGGACAGACAGCATCTCTGGATAGAAGGAATGGATGACGTTTCGGGTCAAGATCCTTTCTTCAGACTGAAGAAGAGGGGGGAAATATCATGAAGGATTTTAAACGCAGGAATTACATTTATTACAGGAATTGCAAATGGTTTACATTAACATCTGTGAAATGTAACTAATGCGGTTGTCACCAGTGTTGGCAAGCCAAAGGAAGGATGAAGGCAGGAACGGGGTACTGGTTTTAGATCATCAGCCAAGAGCCGAATGGCCTACTCCTGTACCAATTTTTCTGTTTCTATGTTCTATGTTTCTAAACACAACTTTTTAAGGAAAAACTACAACCGTATTTCCCAATTGAACAGAAAGGCCAGGTATAGAGGAGGGGCATGCAGAGGAGCCAGTGGAAGGAGAGTGACCAGGGAAAGGACTGAGGAAGAACCAGGGGTCAGTGATAAAGGCGACAAAAGGGGGTCAGAAAAGTGAAGAAAAGTGAAATGAAATCCAGAGGGCATGTGATGAACGGGGCAGGGGGAGGGAGTGATAAATGGAAATAGAGGAATCGAGGGGGGAAGGAGATGGTGAGAAAAATATTTGCGTACCTGAGTGGGGGGTGGGGTATGGGAAAGAGAGGAGATTTAGGGAGGGCTAGCTACTTGAAATTGGAGAATCCATTGCTTATACTGCTGGATTGTCAGCTACCCAAGCAGAATGTGAGATGATGTTCCTGCAGTTAATAATGCAATATGGCATTAATTCATAATGTAATATGACAGCTATTTCTCTGCTACTTTAATATAGTACCATAACCATCCAAATTGACTTGTCTTTGCTAAAATAGCAATAGAACTTCACCAAAATATCTTTCCTATCTGTAGCATTTCTAAATGTTATGATGATATTTTACAATGGACTTTATTATAATGGATTTTGGGCTACAAGCATGCATTTAGCAGCATTCAGAAATTCGCCGAGTTTAGGAGTGAGATCATTGTTAAAAAAATGTTCCTATGATTGGTGCAGATCGGGATAGCCTGTACCCCAGAGCAGAAAGATTCTATATAATATCTCCCCAAAATGTATCCAGACTTTTGGAAGAGCTCTGACCTTTGGAGGAAAAAAAACACCATTTGTACCTGGAAGATGGCACCAGAACTGGATGACTCTTTGCCTATTCCTTACAGGGAAGAATCAGGCACTTCGGCCCAACCTGCCCACACCTACCAATATGTCCCATATAAACTAGTCCCACTTGCCTGCATATCCCACTAAACCTGTTCTATCCATGCACCTGTATATTAATCCCTCGTTACAACGGACCATGGAGGGGATGGGGGAAAAATAGTGTTTGTTATTTTCAATTGTCCGTTATAACTGAGTACGGTGTTATCATTGTATAAATAGTAGAAACAAATAACTGTAGTTGTTGGTTAATACACAAGACGACGCAAAGTGCCGGAGTAAATCAGCAGGTTAGGAAGCATCTCTAGAGACCAGGTGATCTTTTGAGTCGTCACCCTTCTTCAGATTCTCGATCCAGAACTGGGCCTTGAATCCATGTAAGTTGATGGCAGGAGTGGCCGGCGTGCAGGTAGGGGTTGGAGGTGCGGCGGCAGGTGCGGCCTGGAAGTGTAGTGAGCCGGGGGTGGTGTGACGGCAGCCAGAGCTGCAAGCAGCTGGGGAGGCGTCGCAAGCCAGGGGTGGCGTGGAGGTGGGCTGGGCTGCAAGCGGCCAGAGTGGGAGGCACGAGCCGGGGGAGCCGTGGGCAGCTGCTGCAGTAAGCGGTGGGGAAAGTAGCGTGAGCAGCCAGCATTGTTAGCGGCAGGGGAGGCAGCGTGAGCTGCGGGTGGCATGGGGAGCCAGCAGTAGATCAGTCTACTGTTACCAAAATCCATTATAATAAATTCCATTGTAAAATATCATCATAACATTTAGAAATGCTACAGATAGGAAAAAGATTTAAAAAGGTAGAGTGATAGTACAGCAAACCCTTATTACCTTTTTAAATCTCTTTCCTTTCTGTAGCATTTTCAAATCTTATGATATTTTACAATGCTGAGAACTATATTCTGCATTCTGTATCTTCCCCTTTGCTATATCTTTTGTACTTGAGTGTGACTTGATTCTATTTGTGCATGGTCTGTCAGATCTGTTTGGATATCTAGCAAAACAAAGCTTGTCACTGTACCTTGGTGCCTGTGACAATAATAAACCTAAACCAAAAACAGGAGGATGGCAAAGGAAGCGTTGGAACAGTTGCGTGTGGAAGCAACAAAAGGAAGGTCGAGAGTTTCAACGACAAATAAAACAGGGATAACATGCACAACATTTAAGTATTTGGACGAGCAGCTAACTCGCCAAATAGAAGACTATGACAAAATGCTGCTAAATGGGATTTGTGCTGATGAATGCTTGCTGCTCAGCATGGACATGGCGGGCTGAAGGTCCTGCTCTTGTGCTGTACAACTCTGACTATTTAAACATTTCCTTTAATTAAGGAGCACACCTTCACCCACACTATCCAGCTGAGCACTGTGTAGCCAACCTGTGGTACAGTCTGCAGGTTTGACATTGACCTCTTTAGCCATTACAAGACTGGACTGGAAACCAACTTTAATCCAGGAACACCTTCTTAATACCAATCATTGTCCTAATCACTTCTTAATAATAGTTCATGGCCAGTTAATTGGGCTGTTGTTGCTGAAAAATTAAAAGTCACATCTCCAGATTAGACAACAGACTTGACTAGACAAGGGTCCAGTTTCACTAACCACCATTGTTCTCTATACAGCCTTTGCTTCCTGTCAGCTGACTCCTGTCACAATTGTATCACATCTTCCTGTGCAGAGCAGCAATGGTGGATACCAGACATGGCATAACAATACAATCTTACAAAATTCACAGCCAGAAAACTCCAAACTTTTACATTTTAGCTGAAAAGGGATCAGAGAATTGTAAAACTCTTGCAATTCAAAATGGCTAGCATGGACATGGTGGGCCAAAGGGCCTGTTCTGTGCTCCATAACCATGACAATTCAATAACTTCCATCTTTATACGAGGGATTCACATCACAGATCACTTTCAAACACAATCATTGTTATTTTCCATACTAAATACCGCAGAAATTTGGTCTTAATACTCACCCCATGGCAGTGCCAAACCATCTTCAGCAACTCATTATAAACAAACATTGCTTATGTAAATATTAGCTCCAATTATTTGGCTCCTGAAATTTAATAACGATGGCCAAGTTTGACAATAGGAAGTATTTTTGTTTCAAGACTTCTTACTGTGTACTCGAGCTTCCTAAATCAGAACTAATGTTTCTATAGTGAAACTACTAAAGCATCTACCCAACTTGCTCACCAAAAGTATTCAAACAATTCACAACCAAACAATTCCACAAGATAACTTCACAAGTTCAAATTTTTAAAAATAACATACAACAAATATATAATTATAGTTCATGAATCTGAAAATATTCCATTTAACTAAAAACTAAATTGAAATAAAATCATCATTAGCACCTCAAAATTCACTCAATACCACGTGTTATTTTCAATAAAAATTGGGGGGGAAACTTTAGCTTCAAGTTAAGCAATATAAAACTTATTTTGTCTCGTTTATGAATGTCAATGCGAGTTAAATTTGGAGCTTTACTATTGAGCCCCCCCCCCCAATTAAAAAAAAAGTTGACCAAGTTTCCTCAAACTCTCCCACGTCTGTCAGATCCAGCAGTATCCAGTAAACTATTCAACCAGCTTTCCTGCAGAGTGGGCCGTGCTCCAGCCTCCCCTCATACTATGAACAGAACGAGCAACGTTGAGCAGGAACTGTGTTGATACCTGGAACTTGGCAGATTCCTCCCTCCGGGGATTATTTGCTTTGTGGGGGTGGTGGAGGAAACTCCGGGCCGTGTTATGTCTTTTTTGTTCTTTAGTTTATTTTCTTCGTATCTTTTTTTTAAACAAAAAAAAAACCTTCAGCATCAACGCTTCATTGATGCCGGGCTGGCAGCGAGCCGGCACGGACTGCCCACCTATTCGACCCCGAGGCTTCACCAGCTGAGTTAGGCCTCGGGCTCCACAACCGTCATTGTATTTATCTTTTTTTATAACAAAAAGTTTTTTTTCCCCCAATGAGAGTCGATTTAAAAATAATAAATGTCGGGAGCGGGGGAGTCGAGGTGAACGGGAGGGGAATTTCTCTCCTTCCCCCCCGCTCCGTTGCTATGAGCGATGATCAGAATCTCCCCTCTCGCCACCGTAACAATGGTTAAAATGGAGGCAGACTTCCGGGTCTACCGCAACCTAAGTTGACAGCGAGCGGCCGGCGTCGTGACTGACAGCAAGGTGGTCAAATCAGGCCTGCGACCCGACGCCAGTTGTCCAATAGAAAATATGACAGTGGGCGGGTCTTCGTAGATCCCGTGGCATCCTAACTTGCTGGCTGGCGTGGGTAGGAGGCCTGTTGATTGATGTGATGGTTAGTCAATAGGAGAACCATCCTTTCCAGTGGTCCAATCGTCGAGGAGCATGGGCGGGACATTGTTATCAAGTTGGAATGACCGGTAAAAGAGGTGGGTCCATAAAGCAATCAGCTTCAACCTTGGCTGGAGTTGCCCAATGAAGAGCTCTGAAGAGGAGGGCTGACTTTTTCAATGGACGCCAGGCTTCAATTACGTCACTATCATGGGGAGAGAATCTGAGCTGATTGACATTATGATTGACCAATGGTGATTCTAGAATCCGACCCAGGAACCAATCCACGAAGCACGGAGGCGGGATAATAGTTTGCCTGGCAGAGTGCCAAAGTGTGGGGTTTCTTAAAGTGGCGAACAGGGTCTCTCCCCCTCATCCATTTGAATGAACTGTGATGGTGGCCAATGGTGGGGGTCAATAATTGGGTCAGTGCTTTGGAGGCTCTGTAGGTCAAAGTTGGTTTCCCCCTCACTCTCCACTAATATACCAACTTCATGAAAGTTCTCATGTATAATGGAGACACAATGAACTGCAGATGCTGGCATCTTGAGTACTGGAGGTACTCAGCCGTTCAGGCAGCATCTGTGGAGAGAATGGACAGACAACGCTTCTAGTCTGACGGGTCCCAACTTGAAACATAGGGAGAGGTTGAGTAGACAATGACTTTATTCCTTGAAGTGCAGGAGGATGAGGGGTAATCTTATAGAGGTGTATTGAGTTTGAAGAAGGGTTTCGGCCCGAAACATTGCCTATTTCCTTCGCTCCATAGATGCTGCCTCACCCGTTGAGTTTCTCCAGCATTTTTGTCTACCTGAGGTGTATAAGATCATGAGAGGAACAGATAGGGTAAAAGTATTTTACCCCGAGTAGAGTAATCACAAACCAGAGGTCATAGGTTTAAGGCGAGGGGAAAAAATTAATAGGGATCTGAGGGGCAAGTTTTTTTTTACGCTAAGGGTGGTGGGTATATGGAATGAGCTGCCCAGAGGATATAATTGAAGCAGGTACTATCACAACATTTAAATAGCATTTGGAAGGATAAGGGCGAAACACAGGTAAGTGGGATGAGCAGAAGGGCCTGTTTCCACGCTGTAAACTCTATGACTCTCACCTTTCAGAAGTGAGGGGAAGCTTTGGGTTGATGTGGCCAATGTGGGATCTGCAGTCTGCTGCAACTGATGCTTGACCGGACAGGGTGGGTGATAAGTTTTGTGTAGTGGTGGGTTTCTTCTGGAAGGAAGCAGTTGTGCAGAGGCAGGGAAAAATATTTGTTCCTGGCACAGACATAGTTACAGTGAGGTGCATGTGACTCCTTCTATTCCAGTGCCCCCATTGTTTTTATATAACTGGCTTAGTCCAGGGCTGTGAGGTTGGATAAGATAGCCCATTCTGTAATCAAGGCCGCTGGCATCAAGGGGTGGGATGGCTAAGATATAAAAAGTTCCTTCCAGTAGGTGCTGACAGCATCCCTGCTCTCTTCTGAACCTCTTCACAGAGTGGGCTGCGGGTATAGGATTTTTTTTGCAGACCAAGGGAAAATCTTTGTTTTTATATAGATATATAGCCATATACAAGTACAACAGGTAGTGCAAAGAGAAAAATACTAGAGTGCAGAATATAGTTTTAAATTAGAGAGAAAGGACTGTTCAGTGGTCTAATAATAGGAAAGAAGTTGTTCCCGAATCTTGTGATGCGAGGTTTGTATCTTCTGCCCGATGGGAGTAGTGGGTAGCGGGAGCTGGATATTTAATGAGATCAAGCTCAAACTTGCCAGATGATGTCTTCTTTGCTGAGTAGCAGTGGACAGACTATGGAAGCTCGAGCAAGGGTGACAAATGAGTAGGGAGAAAAAATACCGTCAGAGACAAGCTCGCTCAGTGGAATCCTATGCAAGGGGGGGGAAAAAAAATCAGCACGAGCATTAAAAGTTTAGATTTTGTGAATTTATTTTAAAAATTCCCTGATATATAGAATAAAAAACAAAAAAGTTAATCCAAATGTAATAGAAAGCTAAAAACACAGCGACAGGCAGGCTCTGTTTACATAGATTCATATTTACAAACCAACCTATCCCTGCTTCACAGCGGCATCGTCACTGAAGTAGGGAACTCCTTTACATCTCAAACATCTAGACATCTATAAACTATTGTAAAGGTTCAGTGATGCTAAAACACAAATTACGTGTTAACAAACCTGCCATAATTCTTAAAGGAACATAATTACATAGAAACTGGTTCACCAGATACATGATGTAGGTAGCTATTAAAACATTGTCTCAGTCTAAGAACACTTTGAATTGTCTGTACAGAAAATAAACAGAAGGGCCGGAAACAATAATTAATGTGATATCTAATGATTCTGGTAGACATACTTCTGGGATGCAGGTTGTAAGGCATGAGAGTTACTGCCCAGTTGCCTCCATAAATATTATTGCGTAGCACACAGTGTAAGATGATTGAACTTAAATATTAACAGGTGAATCTATTGTGTCCAGTTTACTGCTGCCTGAAATAGACAAGTCCCTAGTCTCGTTAGAAGCCTAGAGCAAAAGCACAAAATCTTCCGCTGAACCCCCAGCCAGTTTCAGCCTGCAGCATGATGTTAAATTTGAGAATGGCCAGAGCCAGAGTCCCTCACAGCCAGGATCAACCTTTGCTGCAGCTGTTCCTCAGGCAGTACAGCCTGTGGGTGACGAGCCAGGGTCAGTTAGCCCTGTCCCAGATACACACCTTCCAGGAGACGGGACCAGAGCTCTGCCTGGTGTTATTCAGGAGCTAGGTCTGCTGAGGCTGATTACCAACCAAAGGCAACACAGGGACTTTCCTAGACTCCAAGACAAAATTCACTGGGTCATTCACCTCGGTCACAGCAAGTATAACGAGGAAGGGGAGCTGAGCAGAGACAGAAGAGAAAGAAATAGTCAGACATAGAATGGCAAAAAGTGTAAATGAAGGGTGGGGTTGGCAGGTTACAAATCACTGGAGGGGTGGGCAGGGAGGGGATAATAAAACAGACCCTGGCTGCATGGTTTAAAGTGTCATTAACATAGCTTCGAACACAAGTGGACGCCACTGCACTGAAAGCACAGCCCTGACCTCAACCAGACCCCCTTCACTTTCACTAATAGGACTGCAAAAGCTTGGTCACATCTCCACACCACCCCACCGTTCCCTCTGGAGCCATGGCAAGCCTGGGCGAGGTCTCGCAGTGCTCTGGCCCTCCCCAGCTCAGACGAGTCATGTCTCGGGGAGGATGGCAAACTGGAGCTGATGGTCGATGAACAGCGAGGTGTTGAGTGAGGGAAGATCCAGGCAGGGTGGAGGTGCTGCTCCGTCTGTTCCCTGACCGGGGTATCCCCTTATGACATTCATACTGTGTAGTGTAGGAGTACTCGTCAATGTGCCTTGACTATGGTCACATCAGCAAAAAGTGTGATCTCCCATCTGACAGGCCAGGTAATATAAATACCCTCCTCACAGGGTAACTTGTGTTTATGTCGTAAGAGAAATATCAGCCATCTGATTCTATAAAAACATTCTTTAACTAATCTACATTTATTTATATAAAATATATCAATCCTTACCATGGATACATGTTTCTACATTCGTACCCACAACTCAACCCTTCCAACCAACACTCACCACAGGCAATCGATTCAGGTGCCCATGGGCTGAGACAGCTGTACCTCACTGTAACTTTGTCTGTGCCCGGACCACGTTTTCCTCTGTCTCCCTCCACAACTGCTTCTCTCCACCACTCTATCCACGGAGCTGGCTATGATTATTGGCCGTCAGGTCAGTACTACGACCCGCCAGGTCCAGACTTGTTCTCATGGGCAAGTCTAGACGTGGAGGGTGAAAGATCCAATCTCACCAGCGAAGCAATCTCCTCTTCCAGAGCCAATGAACACACAGCGGTAGATTGCAGGAGGAAGATCTCCGAACAGTCCTTCTATCTGGCCCACCGATTGAGGGGGTAACAATCGGCCAAGTGCTTGGGCTCAGGTCTCACTGCAAGGGCAGTATCCCTGACTGAAGAGGCATAGCCTCTGCTTGGACAGAAGCTGCTGTCATATCAGACAAGCTGCCAGTGACTGGAAGCAGTGAGCAACCAGTCAGTAACTGGCAATTTTGCTCACACCTGTGACATCTGGTTGGACAGCAGCATTTATCCTTACAGATAATTTTTCCAAAGAAACAAAACAAAACTGCATTTCTACAACTTCCTTCCCTAAGTGTTGTGGTGGCAAGGAGCACAGGGGAGAAATTTTAAATTCCATTAGTGAGAAGATGCACTGATCAAATGTTGACATGGCAGCAGTGGGTAAACCAGGTGGGTAAGGTTCGTGAGCCTGAGCTCACAGCTCAGTGTCAGCTGCACACCAGCGGTCTGGCCATCATTTGCTGTCAGTAAGGGCGATGACTTCCACCTCAATGCGATCACATGGATTCTGATCATTCCTGGCCCAACGCAGAGCAAGGCTCAGAACTGCCAGCTTGTCTTTGCTCTCCTCCACGCTCTAAATTTGAGGGGGAAAAGGGGAGATGGAGGAAGAGGAAAAGTGGAGGGGGCAAGAGATGGAAGGCAGAGGATGGGGAAGTGGAATGAGAAAGAGGTTGGGTGGTAGAGGGGAAAGGGGAGAACGCCAAGGATGGGTGAGAAAGCTGGGGTGCAAAGGAGAGAAAATTGACAAACTTAGGGCTGCATTTTTCGTGCAGTTGACACGTTGTCATTGTTACTGTTCAAAGCTTTGTCCAGTCCTCCTTCAGACAGAGACATACATACACACACACACACACACACACACATGGCTGTAATACATAATATGTCTGTGCAAACCTTCAATATTTGGGAAATGTTAACATTGCAAAAATTACAAAGTTATGGGTGAGAAGTAGATGTGGAGATTTCATCAGAATGACCATAATGATTTAAATATACAAACATTTGATTAAAGAAACATGAACTGTACAAAACATTGTTCGCGTTAATATCATGATTTGAACCAATACTCTCTCGGGATTTGCAATATGTATGATGCGGGGCTGAGAGCCGACAGGATTAAAGGAACAGAGAGGAATTTGATGCAAAGACAAGAGCGTTCAAGTTCTGTTCGAGGAATTCAGTAGTCCATGAAGTGATCTACTTTGGGTAATATGGTTCCAGCAACTTGCACAGGAGTGGTGCCACTCATGTTCTGACTAATTTCAGTTGAACAATACTTTGAGAGAGATTCCTGCAAGGTGTCTCAATGTATGTAAATCATGCGCCTGTCTGCAGCACCTCTGGTGATGACGATGATTCTCCAGGCCAGGAACCTTATCAGGACACCGGCGGTTCAAAAGTAGATTGAGACACCTGCAGGAGTCTCCTCCCAAAGCGTTATTTACATGTAATTGGGAAGGCCATCTATTTAAAAGCAATCTTTTCCGCTAGTCAATGAAAACAACACACGACTCATCCATACTATCAGGAATACAATGACACCCCGAAGGTGAAGACAAGACTCTTTGTTTACTGCTACCTCTCCTGTAGAAGTCGCAGCAGAGTGCCAAGCCATGTCTTATTTCCTGTAACAGTTGGGTCTGGATGGAAAGAGTCAAACTCCCCCGAGTAATATCACATAACAGCTGACTGGATCTTCCCAGGGAACGAACAAGTTTCATTATTTCTCAAAAAGAAACACGTAACTACAGATAACCCCAAAGCAGCCGCTTTCATAGCTCCTAGCTTCACACGAGGGTCAGGGTTTGATGTTGACTGGTTGAGACTGTTATTTGACCACCCTCTATCCATCCTCTATATACAATCTCATTCAAATTGATGTAATTATGTCTTAACTCACCAAACCCCTCTACCCACCAGCCCAGGTCGACAATGGCTCAAATTAAACAGAGCCTTAGTTTAATAAATCTCACCCATTTATACCCAATCCTCTCCCCCTCTGGGCCTGAAATCCTCTGAGCCCTGCAAAGGTGCCAGGTTATCAGCAGACTCTTTGCTTGTTGATTTGAAAAATGGGAACATTATTTGAAATACAAAAATATAAGTGTTGGTCAGTCAGAGAGTCTGAAAGGTGTTGTCAATCTCCCCCATAAGAATAATGTCTGTTCACTTAATTAATGAAACACCATCATCCTACTGGTAGCTTTATTTCAGCCAGTTTTTAAAAACGAAAATCCCTTGCATTATAATTTCTTCCCCTGTACAAAGGCACGTTGGTATTTCAGTTGGGCCTGATCTCCCCCTCTACAGCAACCTGCACATCAGAATGAGCGCAAATGCCTCTTGGGACCAATGAGTCTTCACCCTCTTGGTCTTTCCAATCACCCCAACTAGCTCAACGCAATCTTATAGCTACAACATCTGGAGCCGTTCTACACAGCCGCACACCCCACACCTCCTTAACAATACCGGACAGCAGCCACAATAATTCACTTCTGCTTGCTGCTTGCTTATTCTTGCCTGACCCTGACCATGTAAGGAAAGGAAAGTTCAAGAGATTCCAGTCCTTCATTAGTTTATTGCGAACACCCCCCCTCCTTTGTGACAGTGCTCAACGTTGCAGTGGTGCTGCCCAAGACATTCGCCGTTGGCCTGGCCAAATGATGAATGAGTGAGTGAACAAGTTCAGATTACATGCAGTGGCCATCACGGCGCTCACCCACTCATTCAACCAGCCGCAGGCACACACAGCTATTGCACGATCAACCTACGCAGCCACCTATTCCCCACATATGCACACATACCCATCCCCTCCTCCCCATTTCTAATTGAAAAAAAACACAGTACTAGAGTAACTCAGCGGGCCAGGCAGCTTCCAAATGCAGATGGGTATTGCTTCACGTGAGGACCCTTAAGACTGATTGTACTAGGGGAGAGAAATCCAGGCTTTGTCCTGTCCTCACCTCTTTTCCAGCTTTCCCCCCCGCCCACCAAAGAAGGGCCATGACCCAAAATGACA
Organism: Amblyraja radiata; assembly: GCF_010909765.2. NCBI lineage: Eukaryota > Metazoa > Chordata > Chondrichthyes > Rajiformes > Rajidae > Amblyraja > Amblyraja radiata. The sequence goes on from NC_045984.1 coordinate 20,174,649, forward strand.
CCTATCCATAGTTCCCAGAGATGCTGCCTAACCCGTTGTGTTACTCCGGCACTTTGTGTCCCTTTTTTGTAAAACCTGCATCTGCAGTTCCTAGTGACTAATTAGAAGAACCCTCGGTTGACTTGAGTCTCTTCTTTAATCTCAAAAAATAAAAAACTGTTGGAAATCTGAAATAAAACCCGATTGCTGGAAATAGGCAGCAGGTCGGGCAGCATATGTGGAGGAGAAAACAGTGTGAAATGATAGTCTACACTTAAGGGCAAGTGAAGACTTACTTCTGTTTCTCTTTCCAGAGAAAGCTGCTGAACTTCAGTAGTTTCAGCACTTTCTGCTTTTATTTTAAACATTAGCTTCATACAGCACACTGTAATTGGTGGAATTAAGTTGTGAAAGAGTCTACATGAAATGGAGATTAATTCTTGGACTGAGTTGAGCTGAGTTTAATCGATAGTAGAGTTAGAATCAATATCAATATAAAGAGTTATATGTGGGTCTGGATGGAAAGAGTCAAACTCCCCCGAGTGATATCACATAACAGCTGACTGGATCTTCCCAGGGAGCGAACGAGAGTTTCATTATTTCTCAAAAAGAAGCACGTAACTACAGATAACCCCTGGCGTCACTGGTCAGGGGCAAGGTGCAGATTTCCTCCCTCTCTGTCGTACTGGGGCATTGGGACTGTTCTAGTGGTGATGTGACTGTACCAGGGACCCTAACAGCCTTAAATACAGGATAAACACAAAATGCTGGAGTAACTCAGCAGGACAGGCAGCATCTCTGGAGAGAAGGATTGGGTGACGTTTGTGGTCGAGACCCTTCTTCAGACCAGTGTGAAGAATGGTCTCGACCCCAAACGTCACCCATTCCTTCTCTCCAGAGATGCTGGCTGTCCCGCTGAGTTACTCCAGCATTTTGTGTCTACCTTTGATTTAAATCAGCATCTGCAGTTCTTTCTTACAGCCTTAAATTCAACTCACATCTGAGAACTGCAACACCAATCTGGTAAAATGCTGTTTGGCAGCCAACATCTTCAGCCAAAGAAACACAGTTTAAAAGCAATTTTGTTTTGAATGAATTAAATTAAGACTTAGCTTTGAGCTTATCCTGTAATTTACCACATTGGTCGCTCAGTAAACAGCCAGGATTACTGGAACTGTGCAACTGCAGGTGGAAAGAATGAGAAGTGGAAGAGGATAAAGGAGAGGAAGGGGCAGGAAGAGGGTGAAGTGCACAGGAAGAGAAGCCACCTCCAGGCCATCTTCACTCCCCCCACCCCCATCACGACAGACCACCACTCTCAGTTTATAAATTATTTTTCTATTAGATAAAAGCACTGTAATAAATAGAACCAACTCACTGGATCAAATAGGAACAACAATACGTTTTTGGCAGGACCATCGGTTGTCCTGAAGTGGATCTGCGGGAGGGGGGTGGGGGGGCAAAATGAGTGAAAGCGAGCAATGGAGGGAGAGAACGTGTGCATGTTGGGGTGATGGAGGGAGAAAGGAGTCCTTGCATCAGACATGAGAGCAGAGAGGGAGGGGCAGCAGCTGCAGAACATGTGAACAACATGTATGGATTGGAGATTCCTGACTAAACAGCCTCAAACACTGGGCTACAGTAAACCAGCTTGGGGTCCAGCTCTCGCAGGGTCAGGTGAAAGCGCGATTGTGTGGACCCGTCCCTGCCACGCACCATCTGCAACGTGGTCACTAGCTCAACGTGCAGCGGATCCATCGCAAGCGACTAACAGTTGTCTGGGCAGAGGGTGCGGCCATTCTATCAAAATTAACAGGGAGCACTGCAAAATACGTCATCAGCACCAAGCTACTCAATTTAGCAAAGTAAATATAAATATACGCCGTGACTAACTCCTCCCCCAGTACTTCCACCATTCAGAGGTAGGGTAGTTCCCGCAGCAACCAGTGATGGCAGCGAGCATCCAGTGGTGAAGGGGTGCAGTGAGAGTACAGCATGACAGAGGTTGTACCCCTAACCGCTCCCAAACCCCCTACACTGGAGCTGGGGGAACAGGGGCAAAAATCACATGGTGCTTAGAAACAGGAGCAGAGAGAACATTACACGGAGCAGAGATTACAAACACGATTGGGATGAGGAGAGGTAATAACAATTCCTTTGGGAATCATCATCGACATCATTCAAACAAAACCATTGTTTTGCATCAAAGTCAACAGCCCAGCACACGGGGCCGGACTGATCTCCAGAGGGAAGCAGGTGAGAGTCTGGACCATGCCCGCAGCACTGCAGGCAGACTCCCTCGCCGTCTGCCTGTCGTTTGCCCTGCAATGATTAGGAAGCCAATTTCAAATCCCGTTTCATGTTTGCCTGGTTTGAGGGCGAAGGGTTCCACAGATTTACACCCTGGGTTATGTTCATAGCAGACTCGCGAGGCTGGTGGTCGGTCCATTTTGAGCTTGAAACTGCACAGGAAGAGGCCCGTCAGTCCACTGAAAGACAGAATGCAATTCACACATCACCGATGGGCAATAACAACACCGAGCCACAGAACACGTCTCAAACAATACTCTCAACTCCTTACATCACCCCCCCCCGCCCCCTCTGATCACCCGTGCCTGAATTCTACAACACACTGTCTCAGTGAAGTTACCGAATTGTCTCCATCAGCATTGTAACCAGTTAGTTCAATGGAAGACTTGAAATTACCATTATTGTACCTCAGTTATAAAGTGCCCTCCATAATGTTTATGACAAAGACCCATCATTTATTTATGGGATCCAGCTTTCTCACTCCTGCTACAAACATTCAGACTGGTTGCAGCCGGAGAAAGCCGGAAAAGCATTAAATGGTTAATCTTAAGTAGACAAAAAACGCTGGAGAAACTCAGCGGGTGAGGCAGCATCTATGGAGAAAAGGAGTAGGCAACGTTTCAGGTCGAGACCCTTCTTTAGACTCTTCTGAAGAAGGGTCTCGACCCGAAACGTCGCAAACTCCTTTTCTCCATAGATGTGGCCTCATTCGCTGAGTTTCTCCAGCATTTTTTTGTCTACTTTTGATTTTTCCAGCATCTGCAGTTCCTTCTTAAAAAGATTAACCTTGCATGGTAAGAGGTGAAAGTTGAACCTGAAGCTGGCCATTGACAGTAGTGAAAGCACAACCGAGAACATCAACAGTCTGGTTATCCAGGTGCTGTTTAAACACTCCTCTGGGAATAGTGCAAGAGGACTGTGTTGGGGGAAGCGTTGATCAGGCTGCATAAAGGGAAGCGGTAATCAGGCTGCGTTGAGGGATACAATACTTACATTGATCAGATTGTGTTCGGGGAGGCTGCAAGCCTCTATATGGTCGTTGAGAAGCTGCTGAGAGAAGTTCTGATGCATCTGCGCTGCTTCATGAGCTTCCAAAGAGTTCCCACATGCCTTGTTGAGATCTAAGAGAAGGAAAACATGACTTAAGAAACAGCACTGCCACAGAAGTACAAAGTAACTCAGTGGTACTTTTTACTGCATACTAAGTAAAGACTTTAACAATACATGTAAAGTCTCCTCCCCCACTGAACATTTTACAACTTTGAAGATCTGATCGCTGCGTGCGGGGAAAGCATCAGTACACAGCTTTCAACGTGATAACCACAGACAAATTACTCGGTTTAACAAGACGGTGAAATGCTTGTCTGATGCAGCAAGCAACCTGGAAGGGACATGTCGTCTGAATGTACAGTGGAAACCGATTCAAGTTAAACAGGAATTTAAAACAGGAATTTCATTGAACAATGGGTAAAAGAAAATGAGAAAGAATGGGGAAAGGTAGGGGATCAGCGGTGACACTTATCTTATACCAACATGAGTGACAATAACAGGCTCTGTCGAGAGTTGGAGCTGTTGCAACAAGTTCCCCGAGGGCTAGAAAAGAGTGTTCACCATATTGGGCACAAAGGCGACACCTAGTGGGACAAGCTGGAACCAACCCTTCCGCAAGCAACAATTGTAACCAGAGGCATCAGAAGTTTCAGGCCAGTTTAAAGATTTGCATTATGCAGTTCCTATCCTGTAGCCAGAAGCAAAGATCCTATAGCGGAGCAAGATAGTCCACTCAACAAAAAAGCCGTAGTAGGTCATGGGTAATCTTTAGCGCCATTTCCGTAACCGGCTTCAGTCTCAGCTCTAGTATCTTTGCTTTGGTCATGGCGTCGTCATACACAAATCATCTTTTTGTTTCTCAGCTGCAGTAAAGGAGGGAGGAGGATGAAATCGCTCAGTAATGGGTCAAGGCAGCTATCGAAAAGGTCGACCCGAAATACCACCTATTTCTTCTCTCCAGAGATGCTGCCTGATCCAGCCTTTTGTGTCTGCCTTCCAAAAGCCTGAGTTACTCCAGCCTTTTGTGTCTGTCTTCGGTTTAAACCAGCATCTGCAGTTCCTCCCTGTACAAGGTATGTGCCGTTTTAACTGAACGCATAACTGGTGTTAGGTCGGGTCAAGGACAGGGTCGGGGTTACTGAAATGGCGGAAGTTATGCTCCGTTGTGCACTACACGTCAGTCCATTGGATTTTGCAGGAGTGGTCTATCTTTCTCCGCTATAGGATCATTGGTCAGAAGGTTACAAAGCACTTCATGTGTTGCTCAAGACTAGATTTGTTGAATTAACTCAATTTCCACAGCAAGTGTCATGGGAATTAAAATCATTTCAGTAGTCAAAAAGACCTCTGAATTACCTGGTCGAAATATCAGCAAAATGCTGTTGTGGTCTTGCAGTAGGCAAGATAAACACATTACAGGAAGCGGACAGGTTTAACAACAAATGTGCATTTGCCCCTAATTCAGGCAAATCATATCCTGGAAGTCATCTAACCACAACCCCAGAATGCTGCTTCCATGGGGGTAGAACAACACTTGCTCACTTACCCCTCAGCAGTGCTGATGACCACAGCTGGACTGACATGTCTGGGATCTTGCTGGCCAGTTGCATGGCTGGTACCACCATGTTATTGCTCTCCTGTAGAAATGAACAGTCCATGAGTAATGCTCAACATAAGTTCATCTATGTGTAGTCATGAAATATCTTCAACCTGAAACGTTGGATCTCCCTCTGCAGTTGCCTAAATTGCTAACTACCATATTTCCCGGCAATGAAGACGCTATTTTTTACCCTAAAATAAGACCCGAAAATTTACCTGCATCTTGGAGGCCGAAGGTTAGATTGTTAGCCAAGAAAGATAGACTATCCCTCAGTGCAGCGGCTGTAAAAGGACAGCACCACTGAGGGGGGGGAGGGGGCGAGTAGGAGGCGGTCGGGGTTCATGCCAGCAACTCACTCAGTAGCTCAGGTGGCTGCAAACAGCCGCCGGGACCAGACAGCGGAACTGCAGCTAGACCCGGGGCTCGCAGGCGACCTGGGAACTGCAGCTTGTCCCGGGGCTTGCAGGCGACCTGGGCGTTACACGTGAAAACTATGTATTATTAGTATGTATTACTACTAATTTATATATTATTAGTATGTATTATTACTAATTACTAATTTAGTTAGTATGTATTATTACCTCCATTTATTAACTATGGCGATAGATGTGGCCCGCCATCCGCTCACAAACATGGGTCCTGGCCCCTATGCAAAAAAGGTTGTCGACCCCTGGACTAAACCAAACCAATTCTGTCCCGCCAGCCTTTTTTCAAAATTTAGCAACTCAAAATGGGGATGCGTCTTAATTGCCATAAAAAAGGGTAATTATATTTCTGATGATATCTCAATGTATTAGCCTCTGTAAATTGTAGTCTGAAAAAGGGTCCCGACCCAAATCGTTATTTATCCATGTTCTTCAGAGATGCTGCCTGAGCCGCCGAGTTACAACTGGACACTTTTCTTGGTAAACCAGCACCTGCAGTTCCTTGTTTCTCCAATGAGTATTGTTTGTTTGACAAATCTGTATGTGCTGTAGCATAGTAGGTCATGACATGCACAAAAACAGAAAACGCTGGAAACACTTAACAGTTCAGCAAGCATCTGGAAACAAAAACTGAATTGTTCTGGTGAAGCATCTTCAACCTGGAACATTAATGCTTTTCTTTCACAGAGGCCGCCTTGTCTGCTGAGCATTTTCAGAGTTTTCCGATTTTGTTTCAGATTTTCAATGTATGCAGTTTTTAGGAATACCCTCGTGGTCACTGGAAGAATGGGTACATTTGACAAACAGCACCCCAGGATGCTGCTCCAACTGATGAGCTACTGTGCTACCTTATGTACTGTTTAAAAACAGGACCTCGAGGGTAGTAATATCTGGATTATTTCCGGTGCCATGTGCTAATGCGAGTAGGAAAAAGAGGATAGGACAGATGAAAGATAGGTTGGGATTTGCGGCCACTGGCAGACATATTTAGATCGTCAATAGCCAAGAGAGAAGTGGAGTTTAATTCCGATTGATGCAAGATGTTATGGTTGGACAAACTGGGGCAGGATTTACACAGTAAATAGCAAGATGCTGTTCTGTTATAGGACAGAGAGATGTAGTGGTGCAGGGACAGTTCCACGAAGGTAGCAAGATGACAGAGTGAAGAAGCCATTTAGCACGCTGTCCTTCATCGGTCAGAGAATTGGGATGTCATGTCACAGCTGCACAAGACATTGATAAGGCCACATTTAGGGCACCATGTACAATCTGGTTGCCCTGCTCCTGGAACAGAGTCATTAAACTGGGAAGGGTGCAAAAAAAATGTTACTGGATCTGTAGTGGCTGAGTTATAAGGAGAGGCTGGGCTTGTTTTTTTCCTGGAGTACAGAATGATGAGGGATTACCTTAGAGGTATATACAATTATGAGCCACATACAGTAGGAGAGTCTAAAACTAGAGGGTTACGTTTACGGTCAGAAGGGAAAGGTTTAATAAGGACCCGAGGAGCAACTTTCACGTCAGAGTGGTGAGCGTATGGAATAAGCTGCCAGTGGTAGTAGAGGTGGGCACAATCACAATTTTAAGGTCACTTCGACAGATACATAGATAGGAAAGGTTTGGCAAGATATGGGCCAGGTGCAGACAAGTGGGACTAGCTCAGTTAGGCAACTTGGTTGGCATGGATGAGTTGAGCCAAGGGGCCTGCCTCTCTGTTGTAAAGCTCTATGACACTATATCAGTTCAACCCTGTTTGCAAACAGAGGTTTGTGTCATTCACCGATAGCAAGACTGAACTTACCCTATGGTTTCCAAGGGCGTAGAATATGTGACCCAGTAATACCAAGGAACAAGCTGTTAACCGATTCAAATCTTCTGCGTTTGACATTTTGAGAGTCTCCCGTAGAAATCTCCTGGAAAACAAAGAACAGTCAAATAACTTTGTAGGGTAATGTAGCATGGAAACTGGACCTTTGGCCCAACTCGTCCATTCCGACCAAGATGCCCCATTTCCCCACATTTGGCATATACCCCTCTGAACCTTTCCTATCCATGTACCTGGCCAAGTGACTTAAATGCTATTCTGGTACCTGCCTTAATTACCTCCTCTGGCAGCTCATTCCAAACATCCCATAGCCTTTCTGTCAAAACTTTGCCTCTCGGGTTCCCATTAGATCATGTGCTTGTCACCTTTAACCTACGTCCTGTTTCTTGAATCCCCTACCCTGGGAAAAAGACCGTACATTCATCCTAGCTATTCTCTTCATGATTTTATACACCTCTATAAGATCACCCCATAGACTCGAGAAGGGTCCGGATCTGAAATGTAGTTTGTCCACTTCTCTATACAGGTGCTGCCGGGCGGGCTGCGTTTGATACAGATAAAGCATGGAACCAAGGACTTCAGTCCATCGAGTCTACACCGACTATCAATCACCCATTCACACCAGTTCTACATTAGCCCACCTTTGCATCCCCTCCCTACGCACTGGAGACAATTTGGAGGGGCAAATTAATCTGTAAAAAAGGCCTTTGGGATTTGGGAGGTAACCGGAGCACCTGGAGGAATAGCACACAGTCACAGGTAGAACATGTAAATTCCACACAGATTGCATCCGAGTTCAGGATCGAACACGCTTAGCTTTAAGGTGAAAGGGGCAGAGTTTAAATGATACATGCAGGGCAATTATATATTTTTTTAAGTGATGGGTGCCTGCAACCTGCTGCCAGGGATGGTAGTGAAGGCAGATACAAAAGTGAAATTTGAAAGGCTTTTAGATAGGCGTGTGGATGTGCAGTGAATGGAGGGATATGGATCATACGCAGGCACAGGAGAACAGGTCAGCACAGATATTGTGGGCTGAAGGGCTTGCACCTATGTTGGTAGACAAAAATGCTGGAGAAACTCAGCGGGTGAGGCAGCATCTATGGAGCGAAAGAAATAGGCAACGTTTCGGGCTGAAACCCTTCTTCTGACTGATGTGAGGATGGCGGGAGGGGGGGGTTGGCAGGAAGAAGAAAGGAAGAGGTGGAGCCAGTGGGCAGACAGAGAGCTGAGAAGGGGAGGAGAAAGTAGGGACTACCTGAAATTAGAGAAGTCAATGTTCATACCGCAGGGGTGTAAACTGCCCAAGCGAAATATGAGGTGCTGCTCCTCCAATTTACGGTGGTCCTCACTCTGGCCATGGAGAAGCCCAAGGACAGAAAGGTTGGATTCGGAATGGGAGGGGGAGTTGAAGTGCTGAGCCACCGGGAGATCAGGTTGGTTATTGTGAACCGAGCGGAGGTGTTCGGCGAAGCGATCGCCAAGCCTACGCTTGGTCTCACTGATGTAGAGCAGATAACATCTAGAGCAGCGGATGCAATAGATGAGGTTGGAGGAGGTGCAGGTGAACCTCTGCCGCACCTGGAAAGACTGCTTGGGTCCTTGAATGGAGTCAAGGGTGGAGGTAAAGCGACATGTGTAGCATTTTTTGTGGTTGCAAGGGAAAGGGAGAGGGTGGTTCGGGTGGGAAGGGACAAATTGACCAGGGAGTTACGGAGGGAGCGGTCTCTGTGGAAAGCAGACAGGGGAGGAGATGGGAAGATGTGGCAAGTGGTGGAGATGGGAAGATGTGGCAAGTGGTGGAGATGGGAAGATGTGGCAAGTGGTGGAGATGGGAAGATGTGGCAAGTGGTGGAGATGGGAAGATGTGGCAAGTGGTGGAGATGGGAAGATGTGGCAAGTGGTGGAGATGGGAAGATGTGGCAAGTGGTGGAGATGGGAAGATGTGGCACATTGGAGGTGGCAAAAATGACAGAGGATTATTTGTTTTACACGACGGCTGGTAGGGTGGAAGGTGAGGACAAGGGGGACTCTGCCCTTGTTACGAGTGGGGGGGGGGGGGGAGATGGGGAGTGAGAGTAGAGTCACGGTGTAGAAAAGAGACCCTGGTGAGAGCCTCATCAATGGTAGAGGAGGGGAACCCCTGTTCCCTGAACCTATGCTGTACTGTTTAATGATTTAAGAGCGAGACTGCGACTATTCAACAGAGATGTCGTTGGGATGGTAACTATGCTCATCACGTCCTAAAGCTACAACAAGATCTGTGTGCATCTCTCTGCCATACTCCACGCGAAAGGCGGAACAAGATGAGAATGGCTGAGTGGCCTATTTCTGTCCATCTGCAACTGCACTAGAATGCAGCAAACTGCAATCAGACAAGTGGTTTGAAAAACATTCAAACAGTAAGACTAAGCCATGCACATTATTTTTAGGATTTTGAGAGAGAAATGACAAGAGACACAGCCTGCCAAGCTGCTGCCCCACAGTTCCAGCGAGCTGGTTATGGTCCCGACCTCTAGTGCTGCCTGTGTGGAGTTTGCACAATCATCCCATGACCAAAAATAATTTCTCCAGTGGCATCGATTAGTGAGTCATGTTAGTGAGAATGAGATTGCTCTGTGAGCTGGCCTTGACTCAGTGGGTTGAAGCAGCCATTTCGCATCTCGTACGGAGATCTGAAGATATTAACACAGTGACTTTATACTTTAAATTACCTTTTGGTTTAATAAGCACAAGCTGCAAGTCAACACCCGAGTATCCAAGTTTCAGGGCTGGGAAGCTTGGGTTCAGTCAGCTGCACCAGCTAAACAAAATATTTTTTCTGCCGATTTATGAATTCCCATCCTTGCATTGAAAGTCCTGTGTGGTCTCCACCCTTCCCAGCTCTGCACTCCAATTCTAGCCCTGTGCAAACCTAATATTAAATCCCTCCCTTCTTGAGGGCAGCAACGTCAGTTTCCTGGGGTTTTGTGCTATGAAATCCCCCCCCCCCCCTTTAAAAGTCAATTTAACAACAAAAGCATCAATAGGTTCAATGATCTTGAGGGCACATTTTTTGCAGGATTAATACAATTTGTTCCCATCAAGAGTTAAAGAAGGGGTAGAAGTCAGACATTGTACCGTTTTTAGGAATCAGGGTGAAAGGCACCTTTGTGACCACAAAGAAATACACTAGACTATTTATAAAAACATCCCCGAGAGCCAAGGCTGCCAAGCTGCGACTGAGGAAAGCCAAACACTCACTTTGCTTCATTGTACCTTCCTTGAAAGAAGGACAGGAGGCCCCGGATGTAGAAGGCAGCTGCTCGGAGACAGTGGGAACTGGGAGACGGAAGAGAGAAACAAAATGTTACTTCAAACATTAACACAACTGTATTTGACGAGCACAAAATAAAAGAGCCAAATAATATTTTACACTCCCCTCCTTGTTAAACACTTTACAATGTAATCTAGATATCTTCTGATTACCAAGGTTGCTGTTGAATTACATTAATGTCCACACAGACTACTTATTGATTGATTTACACATGCATTTCCATGCAGACAATGGCAGTGCCAGACCACAGGAAGCCATGCGTGCTCAGCAACCGGTGGGGGCGGATCAAGGTTTGGTACTGTGCCCAAGGAGCGGCTACCACCAGGTACCAGCTGGCACACTATCTGTTTCTCTGTGCGCACGCACAATCACAGCATATCTGTATGATTAAACTCATGGAAGAAACTGTAACTGAGCCACCCAGCAGGATTAAGTTGGAACATATACACTTTGCTAGGTGAGGATTTTAATGTACGATGGGTTATGATGCGAGGAGCATTTAGACATAGCATCATACAGGCTCTTCAGCCTAACTTGTCTATAGCCAAGAGGCCCCATTCTAAGCTAGTCCCATTTTCTCACTTTTAGTCAAAATCCCTCTAAACGTTTCCTATCCATGCATCTGTCCGAATGTCTTTTAAATGTTGTTATTATACCTGCCTCTACTACTTCCTCTGGCAGCTCGTCCCGTATACCCACCACCCTCTGATGCATGCCGATAATTAGTGAGTTGACACTTGCTTCCATCATCTCCTTACATGCAAGAACAAGTTATAGAAGCAGTTCATCAAGAACCAAAGATAAGTTTGACCTTGGGCTCAGCCCTAAAGTGGGGTAAAGTGAATTACAATAGTGTAACACAGGAGCTGTAAGAATAGGATTGAGATCAGCTGTTTGAGGGGATACAATATTGGTATTAGTATAGCAGAGTCAGAGACACTGATGCTTCCCTTACCTGACTGGGAAGTTGTGATCTGGGTTTATTCTTTCCAGCAGATTGTATAGCTGTAATGAATAGGATAGCTTGTCAGCACAATAATTTGCCTAAAGAACCACAAGGATACAATGCTTCTCACCCAGCCACACAAAAGGATACGTATTTGGAACAAATCTAGATTTCAAAGGGAGAGGTGCAGACCAAAAATAGATACAATGGATTTCAGGTCAACCCCAGATTGTGACAGGGTTCACTTCCCGAGAACTGTAACTCGGACAGATGGCAAGTGGAAATGCAGCACCCGACAAAACATTTAAATAATTTTAGGCATAGGCAAAATATTGTTAAACCGTGGTGTTTCTCAACCATTTGAATATTGCCCTGAACAGAGTTCCCATATGGGAGAAGAAGCCTGCAGCATCCAGGAAATCCATCTTGCTGGTCTCCCAAATACTTGTTCCCATGTAGAATGAAGGAACTGCAAATGCTGGTTTACAAATAAAGACATACATCCTGGAATAACTAAATGCAGCATCTGTCAGGCAGCTTCTCTGGAGAACACAGATAGGTTACGTTTCCTATGCATGTTTTCCAGAGATGCTGCCTGACAATGAGTTACTCCTACTCCAGCACTTTGTGGCTCCTTCCTAAGTACAAGCGGTATGCAAGTTGGGTGGTCATAACCTGGGGAGGATCTGTGTTGTACAGACCAGCCAGGATACAATTAAACAATGCAATTGACTAGTGCCTTTTTGGACCCAACTCTACAAGTAGAGATACTGGCATATAAGCAGGTTGCTGTTGCTTGTTCAATGTTTTTCACATCTCAAATGGGCCAATATATGCAGGGCTGGGATTTTCAGAGGCTAACTTGTTACTGTGGCATAACATTGAAACAAACGGCAAAACTAAATAATTTCTATGGTGAACTTATGACCATGCAGTTTTTTGTTATCAAGCACCAATGTGCAGGGTGGATAAGGACATAAGCACTAAGTAAACATTATAGGCCATTACACACACAGACCAATTGGCAACACAAGGTAAAGCATCAATTCCCAGTTCAATACTAACTTGTTACAACACCTTTAATCCGTACAATTGTGTATCCTCCGATTCACTATTTGTTGGCAAGTATATGGTCATGATGAAAACAACCAGGTACAAGGGAGACTCAGCTTAACTGTTCCCAAGAGGCACATTAAACCCAAGCCCCTATTGTGGCAAACATTAAAATTGCAACCATTAATGGTCAACAAGGTTGCTCACAGCCAGATTGAGAACATGCACTTGGACTAGGTCAGAAACAATCCCTACCTCCCAGGATATGGCAACCGAGGATTTTGCTGCAGGAAATACAAAACTGGGTAAGAATCAAAGCAAAGTCTGCTATGAGGTTATGTTAGAAGGACAGACATCAGCCGTCTTACCTCCTGATGTCTGTTGCCCTCTCTAATGTAGACACTGGCCAGGTTTGTGACAATGAATGCCCACAATTCCTGATGCGTTGTTAGCTGAAATGAGAGAGCAGATTTAGAAACATTTATCTTATGCATCATCATATAGACAGAATGCCTCAACATTTTTTTTAAGGCCAACTCGTTATGAAACAGTTCAATTCCATTAATATGAAGGATAATGTGGCTGTCAATTAATAGGGAATTAATACGATTTTCACTGTATTTAAAGCTACTACAGTCCAATCACTAGAGGTTATATTGTGCATGTTAGATTATGCTGGAATGCAGGATGAAACATTAAAAAAGTTCAGTTTATTAAAATTACCAGCCTAACTCTTGCCTATGCTAGTGGATACACTGGTACATAATCTGCCTGTGGAATAACTGGGCAATGACGGAAAGTAGTTATGGAACATAACTGAGGTAGCCACTTGATTGGGAGCACATACCTACAGGCCTACAAAAGGTTGCTGTCCAATTGATCGCGTTTAGGCAAAGATCAATAGTTTGCACTGTGTGTGGGTCATTGTGATAATGATATTACACTCAATCAAACCACCCCTAAGTAATCAGCAATACAAACAACATCTGAATCACATCAAACCAACTCTACAGGCATCACTCATTCACTTAGGTGCCCACATGTGACACGTCAGAAAGAAGAAAGACCCATGTAGGTTGGAAATCCTTCTTCATTAAACTTTCAATTCCAATATTCAAAACAACACAAAATATGGAAATGACACAGGTCAGCCATTTTGGTATCAAAGCCTTGACTGTGAAGTGCCTTTAAAAGGGAGGCCCAAACAATGGCCTGTGATTACAATGTTAACTTGGTCCTAAAGGTTTGGCTTTATGCTTCCCTCCATCCCATATCTTTCGATTTTTATATAGCCAAAAAGTCCATCATTCTGTTTTCAATTAATGTAATGAATGAGCATGCTTGGACATGGCAGCTGTAATTTTAATCTAATTTTAATCTACTTTTCTGGAATGGAAGCGTCTCTACTGCCTACAGGTTGAGACAGCCTTGGCAAGGTTCAATAAACCTGGTTTCCAAGTAAAATTTCAGAAAATGAAATAGAAATGGACACAAAAAGTAAATCTTTATAATAATAAACTTAAATGATTTGAATTAAATTGTAAACTTCAAATCATGCAGCAGAAAAATACATTTGTTGGGTCCTGCTGTGGAAATGAAGGACCTAGCCCTAACGCCATTACTGGCAATGGGAATGGGTCAGAGAAAGATTCACTGCACCGTGGGTTAGATTCACTGCATGTGCCCACACTTCCCTGTGAGACTGGGAAGACAATTACATTTTCTTTCAACTTCAAGCTATCCAAAGTATTTCATATACAAACTATATATATGTTTTAATGATGTATGAAATGTAGCAGCAAATATACATATTACAAGCTCTTGACTGGGAGCACATACCTCCAGGCCTACAAAAGATTGTGGTCCAATTAATCTAGTCTGGGCAAAGATCAATAGTTTGCACTGTGTGGGTCATTGTGGTAATGACATTAAAACACAAAAATACTAAAATCATCTTTAAAAAAAAAAATTATAGCCGAGGTACAAATATTGCCCGAAAAGGAGATTGAGGGAATTCAACAAATGTTTGAATGTTTTTTAAACATCTGAATGAAACAGCAGACAAGTGGAAAATGCCCTGTGCAATCAGTCCTCTGTCTGGATTTGTGACAAGACTGTGAAGTGGCAACCTTTATAGTAGTGGAAAAAGATACAGGAAAAATCTTACCCGAAGTGCTGTTGTGAACTGTGCCTCAGCATTGTCCATGCAGTTTATGGAGATGCAATACAAACCCTGCAGGAAGAGAATACATGGTTACGATAGACAATCACAATTCCAATTGTTTGTTGCCAACGGTATTTATCCTGCACAGGCTACCATAGGAGCTAGAATCTCACTGTAATGGGGTACGAGCTAATTTGTCAGTATGAGCTAATATGAGCTAATTTGTCACCCTGTAATAAAACAAGATTCTATTGCGACTGCACTCCAGTCCATGAAAACAGGAATGGTTATAGAAATAACAACTGCTGATATGAGAATTAATTTCATCAGAGTAAATGCATAACTCCATCTAATCTCTGCTCACGAGGTGCAGCAAGAGTCTCCAGAATACAATGTCCTACAAACCCATGGTCAGTGGCTCCTGAGAACACTGATCCCGATGGGGCTATTCCATTGAAGCTCCAGCAGACCTCCCATGATCTGATCCATTTTCCAAGGGACCAAAGCTACCCGCCATAATTCTGCCCATATTGAATGGATCTTGTTCAAGGGCACCGCAGAGACAAGTCAAAGTTTAACAATATACAGCACTATTGGCCAAGATGACAACTGATAACCTAGAAGGCTACGAGTTGGCAAACATCAACCGACCGAATGTGGAAAACAAACTGATTTTAATTCAGAATCCCCACGTTAACTGGCATGAGGCATGGATAACCCAGCATGTATTGCTGTGGAAGAGGGTAAATGATAGAGACTAATAAATAAGGAGAAAAAAACACCGTAGGATCTCAGCGGGTCAAGCAGCATCTGTGGAGGAAAAGGAATGTCGACATTTCAGGTCATGATGGCGCAGTCCTGTTGCAGGGTCTACCATCCTTTTGTCTCCACAGATGCTGCTTGACCTGCTGAGTTCCTCCAGCTGTCTGCTTTTGCACCAGATTTCAGAATCTGCAATTTCTTGTGATCCTGATAAATAACAGAACCCTTATCAATTTGCCAGCCATTGCAATGATTTTTTTTAAACTCACCAGTAGTGTGTGAAGCTGGGCTGCATGGTTGGAAAATAACCTGGGAGATTGCTGACATAGTTGGCAGACCTGAGAAATCTGACAAGACATAAAATTGCAAGTACAATAAACACATGTTAAAATCTACATCCAACCAGGAAAGTAAAATTGGCTGAATGTTATTGCCCGAAGTAAGGAAGAGAAAAATATATTTTAAAACTGTGGGCAAAGAGGTGTGATTGGTTGAAAAACTGACAGGAAAATGAAAGAAAGATACTAGCTAACGTAGACATAGAAACCGAGGCGCACCTGAAAGATTGTGCATGGGTTAATCATGCTGATGGAACAATGTTGTTTAGAGCCTCTTATCCAACATTATATTTAAGGTTTATGTTCATTATTGTCACATGTACCAAGGTACAGTAGAAAGCTTTTATTGGCATGCTATCCAAACAAATCAGATAATATTGTACAAACACAATCAAGCCAATCTCAAGTATAATAGGTAGAGCAAAGGGAAAGATACAGAGTGCAGATTATAGTTTCTCAGCATTGTAGCATACACTTTACCTCTAGAGTCCATACTCTCAGCTGCCAAGATGTGAAGCTCTGTATTTTGTTCTTTCATCAAAACACGCCGTAAAAATCTCTTGTTTTTAAACCAAGCATGTGGACATCTACATAACTCACTGAGCAAGATGTCAATATTTGGATGTTTTGCTGCATTGTAGTCAGTATAGAAATTCAGGATGAAATGCTGCTACCCAAAAAAGAACTGTATCCAACTAACCAGGCAAACTGTGAACTCAGGCACCAGAGGCCAAAGTCTAGCCATTGCCTAACCCAACACAGTGCTTAAAAGACATCTGAACAGGTACACAGATAGGAAAGGGTTAGGAGGGATATAGGCCAAATGTGGCAGGTGGGACTAGTGTAGATGAGGCATCTTGGTCGGCATGGACAAGCTGGCTGCAGAGCCCATTTCCATTCTGTATGACTCTACGAACACATCATTGTTCTGCAATGTGTTTTCTGATGTTATCCAGGGTGTGCCAAAGAATACAAACCTCTTGGAGAGCTGTGGCTTTGTGGCCTGTTACAAGTCGACACATGATGATATGTTCCAGTAACATGACTTGAAATGATGAGAGGATTGGGCTGCAGTCCAGCACTAAACAAAGAGAGAGAGAATGATGTCGTATATTGACAATGTAAACAATAAATCCCCAATTTACAGCCAAACTAATTAACAAATGTTTTAAGAAATCCTTTGAGAATTGTCTCAAACAGCAATTGTGTTTTTGAATCATGTCTCATAAGGCTGGATGGTTCCAAAATGTACAAATGACAGATTTGTCTCTTCAAGCACTGTATCCCAACATTATCCAATGCACCAATTGCTTCCATTGTACCAAATTATTATAAATCATATACAAACCCACTTGCAGGGTACCCGCATTTAGTGCCTATGTTAAAGTGAAAGAGCCACCCCCAATACAGTATGTGTTCCATAGCATCACACCTTGTCCCCAACGGAACTGTTTCCATGTTATGCAGTCACAACAGTCCCACCACTATTGTACTCGGGTGTTATACAGTGACAGACCCATCCCCACTAATACTACACCCAGTGTCAGACGTGTTCCCATCTGTACTATACCCCTGTGTCAAACAGCAATAGACCCATCTCCACCAATACTGTTTGCTACTTGGTATCGAAACAGCTCAGCTCAGGGAAGGGATAGAGTCCAAATTGAAATAGACTGTAAATAATCCAGACACCCTACAATCATCAAAGTCCAACAGAACTCACAAACAAATATGCAGTTGTTGGAGCTTACTTTTTAATTTCTCTAACTGCATGAGTGCTTTATCTGTATATTTCTGGGCTTTCTCCAAGTATCCAGCTTGCATGGAGTGCATCACAGTCACCTGCAACACAAGAACCTCAGCATTATTCACATGCATTTCACCCTAACATTGTGCACAGAGCCCGCAGCTATACAAGCTCGGCCAAACAGAACCAAATGTGCTGCACCTTCATTGGTGTTGTGCTAACTTGAGATGGAGTAAATTACATTACTGAAGGAAGAAGGGGCAATGTTACGGTCAGATGTTGCATGTAACCAATTTTCTCAGTATCCCCTCCCCAAAAATTAATAAATCTATACCCAACAGAGCAGAAAACAGTACAGCACAAGAACAAATCCTTCAGACCACCATGACTAATTCCATCCACCTGCACATTGTCTATATCCTTACATTCACTGTTTGTTCCCATGTGCCCATCCAACTGCCTCTTAAATGTTGTTATTGTATCTGCTTTCAGGCACCTACCACCCTCTGTATAAAAACAAACTTGCCCCGCACATCTCATTTAAACTTTCTTCCTCTCACCTCAAACGTATGTCCTCTGGTAAGGACATTTTCACTCTGGGGAAAAAGTCTATGTACCCAATTTATCCATCTCATAACTTTTTTGCACTCCTATCAGGTTGTCCCTCAGCTTCTGACGATTTAGAGAAATAACCCAAGTTTGCCCAACCTCTCTTTATAGCTAATCCAGGTAACATCCTGGTGAACAACTTCTGTACTCTCTCCAAAGCCTCCATATTATTTGTGTAATGCAGCAGCCAGAACTGCACACAATACTCAAAATGATCTAACTAAAGTTTTATAGAGCCACAACATGACTTCCCAACTTTTATACTCAATATCCTGACAGATAATGACTCGCACACTATATTCCTTCTTTACCACCCTATCTACATGTGTTGCAACTTTCAGGGTAAGACATGACCGGCTCCACACAATGCTGCACTGACTGCCCCTAGTAAGTCCATGCTTTACCCAATGAGAGTAGATTTTATCCTTAAGAACTATCTCCAATAATTTCCCTAGCACTGATGCAAGGCTCACTGGTTTCCTAGTTTGTCCCCGTTGCCCTTTGTACTACGATCGTCCTTAAACAAACAAGGAGGAACTGTGATATCACATGATTCTTTTAAAGTGCAAAGTTCTGGAATGTCTTGCCAGAATCAGTCAAATTCATGAAAGCTTTTAAATCAGACAGAAAAATATTTGAAAAAAAGGTGTTAGTGACCAAGTTTGTGACAGCTACAGAGGCAAATGGGCCATTTCTCCCACTCAGAAATATCCCCTTCAAAAACAGGTTATATATGAGACGGTGCTCACTGCTGTGAAATGGAGAACAACGACTTTCCATCCAACGTCTGCTCTGAACTGAGTTAGCTGAGGCAGCTCACATTAGTTAAAGTATCACAATTAGATCACGTTCATAAAATACTTAACTTGCATTGTCCTGAAAGGGCCAAGAAAGAGCTGACAAGTTCAAGGGATCAGGTACTGGCAAAGTAGTTTCTATCCATGATTTCTATTCCCCAGCTTTACATCCCAGTCTGGGAGACTCTTGGACAGGTTCAGGAGAGTTCCATCCCCAGATTCTGGTTGGAGATTTCCTCCCGTAAAGACAGGCAATGAGTGTATACTAGCACCAAATCTTACCCAGCTCCATCAGGCCAGAGTCCCAACATCTGGCTGTTTCTATTAAAGTGAACAACGACAGAAAAGTTTCATCCTAATTTTCGATGAGAAAGAAAGCATCTACTAATGAAGTCCAGCAGTGTAGCACAAACTCTCACCAGTTTCTCATAGTGCCAGAGAAGACCTGAGACAGCGTAATTTCAAGGGAGCCGAGCAAGTTTCAGTAGCTTACATTTTTTTGAAGTGATGGAACTAATTTAATATTTTAATATCAATAATGAGAGCAAAAGCACATTTATTTTTTTAAAACAGGTTTTGATTTGTCATTCATTGGGTTTGAGTGTTCTCTGGGATTTACGATCAGATGGTCATGGCTAATCAGTTTAAAGCCAGCTTCCCCGTGAGCACTGTATACCTGTGGAAGGTGGGGTATTGGGCAGGAGAGCAGGGGTCAGCTCTGAGGGAATTCTGGGTTTTCATCTCCGAGTGTTACAGTATATTTCTGTCCACTAGGCGGCAAATGTTACTCAATGCAGTTTCATCTTGCATTAGCATTTCCCTTCAGGCACAAGATGACTGGTATTTAAAGTTAACATGACAGGACTCTGGCACAAAATTGCTGGGGAAACTCAGCGGGTGCAGCAGCATCTATGGAGCGAAGGAAATAGGCGACGTTTCGGGCCGAAACCCTTCTTCATACTCTGGCACAGTCTGACAATCTCATTCAGACAGCTGGCGTGAGAAGTAAACTAGAACAAATGAGGATTCTCCACCAGCTATTACAATTATAACATATTAAAGCTAATTGGTTCCTTGGTCAAATCCCTCCCCACCTATGTTCTAGACACCTCAGACACTCTCCGCCGCCTCCACGCATTCCACTCTCTGGGCCCTCACCCCCTCATCTTCACCATGGATGTCCGGTCACTCTACACCTCCATCCCCCACCAGGATGGCCTCAGAGCCCTCCGGTTCTTCCTCGACCAGAGGAGCAACCTATACCCAGCCACTGACACTCTCCTCCGCTTAGCGGAGTTGGTCCTCACCCTCAATAACTTTACATTTGACTCCTCCCATTTCATCCAAACACAAGGCGTAGCTATGGGCACACGCATGGGCCCCAGCTACGCCTGCCTCTTTGTCGGGTACGTTGAACAATCCTTGTTCAATGCGCACCAGGGCCCCATCCCCGACCTCTACCTCCGCTACATTGACGACTGCTTTGGTGCCACCTCCTGCACCCACACACAACTGACTGACTTCATCCACTTCACCACCAACTTCCATCCGGCACTCCAATACACCTGGACGATTTCAGACACTTCCCTACCATTCCTTGACCTCACCATCTCCATCGCAGGGGACAGACTCCTGACCGACATACATTATAAACCCACTGACTCACATGGCTATCTGGACTACACGTCTTCCCACCCTGCCCCCTGTAAAGACTCCATCCCCTACTCCCAATTCCTCCGCCTACGCCGCATCTGTTCCCAGGATGAGACATTTCATACCAGGGCATCGGAAATGTCCTCGTTCTTCAGGGAACGGGGATTCCCCTCCGCCACCATAGATGAGGCTCACACCAGGGTCTCATCCATACCCCGTAACGCTGCTCTCTCTCCCCATCCCCGCACACGCAACAAGGGCAGAGTCCCTCTGGTCCTCACCTTTCACCCCACCAGCCGGTAAATACAACACATAATCCTCCGCCATTTCCGCCACCTCCAACGTGACCCCACCACTCGCCACATCTTCCCATCTCCCCCCATGTCTGCCTTCCGCAAAGACCGCTCCCTCCGCAACTCCCTCGTCAATTCTTCACTTCCCTCCCGCACCACCCCCTCCCCGGGCACTTTCCGTTGCAACCGCAAGAAATGCAACACCTGTCCCTTCACCTCCCCCCTCGACTCCATTCAAGGTCCCAAGCAGTCGTTCCAGGTGCGACAAAGGTTCACCTGTATCTCCTCCAACCTCATCTACTGCATCCGCTGCTCTAGATGTCAGCTGATTTACATCGGTGAGACCAAGCGTAGGTTGGGCGACCGTTTCGCCGAACACCTCCGCTCAGTCCGCAATAACCTACCTGATCTCCCGGTGGCTCAGCACTTCAACTCCCCCTCCCATTCCCAATCCGACCTCTCTGTCCTGGGTCTCCTCCATTGCCAGAGTGAGCACCAGCGGAAATTGGAGGAACAGCACCTCATATTCCGTCTGGGGTCCTTGCGTCCCCTTGGCATCAACATTGAATTCTCCCAATTTGGCTAGCCCGTGCTGTCCCCTCCCCCCCTCCCCTCCCCTTCCTTCACCCTCTAGCTGTCTCCTCCCATCCGCCCGCCCTCGGGCTCCTCCTCCTCCTCCCTTTGTCCTTCTTTCTTTCCCCACCCCCTATCAGTCTGAAGAAGGGTTTCGGCCCGAAACGTCGCCTATTTCCTTCGCTCCATAGATGCTGCTGCACCCGCTGAGTTCCCCCAGCAATTTTGTGTACCTTCTGGTTCTCTTGATAGATTGTTGGATGGGGAGAAATCCTTAAAAGGGCAAGACATACCTGTATTTTCTAGAGTATGGAAGTTTACTGTACAATCTCAGAGAGATGCAGTTGAATTTTAAAGAGAACATTAATGGTGGGAACTTACAGAGTTTAGAAGTGGAGAGCACAGTCATACAAGATGGATGCTGCAGGAGAGCATCAAGAGGAGTGGAAATGTGTTTACCTGAAGAGCTGAACTAAACTAAAAGGGCTCTGAAACAATTGAATTCTTACCACAGAGAACTGTGGACGTTAGTGCTGGTGAGCATATTTAAAACTAAGATCAATAAATGGCTGGACATCGATTAAGTGAAGGAGATGTGGGAATCAGGCAGGTTTGAAGTGTCGATGTAGAGGATCATCCATGATGTTCCTGAAGGAGGGACAAACTGGCGGGACGAGTAGCCAACTCCCAATCCCCGTTACTAATGTTCTGGAGCAGCCCGCAGGAAGGGATGTGCACGCTCGACATATAATGAAGTGCAGGATCTTTGTTGATGCGAATGGTGTGATTTTACCCTCTACCTGAACAAGGGTTTCATTCTCCTGTATACCTCCCTCGTCTTAATAAAAACAAAGATTAACAGTTCCCAGGGGGCTTGATACTCCTGCATCCATTACCCACTTTCTCAATGAATACTATTCTGTGCAATGCCTGGGGATATTTTCCTATATAAGAAGCACTGCATTGGTGTGACCTGCTTTGAAAATGTGCCCCGAGCCAACAATTATTACCAGGCTATTTAACAGTGATGCAGAGACAGGGGAACATCATATTCAAGCCCTTGCCCCACGCTCAGGATCATCTCCATTCCCTGTCTGAGGCCATGGTGGAACTATAGATCCCATGCCAAAGACTGAACGACACACTCGGGGGGTTGGTGCCAGGAGACCATCTGGTGCTATTTGAGAGATGAATATTGGCCAAAGCTACCTATTTCTTGAAATGGAGCTAGAGTCTTTTCTATTTACTTGACAAGGCACTGGGTATAATATCTCATCGTGGCACCTTTACCACTGCAACACCGGGGTTACTGTGCTCCAGAAAGGGCTTCACGACCTGATCTAGAGGCATACTCTCAATACAATGACAGCTACCTTTGTTTTAAAGCAGCTACAAGTGAATTATCTTGCCACATGGTCAAAGATGTTAATAGCTGGACAGATTTACCAGAAGTTATGGAAGGAACATCATATTTGACTTGACAGATGAAATATGTGGAACTCCATCCACTTTGGGAGTAAAAATAGAAAAGTACAATTTTTACTATTGAGGGAGCGCATTCTTGCTATTGAGGGAGTGCAGCGTAGGTTCACATGGTTAATTCCTGGGATGCCGGGACTGTCATATGTTGATAGAATGTAGCGGCTGGGCTTGTATACTGGAATTTAAAAGGATGAGAGGGTATCTTATCGAAACATATAAGATTATTAAGGGTTTGGACACGCTAGAGGCAGGAAACATGTTACCAATGTTGGGGGAGCCCAGAACCAAGGGCCACAGTTTAAGAATAAGGGGTAAACCATTTAGAAAGGAGATGAGGAAATACTTTTTCACACAGAGAGTTGTGAGTCTGTGGAATTCTCTGCCTCAGAGGGCAGTGGAGGCTGGTTCTCTGGATGCTTTCAAGCTTTAGATAGAGCTCTTAAAGATAGCAGAGTCAAGGGATATGGGGAGAAGGTAGGAACGGGGTACTGATTGTGGATGACCAGCCATGATCACAGTGAATGGCGGTGCTGGCTCGAAGGGCCAAGTGGCCTACTACTGCACAATTAGTCTAATGTCTAAATGGTGATGGTATACAGGTACCTGGATGTTCTTATATACAAATCATTTAGTATTAACAAGTAGGCACAGCAAAACAATTTGAAGGGCAAATATTATGCTGAACCTTATTGCAAGCAGATGCAAACGAGAGAGCAAATCATCTTACTGGAATTGTGAAACGGCTGGAAAACTGTACATGTCTGATGCCTCTACCTAAAGGAAGGATGTACATGTTACCGAGGCATCAGTCTGATGAACCCACCTATGTTGAGAACCCAATGTTCTTCAGATTTCTGGGTGGCTGGCAATTTGTCAAGAGGAGATTGCAGAGTGGGCCTATAATCTAAATTATGTCTGTAAGAATGAGGCATAATCTTATTGAAACAGACAAAATATTCACCAGATTTAACAGGTTAGATACAGGGACATCGTGCTGAAGAGTCTAAAAATCAAGGTTACAATCTCAAACAAAGGAGTCAGCCATTACAGGATGAGATGAAAACAAAAAATCTTCAAATTGAGAGTAAGGAAACTTAAGAATTTTCTTCCCGAATGGGATGTGACGTGTGGTAGCACAACCCATTAAGACAGAGACCAATATATTTGCAATGTTAAGAGAATCAAGTGATACCGCTTGGTGCCAGAAGGTGGCAGTCAGCCAGGACCTCATTGAACGGAGGTGGCGTGAAGACATCAATGGCTGGCTGCTTCTCTTCTCACTAACCCAACACCCCAGAAGAATGTAGGATGAAATACTTCCATACCAGATAGACCAGGACACACATATGCTCCTTGGGTAGCCAGTGAAAGAGGTCTGCGGGATTACTGGGCAAGATCTCGTCATCATGTAGCGTGGAGATGGTTTGAATACACTGCTGCAACTGTTTCAGGCAGGGCTTCACGCTTTTGACCTGAAGATGAGTACACATTGGCTGTTACTTAACAATGCTTTTGTTTGACAAAAATGCTGGGGATCTCAAAATAGTACATTTTACTTTATGCAAGTATCATACAGTATTCAGTTGCATACTTAATCAAGCAATTATACGTATGGCTGCATCACATCCGACTAGTTTCAATGCTCCGTTGTGCAATTCATGTAAGTCTACAATGCTACTACAAGATGCACAAGGTGCACGTGCCAGTAACCAACAACAGTAGCACTACATCTGAAACGGTATAATGTGGATGGGTGTAGATTAATTTGCTTTTCTCACCTGCCCTGCATCCAGGTAGTGTGTGACTTGTAGTACCAGAAAGAAGACACGTAGAGACTCTTTCTGTATGGGGTTACCCTGCCAGTTCTCTACAATCTGGCCGCACAGAGTCAACAGAGGATGAACCTCTTGCAGTTTCCGTTCCATCAACAGCAGCTGGGGACCAATAGGGAACATAACATTTAAAAATTACAGCTACAACAAACAATCAGAGATTATCCCAACACTCCCGCTGCTCACGGCATTATTGCCGTCACCCTGTAATTTATTCTCTCACACATGCTCATCAACTCCCCTATGGTGCTTTTGCCTCTTAACTGGATTAAGGGCTAGAAACAATTGCCAATTAACATACCAGGCTAAGGTTGAAAAAAAATGGAACACCCAGCAGAAATCCATACGATCACAGGGAGAAGATGCAAACTCCACACAGGCAGCATCCAAGACTCTGGAGTTATGAGGCAGCAGCACTTTCTGCTCTTTCACTGCCAGTGTACACACCACTGTACAGTCAGTGCTAATATTCTGCCCTGATCAGTTCAAGTCCTACTTAAGGACCAGTATGACATTTAATCTCCTTCATCATACATTTTCCTTCATTTCTTTATGCCCCAAAAAGTTCTCCACTGCAATTAAGATTTCACACGTCCCATTATCCTTAATTTGACCATTATTCACACACATGCCTCGACAGAGTCACCAGAAAAGCAGGGTGATACAACTGCCAAGATCCTGCTCTATCTTTCACTTGCACACTGTGGAAGTGACCAAGAGCTATTAATAAAATCATTCCAGTCCATTTGGACTAACTACATCAGATATATCTCCAAGAAAAAAAATACAATCAGGAGATTAAGAAAAGGAACCAGTATAATGAAGAAGCTCGGGTGTATGGGTGAAATGAACTCAATGTGAATTACAATGTGGGCAACAGCATTTCAAATGACACAAAGCTTACAGTAGAAAGAAAGAAGCAAGCTGGTTGTGAATTATGAGAGTGATGTTTATAGATATCTCTGATGTGGATTAGAGTTTCAATTGTAAAGAGGCTGAGGCAGAGATAGAATTAGACAGCTGCTGAGCTGATGCAGATGTGGTCTGGACTGCAACTCAGCATCAAATCAATAACTTGACTGGTCCGGGCAATTACACAAAGTTTCCAGAGGGATGGAGTCCATGGCAAGGGAACAGAGTTAGTAACAAGACTAAAGACAATGGATTTCGTGATACCACTCTGGAAGGAAATTTTGGGTCATTCAGCATGGTTGGTCAAACAAATGTGAAACTATGCACAGGCTGAGAGGATTGGAAATGAAGTACAACTAGGGTTGGGCTCTACAATGATGGGCTTACCAGTTTCAATATTTAGAACTGAGATGAGTGTACTAATAAAGTCAATAACTAATTATCTAAATTAAAAACACTTACCATGCCTTTGCTTAAGAGGAAGAGTGCTCTGCAAGAGAGGTTTAGATTTCCAATTAGATATTTAGTTCAGTAATAAACATGCAAAAAATTAATCTAGGCTAGAAATTGAAGGGACAAATTCATCATGATTTTCCAGAATCCTACTTCAGAGACTTGATCAGAGACGCCAGGGTGAAGTCTTAGAATGGTGCAAGGGTTTGCTCCTGTTTTTAGGCTGCTGATTTTCAGACAAGCTGTTACATCAAGACTCTACCCAGTCTGACCGAAAAGGTACTCCAGACTCGCCAATATCAAGAACTATATTTTACTTATTTTTGGGGATCTGAACTTTGTTGGCAAGGTCAGCATTTATTGTCAATCCCAAATTATTCTCGAATGAGTTGTCATTTAAGAATTAACCACACAAAATGGATATGGAATCCTACACCATCCAGAAAAGGATAACAGATGACATTAACGACTGCATCGGTGCTACCTCCTTCACCCATGCAGAACTCATGGACTTATTAACTTCACCAACCAATTTTATCCTGAACTCAAATCCACTTGGACCATCCTCAACACCTCCCTCCCCTTTCTTGATCTCACCATCTCCATTACAGGAGAGAGACTATCGACTGACGTCTATTACAAACACACTGACTCCCACAACTATCTCAACTCCACTTCTTCCCACCCTGCTTCCTGCAAAGACCAAGAAACCAAGAACCAAGAACCCCGACTCCCAATTCCTCCATCCAAGCCGCATCTACGTCCAAGATGAGGTGGTCCATACTAGGACATTGGAGATGTCCTCATACTATAGGGAACATAGATGAGGCCCTCACACGTGTCTCCTTGGTACCTAGCAGCTCCTTGCTACCCCTTTTTCTAGGTGCAACAGGGACAGAGTCACCCTAGTCCTGACCTTTCACCCAATCAGTCCTGCATACAATACAAAATCCTCCGACATTTTCACCACCTTCAACGGGATCCCACCACGAGTCACATCTTCCCATTTCTACCCCTTTCCGCCGCGACCGTTCCAGGTCTCCCTGGTTAGCTACTCCCATCTCACCCAAACCACCCCTTCCCCAGGTACCTTCCCCAGGTACCTTCCCCTGCAACTGCAACGTCTGTCCCTATAACTCCTCCCTCTACTCTGTCCAAGGACCACGACAGTCCTTTGAGGTTGGACAGAGGTTCACTTGCACCTCCTCCAATCTCATCTACTGTATCTGTTTTTTAAGATGTGGACTCTTGTACATCGGCAATACCAAATGTAGAATGGGCGATCGTTTCCCTGAACACCTTCGCTCAGTCCGCCTGGATCTATCCTGATCTCTCGGTTGGCAAACACTTTAATTCCCCTCCCCATTTCCACACTGACCTTTCTGTCCTAGGCCTCCTCCATTGTCAGAGTGAGGCTAATCGCAAATTGGAGGAATTTCACTTGGGCAGCTTACAACACAGTGGTATGAATATTGATTTCTCTAACTTAAAGTAACCCCTGCACTTCCTCTCTCTCCATCCCTCCCCCCACACAGGTTGCACCAGGATCCCGTTCTCAACTAACAAACAGCTTACGATGGCCTGTTTTCTTCATCATTGTTACTGTTTTGCATATCTTTCGTGCATTTGTTTCATATCTCTCTACATCACTGTCTTTATCTCTCGTTTCCCTTTACCCGACGAGATGCTGCCTGTCCTGCTGAGTTACTCCAGCATTTTGTGCCTTTCTTCAGTTTAAACCAGCATCTGCAGTTCTTTCTTACACCTTTCTCCCTCATTTATCACCCTCAGCGGGTTTTATGACAGTCCAGTAGTTCTTGCAGGCATTATTAAAAAGTTGTTGTTTCCAAATTCTAGATTATTCACTAAATTTAAATTTCACAGTTGTCACTGTCGGATTTGATCTTTAGTCTCTGGATACCAGTCTAGTAATAATCACTGCGCTGCCACCATCTCCCATACTGTTAAAGCGCCAGCAAGAAGTCGGATTAAATGTAATCAGAGATAAATAAATAAACGCTAATATTCAATCTTTTCAAATAGGGGATTATTTAAAAATTGCATAATTATGTATTTGCTTATGTTTCCCTCATCTGTGGATCTAAATCCCAGAGATGGGAGTCTTACCTTGTGTATTCTGATCCCACTACTCTGGCATACTCAGCTCCAACTCCCAAGAGATCACACGCCGAGACCAAATCTTTCTCTAACGTGTGCAATTGCTGCCAGAAATAGAAACAAAAAAATAAATAAAGGGTCACTTCACATTCTTATCGCTCTATAAAATATAGAAAGACTGAAGATCAGCTTCATCCATTAGGAGCCAACAAGCAACAAGGAATGTTGTGGATGGGGCAGCTGGAAGCCATCACCATGTCACCTCAACAAGCATTGTCTAGAAACTGCCCATCAGTGATCATTAATTGGAGCCTTGGGTGATTTCCCTCAGCAATTATGAAATACTAAAGTCAAATGTGAACTTTCCCAATAACCTCCTCATTCATGGGTTACTGGCAAATTCCAAAGAAAGACTGAATCAGTCACTCATTTATGTAACTCTCTTTCCTCAATAAACCTACTGGCCTATTTCCAAACCTTTGCAATTACTTCTCTGTCACTGATGAGGGTAAACATGTTCTACTCATTTATCAATTTCCCACATTTCAAATGCAAATGGTTTTGCAGTCAGTCATTTTAACCCCTCGCACTATTTTGGAAAATCTTAGTCTGGAAACATCTGTCTGAATTTCAGGCTGCTGATCTCTGGATGCTTACTGTGAGGGAAGAAAGCGTTCAGTCTCTCCTGATTTAGTTGCTCAGCTAACTGCCAGTGAAACCACTAGTTCAGTGTAGATATAAAGGACTGCCGATGCTGGTTTACAAAAACAAAAAGACAAAGTGGCAGAGTAACTCAGCAGGTCAGTTGTCTGACCCACCGAGTTACTCCAGCACTGTGTTTTATTTATTTTACTAGTTATGTGTATTCCTATACAGAACAGAGATTGAGCCTGGCTGCCATGGGTGCCATCTTTCTCAATGAGAAGGCCGAGACCTTGCCTATCCCTTTTGAAGTGGCCGGCAAAGGCTCCACGGTAGTATTTCAAAGAACAAGGTGTCCATGCATCACCTGGTGTTTAAACAAAAAAAATCAGTTAAAAAAATAAAGCCAGATCACTTTTCACTCTGGTTTGTGGGAATATTTGTTTCTATTTTTTTCACCTTTATTATATTTCATTGGATATAATTTACAAAGAGTATCCTAAAATCAGAAATGATTCAAGTCATTCATTGGTCGCAGACAAAAGAGTGAAGACAGCACGTAGAAAAATATTTATTAATCAGTGCTTGGGAACAATACTACACCAGACACTGAGTGCCATCACATTTAAATTGACAATAACATTCTTCATGAAGATTTAACCAAGATATGACTTAGATCCATAATTGATCTGTGATGTACAGCCACGAACACAGTGAGAACAGAGGTTCACTGTTTTGGTAGCTGTACCCTTGCAAAAGAATACAGAATTCATGAAGTCACAAGCTTTGGTCTAGGTAACTAGAGAGGCAAACCTATAAACCTCTGACCAAAATGTCGTCAGACTGCCCACTGACACTGAGTTCGAGAAGCTCTTAGTTCAACACTTCTACGACTTGAAGCATGTCATGAAACCCCCAATAACCACAAAAGAACCGAAGATACTTACTGCAAGCTGAAAGAGTAGTCGACAATGCCAGTAAGGCGTTTGCTGAGAGATCTGGATTGCTTTCCGTAAAAGTGGTTTTGCTGAATCAACCAGATTCTGAAAGCCAAACAGTATCATTACTTTAAATAAACTTGTGAAGCATACCAGAATACCGTCCAGCAGAGACACAATTAGCGGAGGCATGCCACCAGATGTGAAACAGATGGAGTCATTATAATGCACAATGGCTGTAATAAAACTTCTAAGTGACAGAGTAAGCTTGAAATTAATGCTTCTCTTTCCTTCAATTTAAAAAAAAGTTAAAGAACGATCTAATCAGTGTTTAAGACATTTAAGAGAACCTTCTGAATTTTGTAGTCGGCAGGGCAGTACTCTGCATATCGCCAACTTGGACAATTTTACATTTTTATCAAGCCAATTAACCTACAAACCTGTACATCTTTGGGGTGTGGGAGGAAACCGAAGATCTCGGAGAAAACCCACGCAGATCACGGGGAAAACGTATAAACTCCATACAGACAGCACCCGTAGTTGGGATCGAACCCGGGTCCCTGGCGCTGCATTTTTGCTGTAAGGCAGCAACTCTACCGCTGTGCCACTGTGACTGCCTGGTGATGAGGTACAAAGAGAAACTATTCCTCCTGGTTGGGAAATCTTTGAACATGATATAAAGAGCAAGAACTAAAGTCAGGAAATACTTCTACATGTGTCAGAGCTGCAATCAAAATTTGGAGCCCTCATCCACAAGCTTCAATTGCTTAGAGTCATGGAGAGATGTAACATGGAAACATGCCCTTCAACTCAAAGTCTGCAGCAACCAATCATTTACACTGATCCTACATTCATATTTTTTATTCTTCCCAAATTCTCTTCAACTCCCTCCAGATTCTACCATACACCAACACACAGGGGGCAATTTACAACCGTTAGTAAACCTACCAATATGCACAACTTTGAGATGTGGGAGGAAATCTGAGCACCAGGTGGAACACCAAGCAATCACAGGAAGAACATGCAAACTCCACACAGGCACCAGAGGTCAGGATTGAACCTGGGTCTCTGATGCTGAGACAGCGGCTTTACTAGTTGTATAACTCGTCATTTGGTCCGACAACCTTTTATTCAAAGAGCACAATGAATACAAAAGGCAGACACATGGATTGCAGTACATATCAGTCAACATCAGACTTCACGGGTTGAATGGCCTACTCCAACATTCCCAGAGTATTATCCCCACTCTTTTGTTGCAGTCTCACGTTATTTTCTCAATTGTTCAATGGCTGAGTGCTTCTCAGACTCCAGTTTGTTTGCCCTACCTGCAGTAAAATCCATATTCACCACATTGTCTCCTACACCGACATGTTCTTTCCCAGGGTCTCAAGCAATTGAAACCATTGTTCCTTCTAATTGTAGCTTTCAAAATTCAAAAACTTTGCTAATTCTTTCTCCCCATAGATGCTGTCTCACCCGCTGAGTTTCTCCAGCATTTTCGTGTCTACCTTCGATTTTACCAGCATCTGCAGTTCTTTCTTAAACATCAAGCTCTCGACTCAATTTAGTTTTGGGTTCTGCACCTTGTAGACTGTCACAACCTCTCCAGGTGACATACTACTCTGCCCTCTTGCTTCACTCCGTCATCTCTCCCAAAAAAAGTTTCCCTCCAACTCCAGATCGGACTTCCCCATGTGGCTTAAATTTTTTTCATGAATCTTTGCATGCCTTACAGATTTGTATCAATTAGTTTGGGATTACAGCAGTCAGACGGAATTTCTCTTGTTTGCAAAAATGCATGCCATCTTACTTCCTGCTCATTTAATCCCATTCCAAGGAACCACAAGACAATTAATTCAAAATAAAGATCCACATTGTATAAAAATGGCTGCTCAGAGTTCTGGATCCACTAACTCCCAGTTGGGAAGAACTGTAAGCCCAGAGAAACTGTTGGTAAGTAACTGCTTCATGTTGCTTGCTCTGGGATTTTTAAATAAACTGTTCCTTCCTGGCTTCTGATTCGCGTCCAAGTTCTGACTGCCAATTAAAATTAGACAGAGTCCTGCAGGACTGAAAAAACACTTTTAACCAGCAACAGGCCAACAAGATAGATCAGAGAAAGCCATTCACAGAAAAATCAGGAAAAGATTTAAAATAAAGGCAGCCCAACCAGAGAGATAAAAGATGATGAGATTTAAAATCTAGAAGTGAACATTAGTTTCACTCATAAATTTTTCATATATATTCTTCAATCCTTGGCATCACATTTCAGAATCATCAGTTGTATTTACATTATTTGCCCCTTTCCACCCTGGCATAAGGTTAAAATGTAAACAATATTTTCTGGAGTTAACACCATTCTGAAGAGAGATCGCATCTGTACTTCCTTATACAGAAAAACATTGAAGATAAACTTTGCAATATCCTTTATAAAAACCACAATATCCTCCCCAGAGGGTGAACCCTGATGTTACATGCAGCCTTGTAGCTAGGCTTTTTATCTATCGCTTTGCTTTTAAATTCTATTTTTTTTAGGAAAAGAAATCTCCAAATCCTGCATGTTTGAATGATTTTATAAAACAGTTTCCATTAACAAGAAACTCAAAACACCCAAACTCTTCTGCATCACCAATACCAGTTAATTCAACTTATATTTATTGTTATTATCTGTAAAAAAAAACCTATCACTGTACACTTGGAAACATTAAATTCACCTGCCACTAACCTACTTTGTCACTCCAGCTTTGTGGTTTACTTTTTCTTCTTCTAAACAATAACTGTATTTTCATTTTTGGATCATCAATCTTCAACAGAATTCCCTTCAAGATAATTTCCAATCCTTGAATCGATCAGCAGAAATGGTCCCTAGAACTGGATCTCCAATACCACCATCTACTTTCAATCAACGTGCCATGATTAACTGCAATTCCAGAATTCCTCCTCTTAAACAGACTAATGGTCTCCAGCACTAAATGGCCTGTAATTACTACTTACTGAAAACATTTAGCACTATAATCCTGCACACTCAAAGAAATCATAAAATGCGCACAAAAAACAGAACTTTACTTAAAGCAATGAAGATTTTAAAAGCCACATTGCTTCAATGGCAATGAATACAGTGGCGTTTAAAGGTATTGAAGTGTACAATTAATTCCTTCAGTATCTCTGGAGGAGGAACAGTGAACAAAGCAATTTTATGACCTCCTACTGGACTCTATCCTGTAAGCAAATGGTAAAGTACATTTGGATTTGATCCATGTTACTCATTTTATCAGACTTAATCATCAAGTGTAAAGTACTGAGAAATAGCTATGAAACCAATGTAAATTAACTTCACAATTTCTGCTGGCTTCAACAAAACTCCAAACACATACTCCCTTTCCCACCCCATTCAGTGTTTTAAAGGCAATGTTTCTTTTGAGACACCTGGGACCACAGTGTTCTCCCTACCATCCATTCCCTGTCTTGTGGCATTTTTTCATGCAACCCAAGAAGATGCAACATCTGTCCTTTCAACTCTACCCTTCCCACCATCAGGGAACCAAACCGGCTTGAGCAAAACACAAAGTGTTGAAGTAACAGTCCAAAGGACCCAGACTTGAAAGGTCATCTATTCATTCCCATCACAGATGCTGCCTGAACTGCTGAGTTAACCCAGCACAGTGTTTTGCTCAAGATTCCAGCATCGGCAATTCCTTTTATGACAATCCAAATCATCTTCCTAGGTGATACAATGATTCACTTGCACTATTTCCAATCTAGCACATTACGTTCAGAATTCACAATGTGGACTCCTCTATACCGAGGAAACCATTGCAGACATTGGTCTGCAGGAGCAATCCTGAGCATCCTCTTACCTGTCACTTTAATTTCCGTCCCACTCCAAACTCTTTCTGCAGCCTCCAAACACACTACAACGAAGCCCAACAAAACTTGACGAACAACACCTCATCTTCCACCTGAGCAGATTGGACTCAGTGATGAATTCCCCAACGAGAGGCAAGTTACTTCATCTTTCCATGTTAGAACTGGTCATTTCTGCTGTAACTCATCCACCTGAGATTTCAGCTCTGTTTTACTCTCTCAATTGCTGCAACGGGATGTGCTGAGCGCATGGTACAGGTCTACTATTGACATATAACACAGGAAAAACTGTAATCCATCCAAAGGCCCCATTAATCTGGTCTCAACCTAGCACTAACATTCCCTTTGTTCCATCTATCCTGCAGCCACAATCGTTGCAATTTAAAATATCATTCTCTTTTCCAGTTCAAATAGTCTCCTTCCAGAGATGCTGTTTGACTTGCTGAATGTTTCCAGCATTGTTCTATTTCTAGCATATTGAATACATCAACTCTTAATTTCCTGTTATGAATGTATAAAAAGCTAAAAATAGATTATCTTTTTCTTACCTGGTGGCAATATAACTCTGAGAGAAGGCTGGCTGCTTCAAATTTGATATCTTCAAACTGTGGAATCTAACACATGCTGGTTAAGGATGCATCAAATTCAAACTGTTTAAACATGGTTGCTTTCATGCACTCTTCCCTCTCCCTTTTCCAAAAACAATTGCATCATTAGTTCAGAAGGAAGAATATTGAAGAACTAATGTATACATTTCAACAATGTTAACCGGAAACTTGCCGGTTGTACAATTTCAAACATCAGGCATAAAGAAATCAAAATAACTGCGTAGAACACTGCTGGAGTAACACAGCCGGTCAGGCAGCATCTCTGGAGGACATAGATAACCATTGTTTCCATTCACGACCCTTCTTCAACCTGGTGAAACCACCTAAACGTTGCCTTCCAGATATGCTGTCTGACCCGCTGAGTTACTCCAACACTGTGTTCTATGCAAGATGACTTGTGACTACAATCAAAATAATTGGCCAAATGTAACAGTTAGAATTGTTAAGGAGCAACTGCAAAATGAACACCCTGGCAAACAGATCGCACTGAGAAAGAAGCATGGTCCTGGTTCACTTCTTCCACCCCCATCCCCCCCAGTAAATGTTGTGGGGGGAAAAATTGAGAACTAGCAACAACAAAAAACATACTATGCCAGAGAAGATGTGAAACCAGGCATGAAACTCCAGGAGAATAGAAGACAAAAACAATTATTTTTTTAAGTTAAAGGTGTATTTGATTAACAAGAATCAAATTAAGAATAGCAACACCTCTTCAGCCTGGCCACTGATCAGCTAGCAGCTACTCACTCGTGAATTTGTTTTGAATAAAAAGGATACTTGTTGGGATATTAACCACTGAAAAAGAAGAAAACACAATTAGTCATATTGGTTATGTTGCAATAAATTAAACTTAGTGCCCTCAATAATGTTTGGGACAAAGACCCATCATTTATTTGTCTCTACTCCACAATTTGAGATTTGTAATATATATTTTTTTTTTAAATCACATGTGGTTAAAGTGCACATTGTCAGATTTTAATTATACATTTTTGTTTCACCATGTAGAGGTTACAGCAATGTTTATACATCGGTTCCCCACCACCCCACCCAATTTCAGGGCACCATAATGTTTGGGACACGTGGCTTCAAGGGTGTTTGTAATTGCTCAGGTGTGTTTAATTGCCCCCTTAATGCAGGTATAAGAGTGCTCTCAGCACCTAGTCTTTCCTCCAATCTTTCCATCACCTTTGGAAACTTTTATTGCTGTTTATCAACATGAGGACCAAAGTTGTGCCAATGAAAGTCAAAGAAGCCATTATGAGACTGAGAAACAAGAATAAAACTGTTCGAGACATCAGCCAAACCTTAGGCTTACCGAAATCAACTGTTTGGAACATAATTAAGAAGAAAGAGAGCACTGGTGAGCTTACTAATCGCAAATGGGCTAGCAGGCCAAGGAAGCCCTCCACAGCTGATGACAGAAGAATTCTCTCCATAACGAAGAAAAATCCCCAAACACCTGTCCGACAATCAGAAACACTCTTCAGGAGTCAGGTGTGGATGTGTCAATGACCACTGTCCACAGAAAAAATCATGAACAGAAATACAGAGGCTGCACTGCAAGATGCAAACTACTATTTAGCCGCAAAAATAGGATGGCCAGGTTACAGTTTGCTAAGAAGTACTTAAAAGAACACCCGCAGTTCTGGAAAAAGGTCTTGTGGACAGATGAGACAAAGATTAACTTGTATCAAAGTGATGGCAAGAGCAAAGTATGGAGGAGAGAAGGAATTACAAGATCGAAAGCATACCACCTCATTTGTGAAACATGTCGGTGGAGGTGTTATGACTGCTGAAGGTACTGGCTCATTTATCTTCATTGATGATACAACTGTTGATGGCAGTAGCATAATGAATTCTGAAGTGGACAGACACGTCCGATTAGCTCAAGTTCAAACAAATGCTCATTGGCCGGAGGTTCATTCTACATTTAGAGTTTTTCAAAGCTAAAAAATGGTAAATTCTTGAGTGGCCAAATCAATCACCCGATCTGAACTCGATTGTGCATGCCTTTTATACGCTGAAGAGAAAACTGAAGGGGACTAGCCACCAAAACAAGCACAAGCCAAAGATTGTCGCAATACGGGCCTGGCAGAGCATCACCAGAGAAGACTCCCAGCAACTGGTGATGTACATGAATCGCAGACTTCAAGCAGCCATTGCATGCCAAGGATATGCAACAAAATACTAAACATAACTACTTTCATTTACATGACATTGCTGTGTCCCAAACATTGTGGTGCCCTGATGTATAAACACAGCTGTAAATTCTACATGGTGAAACCAAAATGTATAAAAAAAACCTTTAATAAAATCTGACAATGTGCACATGTGATTTTTTTCTATTACAAATTTTGGAGGACAGAGACAAATAAATAAATTATGGGTCTTTGTCCAGAACATTATGGAGGGCACTGTACATCTGACAAAACATCATCTAAAGAAGCAAGTGAGTCAAGTGTGTTGAATTATCATATGTACTACTGGAACAATTAAATTCTTACTTGCAGCAGTATAACAGACCTTTTACAATACACATAGATAACAAAATAAAATTCAACAAAACCAATAAACTACACAACAAGTGGGTTCCATGCAGCAACATTTTGTTATATCAATCTCTTTCTAATCAAGGAACCTTCACTGTTCAATACCTCGCTGATTTAGTTGCTGCTGCCTGATCATTGCATTCTGTTAGAGCTCAACTTTCAACCTTATTTATTTGAAATCTTATTTATTTGAAATCAACTTCATACTCCCCTGCAGCATTACAACATAGAAACATGCAACTTTATTTATCCAGGATTAAACCCTTTGAAAATGATTCCTGATGTTCCTAAATTTATTTTTGAAATGGTAATACATTTCATAAAGGTTTAAAAGTATAAAAGAATAAAAGCCAAGTAATATTTAGAGATCTTTGGACAAAATCAAAAGGCAGCAGCTCAAGTAGATGAAATGTAGAGGAGATGCAAGATACCAGCGTTTCATTAGCGCAGAGAATACAAGAGTAGGATGTTTGGTCCAACTGTACAAACATTAGTTAGGTCAAAGATAGACACAAAAAGCTGGAGTAACTCAGGGGGACAGGCAGCATCTCTGCTGAGAAGGAATGG
Organism: Amblyraja radiata; assembly: GCF_010909765.2. Classification (NCBI taxonomy): domain Eukaryota; kingdom Metazoa; phylum Chordata; class Chondrichthyes; order Rajiformes; family Rajidae; genus Amblyraja; species Amblyraja radiata. The sequence goes on from NC_045984.1 coordinate 20,212,054, forward strand.
GTGACATTTCGGGTCGAGACCCTTCTTCAGACTGGTTAGGGATAGGGGATATGAGAGATATTGACAGTGATGTGGAGAGATAATAAACAATGAATGAAAGATATGCAAAAAAGTAACGATGGTAAAAGAAACAGGCCATTGTAAGCTGTTTGTAGGGTGAAAATGAGAAGCTAGTGCAACTTGGGTGTTGGAGAGATAGAATGCCGGAACTACCTGAAGTGAGATAAATCAATATTCATACCACTGGGCTGTAAGCTGCCCAAGCAAAATATGAGATGCTGTTCCTTCAATTTGCATTTAGCCTCACTCTGACAATGGAGGAGACCGAGGACAGAAAGGTCTGTGTAGGAATGGGAAGGAGAATTAAAGTGTCCAGCAACCGGGAGATCAGGTTGGTTCACATGGTCTGAGCGAAGGTGTTCCGCAAAACGATCGCCCAGTCTGCGTTTGGTCTCGCCGATGTATAAGAGTCCACATCTTGAACAACGGAGACAGAAAAGTGAAGTTGGAGGAGCAAGTAAACCTCTGCCTAACCTGAAAGGACTGTCGGGATCCCTGGACAGAGGTACAGTGACAGGTGTAACATCTTCTGCAGTTGTAGGGGAAGGTACCTGGGGAGTGGGTGGGAAGCGTTGTTAACCAGGGAATTGCGGAGGGAACAGTCTCTACAGAAGGCGGAAAGGGGAGGAGATGGGAAAACGTGGCTTGTGGTAGGATCCCGTTAGAGGTGGCGGACATTTCGGAGGATTATGTGTTGAATGCGACGATAAGGACTAGGGGGACTGTTGTGACTAGGGGGAAGGGGAGCAAGTGTAGAGCTGCTGGGTACCGAGGAGACACGAGTGAGGGCCTCATCCATGATGGGAGAGGGGATCCCCCGTTCCCTAAAGAATGAGGACATTTCGGATGTTCTAGTATGAACACCTCATCCTGGGCGCAGATGCGACGTAGGCAGAGGAATTGGGAGTAGGGGATAGTCTTTGCAGGAAGCAGGGTGGGAAGTGTAGTCGAGATAGTTGTGGGAGTGTAATAGATTTCAGTCAATAGTCTCGTTCTTGTGATGGAGACTATGAGATCAAGAAAGGGGAGAGAGGTGTCAGAGATGGTCCAAGTAAATTTGAGTACAGGATGAAAATTGGTGGTGAAATTGATGAAGTCCATGAGTTCTGCATGGGTGCAGGAGGTAGCACCGATGCAGTCATCAATGTAACGAAGATAGAGTTCGGGGATAGGGCCAGTGTACGCCTGGAACAGGTATTGTTCAACGGACCCTATAAAGAGGCAGGCATAGCTGGGGCCTATGCAGGTGCCCATAGCTATGCCTTGGACTTGTAGGAAGTGGGAGGAGTCAAAGGAGAAGTTGTTGAGGGCGAGGACGAGCTCCAGTAGGCAGAGTAGAGAGTTACTAGAGGAAAATTGGATGGTTCTGCCGTCGAGTAAGAAATGGAGGGCTTTAAGGCCTTCCTGATGGGGGATGGAGGTGTAGAGTGACTGAACGTCCATAGTAAATATGGGGGCTCGGAAAGTGGAAGTCATTGAAGAGACGAAGGGCATGTGAGGTATCTTGCGCATAGGTCTGGAGAGATTGGACTGGGGGGGATAGGATGGTGTCGAGGTACGTGGATATCATTTCCATGGGACAGGAGCAGGCAGAAACAATGGGTCTGCCAGGGCAGTTGTGTTTGTGGATTTTGGGGAGAAGGTAAAAACGAGCTGCGCAGGTCTGGGAAACGATAAGGTTGGGGGCTGTGGAAGGCAGACCAGCCATTAAGTGATGAAATCAGTAATGGTGTTTGAGATTAAGGCTTGGTGCTCATCGGTTAGGTCACAGTTGGACTAATATGTGCAATGCGAATCAGAGAGTAATACAGCATGGAAACACCTTCTTCACCACCCTATCCACTTATGTCACACATTTATGAAACTATGTACCTGTGAACCTAGTTCTCATGTTCTACAGCACATCTCAGGGTCTACCATTTACTGCGCAAATCCAGCCCAGGTATGTCCTACAACAATGAAACACCTCTCATTTATCTCAATTAAACTGTCTGCCGTTCCTTTGCCCATTGGCCCAGTGACCCATTGTAATCGCAGATAACCTTCTTCATTCTCCACTATACCACTTATTTTAGTGTTGTCCGCAAGCATAGGCCCCATTCCGCTACCCTCGGTTTCCTACCTTCAAGACAATTTTGTACCCAATTGAAGGTTAGATCGCATATGATCCGAGCTTCCAGATCAGGCTACGATGCAGTAACTTGTCAAAGACCTTGTTAAAGTCCACATAAACAAAGTTCTATTGCCATTTTCAATCTTCTTGGTCACCTCGTTAAAAAACTCAATTTGGAGAGATTCAAAAATCTCAAATTAATGAGACAATTCTGACCACCAAAGGATATGCATTGTCGAAGGTGCAGAGGACATTCAACAGGAATTCATTATGGAACATTTTAATTATACGAAACAAATAAGCTGGGTTTGATTGCTTTGAAGGGAAAGGAGGTTGAGCAGTTACCCAACTGATATATAATTAAGAGGGGCATAGAAAGGGCAGACAGTGAGAAACGTTTCTATTTCGCAGTCATGTCTATATCCAGGGTTAGGTTTAAGGTAAGAGGTAGGAGTTTTTGAGAAGAACGGATAATTATTTTTTTCATCCCAGCTGTGGTTGAAATCTTGAATGTATTGCCGGAGTGGATGGCTTCAAAAGTTCTGGGCCGAATGCTGAAAAATAGGATTAGTATAGAAAGGTACTTGATGACCAGCATAGACACAATGAGCCAAAGGGCCCGTTTCCAAATGATATGATTCTATGATTTAATGAGCTGCTAAATTTCAGCTTTTGTAAGCTGTTTCAGATCATAATGATTGGGCAACAGATTAATAAACCCTATTAAATAGCCTACTGACCACAAAGTTGACATGGGTTTTAATGCATGAAACGTTTCACTTTATTCTTGCAATTGTTAAGTGAAACCAACTGGCAAATCACAAGAGGGAAAGATTTAGAAATAGCAGTAGACTACTAGCTGAAAGATCTTAGCCAAATTGCTATTCTGTTTCAATAGGTCGAGTCATTGGAAGAACAGCATCAGCACTGATGTCATTAATCTGCAGAGTGCAGAGAAGATTTACAAGATCTTCGTCAAGATGCAGGACTCGAGGGCCTGAGCTGTACAGAAAGATTAGGCAGTCTAGAACTTTATTGTGCAGGAAAGAACGGCAGATGCTGGTTTAAATCGAAGGTAGACACAAATGCTGGAGTAACTCAGCGGGACAGGCAGCATCTCTGGAGAGAAGGAATATGTGACGTTTCGGGTTAAGATCCTTCTTCAGAATTTATTCCTTGGAATGCAGGAGAATGGGTGATCTTATAAAGTATAAAATCATGTGGGGGGGTTAACGTACACACACAGCCTTCTATCTACGGCAGAACCAGAGGACAAAAGGTTTCGGAGGGCATGAGAAGGGCAAAACTTAATAGGATCCGGGGGAATACTGGAGGGTGGTGGGTATACGGAACAAACTGCCAGAGGTGGTAGTTGAGGCAGGTACTACTGCAGCATTTAAAAGACACTTGGACAGGTACATGGATAGGAATGGTTTAGCGAGCCAAAGTCAGGCAAATGGGACTAGTTTAGATGGGACATCTTGGCTGACATGGACGAGTTGGGCTGAAGGGTGTATTTCCTTGCTGTATGACTCCACGAATACATGGACTGTTTGGTTCAAGGACAGAACCCACCAAGGTTTTCACACAACGCAGACTAAAAAAAAACCCAACCATATTGCCTAAAAGTAAACTACATGTTAAAAAAGCCAAAGTGCTGGAGTAAGTCCCGCTGAGTTACTCCATTACTTGGTGTCTGTTTTTGTTAACCAGCATCGGCAGTTTCTATTCATTAAAAAATACTTTACTAGGGACAAGGATGCAGTCCATAGAACAAGTTACCTTTTCCCCAGAAGATTATTCTGTAAAATGAACACACAGGTCACAGCAGGTCCAAAAGCAGCTGACTGGAAAGCAACACGTGACAGTTGTCAAAAAACAACCATGGCACCAGTGCAGGACATGGAATATGTCATATTAACCTGAACTATTTGAAACTGCTACATAATTTGGTATTTGTTCAACAGCATTCCGGCTTAGTTTAAACATATTTCCGAAAGCAAGTTTAACATTCTCCCCTCACCCCCAATATACTGTTAGGTATAACATGGACTTGGAAAGACAATGTTAATGTTTTCCCCAAGAAGGACCATTTCAGAATCCAATATTATTCCACATCTGTAAGTGCGTGATGCACACGTACGCAATTACAGCAAGCTTGTATTTTTTATTAATTTTTCAGGACTTCGGTTTCACTGGTAAAATTAGATTTAATTGCCTATTCCTCACCTTTCTTGAAGTGGTTTGGTGAGCCATTAAATAAATGGACATAGAGCAGGATCTTCTGCCAAAAATCTGTGTCAAACATGGCGCCAAATTTAAACTGCCCATCTGCCTGCATATGGCCCATATCCCTCCATTCCCTGCCTGTTCATATGCTTGTCTAAATGCCTTAAATGCTGCTATTATATTTCCTTGCACAATCTCCACTGGCAGTGCACTCTGTGAAATATACTTGCCATGCACATCTAGGCTCTCTCGTATTTGACAATTCTACCCTGGCCACAAATAGGATAGGATGACTGTCTATCCTATCGATGTCGCTCATAATTTTATAATCCTCTAGCATGTCACCCTCTGACATTCTAGAGAAAATAATCCAAGTTTTTCCAACCATTTCTTATAGCTTGTAGAAACCAGGAACTGCAGATGTTAACACACAAAAGGACATTAGTGCCAGAGAAACTTTGCAGGTCAGACAGCATCCCTGGAGAACATGGACCTGTTGATTTACTCTAGCACTGAGACTACTGTGGTGAATTGCACAGAACTGAACAATACTGTAGGAACTGCATGCGGTGCTCCAACTATGGTCTAAGAAATTGTGCGCAGTTCTAGCAGGAGAACAGTAGTGGCCTTGGTTAATAAAGAATTGCACTCTGAATGGATATTCTGAAACATCACTTAATATCCTTTATATAGTGAATTATCTTGCCCGATTGCAAATCCCAGGAGAGAACAAATGCCCAACTTTATGCAAGACCAAAGACCACAAATTGCAAACTGCAAGCATGCAAAAACCACATAGGACGACAGTAAACTCAAATCACAATAATCTTACAAGACCGAAACTACTTCAGATGACAGAGATCAACAAATTTGAATAGGTTCACCACTGAAACACGAGTCACATAAAAAATTCCAGTCGGATGGCTTAAAAATTTGTGATCACTAGGCTAGACAAAGCAAGTTTGGTCCTTAACCTTAGCATACAAACAGTTGTACACTACATCAATTTTACTTTACTTCCCTGGTAACTATAGAACCAGGGAACTGATAAAGAACTGAGCATAAAAGCAACAGATACAAGAACGTTCAAGATCTGTGACACATTGTCACACATATCTCTTTGGTGTAAGCAGCTAACAATATGAAAGGACTCATGTAAAAAACACGCGATTGAGCAACTATTTCTGAAGTCAATGTACGTGTACAGGCAGAACGAGCTAAATAGATGGTTCTAATCATTATTTTTCACAAAACAAAACAGATTATTGATAAATGCTTTTCAAATAAAACGCCTCATCATTTATCCATTTTCAAAATGACAGACATAAAAATATGAGGATGTTAAATTTTAATGAAAATATCACATAGGAATTCAGTTTCCAGGTATATCAAATAAAAATGTTTTGATATGCAATTCACAGAAAAATGTAGGCGTGCTATAGTAGAGAGACATTTAATTACCAGTTGATGTCTCGATTAGAGGATATTAGCTACAAGGAGAGGTTGGACAGATTTTGATTGTTTTCTCAGAAATATCAGAGGTTGATGGGAGACCTGAAAGATGTATATAAAATAATGAGAGGCATAAATAGTGTCAGAACTTTTTTTCCCCAGGATGGAAATATTAAATACTAAAGGGCATAGGTTTAAAGTGAGAGGAGTAGAATTTAAAGAAGATGTGCATGACAAGTGTTTTTTTTACCCATAGAGGCCTGGAACACATTGCCGGGGGTGGTAGTGGAGGCAGATATGACAGTGCCATTTAAGAAACATTTGGATAGGCACATGGATATGCAGGGAAGGGAGGGATATAGATTATGTGCAGGCATATAAGAGTTGATCTTGGCATCATGTTTGACACAGACATTGTGGACCGAAGGGTCTGTTCATGTGCTGTACTGTTTTATGTTCTAAAACAGAACCACCAAGAAATTCTAATATCTAGCAAGAGAATTAAAATAAATCTGGGCAATAGTGAATAATTGCTAGTGTTTATAACCAGTGCACTGTGGGCTGTTGGTTCACATTTAATCAACGTAGAATTCCACATAGTTGTGCTCAGAATGGGAAGAGCTTGCTTTTGTCACAATAAATGGAATATTTGCCATCTCCTTCCTCCATTCTCACATATGCGAGAAAATACTGGAAAGAAACGGCCAGACCACATCCCTAGTGATACTGGGTGACACAGTCGGGACAGAAGACAAAGGCAAAAAACATATACTTAATTTTACCATGAGTGTTTTTCTCAGTTCTCTTAAAATATGCCAACTTCCCTCCATCACCCAAATCACAACAAAAAATGAGCACTAGTATTTTCTCTATATATTTTTCTGGATTGTTCAAACCTACCATAGGATTAGCTTAACAGTGCCTTGGCCTGTGCACTCACTAATTATCTAAATCATGCCTTCGATTCTTTTTCAGTTTTCTACCATTAATCCCAAATCAGGAAATAGCCCTGATTCCAGCACCTAACCCAGGCCATCACCTCCAACATAGCATTAAAGGAGTGCCACATTGACCGAGAAAACAATAGTTAAAAGGAGAAACATTAAACTTGGGACCTGCCCGCTCGTTTTGGAGAAAGTACAGTGGAAATACATAATTTATTTACTCAGTACAGGACATTAAATTAAGATGCTGTCCCAATATATCCAATATGGACTGCATAGGATTCTCCTATTTCTCCTCCTCCCCTGATCAGGCCAGAATGCAGATAAACTGGTGGTGGTCCTATTACTACCACCAAAGAATAGCTGTCACCAAAGCATTTACAACAAACCCTAACCTCAAACTAACTGACAGTAAAGGACAGAGATTGGTCCCTTGTTATCGTCTTCTTATACTAACTATTTGGATGAGAATGAATGTGGTACGATTAGCAAATTTGCAGGCGACACAAAAGCTGGTGGTATTGTGGAGAGTGATGAAGATTATCTAAGAGTATAACTGGATCTAGATCAAACAGAAAAGGTGACAAAGAATGGCTGATGGAATACATTAGGGAAGTTAAAGCAGGGCAGGACATTGAATAACCGGCAGGCCCTGGAGAGTATTGTAGAACAGAGACACATAGGGGTACAAGAACATACTTATAAGATACTTCACAGGTAGATACGGTACAGAAGGAGGTGTTTGGCATGCTTGGCTTCATCAGTCAGGGCACTGAGCACAAGAGATGGGATGTCATGTTACAACTACACAAATATATTGATGAGACGGTAATTGGAGTGTTGTGTCCAGTTCGCCAGCATTTATCAAGCTGGAAAGGATATGAAAAAGATTTACAATTATGTTGCCTGGACAGATAGTTTGAGTAAGCTGGTGTTGTTTTCCCTGGGCATAGAAGGTTGAGGGGTGACCTTACAGAAGTACATAACATCATGACAGGTATAGATAAGGTGAATGATCAGTCTTTTTCCCAGGATTGGTTAGTCTAAAACTAGAGGGCACAGGTGTGAGGGGAAGGATTGAAAGGGGACTCCAGAAGCAGGTTTTTCTACACAGGGGGAAGTGGATCTATGGAATATATCCAAGCATGACAGCCAGAGGTCTCAGCGAATCATTTGATTAGCTGAAAAGGTTCTTGGCTGCAACCTTCCCCCCCCCCCCCAATTGACGAACTGTGCACTGCAAGGGCCAGGAAGCGAGCGGGTAAGATCATCTCTGACCTCTCTCACCCTGGCCACAAACTCTTTGAAGCACATCCCTCTGCAAGGCGACTCCGGACCGTCAAAGCCGTCACAGCCAGACATAAAAACTCATTTTTTCCACGAGCAGTAGTTCTACTCAATAACCAAAAGTCTGTAGCTTCCTTGTGCTCTGGTATTTTATTTCATTCACATGTTTAAACTATAATGTTTTATTCTTAATGTTTTAATGTTTTATTCTTAATGGTTTACTATGTCATGTTGTTACTTGCAAGCGGAGCACCAAGGCAAATTCCTTGTATGTGTACATACTTGACCAATATATTTATTCATTCATTCATATGGAATGAACTGCCAGAGGAATTGCTAGATGCAAGTACTATTACAATGTTTAAAAGACATTTAAACCGGTACATGGATAAGAAGTTTAGAGCGATAAGGGCCAATTGCATGCAAATTGCCCAAGCTCAGGTAAGCATTTGGGCAGAAAGGCCAGATTCTGTGCTGTAAAACTCTATGACTGAGACATGTAACATGGAGGCATTTGCTGGCATTTCAGCAAAACAAAAATCAATTTCTCCAGCTCCATTCTGACCACTTTCCAAATGATCACAAATATTCAATTATACTTCTGAAGGTGATAACTTGAGGGAACTCCTAACCCATATACTCTCATGGGCAGTTACATTTTATGTCTGTCCTCCAATGCAAATTGCACGTTTACAAATGCAGGTGAAAAATGTCTCACTACGCAGGCATTATCAAACAGACATCAAAGGGAGTCATTTTTACACCTTCAATAGTGGAGACACAAACACATGGACCTATGCTTAAGGTAAACTATCAAAATAGACCAGATTTTAAAACTTGTTTTACCCTGCCTTGATCTGATCACACATCTCTCTTCAATACAGAATACTCACCATTTAACATATGTGTTTCAGGGATGTTAGTTCCTGAACAGACTGCCAATCTACTGTCTCTTTTCCCAGGTGAGAGAGTTTATTTGCTATCTGCACCAGACATGAACCAGAACAATAAAATTCCTACTTGTTGCACATTAGACACAACAATGATAAATATATAATAAATTATCAGTTCTCAGTGCAACAGACCATAATAGTACAAAAACCAAAGTACATAGAGCATAACAATGTATGTTGAGTGTAGTAGTGGAATGGTTATGCCGGTTGCTGATACAAGGTTGCAATTAGGGCTGTCCAGGGCGATTCAAGAATTCAATGCTTGAAGGGAAGAAGCTGTTCTTGCACCTAGAGGTAACAATACTCACACTCTTGTATCTTCTTCACAATAGTAGCAGCAAGCAGAGAGTGTGGCCAGGATGGTGTCGATGTTTGATTAATTAGATGCCTTCTTGAGGCAGCGTCCTCTATGGATTCCTCCGATGGTGGGGAGGTCAGTGACCATGAACAGTGACCACCACTTTCTCCATCCTCTATATTTGAATGTTCAAATTGTGAACCAGGGCCTGATGCAACCAGTCAGTATGGGCTCTACCGTACACATATACAAGATGTACACTTGTACAGAGTATTTAGAAACATGCCAAATTTTCTCAAACATCTAAGCAGAGGAATTGCATCAATGTGCTGTGCTCAAGACAGATCACTTATGTACAACCAGATACTTCAAACTGTTGACACTCTCCATCGCTGTCCTGTTGACAAAGGATAGCACATGGTGTTTCTGCTTTCCCTTCCTGAAATGAACAACTCCTTGGTCTTGCTAACGTTGAGACCAAGATTATTGTTCTGGCATCACAACCGGATTGTCGATCTCCCTCCTGTACTGACTCCTGATTACCTATGATTTGTTCAACAACAGTGGCAAGGTTGGGTTGGAGTGATTAAAAATATTCCTTCAGGCCTTTCACTTTTAAAAAAATCTTTCTTAACCCAATAACTGACTCAACACTCCGATCAATACAAATTCTAACAACACTGCTAAATTCAAAATCATTGATCATTTATCTCGTGGCTATTTACACAATCTTGCAATTTTTGGTGTACAGCCAAAACTGCATCCTGATGAGTAAATGTTTGGCTGAATCACATTGACATAATACAAGACCTGTGAAACTTTCCTTCATTACTCCTCTACATTGAATAAGGATAGGGAAAAAAACAACTTCTATTTCTCAATTGGGAAAGGATACCCATTTTTATGACAATAACAGGGATGTCTGAGGGAAGGGTAAAACTGCCTGGGGAGGGAAAACGGGAGAGAGCAGAGTGCTGAGGGAGGGAGAGCAAGGTGGTAGAAAATCAAGAGAGGGAGAGGAAAGGGGCAGAGAGGAGTAGGATGGTGAAGAAAGTGCCAGGTCTGGGCAGAGGAAGGGGTGGGCTGAAGGGGCAAACGGGGGAGCGGGAAAGGGGGCAGAGTGAGCGTTGGGACAGGGGGCAAAGGGGGTGATAGGCAGGAACCTCTCCTTGTCATCGTCACCCTGAGCTCCTAGATCCCACTATGATGCCACCCCCTCCGCTCCACCGACTGCCTCCTCACCGCCTTCTCGAGATGCGAACGGGCCTGGTCCGTGTTCTTGGTGTGGTGGTACAAGACGCTGCCCAGCTGGAGGTGGGTGCGGGCCTCGATGCGCTGCGACGGCTTGAACTGGAAGATGGCCTGCAGGCAGTGCACGCACAGCTTGATCTTGGGCGGGCTGGCCGTCCGGAAGTTCTCGGCAAAGCCGAGAAGGGCCAGATACCAGGCATCTGTGTACTGAGGCTGCTGCTGCGGGGGCTGAGGCTGCGGCTGCGCCTGGGGTTGCTGCTGCTGAGGGCCGCTAGCGCCAACCGCCGCCATCTTACCCGCATCCGCGACAAACATCGCGAGAGGTGGGGCCGGTCCGAGAGTGGACCCGGGGGCGGGGCCTGGGATCCCGGTGACGTCATGCGGAGCAGCACCTGAGGTCAACGTGGGTGCAACCAACCCATGGCTGCACTGCTGCTGTGCATGGGGTAGGGTTATGATGCAGGATTAGGTTTATGATTGGTACCTGCAACAAGGTATAGTGTAAAGCTTTGTTTGCATGCATGCATGCTAATTAGAACACACTATGCATAAATACACTCAAGCCAAACTAAAGTGCAATACGTAGAGCAAAAGAAAAGATACAAAGTTCAAAATAGTCATAGAGTCTTCCGGCACAGTAACAGGCCCATTGGCCTAAGTTGCCCATGGCGACCAAGATGTTCCATCTACACTAGTCCCACCATTTCCCTCTAAACCTCTCCAACTGTGTCTTATTGATATTGTGCACAGTTCCCACAGTTCTAGCAGGACATGTGGGATCGGTTGGTCTTGCCTGATAAAGAATAATATCATGAATGGATGTTCCAAAACATCAGTTTGTAAAAACTTAGTCCTGACCCACAATGTCACCTAGTCTGAAGAAGGGTTTCGGCCCGAAACGTCGCCTATTTCCTTCGCTCCATAGATGCTGCTGCACCCGCTGAGTTTCCCCAGCAATTTTGTGTACCCACAATGTCACCTATACTTGTTCTGTATACATAAGCTGGAGAGGGTGCAAAAAATTGTTCACAAATATGTTACTAGGCTTGAGTTATGAGGGGTAACCTTATAGAGGTTTATAAAATCACGAGCGGTGTAGATAGGATGAATGGCCACAGCATAATGAAAGTGGGTAACGGTACATATTATGAGGAAGGAGAAGGTACACAAAAATGCTGGAGAAACTCAGCGGGTGCAGCAGCATCTATGGAGCGAAGGAAATAGGTGTTATGAGGAAGGAGGGTGTCTTAGGGTACGTAGAAGGTCTCGCAAGACTATATTTTGGACTAAAGACAATCAAGAATTGCAGGAATTGGGCATGACATAAAATTAAGAGTCAACAGTGTTTAATTGTTGTACGTACAGGCAACAGACAATGACATTCTTCCTTGCTACAGCTTTACGACAGCTATTAACTCAATAATACGCAAATAAGTCTACGATAATTAACAATACAAGAAGGTAATAATCAACACTACCAGTTTACCAGACGATAATAGTGCACAACCTGCATCCATAGTGCAACCAAAACAAAGTTCATTGTAGATTATAGTTGCTGAGGTAGGGTTATGATTAGTTTTGTGCAGTGTTCAAGAGCGTGATGGTTCCGATCACACGTGTTTTTTTATGAGTGGTGAAGTAGCCTCGACAGTTACAGCGTCTACTTCTGCTACTGTTTTTTTTTTGCATCCTGAATATCGTGCACCATCACAGGAATACTTCACAGACTTACTGCATTCCCAGGATACTCACCACTTTCAGCCACATACTGAGGACAAGTAAAACACAGAACACTTAATCTATATATTGAGTCTGAAGAAGAGTCCTGACCCAAATCATTATTCATCCATGTCCTCTAGAGATGCTGACTGACCCATTTTGTTACTCTTGCACTTTGTATTTCTACGTTAGATCACACATCTGCTGTTCCTTGTGGTTCCACCTATTCCATATATTTTTATATTATTAATCATTATTTGTAGAACCTCACCACAATAATAAAACAATTAAGGCAGTAAAGTTGGAAAGAGTGCAGAGAAGATTCACAATTATATTGCCATGACTTGAGGGGCTAAGCTATAGGGAGAGGTTGGGCAGGCTAAGACGTTATTTCTTGCTGTGCAGGAGGATGCGAAGTGATTTTGTAGAGGTGTATAAAATCATGAGGCGTGGAGATGGAGCATCTTGAGAATGACCTCAGTTGAGAACAGAAGGTACTAATTGAAACCAGTGTGTAGAAGATCCTTGGATCTGTGAACAGTAAGAATTTTTGAATGCAAAATCTTGATCAGAGTGTGAAAACAATAGACAATAGACAATAGGTGCAGGAGTAGGCTATTCGGCCCTTCGAGCCAGCACCGCCATTCAATGTGGCGGAAACAGAATCAATAAAAGCTTTCAAAGTGAAAGTGGATGGGAATTTCAGTGAAGATAGTTTCCAGAGCCATTGACATGAATTAGGGAAAGGATGAAATATTGTTCACCAGAACTTGGTTTATCACACATTTATTTATCCATTCTCCAAAATTTGTGTTTCCATAACATGATTGTCAAGGAAACAATTTTATGGTCAACAGGATGAAATGGTTTGCAAATGGAGCAAGAATCAGTGAACAATACAAGACCAGAAAGGTTGAACTCAATTCCTGCTCCAGTTGCACACTAACCTGCTGGCAGCACCTGATTGACAGCCCGCTTAGCAACTGTCGACGGGGGGGGCAGGACTTCCGGATAGCTAAGCTTGGTTGCACATCAGGCCCGGAAGTGGAATCCGGCGGGGGGGGAGATGGCGGCCATCAAGGTGAGGCAGGACCTGCCACCTCCCGGGGGCTATGGGCCCGTGGATTACAAGCGGAACATCCCCCGTAGAGGCCCCTCAGGTAAGGCGGGAGGGCGAGGACTACCGCCGCTCGGAGACCTGCGATGTCGGCAAAGCACTGACAATTTGGGAGACGAAGGTCATAGAGTCACTGAAACAGGCCCTTCGGCCCCACTTGCCTAAACCGACCAAGATAATACATTTAAATGGTTATTTCTTACTGTTCACCGATCTTTTACGCATTGGTTTCAATGAGTGCCTTCTGTTTTATGTCAGTAATTAGAATAAGGTCCTTCTCAAGATGCCCCATCTACACTAGTCCTACCCGTCCACGTTTGGCACATATTTCTCAAGAAACATTTCGTATCCTTGTACCTGTCCAAATGTCTTTTACATGTTGTTACAGTACTTTCCTCAACTATCCTCCCACATTGTCCTCGGATATATCTGATTTGGCCCAGGGGATTTATCTAACCTCATGCACCTTAGGACGATCTGCACCTCCTCAACAGTAATATGGACTGTCAGCAAGACATCTCCCTTAACTGACCAAAGTTTCCCAGAATTTATATATTTCTCCACGGTAAGAATAAAGGATAAATACTCATTGAGGAACTTGCCCACCTCGTTCGGCACCACACAGAGATGACCACTTTGGTTTCTGATGCGTGATATTCTCTCTCGTCACCCTCTTTCCCTTAATGTACATAAAATCTCTTGGGATTTTCTTTAATATTATCTGCTACAGCTATCTCCTGCTGCCTTTTTGCCTTCCTGATTTCCTTCTTAAGTATGCTCCTCACTTCCTGAATCTCCTCCAAGGACACACTTGATCCCAGCTGCCTGTACCCATCACATGTTTCCTCCTTTTTTTTGAGCGGAGCCTAATTTTCTCGTCATTCAAGCTTCCTTTCACCCGCCTATGTTGCCCTTTAAAAGCATCCCACTTTTCAGACGTTCCTTTGCCCGCAAACAACCTTCTTTGGTCAGACTGCATTTGGAGTGTTGTGAGCAGTTTTGGGCTCCTTATCTGAGGAGAGATGTGCTGCCGATTATTGGGTTAATGTATGATGAATGTTTGATGGTTCTGGGCCTGTACTCAGTGGAGTTTAAAAGGATGGGATGGGGGTGGGTGGGGGGACGACGACGAATGATGAAAGGCCTGTATGGAGTGAATATGGAGAGAATGTTTCCATAGTGGGAGAGTGTGGGACCGGAGGGCACAGCCTCAGAATAAAAGAATGTATCTTTAGAAAGGAGATGAGGAGGATTCTACATAGCCAGAGGCTGGTTAATCTATGGAATTCATTGCCACAGAGGCCAGAGGTCTTTGGGTATTTTTAAAGCGGAGGTTGATAGGTTCTTGATTAATAAGGGTGTCAAAGGTTATGGGGCAGGAGAATGGGGTTGAGAGGGGGAATAAAATTGCCTAAATGGCCTAAGAAACACAGCAGCACCAATGCCTCTCGAGACAAAGCCTCACAGTTACTCTTCATACTGCATTTGCACCTCCATACGGCCGCACCGAGTGGAGGGAAGGGGGGAAGGGGGGGGGGGAAACGAACGGACGGATTGAAGGAGGGGTGGAAGGGGGAGGGAGAAGGACAGTGGGGGAAGAGTAGAAGATTCAAGAGAGTTTATTGTCATGTGTCCCTGATAGGACAATGAAATTCTTGCTTTGCTTCAGCACAACAGAACATAGTAGGCATGACTACAGAACAGATCAGTGTGTCCATATACCATTATATAAATATATACACACATGAATAAATAAACTGATAGTGCAAATAAACAGATAATGGGCTATTAATGTTCAGAAGTAGCTATTCCTGAACCTGGTCGTTGCAGTCTTCAGGCACCTGTACCTTCTACCTGAAGGTAGCGGGGAGATGAGTGTGGGTCCTTGATGACACTGCCAACCTTTTTTAGGCAGCGACTGTGATAGATCCCCTCGATGGAAGGGAGGTCAGAGCCGATGATGGAATGGGCAGTGTTTACTACTTTTTCTAGTCTTTAGAGGGGGAGGGAGTGTGGGAGCTGGGACTGAAGGTAAGGGGCTGGAACTGCCATCAGTAATCTAACCATTTTGATTTCCCTTCCCCTACTGACCCCTTTCTATGCTGGGCTGCCTCCATTGCCAGTGGGGCCACATGCAAACTGGAGGAACAGAACTGCATATTCCACTTGGCTAACTTAGAATCTAACAGTATGAATATTGAATTTTAGGGAGAATTGACAACAACAAACAATGTGACACGGTAATACACTGTACTGGTAGATCTAGAGACCTGGGTTCGATCCTGATCTCGGGTGCTGTCCATGTGGAGTTTAATGTTCTCCCTGTGACCGTGTGGGTTTCATCTTGGTGTTCCGGTTTCCAACCACTTCCCAAAGATGTGTGGGTTTGTAGATTAATTGGACTCTGAATTGCCCCTGGTGTAGGGATGGATTTGAAAGCAGGATGACACGAGTGTGTGTGTGTTCGTGTGTGTGTTCGTGTTCTATTGTAGTTCAGAGCCTATGAGGTTGTACTGTTTCGATGCTGTATATGCAAACCTCCCTCCCTCTCCTTCGTCCCACCTGAATGTATGCTCAGTTCCCCCCCCCGGACTTTCCCTCTGTTTTCACAATTCATACTCTTATGGGACGACAGATGGCACAATGGGCTAAGTGTTCGGCTGGCAACCGGAAGGTAGCTGGTTCGAATCCCGCTTGGAGTGCATACTGTCGATGTGTCCTTGGGCAAGACACTTCACCCACCTTTGCCTGTGTGTGTCCTTGGGCAAGACACTTCACCCACCTTTGCCTGTGTGTGAATGTAATTATGTGAAGCACTTTGGGGTCAATGCAAGTTGACTAAAAATGTGCTATATAAATAAAGAAAATTTATATAAATAAAGAAATTTAATTTATCTCCTATCTCACCCTTTTGGTCATTTCATCTCTCGCTTTTGTCCAATCATTTGTCTATCAAATCCCCTTTACCTCTATCCACCTATCACTTGCCAGGCTTTGTCCCATCCCCAGCTCTGTTACAGTTTTCTCCCCCCACTCTAATCAGCCTGAAGAAGAGTCCTGACCCGAAACATAATCTATCCATGTACTCCAGAGATGCACCCTGACTCGCTGAGTTACTCCAGCACTTTGTGTTTTTTTCTGCCACCAATAACAATAGCTGTGAAATTATTGGACAGACAGTCATTCATGGATGTCTCTCTAGAAACAAAAGCTTATCATCTTTGCCTATATTGGTGCCGTATTTCTACCTCCAATCCAGCAGCAAGGTGGGTGATTATTAAAGCAGATGGGATACTGCAGATGCTGGAATCTTGAACAAAATACAAATTGCTGGATTTACTCAATGGGTTAGGCAACATCTGTGGAGGGAATGGACAGACAACATTTCAGGTCAGGACCCTTCTTCAGAGTCAAGAAAGGTCCCAATCTGAAATGTAATCTGTCCATTTCCCTCCACAGATCCTGCTGACCTGACTGATTGAAAGACTCAGTATGGAAACAAGCACTTTGGCCTGCCGAGTCCACATTACACATAGATCACATGTTCACACTCCTTCGATGTTATCCCATTTTTTCATGCACACCCTACACTTCTAGGAGCCACTAACAGAGCCTAATTGACCTACAAACCCGCAGGCCTTTGGGAATCTCCCACGGTCATGGGTATGTGCAAACATCTTGTTGGCAGTACCCAAGGTCAGGATTGAACCCAGTTCTTTGGTGCAGTGAGACAGCAGGTCTACCAGCTGCACCACTGTGCTGCCCCGAGTTCTCCAGTTCTTTGCTTCTTCACGATTTCTAAATCTGAAGTAGCCTCTGACCTGAGGATGTACTATCACACCCACAGGAGCGGTAAATTCTAACACCCCAATCGCAAACAGTAGGCTGATTAAGTAGAGGAAATGAGTTTCTCCAGCATTTTTGTGTACCTTCGATTTTCCAGCATCTGCAGTTCCTTCTTAAACAAAGTAGAAGAAATGTTTTGGTTCACCTTTGTACAGAGGCATGACGTATTTTTAGCAAGAAATGACAAGACATTTATGTTTGTGTTTGTAGGTTACAGCATGTTTGGGATTGGAATCGGAATTTTAATGTTTGGCTACTGGAGGCTCTTCAAGTGGAACAGAGAGCGGCGGTATGTCTCCTTTCCCCGCTATCCCAGCTCACCCGATTCCATAACTCCGGGCATGTGACTTCTCAGTTTAATTAAAACAGTTTGACGTTTCATTCTCGGGTGTTTTCTTTACCACTGTATTCCATAATATCTATGGGACGGATTTAGAATGGCTCTCCACTGAAGGGAAGACCCAGGTTTGATCTTTTGTTCTGTGCAGTTTGACGATCAGCCACTGTCCTGGAACACGCATTACTTTGAAAACAAATTCCGGAATAACATAGAATAGTACCACACAGGAACAGGCCCTTCAGCCCACAATGTCTGTGAAAAACACGATGCCAAGTTAAACCAATCTCATCTGCCTGCTCATGATTCACATCCTTTGATATTTTGCCTATCCATGTGCACACAGTGCCCTCCATAATGTTTGAGACAAAGACCCATAATTTATTTTTTTGCCTCTGTTCTCCACAATTTGAGATTTGAAATAGAAAATAATCACATGTGGTTAAAGTGCACATTATCACTTTGCCAATAAGTATTTAGAGCAACCACAGTTCTGGAAAAATGTCTTGTGGACAGATGAGACGAAGATTAACTTATATCAGAGTGATGGCAAGAGCAAAGTATGGAGGAGAGAAGGAACTGCCCAAGATCCAAAGCATACCATCTCATCTGTGAAACACAGTGGTGGGGGTGTTATGGCCTGGGGATATACGGCTGTTGAAGGTACTGGCTCACTTATCATCATTGTTGATACAAGTGCTGATGGTAGTAGCATAATGAATTCTGAACTGTACAGACACATCCTATCTGCTAAAGTTCAAACAAATGCCTCAAAACGCATTGGCCAGCGGTTCATGCTACAGCAAGCCAATGATCCCAAACATACTACTAAAGCAACAAAGGAGTTTTTCAAAGCTAAAAAATAGTAAATACTGAGTGGCCAAGTCAGTCACCAAATCTGAACCAAATTGAGCATGCCTTCATATGCTGAAGAGAAAACTGAAGGGGACTAGCCCCCAAAACAAGCATAAGCTAAATATGGCTGCAATACAGGCCTGGCAGAGCATCACCAGAGAAGACACCCAGCAACAGGTGATGTCCATGAATCACAGACTTCAAGCAGTCATTGCATGCAAAGGATATGCAACAAAATACTAAACATGACTACTTTCATTTTCCAAGACATTGCTGTGTCCCAAACATTATGGTGCCCTGAAATGGGGAGACTATGTATAAACACAGCTGTAATTTCTACATGGTGAATAAATAAATGATGGGTCTTTGTCTCAAACATCATGGAGGGCACTGTAAAAGCCTCTTAAAAGCCACTATCGTATCTGCGTCCACCATCATCCCTGGCAGAGCGTTCCAAGCAACACCACTCCACTAAAAAATCCTGCCTTGCAAATCTTCTTTAAAGTTCGTCCCAATCTCCTTAAAGCTATGGCCTCTTGTCCTTGACATTGACAACACAAGCATTTGGAAAGAGAAAGATTGTTTGGTTTTGTTAGTGAATATATTGCAATCTGTGAGCATTACTTGTTTCAATTTGAGAGAATGATGTGTCAAACAATAATACGATTAGTATTCCAACAGTGATTCCCTCACCGTCAGAGATACCGAGTTCCTACTGGCTGCATTCGGACGGCTCAAGGTGTTGTGTTCAGATGGTGAACACCTGAATCGCAGAGATGAAGTTCAGATAATCTGTAACATTGTGCGCTTTTTGCCTTGTAAAATCCAGTACATGGAATACCTCCGAAATCCATAAAGCATCCTCCTTCTCAGGAAAGATTAAGTTGCTGAATTATGTGCTATATAATTGGCAATTTTGCTAAACCTTCTTAGAAAATGGACAAAAAAGCCTTAGAGGCAGCTAGACACAAAGCTGGAGTAACACAGCGGGTCAGACAGCATCTCTAGGTGAAGCTTCGGGTCGAGATGCTTCAGACAGAGTCATGGGGAAGGCAAACGAGAGATTATAGGCGGTGATGCAGAGATATATAACAAATTCCTTTTCTCCAGAGATGCTGTCTGAGCTGCTGTGTAACTCCAGCTTGTTCTGTCTATCTTTGGTTTAAACCAGCATTGGCAGTTGCTTCCTACACGAGGCAGAGGAAGAGTGTTCTTTTTAAATGCAGCAAGTTATTGTGATCTAGAATGCGTTGCCAGAAATAGAGTGGGACGGGGAAGGGGGTGGTGGAAGCAGAGGTGATGTGAATGTCAGGTCTTTAATTATCACTGAACACAGAACAATGACATTCTTACTTGCAGCAGTTTTAACAGGCCTGCAAGCACAATACACATACATAACATAGAACAAACAAAAGTACAATAAATTAATATCGCCAATACCAAAAATAAAACTTGAAAGTCCTCTGTTGTAAAATGCTGAGAATTCAAACCTCTAAAAACCCTCTGGACATTTGTTTCTGGGCTGTCCATTCATTGAGCACTCTCTAGTCAGTGACACAGCGATGTTCTGCCCTCTGGTGGAGATCAGCAGAACAGCTACCTATGCATTAACAAGACGTAAGTAAGGGGATGCCTTTGAATCTTCTCAACCATTCATCAGGATCGAGACAAAGCTTCAGATTCAGCTCCGCATGAGCTGGCTCTGGGAGCTCCAGTTTCCTCTTTCAAAAGACGGGCTGATAATTCTCAACTGTACTTTGCTCCTTGGTGTTGATAATGACTAATAGAATGAAAGGGAAGATTGAGAAAGTGTAAGTTGTATGGATGCATGGAAATAAGGAAGGGGATATGGGACTAATGAGATTGCCCCGGGGAGTTAGCTTGGATCTGATGAACCAAACAACCTCCTGTGTCATTAAGATGTTCCAACACTCTCCAATTCCCTTTATTCCATGAATATCTTCAACAAAATTAGTGATCGTCTCCTGACTAGGGAATTGTGAAGATGAACTGCTCTGAAGATATTCTTTCCCTCAGTCCTACACGACCTACTTATTTTCTAACCCCTTTGTTCTATATTCCTCTACTGGGGAGACATCCCCTGCATCCATCTTGTTGAGCCTTTGAAGGATTTTGTGCTTCTTCTGAACTCTCGAGACTAAAGATGTCTGTAGCAAGTATCTCTGTTATGGAAAGACCAAGGGTAACTGGATGCAGTCTTCCCCAAGCCCAATATATAATTATATAATTTACTAGTTTAAATCATCTGGTAGTGTAGGCTAATGTCCGTTTGACCCTGTCACCTGTGTGTTAACTTTCAATAATTTGTGCACAAGGTTCCTGTGAGCATCAACCTTACCTAATCTGTCACCATTTTACAAATCTGCCCCACTGTTTTGTGCAAAGTGTTGGATCTCATTTTCCCCCAAAGTATTTCACCCGCTATACTCTTGCTCACACAATTGTCCATAATCATGCTGAAGCCTTTTATATCCTCTTCTTTACTCTGAGAGTATCAGCAAACTTGGAAGCTGTGCTAATAATAGGTGCAGGAGTAGGCCATTCGGCCATTCGAGCCAGCACCGCCATTCAATGTGATCATGGCTGATCATCCACAACCAGTACCCCGTTCCTGCCTTCTCCCCATATCCTCTGACTCTGCTACCTTTAAGAACCCTATCTAGCTCTCTCTTGACAGTATCCAGAAACCCGGCCTCCACCTCCCTCTCAGGCAGATAAGTCCACAGGCTCACAACTCTGTGTGAAAAATAAGACATAGGAACAGAATTAGGCCATTCAGCCCATTAAGTCTGCTCCGCGATTCAATTGTGGATGATTTCCCTCTCAACCGCATTCTCCTGCCTTCTCCCCATAACCTTTGGCTCCGTTACAAATTAAGAACGTTTCAATCTCTGCTTTAAAAATACTCAATGACTTGGTCTCCATGTGTGTAAGAACGACTCAGTCTCCACCATCCATTTGAGTGTCCAAACCCACCAATGTGCCATCTGTGGCAATGGGTTCCACTGATTCACCAGCCTCTTTTTAAAAAAGTCTTCCCCATCTCCATTCTAAAGGTAATTCCTTTTATTCTGAAGCTGTGCCCTCTGGTCCTAGATTCTCCCATTACTGGAAACATCCTCCCCACATTAACTCTATCTACACCTTTCATTATTCTTTACCAATGTTTGTACCATATGGTAGCTAATTTGATGCTTCCATTAATCCGTTTTAGTTCATCTCCTTTGCAGACCTGTGCAATAAGCTTTGTTTACAGATTTCCCATTTAATATGATAATTTTTTCTTTCCCCACAGACGGCTCCAAATTGAAGACCTCGAAGCCCGTGTAGCCTTGCTACCTCTGCTGCATGCTGAACAGGACAGGAGGCAAGTTGGGGGGCTCTGTTGCAGAGAAGTATTGTCACAAGATAGAGCGAGTTAGTATGCAGTCAGATCTCCAAAGCAGCAAAACCAAAATATTACACAAACACAAGGTCAGGGCTAAAGTGTGAATTTGGAGAATTGCGGGATGTAAAATGTTTATTCAAGCCTTTTTCGTTCATACGCTATACATGGGATGAGCAACAGTCAGAGGCTGCACACTTGTAAATCTTGCATTTGAGCACAAGAATTAAGATGTAGTCTGTTTACCTCTCAAGCCTCTGCTATTTAATCTGACATAGCTTGGTAATTTTGGACATTACAACCAGAGCTCTAGTCTCCAAATCAGGAGGTCATTGATTCCAGTTTCTTCCAGAAACTTTAGTGCAATAACTGAAGCCCAAAGCAGTGGATGAAACAATGGACAAAAAGCCTATTCCACGGCTTCATCCATGCCTTCACACGTTCCTTCGAAGGTAAATGTAAAAGCAGTGACTGAAAAGAATTAGACAAGTCCTGGCCAGGTGACAACACTCAGGTGATTGTCAGTTTGTTCAGGCACTTTGCTGTGTGCCAATTGTATGCTGCGTCTTTATTCCATTCACAGAATGCAGGCATCGTTGGCATTTATTGTCTGTCCTCACTTGCGCCAGAACTGAGGCAGCTACAGTGCCCTCCATAATGTTTGGGGCAAAGACCCATCATTTATTTATTGCCTCTGTACTCCACAATTTGAGATTTGTAATAGGAAGAAATCACATGTGGTTAAAGTGCACATTATCAGATTTTAATAAAGGCCATATCTATACATTTTGGTTTCACCATGTAGAAATTACAGAAGTGTTTATACATAGTCCCCCCATTTCAGGGCACCATGTGTGAGACACAGCAATGTAATGTAAATGAAAGAAGTCATGTTTAATATTTTGTTGAATATCCTTTGGATGCAATGACTGCTTGAAGTCTGTGATTCATGGACATCACCAGTTGCTGGGTGTCTTCTCTGGTGATGCTCTGCCAGGCCTGTATTGCAGCCCTCTTTAGCTTATGCTTGTTTTGGGGGCTAGTCACCTTCAGTTTTCTCTTCAGCATATAAAAGACATGCTCAATTGGGTTCAGATCGGGTGATTGACTTGGCCACTCAATAATTGACCAATTTTTAGCTTTGAACATTTTATTTGATGCTTTAGCAGTATGTTTGGGATCATTGTCTTGCTGTAGAATGAACTGCTGGACAATGAGTTTTGAGGCATTTGTTTGAACTTGAGCAGATAGGGTGTGTCTATACACTTCAGAATTCATTATGCTACTATCAAGTGAGCCAGTACCTTCAGCAGCCATACATGTCCAGGCCATAACACCCCCACCACTGTTTCACAGATGAGGTGGTAAGCTTTTGATCTTGGGCAGTTCCTTCTCTCCTCCATACTTTGCTCTTGCCATTACTCTGATCTAAGTTAATCTTCGTCTCATCTGTCCGCAAGACCTTTTTCCAGAACTGTGGTTGCTCTTTTAAGTATGTTTATAATATGTATAAACATAGCTGTAATTTCTACATGGTGAGACCAAAATGTATAAAAATGGCCTTTAATAAAATCTGACAATGTGCACTTTAACCACATGTGATTTGTTTCTATTACGAATCTCAAATTGTGGAATACAGAGGCAAATAAATAAATGATGAGTCTTTGTCCCGAACATTATGGAGGGCACTATAAAGGCAGAATCACGTTGCTGAGTTGGGACTTCCAAATGGATGGCAGTATTTCTTGTAAACGCTGGTATTTCAATTATTCAGATTTAATTACTGAAGTTTAAATATTGCTTCTGTTAAAAGATTTGAATGCGTCTCTGGATCAATGATCTGAACATTTGGATGCTAACCAAGTAATAATCACTGTGCTGCCTGATCTTAGGGAGTTGTCTGGAAAGCAGTGTAGGTGCAAGTCTTTACAGTGAGTAAAGCTGTGTGAGGGAACGGGGCGGGGGGGAGGCTTAAGTTACATGGAAGGCCGCAAGAAGACTGGTTACGTTTTT
Organism: Amblyraja radiata; assembly: GCF_010909765.2. Lineage (NCBI taxonomy): Eukaryota > Metazoa > Chordata > Chondrichthyes > Rajiformes > Rajidae > Amblyraja > Amblyraja radiata. The sequence goes on from NC_045984.1 coordinate 20,235,934, forward strand.
TAATTGATGAAGTGCTTATGACAGGGTGAAGAATTAGTTCTTTTTGGAAGGTTATCACTTAAAAACCCTAGATTAATGTGAGGATGGGCATGAACGAATAACAAATGCTGTGAGGGATTGGTTGAGGTTGAGACTGTTCAGTATTTTAAGGGGGGAAAATTCGTCAAAGTGAAAAGAGAGAGCTATCAGAGGGCACTGGGTTTGTTCAGAGAGCAGGTGTGGATTTCTGAACTATGAATTTCCCAGGTTCCATTGAGGGCTCCATATTTCAGAATGACCTTTCAACCTCCAGATGAAAATAAATTACAAGCACATATCTGTAAATAAGTCCTTCCTCACTGTAATTTTGTCATTCGTTTCTTTGACGCCTCCCTTTGCAGGTTTCTTCGTTTACTGAGGGAGAACCTCGAGGAGGAAGCAAAAATTATGAAGGATGTTCCAGACTGGAAGGTAAACCTGCCCGGTTCATGTCTTTACTTATTTTGTGATACTAATGCCCCTGTCCTACTTAGGAAACCTGAACGGAAACCTCTGGAGACTTTGCGCCCCACCCAAGGTTTCCGTGCGGTTTCCGGAGGTTTTTGTCAGTCTCCCTACCTGCTTCCACTATCTACAACCTCCGGCAACCACCTGCAACCTCCGGGAACCGCACGGAAACCTTGGGTGGGGCGCAAAGTCTCCAGAGGTTTCCGTTCAGGTTTCCTAAGTGGGGCAGGGGCATTACACTCTGGGTGGGGTAACATGTTAGCCTGATCCTTGGACCTGCCAAGGTTGCTGCATCTTCTGCCCATCTGCTGTACAGATAAAGTAAGGGCAAGTGGCTCTCATCTGGTCCCTAGAGAGCTTGGGCCAACAGCAATAACAAGGAACTTCAGATGCTGGTTTAGAACAAAGAAAGGCACACAATGTTGGGGAGGGATTACAGGCAATGTTGTACAGATGCTGTACTGGTTTGTGTTAAGGTTGGGTTGGAGTGTAAAGGGACAATCACATTGGTAGGTTGGGAGTCAATTGCACTTTGCCATCACCTCTCTGAGAATTGAATGAACCAGTGGACAGACTCACGGGGTTCATAACATAACTTGCATCCTTGCAGGCAGACAGACCCTCTGGCTCACTCCACCATTGTTAGATTACAGCTGGGGTCAGAGGCATATCCATTCACCTGCCTCTGATACAAACCACAGGGCACCCGTACTCTCCAATCATCTCAATCTCCCTCATCACAGCTGAGTGACTGAGAGAATTCCATGGCTTTACTTTGTTCCAACTCCAGTTTGATGACTGCCTCTTTCTCGAGGTTCCCTCACCTAGGGAAATGGTTTTTGCATACCACCCCCGTTAACATTTTAATTATAATAATAAGATGCAATCTATGGTCTTATTTTACCAGTTAAACCCTGGGAATATTCTGTGAATTTATTTGCACCATAAGTCTCCCCAGTACCAGAGTTCCAAAGTGGCTTTGGTGGAGTGGAATCTTCACATTGAAGAATGGTGCCAACCTCAAACATCATCCATCCATTCTTTCCACATATACTGCCTGACCCGCCGAGTTACTCCAGCACTTTGTTTTGCTCAAGATTCCAGCATCTGCACTCTCTTGTGTCTACATTTAAATTGGGAGTGACTATGGGGAGATGTGCTTGATTGCAGCAGTGGTTTAACAGCATCTCTCATTGCAGGTGGGCGAGAGCGTTTACCACTCCAATCGGTGGCTCCATCCCCCAGTGGAGGAACTGTTTAACCTCCGACCTCGGGAAGAGTACGTCCGTGAGAAGTATGGGTTCCAGTGGTATGTGTGAGCATGGTGAGAGGAGAGCGGGACCTCAACCAGGGATTCGGCCTTTGTCTGTAGCCGATTCCCTGTGTAAAATCTGTTCCGAGTGTAATATTGTTAATAAAACGTGTATATTTGGGAGGTTGCGTTTTTATTTTAAGAATCAGTTTCACAAGTCTAAAGTTAGGAAAGAGTTATGCCCTTCACAAGCTCAGAACTGCTTTACACCCAGTGAAGTACTTTTGCACTCTGTTATCAAGTACATAGAACAGTACAGCACAAGCCCTTTGGCCCACAACATCTGTGTTAAACATGCCTCTACCTTCAACGAAAATAAACCCAGTCTATAAAATCTCTTCACAATTGAAATACTCCACCCTGTACAACATTCCGGTGAATCTCTTCTGGGTCCTTCCCGGTTGCAATCATGAAGTTGCTATAGTGCGGCAACCAGGACTGAACACACTCTGCCCAGTTGTTACCCAGTCACTGCTTTAGAATATTTTCCCATGGCATCCTGCTCAATGAAAGCAAACATCTCATTTGCCCTGTCCACCACTCTACCTATCTGTGCAATGATCTTCAGACATCCTTAGATATGTATTGAAGGGACCCTTTGTTTCTCAATCAATTCATTATATTGGTCATATAACACTTAGCAATATTAAATGCCATCTGCCATTGCGCTGTCCATTATATCAACCGAACAAGATAATCCCTGTAGTTTATATTAATCTTTGTCATCAACACCAATTTTTGCATAATTTGCGAACTTATGAATAGTGAAGATCCCAGCACCAATCTCTGGTATACCACTAGTCACAGGCTTCCCATCATTAAACAACCCTCGACCATCACTCTCTACCTCCTGTCACAAAGCAGATTTTGTCCCTAATTTGCCAACTTGCCTTGGATCCCATAGACTCTAACCTTTTGGATCATGATTCCCCATGTGTGGCCATGGGGAAATCGTGGAAAGGTAAAGCCAGCAAAGTCTGATCAAGGATAGTCTGAGGGTCACCAAAATGGTAGATAGTAGTTCAACACTGCCCTCTGTTTGCAGTAGGATGATTCAGTTGCCTGGTAACAGATGGGAAGAAACTGTCCCTGAATTTGGAGGTGTGCGTTTTCACACTTCTATACCTTTTGCCTGATGGGAGAGGGGAGAAGAGGGAATGGCCAAGGTGCAACTCGTCCTTGATTATGTTGCTGGCCTTGCCGAGACAGCATGAAGTATAAATGGAGTCAATAGAAGGGAGCTTGGTTTGTGATGGTCTGGGCTGCGTCCACAATTCCCTGCGGTCTTGGATAGAGCTGTTCTCAAACCAATCTGTGATGCATCCATTTGGACTAAATTGATTACTGTCCTTGTCAATACATTTTGTTTCCTCATTGAAATGTTCAGACAGGATCTCCCACAAAACAAAGCTATGCTGACAATCTTTGATTAACCCCTACCACAGGTAGCACAGGTTAATACTGTCATTCCCCCCGTCCCCCCGATAACTTCCCTACCAATTACTTGTAGACTCATAGGCCTGTAACTATCTGATATATTTCTGCTGCACTTGAACAGACGACTTCATTTACTGTTCTCAAAGATTTTAACATTTCTGTTGGCTCCAGCAATCTCAAAGTGTTTAATTGTCATATGTACCAACAACAGGCAATTAAATTCTTACTTGCAGCAGCTTAACAGGCCTGTAAACTCAATACATAATATATAATAACAACAACAAAAAATCAAACACCATAATAACCACAATATTAGTGCAAAAAAAAACATTATTTAGTGCAACCAAAGACTTCATAAAAGTAAATCTCACTGGCCTTCCATTGCATTCCATTCCAAGGTTCTTGCTGTGGCAAATCTTCACCATTATAACTTACCTTTGAAATGTCATCGTTTCACTTTTGGCTCTACTTATCAGACGTAAACTCAATCTGCAAGTCACCCCTCTCTGCTAAGAGCAGTTTTGTTCTGATTGAAATGGGACCACGATTTCCAGACGATTTTTATTATTTTCCATAACTAGTTCAAAACATACAGAGCTCAGTTACTTTCTCCACAATGCTGTCCCACGGATACCTCGCTGCTTGCCTAGCTACATTCCACAGGACAATGTCCATCACATCTCTGGTGGGACTATCCATGTAAAGGCTCAAAATATCTCCTGCACACATATTAAACGTTTTACCTTTAAACCTTTCACACAAAGGTGGTTCCACAATTTCGGGAAGATAAAATCCACCATTACTGCAACCTCTCTGTTTTGACAATCTCCTTGCTAACTGATAGGCAGTCTGTGGTAGCCCCTAAAATGGTCATTATAGTTTTGTTCCTAAACAAAAATGTGCTGTTAAGCTCCAAAACCCAACAGTCAAGCCAAACTGGAGGCATCTCCTGCTGATCTAGTCATTCAGAGTACAAGGAATGTCTGAATTCCCACATACTGCAAGCCATACAACACACAGGACTGTGCTCTCTCATTTTTAATTTAGAAAAGGGGTCCTTAACATTTTATCCAATCTCTGTTCACACACTGTTCTTGAATGACAATAAAGTATACTCACCAACTTATCTGATTGACAGTAATGTCCAACCAAAGGTCAGTGTTACACACGCCCACTGACTCCGCAATCTGAAACCACAACTCTCAAAGAACCATCCACCCTCTCTTTAAGTTCTAGCCCAATCAGCTGAAATTAATTGACCTCAATTGAAAATACCTCAATTGCAATCTCCTCTCAAGGTCCCTTATTTTACTTCCTCCCCTGAAACTGCAATTGTCAGTGTAAAAACAGCCTATAATGATTTGATTGAGGATATTTCTGGCACTGCCTATGTCTTGGAATGAATATAGTAAAATAGTGCACTCTTGTGCTTCACTCACTCAGCAAAGCCCATATTCTGAGATGTTTGCACATCAAGAAACAGCCAGCAAAACCACACTCTTATGAGGATGTTACCAGGACTTGAGGTTCTGAGCTCTAGGGAAAGGTTGGGCAGACTAGGACTGTATTCCTTGGAGCCTAGGAGGATGAGAAGTGATCTTATAGAGGTGTAAAAGATCATGAGGGGAATAGATAGGGTAGATGCCCAGAATCTTTAACCAATGGGGGAATCAAGAACCAGAGAACATAAGTTTAAGGTGAGAGGGAAAAGATTTCATAGAAACTCGAGGAGAAAGGAGAGAGGGTGATGGCTATTTGGAATGAGCTGCCAGAGGAGGTAGTTGAAGCAGAAACGATAACAACAGCTAAAATGCATTTGAATGCGTAAATGGATAAAAGGTTTAAAGGGATATGGGCCAAACATGGGCAGGTGGGACTGGTGTAGATGGGGCACCTTTGTTTTGTAGAAACGGGGAACTATAACAGCAGGTCAGGCAGCTTCCCTGGAGAACATGGATAGGTGATGTTTTGGGTTGGAACTGCTCTTTAGACTCAATTCTGAAAAAGATCCCGACCTGCAATATCAACTATCCATGTTTTCCAAGGATGCTGTCTGACCTGCTGAGATACGCCAACATTTGGTGTCTAGTCTGTGAGTTTTCATGATCCTGTTGGAAAATCTCAAATGTTGTTCACATTTACACTGTCGAATGTTGGTATGTCCACATATACACTGCTCCCCAGTTATAGTGAGCTTGGCAAACAATCGCTTCACCTCTGCTTGGACTGGTCCTGCCAATCACTGGCATAATCTTCACTTCTCGGACAGAATGGAAGGTGAATCTGTTGAGTGTCGATATTCCATGTCTACTGCATTTATTTAATTTAAATAAAGTATGTTGCATTGAGGAATAATCCTGATTTGTTTGTTAAATTGTGTGTAGACATTATAATTATTATTTATAGAGAATACATGCACAATAAACTTTATCCCATTTTCTTTATTTATATTTTGCAATGGTCCATATTTAAATTGAGTCAACATGAAGATGCAGGTAAAATGCTACAATACTTGAATTTTAAAGAACAGTAAAAAGCAGATTAAATAGCAAAGTTTAAGAAGCATTTGGACAGACACATGAATAGGCAGGGAATTGAGAGGTCTGGAGCACGTACAGACAGATGGGATTAATTTAATTTGGCATCATATTCAGAACACACATGAGCCTGTTCATATGCTGTACTGTTCTGTGCTCTATATACTATTTTTTGTTAAAACCATTGCTTTTTATATTGCTATCATTGGTGGTTTTACAACTGGTGCTGGTTTGCATAACAATTAAAAATTAAGCTACATTTATCAACAAAATTTTCCCTCAATATTTCTTTTTTCCCTCTCATCTGTTTTTATTTTGTGACCAATCAACTGCTAATTTGATAAACTAATAACTAAATAGTATTAAATCAGCACTTAAAACATTTGAAAATCATTTAAAAAAATTTTTAGTGCATAGAAAATACTGGTTATCAATATAATTGTATACAATGTGTTTTTATAGGCATGTATTGTTTTCTATCAGGTAAATTCATATTTAATTATCTTAAAATAATCTATTGCAAAAATACTGATAGTAAAATACTCAGTATGGACAAGACGGCAATATCAAACTAATTGCTACAAATTATGTGAATGTTCTGAACTTCAAGTGGTATAATTGTATACAGTTACAGTAAAGCTTCAAGTGGTATAATTGTATACAGTTACAGTAAAGCTTTTATTATCCGCTCGCTGAGGTTAAGAAATCCCGATGGTTCAGCACCTGGCCCACAAAGTTTCATTTCAGGTGCTCCTTTTAAACCCACCAGGGCCCCATTCCCATGGCTCTTTTAAAGTCATGGTGCTTTGTTGCACCCTTATAACTCGCTGGGCTTTGTTTACCTTTTTCTCTTTAGTTAAATAATTTACAATACCATTCTGTAACATTTAAAACAAGTGTGAATGAAAGGTGTGTGGGGGAATTAATAGAAACAATAGGGTCTGTCTCCCGTGAGGCAAAGGCCTTCGCTGTAGCACATCTTTTTGCAAAAAAAGTCCCCAAAATCCCCATTTTTTGAAGATTGAAAGCGAAATAAGGTTGGAATTCTAAATGTTCACAGCATTTATTGAACTATTTAAACACATTTAGGCAGATTCTGTAACAGTAATGAACAAAGGTGGAAGAAACATTATGGAGTTCATAAAGAGTAGAATTAGACCATTCTGCCCATCGAGTCTACTCCGCCATTCAGTCATGGCTGATCTATCTTTCCCTGTCGACCCTATTCTCCTGCCTTCTCCCCGTAACCTTTGACACCCTTACTAATCAAGCAGCTGTCAATCTTCGTTTTAAAAATACCCAAAGACTTGGCATCCACAACTGTCTGTGGCAATGAATTCCACAGATTCACCACCCTCTGGCTACGGTTATGGGGAGAAAGAGTCAGGTAGGAAGGAGCAGCAGTTAGAGGTTTGGCATAAAATTTCTGTCAAGGCAATTCTGAATTGTGCAAACTCGTAATAATTGGAAACAAATCAGTATTTCTCTTCACATTATTTGTAATATTAAGATTTCAATACAGATATTTTCTCATTTTATTTTGATCCTCATGGCTTTGCGATAGTTCATTCCTTTGTTGAACATGAATTAGTAGTTGCACATCTCCATTTACATTGTTCCAACATTGGGTCCCTTTCAAATGATCTCTTTGGCACCAAATATATCTCTCTCTTTTGGTGTCTTGGAAACATTAAAACATTACTGGAACTTTATAAATACAAGTTGTGCTTTCACTGATAATTATTATAATATAGTAAACTTGTGGGTTACTTTGCAATTAATAATTGATCAAATAACTTCTAATAAGACAAATATGACAAGCATTTAAGGCCTTGGACACAAAAGTGCAGAGCATTTCTTTGTGGAAATAATATTTTTTGTACATTTTTCCATGCCTAAAATTTGTTTTATAAGATAAACCTTTGAATCTTTGAAGGTAAGTGCAGGTGAAGTTAGGGAAATACTAGCTTGACAAAGGATTGGCTAACTAACAAAGGAATCAGGACAAATTTTTGTTTGGCGACTAACTAGTGGGACGTCACAGTGATCAGTGCTGTAGCTTCAACTAGATGCAATTGAAACCAATGATAAGAAGGGGAGGCACTGTGTGCAATGGTAGAGCTGCCACCTTAAAGTGCCACAGACCCAGGTTCAAACCTGACTGTGGCCAAGTCTGTATGGAATTTGTATGTTCTCCCTATGACTGTGGGTTTTCTGCGGGTGCTCCTGTTTTAGGTTAATTAACATACAGGTTTTAGGTTAATTGGCATCAGTAAAATTGTAAATTGTCCATAGTGCGTAGGATAATGCTAGTGTAGGGTGTGATCGCTGGTTGGTGTGGACTCGGTGGGCCGAAGAGCCTGTTTCCACGCTGTATCTCCAAACTAAAAATAAGAAGCATAAACAGTGGCAGCTGTGGAGATCATGCTGCACTGGTGTGAAGCGGTGCTCTTAGTGATGGTGCAGATAATTGTTTTGGGATGAAACACGGCACCATGGTTGTGGACAGACAGCCTCAGACAGTTGCAGAGAAGAGGTGGCCTTGGCAACAGCGAAGGCATTTACCATAGGAAGTAGGCAGTAGATTTGTTCTTCCATTATAAGTAGGAGTAATTGTCTGCTCTTCCAGTGCTGGATGCCAGACTGCAGTGTGACAGGTCAGGAGCAGTGATACTGAGGTAGAGTGGGGCATTATCTGCTACACATGGACGTCTGCCTTATGTTTACAGATGATGGTGTCTAGGGGCATCTATGCCCCAGCAATAAAACACAGTGTGTCAAGTGAGGTCTTGAGGAAGTTTCCCTAAATGAAACGTAAAACATGTTGATTACTTCTGCTTGAAACTCATGTTGCATCAGCCCTTCTTTAAATAGGAAATGACTAGAAAAGTGTTGATACTAAATAGGCTTCATTAGGTCCAATAAGTGCCACATAATTAATATCACTCAGACAGTACATTTTCTCTTGAGACACTGTCACCATCCTACTTGGCAGTGTGCAATGGACAGAGATATGCAATCCCACAATCAATGGATCAGATTTAAGCTCTGCGGTCCTGCCACAGGCAGTGGTGAATGGTGGCGGACAACTAAACATCTTGCTGGAGGAGTCTCCACAATATCCCCATCCCCTGTGATCGACGGGGAGCCTGCACTTCAGAACAGCAGAGAAAGCTGAAGCATCTGTGAGAACCTCCAGCCAGTGGTGCCAATGGAGGATTCATCTCGGTCTCCCCCAGTGGTCTCCACGATTGAAACCAGTCTTCAGCCAGTGCGATCCACTCCGCGAGATATCTGAATGATATCAGTGTGATCCACCCCACGAGACAGCTGAAGGCATTGGATGCAGCAAATGCTGTGGGACCTGACACATTCAGGCAACAGTGCTGAAGAATTGTGCTCTGAGACTTGCCATGCCCTTGGCCAAACCGTCCCCATACAATCACAATGTTGGCATCTCGCCGACAATGGAAAGGAGCCCGGGTGTGTTCCGTCCACAAGAAGCAGGACAAATCCAACCTGGACGATGACTGCCCCATTAGTCTACACTCGATCACCGCAGAGTGCTGGAATGGATCGTCGATGGTGCTGTTGACCAGCACCAGCTCAGCAACACCCAGCTCACAGAGGCTCAGTCTGAGTTCCACCATAGTCACCCGACCTCATCACAGCCTTGCCCCATACATGGAGGAGGAGCTGAACTTCAGCGGTGGAATGAGAGCGATTGTCATCTAGGTAGCGTTTGACTGCGTGGCATCAAGGAACCAATGCAGTGGAATCAATGGGAATGGGGAAAACTTCTGCTAATTGGAATCACAGCTTAAAAGCACCAAGGAAGATGCCTGTGGTGGCTGGAGGGGGGGGGGGGGGGGGGGGGGGGGCACTCACCTCAGCCACAGGACATCTCTGCAGGACTTCAACGTCCAAAATTGTGATGTTTGCTGATGATTGCACAAAGTTCAGCACTATTCACCACTCCTCAGATAATGAAGCAGCTTATACCCAAATGCAGCAAGGCCTGGACAATATCCAGGCCTGGAGGTAAATAACATTCATATCACACAGTGGCAGGCAGTGCGATATACAACTGGAGAAAATCCAGCCATCGGTCTCTCACAGTTAAGTGGCATCACCATCATTGAATCCCCCACTATCAATAAGCTGGCACCACCCACCAGTGACCGGAAACTGAGCTGAGTAAAATATACATAGAGCAGCCACAAGGAAGGTCTGAGGCTGGGATTCTTGTGGTGAATAACTCACCTCCTCACCCTCACAGTCTGACCACCAGGCAAGGTTCAGGTCAGGAGTGAGATGGAATACTTTCCACTTGCCTGGGTGAGTGCAGCTACAACAGAATTCACGAAGCTCGACAACACACAGCCCGCTCGATAGGCAACTTGTCCACAAACATTCCCTCACTCCACCATCACACAGCAGCAGCAGTTTGTACCATCTACAGGATGCACTGAAACAACTCACAAAGACTCCCTAGACACCATCTTTCAAACCTTCCCCCTCTACCTGCTAGAAAGACCAGGGCAACAAACGTACAGGGAACACCACCAGGGGAAGTTGCCCTCCAAGCCACACACTGTCTTGATTCAGAAATATATCACTGTTCCTTCATCACCACTGGTTCAAGATCCTGGAACTCAATCAAGAAAAGCACCATGAGTGTACCCATACCCAAGGACTGCAGTGGTTCATGAAGGCAGCTCATCACTACCTTCTCTAAAGGCAACTGGGGTGGGCCATTAAATGCTGGCATAATTTGTAAAGCCCGCATCCCTGGAATGAATTAAAAGACATCTTAAGACCCGTTGTCTTATTTTGCAAAAAGCAACAGTTAAAACAAATAATTTATGAAAACTCAGTGATTTTAGTCAAGCTTTGCTTTTTATGAAAATTATAAAACCCATCTGGATTGAATGGTAATAAAATAAACCTTTGGTCAAAAACATTTCTTCATTGCCGTCGCCAGTTTAGTTATTAAAGCAGATCTGAAATGTGACCACTGAATCCCAGTTTTAGCAGACCTCTAAACAACTCTAATTGGAAAATGTGGCGAGATTGTACATTGAAACAGAAACTTATGTAATGGTGGGTTGGGCTGCAAATGTGGAAAAGCCATTTCTACGTTTCCTCATGTGATGTTTACTCAAAGAGTGGAGATGTGATTGAGTGAGGTCCCACATGTGGACATTCTGATGTCCATGTCCGATCAGTACACTTGAGCTTCTGATGATCAGTACAGTACTATTTGAGCCCAGACCTGGGACAGTTCAAATCTTCTCCACATAGTTTCCTGGAAAAAGTCCTTCTTTTCCACGTAAACGGCCCTTCCACCATCCCGATGGATCTGGAAAATTCAACAAATTCATCACATTTGAGGACGTGCCCCTGTTAATCATGTGCTTACCAAACCTCTCAGATCAGCGTGGTCTGAAACACACCTGGACACTACTATGGCTCACTGGACCATTATATATGTGAGGTATAAATTAAATATTTGTCGAGTTTTGGCCAGGTGACTGTTGTTTTAAAGAAGGACTGGAAACACCAACAGATAAACGGGTCTATGTGGCAGTATAACATGCTCATTGATAGGGGCGGTTGTTTAGCGTTGGGACTATGAATATGACATCTGAGGATAATTCCAGTTGTATACACACTGCAATAGGTGAAGTCTGGGAGGTCTGGAGTGACAGTCACTAACCCAGAAGAGCAGAGTTCTGGCCTTAGTCATTGGTGTTAAATATAAAATACCATTATAATCCAGGGTCTGAAATTCATGTCCATTGGCTTCAGTTATTGAGAATGTGCTTCAAGCCTGAGGTCTCGAAACAAAACAAAAATCAAAACTCCTCTTCCAAACTTGTTGAAATTAACAAACAACGCCTCATAGCGTCAGAGACCCGGGTTTGTTCCTGACATCGTGTGCTGTCTGTGTGGAGTTTGAATGTTCCCCTTGTGACCGGGTGCTGCAGTTTCCTCCCACATCCAAAAGATGCGCGGGTTTGCAGGTTAATTGGCCTTCCGTAAATTGCCCCTAGTGTGAAGGGTGGATGAATCAGTGGAATAATATAGAACAAGTGTGAACCGGTGATTGATGGCCAGTGTGGACTCGGTGGGCTGAAGGGCCTGTTTCCATCCTGTATCTCTAAACTAAACTAAATCTAAACAACATGTATGGCAGTGCAGAGAAACCACTCCAGCACTGTGGGGTACACAGCCTAATTATCATGCACTTTCTGGGGCTGACTGCACCATTCTATGCTTTTATTCTTAACACCGTAAGAACTTAAAAGGAGAAACACTGAGCTACCATCTGAAGAAGGGTCCCGACCCATAACATCACCTGTTCATTCCCTCCACAGATGCTGCCTGACACACTGAATTCCTCCAGCAGTTTGTGTTTTCCTCGGGGTACAGTTTGCTCATTTTTGCTTATGGCCAATTAAGGAAAGATTTTTCAACTTTTCATCTGATGAAAGGAAAGTTGTAATGGGATTCCTCCTTCCAGCTTCCTGTTGAACTAGTTGTCTGTATTGTTCATGGGCTGTAGATATTGTTAACACACATGACGGCTGTATAATCTTACCTTCCAATAGGAGATCCATGACATCATTGACATCAAAGCTGAGTTCATCCATGTCCTGACCAGTGTACTGATAAAGTGCCCGACACTTGGGGGTCCGCGGCTGTGGTTTAGGGCGCCCCACTGCTGGCAGGGGTCTTTGAGATATGCTGCGTCTTCTTTGGATTCTATCAAGATAGATTTCAGTGCAACTGGTTCAGATGTTTGTTCCCTTATCCAATATTAACTCAAATAAAATAATCAATATTGAATACTCCAACTTTCAGTAATTTGCTCTCTCTTTCTGTTAGTCTCAGAACTGGCCATTTCTGTTATGCAATTAGCTCAGTTTTCTTTATACTTTCTTTTTTTCTGGCCCGCATGGTATGTCCCAAGACCGCGAACATTCGTCTGAGTTTACCTGCCACTGATCTGCCACATTTAGTCCAAAGAATGGTCCCGACCTGAAACCTCATCTGTCCATTTCCCTCCACAGATACTGCCTGACCCATTGAGTTCCTCCAGCACTTTGTGTTTTGCTCAAGATCTACAGTTGCAGCAAAATTGAGTAACCGTTCTCACACTATCAGAGATATTTTCTTTGTTCCTCACCTTTCCAGTATTTGATTTTTCCATCCTGGGGAAAAGATTCTGACTACAGTGCGTGTGTTTTTGCATTAACGGGCCTGTAAAGGGCCTGTCCCACGAGCATGTGACCTGCATGCGGCAATCGCGACCAATCCGGAAGCGGGGGCCGCGCAGAGGTCGAGTGATCCCCGTACAGGGCCTGTCCCACCAGCATGCGCCTGCATGTGGCGAGCGCGACCAAACCATAAGCGGGGGCCGCGCGGAGGTCGAATGAGTGACGTGAAGTTCGCTCGTGATGTACGGCGTCGAGAAGCTGTGTATGCCTGTCGAGGCGGTGCGTACGGCGTTGAGGCGGCAGCGGGCCGGCAGGCTGTTGCCGCACAGAATTTTTGAACACGGTCAGTTTTTCGGAGCCCCGCACGATGTCGGGACCAGCTCCGCACAACTCCATACAGCTCCAGCGATCAAAGTGGGACCGGCCCCGTGAGGCCGTACGGCTCAAGCGACCACGTTAGGTCGCGCTTGCCGCATGGAGTCGCATGCTCGTGGGACAGGCCCTTAAAGCTGTAGCAAGTAAGAATCTCATTGTTCCATTGCTGGTACATATGACAATTAAACACTCTTGAGGCTCTGAGCCATTGCTCTTGGGTCAGAGCAAGTGCTCTCACCCACTCTGGCTAAGTGGGTGAGAGCAATCACATACACAGAGCCAGAGAGTTCTCTTCACTTACCCTGCAACTCCTTCATCAGGTACCTTCATGAACTCCATGTTAGCATTGATGTTTACGGACTTTCTTGCTTTGGTTGTAGCGCCTTGTTTTGGCAGCGAAGGCATTTCCAAACCGATTCGTGACTTTGCCAAGTTTTTCATGGGCCTGGAATACATTTGTTCCCGACTCATCTGAGAGTCGCGTGAGAATCGAGGTGCACCATTACCGCACCGTCCTTGGGAAAGAGAAACAGGAATCGTGAGAGATTTATCTTTGCTTCCCCAACGCTGCAGGGACTGGTGTGAACCGCATCTGTGGAGCTTGTGGCAACATTTCTAAACTGCAAGTCAAGTAAATTCTAATCACCCTAATCACCCCTAGCCCAATACCAGTCCAAGGAGAGGTGTAGATACTGTGGGTAATCTGGTCTGGATATCTGATTGTGATGAGGTGGTTTAGGTTTATCATAGACATGTGTACCACCTCCACCCCCAATCGCAAACTCCCAAACTTGCTCCATTCCCCACCCACCCCTGGGTGGAGACTGTGATCTTCAGCCGATGTCAACCTTACCCACCCGCTCCCTAATTCACTCCCGCTGGGTGATGCTTGGGGAATGGCGTCACTCAGTGAGTGTCTCATGTGGAAGGCAAGGCAAACATACAAGCAAACTCACATCGAGGTATCTGCACAAACTCAACAGACTGTAGGCCCGACACAACATCTACACTTCATGCAGCCTTGGAAAAGCAACTAACATAATGAAAGGTGTCCCACCCCAGCCAGTCCGTCTTTTTCCTGCTCCTGTCTGGCAGGAGATACAAAAGCTTGAAAGCACACGCCACCAGACTCAGGAACTGCTTCTTCCCCTCTGTCATCAGGCATCTAAATAGTCATTCCAGAAGTTTGGATACTGTCTGATTCCTTGCAGCCACCTTTGCCACATTGGACTTTGTGTATAGAGCAGATGCGCTACAATGCTAAAAAGTATGATCGTCCCTTTGCTCTACCTATAATATTTTAAATATTAAAATATTAAATATTAAAAATTATATTTTAAATATTATAGCCACTTAAATCAGCTGCCCTGGACATTTTATGACTTTTTTATACTTGTATTTTAATGTTGCTTTTTTTACCTGCACTTTTAAAAACTATTCGTACTGTTTTTATCAGGAACTGGATATTTTTAAATTGTTTTTATTTATGCGTGAAATGTTTAAGTTTTTATGTGCGATGCTCCGGTATTCCCTGGGAAACGTCTTCTCATTTTGCACTGTACAACTGTTGCTTTGCAAGATGACAATAAAAGGATGATAATGATAATGATAATGATTTGCGTCTGGCTTGATTGTGACAACAATATGATGAGTGGTTCACGATACACGATGAGACGGCTCATTTATATACACCAGTCGACCATGCTGATGGACTCAGTACCTGATGGTGCTGGGGGAGCAGCCCTGGCAGGAGAGATTTTCCCAAACCCTCGGTTCTGTGGAACACCTTTCTTCGTTGGCTCTGTCCGGGGAGAGATAAAGCAACCATCAGCATCACAGCAGGAGAAATA
Organism: Amblyraja radiata; assembly: GCF_010909765.2. Classification (NCBI taxonomy): domain Eukaryota; kingdom Metazoa; phylum Chordata; class Chondrichthyes; order Rajiformes; family Rajidae; genus Amblyraja; species Amblyraja radiata. The sequence goes on from NC_045984.1 coordinate 20,251,154, forward strand.
CTACAAGTCGGCAACTGGTCGATGGTTTACTCTGCACCGCTCATTCCCAGAACTTCTCAGCTTTGCAAGGATTTGGGTGGCGGAAGGGGTGCAGTAAAATTAGGCTGGGAACTTGATGGTGATGGAAAGAATGGAGTCGTGAAGGATGGTGGGCGGACAGACGGTGGGATTGGGAATCCGGAGATTGCGATTACAAGGGGAACTGGGCCATGAACCAGTGAAATGAAGTGTGGAAGCGAAGCGAATGTCGAGGATCTTCCTCCCTGTCGGAGTGGAGGAGATGGATGGTCCGGGAAAGGCATGTCATAATCCTGAGCGATCCTGACCCTGTCCCCAACCCCATGGGCAGGGTGAGAGGTGCTGGAGGAAGATGGTGAACGGATAGAGGCAGCAGTTATGTTGAGAAGCAATGGCTTCAGAGTCGTGGGGATGCAAGTCGCAAGGTTAATAACAGAATGACAAGATCAAAACTTGATGAGGGAGATTGGAAATAGGGATGCGAGGAAGGAGGCATGTTCATGATACCCCCACATGCCCAGGTCTCTGAATTTGAAAACTCCACTGCAGTACTTCCCAAACTCTGTAATGAAACAGGTTCTACAGTTGTTTCAAACTTCTCTTTCTCTTAACACAGTGTTAACCCTGTGGGAAATAACTCAACACACTCTGCAATCAACAACACTTCATGATGGTAATACACGGGAACTTACTGGAATTCTTGGGTAGTCCGTCTCCAATAGTAATGGTAAGCGCCTTTCCAACAGGTTTCATTGTTACCAGCTCTCCCTGGCCTCTGCTGAAGACAATGTTTCGAGAGCCACCTCCTCCCCACCCTTCCTTCTTGATTTTGAATTGTATGCTGTTTGACACAAATAAAGTGAAACCACATGATTACAATCAGAGGAAAATCTTGAATCACTCCTCGAAACAAACAACATTTAGAACATATTGCTGGCGTTGCTGACTAAAGGCATATTTTACTCCTGAGGAAAAGGCCTCAGCTCCGATGGTCTGTGCTCCAGGGTTCAGGTATAAATGGTGTGATTACTGAAGGACAGTGCTTGGACATTAAGAAGAGACTGTCTATGGTTATCCACTCACAATTTTGACTGAAGGAGCTTCTACATTTTCAGCCATATTATACGTTTGATAACTCTACTGCAATGTTTAAGAAACATTTAGACAGGTCAAGTCAAGTCAAGTCTCATTTATTTATATAGCACATTTAAAAAACAATTCTCGTTGGCCAAAGTGCTTTACATTTGTTATAAGAATAGCACACAAAACAGACTACATACATATATACATGTAGCCCTCACTCAGAGGACGTCAGGAAAGGCTTGGGAGTATAGATAAGTCTTTAGTCTTGACTTAAAAGAGTCGATGGAGGGGGCAGTTCTGATGGGAAAGGGGATGCTGTTCCACAGCCTAGGGGCTGCAACCGCAAAGGCGCGGTCGCCCCTGAGCTTATGCCTAGACCGTGGGATATTCAGCAACCCCAAGTCGGCCGATCTGAGGGGCCTGGAGGTGGAGTGATGGGTGAGAAGACTTTTTATGTAGGTGGGGGCAAGCCCATTGAGGGCTTTGTAGACATGGAGGAGGATCTTGAAGTTTATACGGAACCGCACAGGGAGACAGTGGAGAGAGGCCAGGATCGGGGTGATGTGGTCCCTTTTTCGGGTGCCCGTCAGGAGTCTCGCTGCAGCGTTTTGGACCAGTTGCAGGCGGGACAGGGAAGATTGGCTGATGCCAGTGTAAAGGGAGTTGCAGTAATCTAGGCGGGAGGAGATGAATGTGTGGATGATCTTTTCCAGGTCATCAAACTGGAGGAATTGTTTTATTTTAGCTATCGTCCGAAGCTGAAAGAAGCTAGCTTTTACCACGGCATTGACTTGTTTGTCAAATTTCAAGGCTTCCAAGGCTGCCTGCTATCATTTTGATTGAGTCCGAGGGGCCGAGAAGGATGACCTCAGACTTACTCTCGTTTAGTTGGAGGAAGTTCTGGGCCATCCAACACTTTATATCCTCGAGGCAGTGGGTAAGGTTAAACCGATTTGATTGGTTTTTGGGCTTCAGGGGGAGATAGAGTTGGGTATCGTCTGCGTAGCAATGGAAGGAAATGCCGTGCCTTTCAATGACTTGGCCTAAGGGGAGCATATACAGGGAGAAGAGAATGGGGCCAAGGATGGAACCTTGTGGAACCCCACAACAGAGATTAGCTGGGGAGGAGAATGAGTTGCCTATGTTAGTCGAGAAACTCCTACCTTTGACGTAGGAGATGAACCAGCTCAGGGCAGTGCCATCAATACCAACCCCATACCGGAGATGGTCAATTAGGATGGTGTGGTCGACAGTATCAAATGCTGCACTGAGGTCAAGAAGGAGCAGAATTGCACAGTCGCCGGAGTCAACGGTGAGGAGTAGGTCATTGTGTACCTTCAACAAGGCAGACTCTGTGCTATGGTGAGCCCTGAAACCTGATTGGAAAGTTTCCAAGATAGTGTTTTGGCGAAGGTAAGGTATAAGTTGACTTAAAATTACCTTTTCAAGGGCTTTTGAGAGGAAAGGCAGTTTAGAAATGGGTCTGTAGTTGCTTGGCAAGGTGGGGTCGAGGTTAGGTTTTTTCAGGAGTGGTTGGACCACCGCATGCTTGAAGCAGGTAGGTACAGTGCCAGTGGCCAGAGAGCTGTTGAAGATGGCGAGGATGCTGGGACCAGCTGTTGTAATGGCGTCCTTTAGGAGGGCAGAGGGGACAGTGTCGAGGGGACAGGTAGTAGGTTTCATGGTGGTGATCAGTTTTACAAGGGAGGGTAGAGTAACGGGTTGGAAACTGTCTAATTTTGAAGAGCAGACCAATGAGACAGCCAGGTCACGGGTGGGAGGGGAAATATTCGTTCTTATATTCTTTACCTTGCTGGTGAAAAATGTGGTAAATTCCTCGCACTTAGCAGGGGACCCAGTTAGGCTGGTGCTGGGGGCAGGACAGATGATGGAGGTGATGGTGCTAAAAAGGACCTTGGAATTTTGCGCGTTTTTGGAGATAAGGGTGGAAAAATATTTAGTTCTTGCAGATTTTACTGCTTCCTGGTATTTGTCAAGATTATTTTTCAGGAGTTCAAAGGAAATTTGAAGCTTTTCATATTTGTACTTCCGTTCTGATTTTCTGCATTCTCTTCTTAGGGCTCTGGTGGTATCATTGAGCCACGGCTCGCCTTTAGGCTTAGGCTTTTTCACAATCAACAAGACAATCAACAAGGCTGCATGGATAGGATTGGTTTAGAGGGATAAGGGCCAAACACAGGCAGGTGGGACTAGTGTAGATGGGACGTTCTCATCAGTGTGGGCAAGTTAGGCTGAAGGTCCTGTTTCCACACTGACCTGCTGAGTTATTCTAGCACTTTATGGTTCACTGTGAGCTTGAATGTTTACCCAACAACAGAGAAAGGAAAAGTAACAGGGTGTATCCTTACGTGTCAGAAAAATTGAGCTTTAATTTTTGATGAGTGAGCTCTTCAGTTCGCTTGCACAGGAGACTGAGGAGCTCAGTCTTAAAAATGGACTCCAGGAGGCTGTCGTACTCTGGTTCGTGCAGGACAATGAAGTCATCTTGCTTGGTGCTGAAATAAAAACCATCAACAAGCCATCATTTCCCACATCGTCATCTCTCAAGAACAATCGTGGGTGTTTACAACAAGTGGCTTTGGAATAGTGAAGTGGTATCATGAACACAAGGAATAACGAGAGACTGAGATCTTGAACCTTGGGTTCGAGGTTGACCAACTCAAACCCAATAGTTGAGTTGGTGCACCTCAGATCAAAACATGTAGGAAGGAACTGCAGATGCTGATTTAAACCGAAGATAGACATCAAAAGCTGGAGTAACTCAGTGGGACAGGCAGCATCTCCGGAAAGAGTCTAAAGGGTCCTGATCCTAAAAGTCACCCATTCCTTCTCTCCAGAGATGCTGCCTGTCCCGCGGAGTTACTCCAGCTTTTTGTGTCTATCTTCAGATCAAAATATTATTGTCAAATGGTTCTCAAACTTGGAATGGTTGCTGGGATTGGCTCGGCTGATTCTGAACAATTTTGGAGGGGCAGGTTCACAGTGTAGATCTGGGCACATGGTCAGAGTTCCTTGTGCCTTACTTCAGAACCACAGGGCAAGTGAAGCCGGTTGCCGTGGTGGAAGTAGGAGGCAAGATCAGTGCCAAAAGTGGATTTATTTTCTGGAATCCTCCACGTGAAAAGCACTAGCTTTAGTCATTAGATCGATATCCTTAGACCACGGAAAAATACGGCACAGGAACAGGCCCTTCAGCCCACAATGTCCATTCCGAACATGACGCCAAGTTAAATGAATCTCCTCTCCCTGCACGTGATCCATATCCCTCCATTCCCATGATATACATTTTAAGCCATTTTAATGCCTTCTTAGAAATTTAATATATTTTTCATAATTATATCAACATGTAGAATAGGTGTTCAATAGATGCAATATATCCGAATTTAATGCCAATCCCCAGGCTGGGTGAATGTCAATAGTTTCAGTCAGAGGCCCGACAGGTATCTACAAAGTAAAGTCACTGTACCTCAATGACACACCAGTGATGTTCTGGATATCAATCTTCCTCTTCAGGATCTCCTTGATTTGACCCTTTTCAGGTCCTTTCTTGACTTTTTCTCGACCAATTAGATAAATATATTTAGGAGATAATATAAGGTCACGCTTTATTCCCTGAAAATGATGATTGAATATGACAATTACCAATAAACACCAAACACAGGCTGATGCAGGTATATGAATGAATGCAATGGCCAGGCATGCATTGTTGCTGCTGCATCTGCAGGGTATTCTATGCAATGGCCCCAAAGCGACAATAATCAAAATTCAGAAGATGTGCCATGGGATTATTGTTATTATCGGACAACGGTGACAATCCCTCGGCATTAGAGCATAGAAAAACGTAGAATATTATGGCACAGGAACAGGCTCTTCATTCCATAATGTCCGTGCCAAACATGATGCCATGTTAAACTAATCTCCTCTGTCTGCTCATGATCCATATCCCTCCATTCCTTGCATATCCATGTGCCTATCTAAAAGCCTCTTTATTGCATTTATCATATCTGTCTCCACCACCACCCCTGGCCGCATGTTCCAGGCACTTTCTACACTCAGTGTAAAACACTTGCTCTGCACACCTCCTTTAAACTTAAAGCTAAGCTCTTTTGTCTTTGACATTTCCAACCTGCAAAAAAAAGATTCAGACTGCCAACCCTTATCTATGCCTCTCATGAATTTCTACTTCAACCTATCACCTCCTTGCCCCGTCCCACTTTTGCCCTCTCCTCTCCATAACTATATCTTCCCTCGCCACACTCAGTCCTTGATCCAAAATGTCAACGTCCTTTCCCTCCACAGATGCCCGCTGAGGTCCTCCAGCAGTTTGAAGATATTGGGTATTTTTAAGGTGGAAATAGATAGGTTCTTGATTAGTTAGGGTGTTAAAGGTTACTGGGGGAAGGCAGGAGAATGGGGTTGAGAGGGAAAAACAGATAAGCCAAGATTGAATGTTGGAGTAGACTCAATGGGCTGATTAGCCTAATTTTGCTCCTATGTCTAATGGCTTTTCTGCTCCAGATTTCAGAATCTGCCATCTCCGAGATCAGGAGATCTGCTTTCCACATCTCCTCTATCCTATACTCCAGAGGGCTGGTTCTCTGATCCCTTGCACTTGAAAAATATTTATTCCCTCGAGTGCAAACATTTAAAAAGACATTTGGAAAGGTTTATGGAGAGGAATGGTTTAGAGGCCTATGGGCCAAATTCAGGCAAATGGAAAGACCTCAATATGTCAATTTGGTCAGCATGGATAAGGCGGGCTGAAGGGCCTGTCTTCATGCGGTAATGCTCTGTAATTCCATGACTCTATTAAAGAGGAAGGAATATCTGGTTTGGTACATCTCTGCTCCTTCTTCCTTACTTTAAGGACAGAGGCAGATTCGTTTTGAGTACACAGGGAGATGGGCTGTCGGTCCCAGTGTGGATGAGGCCAGAGAGCTCTCTATCACTGCACTTCCCCCGAACCTGACTTTCCAGAGGTGAATCTCACACAAAACACTGAAAGCGATGTTTCTACTCTTTAGGGTAAATGGATCGAAAACCTTCAGCTCCTACATTATTTGCTTAAGAAAACAATGCAGAATAAACAGAGTATGTTTATAACATTTATAACATAACATTTCCCACATCTCCTTTGTCTTAACATCCAGTCCCTTTCCTCTGCTTTGAGTATTCCCAGCAGAGCAGAGAACTATTCATGTTTGGAGTACTTCCGGTGGCGCTGGTGCCAGCAGCCTCCACCTACAGCCCGGTATCTTTTTGTTTTTTTGTTCATTTAGTTATGTAAAAGTGTGTTTTTTGGTGTTTTTTTTGTGTTTTGATGTGGGGGAAGAGGGTACGGTGCGGGGGATACCGTCCTTCAGCCGCTTCCTGGTGAAGACGCGACTATTATTCGAGTCGGGATCGATCAGAGCTCCAGCAGCGGCGGGACAGCGCTGATACATCGCGGGGCTGGCGATGCCTTACCGGGGATCACCGTCTGGAGCCCGGAGTGCTGGACCTGCTGCACCGACATCATGGAGCTGCGGTTTGCGGAGCTCCCAACGCGGGCGGCGCTGATGGACAGCACGGGGTCCTGTGACTCTGCCCGGCTCGGCCTGCGGACTCGGGAGCTGCTGCGGACTCGGGAGCTGCTGCGGACTCGGGAGCTGCTGCGGACTCGGGAGCTGCTGCGGACTCGGGAGCTGCTGCGGACTCCGGCTGCGGGAGGCGGCTGATCGGGAGGTCCGGGCTGCTGAGGAGGAGGATGTTCACCGTCGGGGATCGGCGTCGGCGTTCCACCGGCCCGGCGTGAGGGCCTGAACATCGGGCCACCCAGGGCGGCGACTGCGGGTGCTAGGAAGGCCTCGACCACGAGTGAACATCTGGGAAGAACGGAGGGGAGGCTGGCTGGACTATGGTGCCTTCCTCACCTTGGTGCCACTGTGTTATGTTGTGTCATGGACTTTCAGTGTTTGTGCATTTTTTTAAAATTCTATTTTATTTTTAATATGTTTTATTATTTATTATTATTTATTTATTTTTATTTTTATGATACTGCCTGTAAGGGAAATTCATTTCGTTGTCTCTAACTGAGACAATGACAATAAATTTGAATACAATACAAAAAAGTACCATTATTGCTTAGATTGGCCACAGAGCTCTGTGCCCACCAAGGTCATTGGTTGGTTGGGAGGGAGGGAGGGGAGATCGAAAACAATGAGGGAACTAAATTGTCCATCTTTCTCCTCTCCTTTACTCAGAGATTCGATTATCAAACTCTTACCTTAAATCTTCGATCAAATTTAGTGACAGAGTCTGCAAAATCGACTCTTTCCCGTTTGCCAAGGAACTGCTGCAGTTCTGGTCTGTCTTCAATGCCGAGGTAGTCACCGACAAAGTTTCGGTTAATACTGTTCCGCCGTCTCTCTTTGAAGTTGTAAAGGATGCTGGAGGCTGCAATAATCAACAATAAAATCACTGGAATGTCACCAATGTAACGGAAACTGCAGCCTGGTGGAAGTGACAGGAACTTTCTGATGTTAAATTAATTTCAAGCATTTGTACTGCAGATGACACAAAACACAGAGATCCAGGGAACTAACTACAAGGAGAATGGCAATGGACTATGAACATATGGGCAAGTTGGAGATGCTGGACACTTGCTTGTAAATTTAATGTAGACAATTTGAGGTGCCACAATTCCATTGGAACAACGAGTAGAGGGAATGTAAAGTGGAGACTACAATTCCGAAAGGGATACAGGGACAGGTTTATGGAGTTTAAGATTCAAGTTTCAAGAATGTTTATGTGTCAGGTGCATCAGATATGAAATGGAACCATGAAATTCTCACTTGCTACAGGTTTACAGGCCCCTGTGTGCATCAAAGGTTACTGGGAGAAGGCAGGAGAGTGGGTTGAGAGGAAATAATAGATCAGCCACAATAAAATGGCGGAGCAGGCTAGATAGGCTGAATGACCTCAAATATATGTACACTAAATTATCAGTTATTCTAAGGTCATAAATAATTGACTTTGGCGGTCAGGTTGAGAAAGCACATGTGATTCTGTAGCAAGGGAGTCATAGAGTCATAGAATCATACAGCCTTTGGCTCAGCTTGCCAATGCCAACCAAGATGCCCAATCTAAGTTGGTCTCGTTTGACCACATTTGGCCCATATCCCTCTAAACCGTTCCTATCCATGTACCTGTCCAAACATGTGTTATATATTGTTATAATACCTGCCTCAACTATCTCCTCTGGCAGCTCGTTCCAAATACTCACCATCCTCTGTGTGAAAAGGTTCCTGTTATATCTTTCCCCAGCTGTGTGTGTGTGGTCAGCTTCTGTGAATCACTGCCCAAGTCAGGAACGGAGGCAACTACCAACATGGCTGGTCCAAAAGTACATCATTAGGCCTTGTAAGGATGAAAATTGCTGGGACATGGGGCGAGGGTTGCTGAGTGACATTGGTGGATTGTATTGATAGGGGAAAGATTTAATAGTAACCTGAGCGGCATTTTTCATGGAACAAGCTGCCAGAGGAGGTAGGTGAGGAAGGTACAATAACAGCATTTAAAAGATATTTTGACAGGATAGGTTTAGGTGGAAGGTACACAAAAATGCTGGAGAAACTCAGCGGTTGCAGAAGCATCTATGGAGCGAAGGAGATAGGCAACGTTTCGGCCCGAAACGTTGCCTATCTCCTTCGCTCCATAGATGCTTCTGTACCCGCTGAGTTTCTCCAGCATCTTTGTGTACCTTCGATTTTCCAGCATCTGCAGTTCACAAGGTTTAGATGGATATCGGTCAAATGAGGGCAAGTGGGACTAGCTTAGATGGGGCATCATGGTCAGCATGGACGAATTGGGCCAAAGGGCCTGTTTCTGTGCTTTATGATTTGATGACTCTATGACTCTACGTACAACTTACGATGACCAGTTCCGTCAGAGTTTTACCTTCTTCTCTCATCTCTTCATACTTTCTCCATGCTATGTACTTCCTCCATGCTTTCTGGATGACCCGAGCGAATCTATCAAACTTCCGTTCTCTCATTTCCTCCAAAAGGAAAAGCTGGAATTTCACCACAGCAGTTGGTTAATGACAGGAGTGAAGGAGTGACAGAGAAATAAATCAGTTAGACACGGATACAACCCTGCTGGATGGTGAACAGGCAAAGTTGCTCAGCACACAGCCGCTGCTGCAGCTCGAGAATAAATCCGGTTTGGGCACTGAGACACAGCTCAATAAACGATGTGAGCTCAAGCCACAGCGATAACTTACTGATTCTGGGTTCTTGATGAATATTTTACTTTGGCCCATCTGGTACTGGTCGGAGTCCATGTTGACAGAACGCAGCAAATGTTGAGTACCTTGACGTTCATCGCCACTCCAACGGGGCCAGGTCTCTGGTGTGAGGATGGCATACCTTTAAACAAGGGGAAAGCACAGACACCGCCTTAGTCAAAGGAAAAGGAGCTCCACATGTCTGCGTTTGTACAGAGTCATATAGCCGTACAGTACGGAAACAGGCCCCTCAGCCCACCTTTTTCATGCCGACCAAGATCGCATTTTGGGTTAGTCCCATTTGCCTGCATTTGGCCCATATACCTCTAAATCCTTCTTATCCATTTATCTGTCCAAATGTATTTTAAAAGTCAAAATTGTATCCACTTCTATAGTTTCCTCTGGCAGCTCGTTCCAGATGTGGACTTCCCTCTGAGTGAAAGTGTTACCCCCGAGATCCCTCTTAAAACTCTCCTCTCTCATCTCAAGCCTGTGTCCTCCAGTTTTAGAATCCACTACACTGGTAAAATAGACTGTGAGTGTTCACTTTATCCATCTCCCTCATGATCTTGTGCAGCTCAATAATGTCACGCCTCAACCTCCAGAGAAAAAAGTCCTAACCTATCCAACCTCTCCCAACTCAAGCCCACAAGCCCAGACAACATCCTGGTGAATCTCTGCTGCACTCTTTCCAACTTAATGACGTCCTTCCTATTACTGTGGTCTCATCAATGACTTGTTCAGCTGCATCATGATGTCCCAACCTTTGTACTCATTACGCTTCCCAAGCATGCGAAATGCTTTCTTTCCTACCCTGCCACTTGAAATGCCACTATCAGGATGCGATCAGACATTATTACAGCAAACATTGAAGTCTCTCTGTTTTTATGATCTTATGTCACATTTCTTGTCTTGCAACATCATGGACTTGTTTCTAATTGTGTTTCTGCACTAACGTCTTGTTTAGCACATTGTTAATGCATGTTGTCCAAGTCTATGTTCTATACTTCACTATACTTGTGCAAAGGGCAACAGACTCGATGGCTTGACTTTTATATATAACATCCAGAGAAAAAATTCCTAACCTATCCAACTCTCCCTACAGTTGCCATGTCCACACAAGACCAGGGAAGCCCGTTGTCCTGAGCCTTAGCCAGTTAAACACACGGGTGTAATCTTTCCATCACAAATCACCAGAAATGTCCTTTCCGCATTGGTACCTCTGCAACTCTCTGAACCCAAGCAAGATAAGAGTTACAAGCAAACAGTTCACATTCACATGAGAAGCTGAGCAGAAGAGGCCGTTTGGCTCATCGGACTAACCCTGCCATTCCTCGAGATCATGGCTCCACCACCAACTTCCTGCACCATCCCATATCCCTTGATTCCCTTAACATCCAGAAAGCTCTCCCTCACTTTCTTGAACACACTCAAGTTGTTAGTGATGTAATTTATTTCACTTTATTTAAATCCTCCAGTTTGGCAGGAGATACCAACCTAAGCCATTGGATCAATGGTTCAGGTCTCAAACCCACCCCCGGCTCCCAGAGGTTGGGATGGGTGGTGCTGTGATAAAGCTGCTTGGAAGATGTCCAACCAGATTTGGCAATCTCATTAAACTGTGCGTAAAGTTAATAAAGACACTCAGCTCCCTTTCATTTTGCACACTGAGCATCTGAACGGAGATACTGTCGGGGTGAGAAGTCATATATAGGAATGTACCTCTGTATGAATTTTGGGAAAGCCCTTCTGAAGGCAAATCCAGCTCTCCGCACTCGAATATTCTCCTTCAGTCCCAGGTATTCAACTTGATGTTTTGCCCTGAGAGATTTTGGATTGAATAAGAGAGATTAGAAATATATCACTTCCTCAGTCAATGTTAAGAATGATTACTTTGGGTGAGATACTTGTGGATTTATCGTAACAGCATCAAACTACCGAGCATCACATAAATAGTTTAACTGAGCAACATCACTTCATCACACTGCAGGCTTGTGCATCTTACTTCTGCTGTTGAATCTGAGCACACAAGACATTTCCCCCACTGAAGCTTTTCCTGATTTTACTATCAGACGTTTCCCAGACTGATTCAGTGGATGTAAAAAATGAATCTAATCACGCAATCACGTAATCACGTAATCACGCAAAAATGAATCTAATCATGCAGATTGGTTACAACAAGTGGCGAACTGAGCACCGAATCCCAACGTTTCTTGCAATGATCCGCTTGCATTCTCAATCACCTATACCCCGGGAGAGTCAAAAATATTTCCACTGAGGGAGAAAGCGTTTAGTCACGCCAATAACAACAAATCACTGCGAGGTTGTCAACCAAATTACACCAATAAAAACCTACCTGCTCTCCTCCCAGTCCCTTGGTTTCTTGGTCTCGTTGGGTTTTATACAACGGATGTAATGTGGAGTACACTTCATTAACCTGCTTACCAGGTCATTTGCTTGTTTCTAAATCAGAGAAAGGAATGAACAACTATAAAAACTACCCGTATTTTGAATACCTACTAAACGATCCTCCTATTAGCTAGGATGTAATCCCGATATTCCAACCCACCTCGTGATCCTTGGTCCTTTTTCTCTGTAGCTGTTACACTATAATACTGCAACCACTACATTCTGCACTGTGTTTAAGAAGGAACTGCAGATGCTGGAAAATCGAAGGTACACAAAAATGCCGGAGAAACTCAGCGGGTGCAGCAGCATCTATGGAGCGAAGGAAATAGGCAACGTTTCGGGCCGAAACCTGAAGAAGAGCTTCGGCCCGAAACGTTGCCTGTTTCCTTCGCTCCATAGATGTTGCTGCACCCGCTGACATTCTGCACTGTGATATTTTTCTCTTTGCTCTACCACTTGCGCGTAGCTTGACTGTACTCATGTATGGAGTTAGTTGATTGGATATCATGCAGAGTATAATAAATCATTATCAATATCAAGTCCATGTGAAAGGAAAGCAAAAATCTTCCATTCAGTGGATTTCCTCGCCTGGTGTGCAGTTTCAGGCACTTTGGGGCTGGGAAAGTGAGACACACATTGTTCCATTTCAGACACGTGTTTGCACTGCAACCTAATCTATGTGTGGTGTGGGGAGTGAGCAAGGCAGACGCAGGAAACCAGTTTATTACTTGGGAACGTGACAACTTACACACTTGATCAGATTCCTTCCCCACCCACTCCTGCCCAAAATGTTGACTATCCATGTCCTCCAGTGATGCTGCCTGACCCACTGAGTTCCTCCAACACTTTGTGTTTCACGCATGTGTCTAGCGTCTGCAGTTCCTTGCTGCTCCAGGGTAATTTACAGATGTGCGGGTTTGTAGATTAATTGGCTTCAGTACAATTGTCCCTACTGTTTAGGGAGTGGATGAGAAAGTGGGATAATATAGAACTAGTATGAACAGGTGATTGATGGTCAGCGTGGAGACAGTGAGCCAAAGGGCCTGTTTCCATGCTGCATCTTACAAGCAATCAAAAGCCAAAAGGTATGGAGTGAGATTCCCCCCTGCCCATGCATGGCAGGAGATGAAACAAATCAATAAACAAAGCTTTTAGTGTAGATGCGGCATCTTGGTCAGTATGGACGAGTTGGGCTGAATGACCTGTTTCTGTACTGCATGACACTTTGACTGAAATCATACATGCTTTTAGTTTCCTATAAATCTGACATATGATCAAATATTTATTGCAGTCATCATTTAATTTTCAAACTTATTAAATCTGGCATTCCATGAAACTGACTTTTAAATCATATTGCAGAAAAAGTGCCATAGCTGCCTTGCAGAGGAAGGAAACAGAGTTGCAGTGATCCCTGCATCCACATGGTGGCAGGCAAGGGGAAGGAACGGAACTGCCGACTGAGGAAAGTGGTTCTGAGACACAGTATGTTGTAATGTAGAAACATCAGACTGGGAATAAACAATCTCAGCTCTCATCATCACCTCGTTTTCCGTAGATACAACAAACTGCTGATGCTGTTTACAAAAAAAAGGCACAAAGTGCTGGAGGAGCTCAGTGGGTCAGGCAGCATCTCTGGAGAATGTGGATTGGTGATGCTTTAGGTCGGGACCCTTTTTCAGATTTATTGTGGTGGGGGGTGGGGAAAGTGGTAACGTTGGGGCAAAGCCTGGCAAGTGATAGGTGAATACAGGTGAGAGGGAGATTTCGATAGACATGACTGGTCTGAAGTTGGAAACGTCACCTATCCATGTTCTTCAGAGTTGCTGAGTTCCTCCAGCACTTTGTGCTTTTTTATTTACCCTGTTTTCTGGAATAAATGTTGCAGGAAATAGAATTGAGTCAGAGCCAAAGAGTGGCCTGAGTGGATTAATTTGACAGAGGAACACTCTTGATAGATACCTTGATCTTTGTGCTTGCTGTGGTGGGTCTGCCTTTCTTCTCATTTTGTAGATTATCTGGAAACAGCGATTGAATGAAACGGCTGCAAGGAGAATCACTCACAGATCAGAAGGAGACAACAGGCCACTCGGCCCCTCAAGCCTGCCCCATCACCCAATCCAGTCACGGCAGATCTGCCTCAGGCATCAACTCATCTCCCGTGCAAGTTTGACACAGGCCTCAACTCTGACACAGCTTGACTTGGCCTCCGCAGTCTTCTTTGGCAAAGAATTCCACAGATTCACCCCCCTATAACTCATGAAATTCCTCCTCATCTCCTTCCTAAAGGAACATCCTTAAATTCTGTAGCTATGACCGGATGTCCTAGACTCTCCCACCAGTGAAAACATCCTCTCCACATCCACTCTATCGAAACCTTTCGCTATTCGGTACATTTCAATGAGGTCTCCTGTCATTCTTCTAAACTCCAGCGAATACGGGCCCAGTGCCGTCAAACAAATTCTGTACGTCCCTTCCATTCTCATACCCACAACCACGCACTCTACTGATCGACACAGTGGCGAAACGGTAAAGTTGCTGTCTTACAGCGCCAGAGACCCAGGTTCGATCCTGACTACAGATGCTGCCTGTACTGAGTTTGCATGTTCCCCCTGTGATTGCGTGGGTTTTCTCCAGGTGCTCCTGTTTCCTCCCACATTCCAAAGACTTGCAGGTTTGTAGGTTAATTGGCTTCTGTAAATTGCCCCTAGTTTATGGGATATACAGTAACTAATGTACAGGTTGGCGTGGACTTGGTGGGCCGAAGGGCCTGTTTCCCCGCTGTATCTCTGAACTACACTAAAACCTTCCCTGCCCTCCCATTCACTCTGCCAGTGAAACCAACCTTCATGTCATTAGCACATCCTCGTCTCCAGGGCTCCTGTTGTTCCTTCCACAAACCACAGGCAAACCAACCTCTGAACCAGATGTCTCCCCTCACCACACCCTGCACTGGAATCACCTGGTGATCACCAATGCCCCCTGGATTTCTCTCGCATTGAACTCTCATCTGTGACGAGTTAAAAAGCAGGACCGGAAAGTAACGACAGGATTACCTCTGTTGCACTGTGCTGTCAGCATGCTAGTAATATACAGCAGATGGATGTGTGGCTGGTGAGATGGCAAGGCAGGGAGGGGGGCATTAGATTTCAGTGACACTAGAAATGTCCTTTCAGAAGGGGGGGGGGGGGGGGGGGGGGCAGTGAATCCAGTTTGACAGGAATGTGGGAACTTCAAAGGGAATTCAGCAAGGAGGTAACCAAAACGGGGAAAGTGAAATTAGAAAAGCAGAACAATATCAGAAAGCAATGGGAAAGGGTGGAGGTACAAAATGTCTAAATGACAAATAAATGAATTAATGGCATCAATATAAGTTGACAGGTATAATCTCATTACTACTATGGAAATGTAGCAGCAGATCGCCCAATGCTGGGAACCAGGAATATTCCCGGGTATATTATATTGAGAAGGCACAGGCAGGGAGTAAAAGAGGTTAGTGTGGCGTGGTAATAAGGGAGGAAATCAGTACAGTGGCGAGAGATTAGTTAGGCTTCATATGTCATGGTGTAGAATTAGAGTCAATGGTAGGTGAGGATTGAACATTGGGAGTTATTTACAGGCCATCCTGGGTGCAGCATATATCAGGAACATAGAGGAACTGTACTTTAAAATGCAAGTGCATCTTATCCCTCAGAATCCTCTCCAGTAACTTTCCTACCTCAGATGTTTGGCTCACTGTTCTATGAGTCTCAGATTTTTCCATCGTTGCCCTTCTTAAACAGAGGCACAACATTAGCCACCCTCCATTCATCCGGCACCTCACCCGTGTCTAACGATGATTCATTAATCTCAGAATAGTGGACTCAGCAGTTACTGTCACTGTGTATGGGTAGACATTGACATCAATCTCGGAGCACTGGTATAACGAGGTACTAGAGACACGTTATTAGAGACACTACAGAACTAGTTTGAAGGTTTCAAAAGTTTAAATACATAAGTTGAAATACATCTTTTCAGGAACACGAGTGATGGATGGTGAATAACTCACTGTTCACTGCTCTGCATCAGCTCGATCAAGTCGGTGAAGAGGACATCTCTGTTGCGCTCACAACATCCGTTTACATCATAGGATACCTGCAGGGAGATAGTTTAACCAAAGCCCAGATGTATCACTTAGAGAAAGTAAATCTTTAGGTTTATTATTATCATGTGTACTGAGGTACATGCTCTGCTCTTGAGTGGAGAATGGTCACATCCAAAGTGTGAATGGAGGACCAGAAAAGGAGAAGCAAAGGGCCAGGCTGAGGAAGGGTCCTTACTCGAAACATCGCCTGTCCATTCCCTCCACAGATCCTGCCTGACCTGCTGAGTTCCTCCTGAACAGGTGTCCCCAGAATACCGTGCGGTGATGACCCAGGACATGGGAGCAGGTTTCTCTCAGACTCCCTGGCCTAAAGTCAACCAAACCAAACAGACTGACTGATTGAAAATTGAATCAAGTGGCCTCCTCTTGTTGAAATGTCAAAGCTCTGTCTCTTCAGTGTGATTTACATATAATCTTGTTTCTAGCAAATTTGTTCCTTAATTTCTCCAACTTGGGACAGTTTATTGATAATATTGACCATAGTTGGAGGGATTGGACCCTTCTTCAGACCGATGAACACTTACTGAAATCATTGTGGGATCTACCAGCAGAGAGGTGAACCAGTATTACTCCTTCTGTGTGGGGAACCAAGGCTCTCCTGTTCCCAGAACGGGTGCCTTATTACCTCCAACCATCTCTCAAAATACCCGCCTTGCATTACCTTTCTCTGATAAATGTTATGCTTCTAAATCTGGGTTTCTCTCCTTCTCTCCCTGCCACAACTTCTACAAACATGGGGGCTGTGAGCATCTCACTGGTGCAGATATCCTTCATATGGAAGCTTTGGTGAGCTATTCTGTGGTGAGACAAGTTCGGCCTCCTTGATCCGCCAGCACCTTGTGTTTTGCCAAAGATACCAGCATCTGCAGTTCCTCGTGTCTTTAATTCTCTTTGATCCTACTCTTAATCATTGACCACATATTTAGAGATCAATGCATGATGATGAGGAGCAGGAAACCTCTTTCCCTGGCTGGAAAGCGTCGAAGTCAACATGAAACCCTGCGGCAAAGATCATAGAGCAAATCTTTGCCCTGCGGTGGATTAGCACAGCATAGGCCACCTGATGAAATGCATTACCCAATGAAACTTCAGAGGAAACACTATTTAATGTGGCATTACCGCTTCCATTGGTTGGTGATGGGTTTCAAACATTTATTGTTGTTTCTTTTGTTCATTGTCTGATTGAGTCACACTTACCGTCTCATCTCTTTCTGTTTGAGGTGAGAGGAATGAACTGCAAGTCAGGGTTGCAAACAATTATTTCCTCTGCTTCAGTAAGGTTACAAAAGTCACAGGGAGGGGAAATTGCAAGTAGTTGAGACGTGATATGCAAATGCATGTGAAGTTTGGTTACCTTCCCAGCGTAGTGGTGGATTATGAACCCTTGGTTATAGCTGTTGAAGTGATTGTGACCTCCCACCGCGGCCTGGAGCTTCTGCAGTAACGTGGAGTCGGCCCCCTCTCCCGTGGCGTGCATCGTGGCACAGACATCATCCAGGACGCACATAATTCCAGGCGGACTCTGGAAAAATAAGAACAATTCCACTCGACACATGGATGAGAACTCTTTGGGTGCCTCAACTAAAGTTAATCCAACAAAACAATTTCTATTAAAAAAAAAAAAAAACACCAACTGCTGGAGTAACTCAGTACCTGCTGGGTCAGGTAACATCTCTGGATAACATGGAGAGGTGGAATTTCTTCTTCGGATTTCTAGTTTTCACTGGTGGGGGAATCATGGGGGAGAGGTCCTGGATGCACCCCCTCATCTGTATCCACCTATCACTCGCCAGGCTATGAAACGTACTTATTCCATTCCATCCCCAGATGCTGCCTGACCTACTGAGTTACTCCAGTACTTTGTGTTTTACCAGCCTTTGCAGTTCATTGTGTCTCCATGGGTATGTGGAACGGGCTGCCAGAGGAGGTAGTTGAGGCTGATACTCTAACATAATTTAAAAGACATTTGGGCAGATACATGGATAGGAAAGGTTTAGAGGGATATGGGCCAAACGCGGTCAGGTGGAACTAGTGTAGATGGGGCATCTTGGTCAGCATGGGCAAGTTTTGCCAAAGGACCTGTTGCTGCACTCTATGAATCTACGACACAATCCTTTATTTTCATGTGGAACATTTTGATGAGTTGCTCAGTGAAATAGATAAAAAATATACACATCAACTCTGCCTCCCTCTCCACTGGCATAGCCTGATCTACAGCACTTAAACTTTCTGGGTTTTCAGTCTGCACTTGGGAAAATGACTTACGGTACCTTGTTTTCGATAAGATCACAGACAACTTTGTTATTGAAGTACTCAATGGGGGTCCACTTTATCCCCTCCTGTACATATTCTTCCTGTAGATTGGAGAGAATAGCATGTTTCAGCAGGCATGGTACCAGAAAACTGTTACCATTACAACGCTTTTCCCATCTTTAACTTCAAACCACATCTGCTAACATTGAAATTTTTGTCTATTATATAGTATCTGGGTGCATTGTGTTTACAGGGCTGTTTTGTTGCTGCAAGTAAGAATTTAATTGTTCCGTTCTTGGTACATATGACAATTAAACATTCTTTAAATTCAGTTAGGTGTGGATCGCAAACATTGCTCCATGTTGTAGTATTTCTATCGCAGCTAATTTAAAGTTTAATATCAATTTAATATCCAGGTACAGAGTCGAGTCATTTTTCTTTTTTTGGCAATGCCAATAGTAACACAAAAAAGAAAACTGACTAGGCTCTGTATCTAGATATTAACTGGCTTGTAGTTTTACAGGCGTGTTATTTTCTTACCTGTTCAGCTTTCAGAGTTAATTCAATGAAAATCTGCTGAAGCTTCTCATTTACAAAATTAATGCAGAACTGTTCAAATCCATTTCTCTGTGAGAAGGAAGGAAAATGTTATTTTCAGATATTCTGGCATAGAAAAAGGTGCAATCGGCCCATTTAATATATGCTAGCCCACCGAGTGATCCCATTCATAGAAACATAGAAACATAGAAATTAGGTGCAGGAGTAGGCCATTCGGCCCTTCAAGCCTGCACCGCCATTCAATATGATCATGGCTGATCATCCAACTCAGTATCCCGTACCTGCCTTCTCTCCATACCCTCTGATCCTCTTAGCCACAAGGGCCACATCTAACTCCCTCTTAAATATAGCCAATGAACTGGCCTCAACTACCCTCTGTGGCAGAGAGTTCCAGAGATTCACCACTCTCTGTGTGAAAAAAGTTTTTCTCATCTCGGTTTTAAAGGATTTCCCCCTTATCCTTAAGCTGTGACCCCTTGTCCTGGACTTCCCCAACATCGGGAACAATCTTCCTGCATCTAGCCTGTCCAACCCCTTAAGAATTTTGTAAGTTTCTATAAGATCCCCTCTCAATCTCCTAAATTCTAGAGAGTATAAACCAAGTCTATCCAGTCTTTCTTCATAAGACAGTCCTGACATCCCAGGAATCAGTCTGGTGAACCTTCTCTGCACTCCCTCTATGGCAATAATGTCCTTCCTCAGATTTGGAGACCAAAACTGTATGCAATACTCCAGGTGTGGTCTCACCAAGACCCTGTACAACTGCAGTAGAACCTCCCTGCTCCTATACTCAAATCCTTTTGCTATGAAAGCTAACATACCATTCGCTTTCTTCACTGCCTGCTGCACCTGCATGCCTACTTTCAATGACTGGTGTACTATGACACCCAGGTCTCGCTGCATCTCCCCTTTTCCTAATCGGCCACCATTTAGATAATAGTCTGCTTTCCTGTTTTTGCCACCAAAATGGATAACCTCACATTTATCCACATTATACTGCATCTGCCAAACATTTGCCCACTCACCCAGCCTATCCAAGTCACCTTGCAGTCTCCTAGCATCCTCCTCACAGCTAACACTGCCCCCCAGCTTAGTGTCATCCGCAAACTTGGAGATATTGCCTTCAATTCCCTCATCCAGATCATTAATATATATTGTAAATAGCTGGGGTCCCAGCACTGAGCCTTGTGGTACCCCACTAGTCGCTGCCCGCCATTGTGAAAAGGACCCGTTTACTCCTACTCTTTGCTTCCTGTTTGCCAGTCAGTTCTCTATCCACATCAATACTGAACCCCCAATGTCGTGTGCTTTAAGTTTGTATACTAATCTCTTATGTGGGACCTTGTCGAAAGCCTTCTGGAAGTCTAGATACACCACATCCACTGGTTCTCCCCTATCCACGCTACTAGTTACATCCTCGAAAAATTCTATAAGATTCGTCAGACATGATTTACCTTTCGTAAATCCATGCTGACTTTGTCCAATGATTTCACCACTTTCCAAATGTGCTGCTATCCCATCTTTAATAACTGACTCTAGCAGTTTCCCCACTACCGATGTTAGACTAACTGGTCTGTAATTCCCCGTTTTCTCTCTCCCTCCCTTCTTAAAAAGTGGGGTTCGTTTGCTACCCGCCAATCCTAAGGAAGTAGCTCCAGAATCTAAAGAGTTTTGAAAGATTATTACTAATGCATCCACTATTTCTGGAGCTACTTCCTTAAGTACTCTGGGATGCAGCCTATCTGGCCCTGGGGATTTATCGGCCTTTAATCCATTCAATTTACCCAACACCACTTCCCGACTAACCTGGATTTCACTCAATTCCTCTAACTCCTTTGACCCGCCGTCCCCTGCTATTTCCGGCAGATTATTTATGTCTTCCTTAGTGAAGACGGAACCAAAGTAGTTATTCAATTGGTCCACCATATCCTTGTTCCCCATGATCAACTCACCTGTTTCTGACTGCAAGGGACCTACATTTGTTTTAACTAATCGCTTTCTTTTCACATATTTATAAAAACTTTTGCAGTCAGTTTTTATGTTCCCTGCCAGTTTTCTTTCATAATCTATTTTTCCTTTCCTAATTAAGCCCTTTGTCCTCCTCTGCTGGTCTCTGAATTTCTCCCAGTCCTCTGGTATGCTGCTTTTTCTGGCTAATTTGTACGTGTCATCCTTCGCTTTGATACTATCCCTGATTTCCCTTGTTATCCACGGATGCACTACCTTCCCTGATTTATTCTTTTGCCAAACTGGGATGAACAATTTTTGTAGTTCATCCATGCAGTCTTTAAATGTCTTCCATTGCATATCCACCGTCAACCCTTTTAGAATTAATTGCCAGTCAATCTTGGCCAATTCACGTCTCATACCCTCAAAGTTACCTTTCTTTAAGTTCAGAACCATTGTTTCTGAATTAACAATGTCACTCTCCATCCTAATGAAGAACTCAACCATATTATGGTCACTCTTGCCCAAGGGGGCACGTACAACAAGACTGCTAACTAACCCTTCCTCATTACTCAATACCCAGTCTAAAATAGCCTGCTCTCTCGTTGGTTCCTCTACATGTTGATTTAGATAACTATCCCGCATACATTCCAAGAAATCCTCTTCCTCAGCACCCCTGCCAATTTGATTCACCCAATCTATATGTAGATTGAAGTCACCCATTATAACTGTTTTGCCTTTGTCGCACGCATTTCTAATTTCCTGTTTGATACCATCTCCAACTTCACTACTACTGTTAGGTGGCCTGTACACAACACCCACCAGCGTTTTCTGCCCATCATATTTCCTTTAAGTTTGTCCCTTTGTATCTTAAAGCTATGCCCTCTGTTCTTTGACATTTCCACCCTGGGAAGAACGTTCTGAGTGTCTACCTGTCAATGCCTCTCATAACTTTATTTTATTTTATTGGGTCTCCTCTCAACCTGTGATCCAGAGAAAACAATGCAAATCTGTCCAACCTCTTGTTACAATTAAAGCCCTTTAATCCAGGCATCATTCTGGTAAACCTCTTCTGCATCATCTCCACATCCTTCCTGTAATGGGTAGACCAGAAATGCACACAATGCCACCTGACCAAAGTTGCAATGTGACTTCCTGACTCTTATACTCAAAGGCATGATACACACCATGCACACCATACACCTTCTTCACCATTCTATCTACTTGTGTTGTCACTTTCAGGGAGCCATGGACTTGGACCTCAACATCCTTCTGCACATCAATGCTGTTAAGGGTCTTGCCCTTAAGTGTGTACTTTCCCTTACATTCCACCTGCAAAAGGTTTTCAGTTAAATAAACTCTTGGAGACCAAGGGAAACAACTATTATTGTCTTAAATCTACAGAAAGAAAGCTGGCAGGAAAATACATTCCTGTAACAGGGAAAATGATGATGACAGCATGCCAGAATGATACTTGGATTAGAGCCATGAGCCACAGGGAGAGGTTGGACAGACATGGATTTTTTCTCTCTTGACAGTCATAACCTTTTCCCCAGGTTGAAAATGTTCCCCAGCTTTTTCTTTTGTCTTTCTTTTGTCTTTCTTTTCTTTCTCTTTTTTGTTTTGTTTTGTTTAAATAAAAAATTGGAAAGTAAAAAAAAAAAAAAAAAAAATGTCAAATATGAGAGAGCATAACTTTAAATTGAGAGGAGCAAAGTTTAAAGGAGTTGTATGAGGCGCTTTATTGTACAGGCGGTGATGGGTACCAGGAATGCGCTACCTGGGGTGGTGGTGAAGGCAGACACGATAGCGGTGTTTAAGGGGCTTTTAGATAGGCACAAGGACAATGGAGGGATATGGATCGCGTGCATGAAGAGGAGTTCAGTTTATCTTAGCATCATGTTTGGCACGGACATTGTGGGCTGATGGGCCTGTTCCTGTGCTGTACCGTTCTATGCTCGCTGTTCTATATATTGGTTAATTCACATTCCAGAAGCCACACCTCTGATCAACTCACACTTCAGGGTCACGTGGGTCACAATTTGATTAAATATAATGTTCTAACGGATTTATCAGAAGCCAGCAGCTGAGTGTGTACCCAGAAAAGATACCAAAGATTCAGCATATCTGGGTTACATTCTGCTTCAGGTATCTGGGTCACGGATGTTTGTCTGACCCCAGTGTATTCTACAGGGAGAGAATGTCTGAGAGCTGAAGTATTTGTACAGCATCTGTGTGCAAGAATGATTCGATGACACACAGTAACTTAGACCCCACCCTCAGTTGTATAGATGGAGTGTGTGTGTGTGTGAGTGAGTGAATAGAGCATAGAACATAGAACAGTACAGCACAAGAACAGGCATTTCGGCCCACGGTTTCTGTGCCATACCCTGATGCCAAGATGAACTAATTACCTTTATAGGACTTTGGTTGTATTTGGAGTATTGTGTGCAGTTCTGTTTGCCCCATTACAGGAAGGATGTGGTGGGTTTGGAAAGAATGCAGAGGAGGTTTACCTTGAATTAGGAGATATTAGCTATAGGGAGTGGCTGGACAGACTTGGATTGTTTTCCCTGGAACACTGGAGGTTGCGTAGAGACCTGAGAGAAGTATATAAAATTATAAGAGGATAGATAGAGTGGACAGAATATTTTTTCCCAGGATGGAAATACTAAATACTAGAAGGCATAGCTGCAAGGTGGGAGGGGCAAAGTTTAAAAGAGATGTGCAGGGTAAGTTTTTTACACACATGGTGATGAGTGCCTGGAACATGTTTGGAACATTAAAATACTTTTGGATAAGCATGTGGATATGCAGGGAATGGTGGGGTATGTGTTATGTGCAGGGAGATGAGAGTTGGTCTTGGATTAATGTTCAGAACAGACATAGTGGGCCGAAGGGCCTGTTCCTGTGCTGTACTGTTCTATGTAATCACACACAGACTCTGGAGACCCTTTCTCTGCTCCCGAACAATGATGCTTTTAGACTTATTTTTACTGACTGAAATATTTCCAAATCCTGGGCAGAGATCATAAAATATATTGTTGTGTTTACAAAACAATGGCAGCAATTATCTAGAAAAGTAAAGGTTAATAACGATTGAAATGTAACCTGGACAATTGTGCTGTCATTGTGCCATTGTGTTTGTTGCCTTGGAAGTGTACGGCCTGGGAGAACTTAAACAGGATGGTGACATCTGCACAACCCGTCCACCTCACCCCTCTATCCCCGAGAGAGGAGCACTGCATGGATCGAGCAGATCGAGCAGCATCTGGAGATGGGGTGGAATGGGCTTTGGTTGGCCATGTGATTGGAGCAATACTGAACCCAAAGGTTGTTTGGGATGTTCTATCCAATCTCTCCTTGTAGAAAACCCCATTCAAACCCAGGTTTTACCAACAAGAAGAACAGATTAAAGTACAGTCGTGGGGAGATTATGGAATCCTGGCAGGGAAATCCCGTGGATCATTTTAACAACCTCCTTTTGTTTGAGGGGCAATTTTAAAATGCCCACCCCCAATGCCCAATAATTTAAACCATGTGGCCTTTAATCAAAAGATGCAGGCACTCACAGACCAACAGTTCAACCTGCGTCTTCCGTCTCTGCAAAGATGAACCTTCATTGAAATCACTTCCAATTACATTCCTATATGCAACCAGGAGAAGCGGAGATTTGGAACAGGTGCAACTGTAGGACTCGTGCAGAAAATTAAGGGACCCGATCTTTGTGCGTTACCTGGAAAATTTCAAAGCCGTAAATGTCCAGCACTCCTATACTGTATTCCTGCTGGGGTTTCTGCATAGCTTTGTTGACAGCCTAAAATAAAGGAAGAACACAAGGTGGTGACATGAGGAATTAAAATTATAGGGTCCCTCAGTACGTAACCCTGCATCAAATGTTCAACTTTGGAAAGTTCTTGCAGCGCGAGTTTATACAGTCATACGTAGTTTTGTAGACATATGCCTTATGGAAATAGACCCTTCAGCCCAACTTGACCATGTTGATACATTTCCCAATAGAGCGTTATCCTCAGACAGCTTGTTCCATACATCTACTATCCTTTGTGAGAAAAAGTTATCCCTCGGGGCCCTGGCAAATGTTTCCCCTCTCACCTGAACGTATGCCAGACTATCTACTCCAGCTATGCCTCTCATAATTATATATTTATATCAGGTCTCCCCACAGCCTATGATGCCCCAGAGAAAACAATCCAAGTTTGTCCAAACTCTCCTTGTGTCCAATAATGCAGACAGCATTCTCCTAAACCTCTGTTTTAATTACGATTGGTGTTCAATGTCCTCTACACTTTGTGAATATGTCCATTAGAAATGTAATCATTTTTAGTTCTAGCCCAAAATAGAATCACTGAGTCACACAGATTGGAAACAGGCCCTTCGGCCCAACTCATCCATGTCAACCAAGATCCCTTGTCTAAGCTAGTCCCATTTGTCCACATTTGTCCCATACATCTCTAAGCATTTCCTAACCATGTACCTGTCCAAATATATTTAAAATGTTGTTATAGTACCTGTCTCAATTACTTCCTATGGCAGCTCGTTCCATATACCCACCACCCTCTGTGTGTAGTAAATCTTTTCCCTCTCATCCTAAATGCAAGTCCACTGTTCTTGACTCCCCTCCCCTGGGCAAAAGGCTGTGCATTCACTGAGACACTCCAGCACATTTGTACAACTATAACCTAACATCCCGACTTCTTTTTAGGCACGAGATGCTGGAATCTTCGTAAAACATAAAGTACTGGAGTAACTCAACGGGACATGCAGCATCTCTAGCGGCATATGGATAGTGTATATTTGCGCATTAAACAGCATTTGCAGTTCCTTGTTTCTACATGAAGTAACCAAGGTTGCAAAGACCTTGGCTGTGTGGGTTGCCCGAGACCACTTGCCCAAATCCAATGATGTCAGCGGTTCTTTTCACCCCTGCAATCAGTTGTTCGTGCTCCGTGAGGAGTTTACCACATATCCCTGACTCTTTATGCAAAACCAGAGTCAGTATCAGATCAATTATCCCTTGAGAAATACTTACATCCACCAGATAGTCAAAGAGTCGAGCATAGAGAGCTTTAGCCAAGGCATCTCGGGTATATCCGGCCTGCTGCACATTCAGGGTCATGTTGATGGACTCCGTCTTGCCTCCCCATTTGCTGTCCATCTTTCTACTCGTCACCTTCTCTCTCAGTTTCATCTCGTTAATTCCCAGTAGGAATGCCGGGAAGGCCAAGTCTTTGTGCAAAGGGAAGGAAGTCAATCAATCATTCACAGTGCCTTCACCAACAACAAATCTAGCATCAATATTTAAATAACCGAGGAGAAAAGTAATAGGAATAGTAATAACTCCCTAGCAGATAAATCTAAAGTATTGGTGAAGAGGTCAAATGGTATGCCTGCCTTCATTGGCCAGGACATTGAGTATATGACTCAGGAAGTCATGATGCATCTTTAGAAGTCTTTGGTTAGTACATATTTGTGTGCAGTTCTGGTCGCCCCATTACAGGAAGGATGTGTAGGCTTTGGAAAGGGTGCAAAGGAGGTTTCTCAGAATGCTGTCTGATTAAGGGGCATAAGCTAAAAGTTTGAACTGACTTGGGTTGTTTTCTCTGAACACCAGTGGTTGAGGTGAAACCTTTTTAAAAAAATGTAATTCTTTTTATTAGAAGCAATTGTACTAGAATAAAACATTCGGCATGTAAAATTATACAATTATTGTACAGCTTCAATTTTAACTTTTTAACCTGAAAATGAGGAAAAAGAAGAGAGATAGAACAAGAGAGGGAAAAAGTGAAAAGTGAAAAGATAGGACCCCTAGACTACCAAAGTAGTGTGGCCAAAGGGTGAATAAAGATGTAAGAGAGGAAAAAGAAAAAAAGAAAAAAGTGGAGATATACCTGCCCCTCGTTGAGGTGAAACCTGATAGAAGTATATAAAATTATGAAAGATAGAGAGAGGGTAGACAGTTATAACCTTTCTCTCAGAATGGAAATATCAAGTACGGGTCATAGCTTTAAGGTGAGAGGGGCAAGGTTTAAGGGAGCTGTGTGGTGTAATGTTTTAAGTGGTGAGTGCCTGCAACGTACTGCCTGGGGTGGTAATGGAGGTAGATGCAGGTGACAATTAAGCTTTTAGCTGTGCCCATGGACATGCAGGGAATGGAGGAATATGGATTATGTGCAGGCAGAGTTGGTCTTGGCTTCATGTTCGGTACAGACATTATGGGCAGAAGGGCCTGTTTTTATGCTGTGCTTTTCTATGTGTATCTTAAAATTTGTCCATTAAGCAAGATACTCACAAAAGTGTTCAATGAAGTGGGTCGATGCTGCCCAGTCAAATCATACATTAAATGAGTACAATCACGCCATACACTAATACCACAGGTCGTGCAAGGAGGAAAGCATGGGGATAAGCAGAGACCATGGGGATAAGCAGAGACCATGGGGATAAGCAGAGACCATGGGGATAAGCAGAGACCATGGGGATAAGCAGAGACCATGGGGATAAGCAATAAAAAAGGTTCAGGGCAGTGAGTGAGTGGGAACAGTTAGTATGAGAACACAATCACAAGGCAATGCTTTGTGTGTGACAGTACCTATTATAGAAACTTACAAAATTCTTAAGGGGTTGGACAGGCTAGATGCAGGAAGATTGTTCCCGATGTTGGGGAAGTCCAGGACAAGGGGTCACAGCTTAAGGATAAGGGGGAAATCCTTTAAAACCGAGATGAGAAAAACTTTTTTCACACAGAGAGCGGTGAATCTCTGGAACTCTCTGCCACAGAGGGTAGTTGAGGCCAGTTCATTGGCTATATTTAAGAGGGAGTTAGATGTGGCCCTTGTGGCTAGAGGGATCAGAGGGTATGGAGAGAAGGCAGGTACGGGATACTGGGTTGGATGATCAGCCATGATCATATTGAATGGCGGTGCAGGTTCGAAGGGCCGAATGGCCTACTCCTGCACCTAATTTCTATGTTTTATGTTTCTATGTACGGAGTACCGGCACCTGTTAAAAGTGAAAAACTTGTTTTTCAAATTTTGTCAAGTTTTAATATAAAATCATTGCTGAAGTTTAAAATATCAAAGCTATTAATTAAATTAGGTGCTCAGGCCTTTGAACATCTTAAGCAGCTTGTAGGCTGATGATCTGTCCTACACACCAACAGCAAGGAACTGTCTTGGTTGCACGAAGGCCCTTAATGATTTTGTTTATTGAGTTATCCAGGAGTCCTGTGTTTACAGGTCCGTTATGCTGCTGCAAGTAAGAATTTCATCGTTCTGTTGTCGGTACTTATGACAATCAAACACTGTGCCACCCCTTGGGTGCTGTTTGTGTGGAGTTTGCATGTTCTCCCTGGGTTTCCTCCAGGTGCTCTGGTTTCCTTTCACATCCCAAAGACATGCAAATTTGGAGGTTAATTTGCCTCTGTAAATTGCCCCTCGTCTGTGGATGAGACGAGTGGATGAGAAAGTGGGATAACATAGAATAAACTAAGTGGGCTGGACCAGTTTCCATTCTGTATCTCTAAACTCTTGATATACAGAATGTTACCTTTATGAACGCAAAAATGGCACAGACAGAGGATGCGCGAGCAGGTCTGCCTGGGAACATTCTCTGTTCCCACACATATAAAAGAGGAAGGAAAAATAACTGGCCGTCTCCTTCCTTTCTGAAGCGCAGCTTTCCTCGCCTGTCAATCATCACTGTGATGCAAACAGATATTGAAATACGGAGAAATAATTGTTGCTCACGAGCTTCGTTCTCCACTTCTGCATAATTCCCAACTTCCATAAAACTGATGTTCCCGAGGTGCAGAATTCCAGCAACAATGTGCAGCACAATGACTTGAACCTCGGATGGAATACCGATGACCTGCATGGCATTCTAAGGGAAGATAATTGTCCTCAGTAGTTAGATGGCAAGACCAAAGTTCACAAGAAATTAATTTGAAATATGATCAAGTCAATTTGGAGTTTAAAACATTTAATTGGTTCTGTGTTACTCTCCTTAAATGTAACCATTCAGCAAATAACAAATCACATCTTTTCTGAGGACACAAGGACCTGCAAATACTGGTTTACAAAAAACAGACACAGTGTTAGAGTAACTCAGCAGGGCAGGCAGCCTCTGTGGAGGACATGGACAGGTGGAATTTCTGGTCAGGACCCTTCACCCTACAATGATGTAATCAGTTTTATAAACACATTTCTCTCATCATGGTTGCATGTCTGATTGCAGATGAGACAAAAATAGTTCCTGGAATGCCTGACAGGAAACTTTGGCATAGAACAGAGAAGAGTACAGCACTGTAAATGCCCTTCAGCCCACAATGTCCATGACGAACATGATGCCAAGTTAGATTGATCTCATCTGCCTGTACATGATCCATGTCCCTCTATCCCCTTCATATTCATGTGCCTAAAAGCCTCTTAAACACCACTATGGTATCTGCCACCACCACCACCCCTGGCCATGTGTTTTAGGCCCCACCACTCTCTGTGTAAAAACCTTGCCCCTTCCATCCGCATCATTAGAATGTTAAAGAGAATCCATTTACCATTATGAAGAAAATAACAAAAGCAACTTTTATGATTAATAAATGTGACCAATACGCCAAATCCTTCAGAACACTGAGTGAAGCAACCGGTGACATCCGGCAGAATGTGTGATGCTGATGTGTGTGCACGACGGCACTTTGCTCTGCCCAACTGTATTTAACAGCAACACGCATTAGGAACAGAATGAGTTGGACATTTGGACAAATGCGATCTGGCTAGAGATTGGCAAAAATTGGAATGAGTCCAATGAGCTATCCTGAGAAACACCTGATATGGTCGAGAATGGCTTCAGGTGTTGCACTGAAATCAACATTCAATGAGAAGGTTGTAGAGTCATAGAGTCACACAGCACGGAAACAGGCCCAATGTTGACCACAAGATGCCCCATCTAACCTTGTCCATTTGCCTGTGTTTGGCCCATATCCCTCTACATTTCCCCATCTATACAAGGATCATTAGGAAAAAAAAAAGTAATATAAAGAATTGGTGACAACCTTTAGGCTTGAATAGTGACTGAATCAGGAGGTGAAAAGCATGGAGTGGTGATGCAGTGATGGCATGGACTCCATTGGCAGCAGGGGACTGGTTGTGCCCCCAGGACTGGTGTTGGGGCAACAGCCTTGCCTATTGAGGCCTGCTGCTGACATGAAGTAAGTTGCAGAGTGAGTGACACAGACAGGAGCAGAGTCTTGTGAAGGTTCGGCGATAGATTAAGTACATGGACAAATCCTGAAGGATCATCGACTCAATGTCTGACAAATTGGAATGATTCAATGAGTCAATTGAAGACTAATACAGAAAACACTAAAAGCCAATGAATTTGTATATAAATAATTTGAAGGACTAATGTAATCCTGCGCTTTATCACAAGAGGTCAGAATACAAAGATGGAGAACTTTTTAACCACAGATACTCAGAAGTCAGGTTTGAGCCCATCGGGCATACACAGGTCTGGGCACCACAGCTTGGAGCAGATACATTGGTCTGGGAGGAAGTCTAGCTCAGGGTCACCAGATGAAAAGAGGATGTGAAAGGTTAAACCAAGAGGGAATAGTGCAAACAGTTAGAACATGGAACACTACAGCACAGTAACAGGTCATATGGCCCGTAATGCTCGTGCCGAACATGATGCCAAGTTAAACTAATTTTCTCTGCCTGCACGTGATCCATATCACCCCCATTCCGGCATATCCATGTGCCTATGTTGGCTTGCAGCCCCTTTGGCAGAGAAGTCTAAGGAAAACGTAAATGATTGTTCAGGATGAGTTCTTAGTTTCTTAGTTAGGTGTAAAAAAATTGTATCATCTGTCCAGTCCAGAACAAAATAATTGGAGCAAAATCTTTCAGGGTGATATGGAAAACATCTCCTCCCAGAAACATTGTGGGAATCTGGGGAAACGTTCCCCACAAACTGTCTCAGTTGATCCGTTGAAATTCTTAGAAGGGAAACAAGTAATGTTGTGGTGTGAAGGGTTATGGCATAGGGTGAGATCTGGAGTTAATTAGGACAGCTCTGGTCCAACTGAATATAGAATGTTCAAGGGGCTGAATGGCTCACCATTTTGTTTCTGACCTCATCAATTAGGATAACATATTGCAAATGATAAAAAAAAAAAAAAATGCTGAGAAAAGAAACATAAAAATGGTCAGCATGTGAAGAAAATAAACATGTTAAGGTCTGTCAACTAAGCCTCGGGGAGAGAACAGTATTGCGCAGGAGAACAGGTCAAGTCCCTCCAGAATGTTGTCACTGGGAACAGACTACAGGATGCTCACTGAGTCCAGCGCTGTATGGACCACGAGTGTGAGAAAAGTCTCTCAATTCTATCAGCCTGAAGAATGATCGTAACCTGTCCATCCCCCCCACAGATGCTGCCTGACCCATTGAGTTCCTGCAGAACTTTATGCTCTGCTCAAGATTCCAGCATTTGCTCAATTGTGTTTTGCTCAAGATTCCATCAGTTAGTCTCGGATTTCAGGAGGAGCTCAACACTCAGCTGGTCGAGCTGCTGCTTCACAGCGCAGGAGACCTGGGTTTGTTCCTAACCTTTCGTTACGTTTGTGTGAAGTTTGCACATTCTCTCTGTGACCGTGTGGGTTTCCTCCCACATCCCAAAGATGTGCAGGTTGGTAGGTTAATTGTCCCTCTGTAAATTGCCCCAAATGTGCAGGGCGTGGACGAGAAAGTGGAGGGATAACATAGAACTGAATGGGTGATCAATGGTCAGCGTGGACTCGTTGGGCCGAAGGGTCTGTTTCCATGCTGTATCTTTTAATCAAACATCAATTATACAGTTTGGCACATTCTGCAGTGAGTGTGCAGCTTAGTTCATGACAAAAACATTTACCATTGTTTCCGCAAACTCTTTCTTGTCATCTGTTCCATCCACCTTGTAAGTCCCTGACTGGTTTAAGTAGAAGTAATACATAGCATCAGCAATGCCCAGGTTTTCAATCTGCTCCCGGGACGCACCTTCCAGCAGCTATTGGAAGAAAGATTTAACCTTTAATTTACCACTCATTCCTCCTTGCTACAGGGTGTTGAACAGAATCTGTCTTGTCATATCATTGCATGATGCAATCCCAACTTGGCCTAACAAGATGCCCTATCTAAGCTAATTCCATTTGCCAGCATTTGACCCATATCCCTCTAAACCTTTCCTATCCACGTACCTGTCCATAAGTGTGTTTTAAGTGTTGTTATTGTATCTGGATCAACTACCTCCTCTGCCAGCTCGTTCCATACAACCGCTGCTGTGTAACCCACTGGATAGCCAGTACCTATGCGCAACCACACCTTGCAGGTGATGTTACACCTGTAGGTGTTTGCCTTTTCCATCTGGAAGGAAATGATGAGATACCTGGTAGTAGATGTGGAAATTCCTCTCATTCTCATTCTGATTAACAACCCGGGATTTCTCCAGAAGAAAGTTTGAAATCTTTCCACCATCCGGCTCACCACCACGACTGAACTGAATTTCAACGTATTTTCCCTGAGGAAGAAATAATATAGAAATAAAGGATTTAAACACATGCACAGCCAAGCTCACACATATACCATGCATACACACACTTCACAACATACGGGTAACAGGACCAATTTTCCCTGCAGCTAGATTTCCCATCGGGACCACACATCTCAGACCCCTGAATCTCTACAGAACTTTTTTGATCAGTGCAATCCAGCAGATCACCAACATTGCAGGGACACAAAGAGTTATGGAGGGAGAACCCCTGGGATTCTCCCCCATTGCATTTGTAAACCCTTGGGGTCACTGTGAACCACAAGCAGCTGGATACACCATGATGACACGACACAGGGCGGGATAGTGATGTAGCGGGTTAATTGCCCCGGTGCGTAGGCAGTGGATGAGAAAATGGGATAGCATAGAACTGTTGTGAATGGGTGATCGATGGTTGGTGTGGACTGGGTGGGCCAAAGGGCCTGTTGCCATGCAGTATCTTTCAATCAAAATTTGACATCCACAGACACATAGACACCTCCTCTAGGGGTAACTTACAAATCGACTGGAGTTGTTGTTTCGTACGGTCTTAGCATTTCCAAAGGCTTCAAGTAGAGGGTTTGACTGTAGGATGATATCTTTTACGTGCTGAAAACAAATAAAACATAAATGATGTCCTTGCCCCATTATAAACATGCAGCAAATACATGGCCCTCACATTTCTTCCACTGATCCTGGGTGACATTCAGCTCCCAGCTGGAACGAGAGGTTAGAAGATACAGTGATGCCCAGTCACAGCTCCAAGTGCTGACTATGGGTCTGGGCACAGGTGGACACTCTCTTGGCTCATGTCCTTCATCTAGATTTGTCCAGTTCCAGTAGTCCACTACTTATGAGCCAGTATAAGGGAATATTCTGCTGAAAGGTCATCAACCTAAACTGCTCTCTCCCCGCAGACGCTGCCTGACCTGCTGAGCATTGCCTGTTTTGTTAGAGAGATGAAGCATGGAAACAGCCCTTTGGTGCACTGAGTCCATACTGACCATCAACCACCCACTTGCATTAATCCTACGTTAATCTAATCCAACTTTATTCTCTCCATATTGGCATCAGCTCCCACCAGATTCTACCACTCCCTACACACTTGGGACAATTTACAGAGGACAATTAACCTGCAAACCCGCATGTCTTTGTTATGTGAGAGGAAACTGGAGCACCCGGATAAAATCCATGTGGTTACAAGGAGAATGTGTAAACTCCACGCAGATAGCACCCGAGGTCGGGATCGAACCCCGGTCTTTGATGCTATGAGGCAGCAGCTCTACCAGCTACACCACTGTGTTGCTTTTATATAGGAAATGTAGAATGGTTCTTCAAAGGTAAATAGCCCTGGTTTAACTCCACGCTCTGCCCAAACCCATCTGGTGTTGGGGAGGAAGACGAATATTTACTTGTTATCTAATAAGTAGGCCATGTTGACAAAGCAGAAATTCACCTCCACTTGGTTGGGGGTGGGGGCTCTAATCAGTGTGCCTCAGGTTCCGGTTTTCTCCCACATTGTAAAGATGTACAGATGGTCAATGGTCACTGTGAAATTGCCCGTAGTATGGCAGTATTTGGGCTTAGTTAAGGGAAGGTAAGGAGGATAAAATGGGATGAATGTAGGATTGGTGTAACTGTGTGGTTAATGGTCAGCATGATCTGAGAGGGCTGAAGGGCCTGTTTCCTGGCTATACCTCTTAATGACGCTTGGCGAGTTGGGCAGAGGGCTTGGCTCTGTGCTTTATGATTCTATGACTAGGCTGATGTGGTTGGCACTGTTTATCCCATGCTCACTTACATAGAAACATAGACATAGAAAATAGGTGCGAGAGTAGACCACCAGGTCCGTCGAGCCCGCACCGCCATTCGCTCATGGCTGAACACTAAACAGACACACTTACCCACAAACAGTAGACACAAGACACAGAACACAAAACACTACCCTCCCCTTTATACCGCTATCACCCCTCTCCACCCCAAGAACCGCGTGATCTCCTGGGGGAGGCAAAAAACCGGATAAAAACCCAGGTCCAATTCGGGAAAAAAATCCGGGAAATTCCTCTCCGACCCCAATCCAGGCGATCGACACTTGTCCAGGAGATCACTCAGGTCTACTATACTAACCATACCTAGGTCCATATCCCTGCCCTCTCCCCGTAGCCCCTTATCCCCTTGGCAGCTAAAAAACCATCTATTTTAGACTTAAATATATTTAACGTTTCTGCTTCCACTGCTCCCTGGGGCAGTGAATTCCATAAATTAACCACCCTCTGGGTGAAGAAGTTCTTCCTCATCTCAGTTTTAAAAGAGCCCCCCCTTATTCTGCAACTATGTCCCCTAGTTCTAGTTTCCCCGATCATTGGGAACATCCTCGGTGCATCCACCCGATCAAGGCCCCTCACGATCTTATATGTTTCAATGAGATCGCCTCTCATTCTTCTAAACTCCAAAGAGTAGAGTTCCAGCCTACTTAACCTTTCCTCATACTTTACTCTTGGATGATTGAAAATTCTTCAGTGCCCCAGAGAAGGTGGATCAATACATCGGTTTCTGGTGCCTCTTCCTCTCCTCTGCAAACACAAACCGATGAACCTCAAATAATTTCCCAAGTCAACCCTTCCAGGCTCTGTGATTACCTGAACCTTCGATCCTCCTCCTGATACTTTGGAGACGTAACCCATGATATATTTTGCAGCCACTGTTTTTCCAGCTCCACTCTCACCACTGGAAGACAAAATAAGGGGAGAAAAGTCCCAGATGTAAGACCTTATCGCAGGCGCTTCCGCCACATCCACTGCGATTCTCTCTTAATCTCAGGCTGGCAATCACTCAACTCATAACAAAAAAATGTCAACGTGATTCAAGAAACAAAGTGAGGGAACAAAGGCAGAACGGTTGGCGTTGGCACATCACATCGAAAGAAGTCTCCCCTTCCAAAACCCTTTCTTCCAAAGCTGAAAACAAATTCAAAATATCAATCACAGAAGAGTTTATCTCAGCAAATTTTCAAAATAAAAGGGAAGAAATATTATTTCATAAAATTCAGAACAAGAAGAAATGCAGTAGGAGGCATATGTTCCAAGTACATATTGTGCGTAAAACAAGAAGCAGAACTGCTCACCTGGGACCTGAGTCCTTTTCAGTGCCCACTGTTCTGTCGAGGTCCCATTCTCCCCACCTCAACACCTCTTGCCGAACCCAAGGGGTTACAGCTTTACAGGACTTTCGCTGGGCCACATATGGAGTTTTGTGTGCAGTTCTGTCATCCCATTACAGCAAGGATGTGAAGACTTTGGAGAGAGTGCCGAAGGGGTTACCAGAATGATACCTGGATTAGAGGATATTAGTTGCAAGAAGAGATTGGACCAAACTTGGATTTTTCTCTGATTCATCGGAGTTGAGGTGAGACTTGATAAAAGTATATAAAATTATGAGTGGTATTTCCTAACCTTTTACCCAGGCGGAAATATATAAAAAAATTAGAGGGCATCCGGTTTCTTCCCACATCCCAAACATGTGCAGGATTGTAGGTTAACTAGTTTCTGTAAATTGCTCCGAGTGTGTAGGATGTGAAACTAGGACGACATAACTAGTTTATGGGTGAATGATGTTTTGTTAAAGAAGGAACTGCAGATGCTGGAAGATCGAAGGTACACAAAAATGCTGGAGAAACTCAGCGGGTGCAGCAGCATCTATGGAGCGAAATAAATAGGTAACGTTTCGGGCCGAAACCCTTCTTCAGACTGATGGTGGGTGGGGGGGGGAGAAGGAAGGAAAAAGGGAGGAGGAGGAGCCCGAGGGCGGGGGGATGGGAGGAGACAGCTTGAGGGTTAAGGAAGGGGAGGAGACGGCAAGGGCTAGCAAAATTGGGAGAATTCAATGTTCATGCCATCCGGACGCAAGCATCCCAGGCGGAATATGAGGTGCTGTTCCTCCAAATTCCAGTGTTGCTCACTCTGGCAATGGAGGAGACCCAGGACAGAGAGGTCGGATTGGGAATGGGAGTTGAAGTGCTGAGCCACCGGGAGTTCAGGTAGGTTATTGCGGACTGAGCGGAGGTGTTCGGCGAAACGATCACCCAACCTCCGCTTAGTCTCACCGATGTAAATCAGCTGACATCTAGAGCAGCGGATGCAGTAGATGAGGTTGGAGGAGGTGAATGATGTTCGGCGTGGATTCAGAGGGCCAAAGAACCTGTTGCCACACTATATTTCTAAACTAAATTAAACTAAACTAGACAAAATAATACGAAACTAAACTAAACTAGAAACTGCAGATGCTGGAATCTTGAGCAAAACACAAAGTACTGGAGGAACTCAGCGGGCCAGGCAGCATCTGTGGAGGGAATGGACAGATTTTTGGGTCGGGACCTCTCTTTACATACCTGATTATAACACACTGGTTCTCTGCATCGATCAACATGTTCCTGTACATATTGTCTGTAAGAGCGTAAATATGAGGCGGATTTTCATACTGAGCCTGCAGAAAGAAAACAAATTGTCTAAGCAAAAGTAGACGTTGCCGAGTGTTGAGGGAGGGTGAGAGGCGGACTTTATTCAAAGCAAAGGTCTTCAACGTGGAAGTGCAAGCTTCACGAGGTGGAATGCATGCTTTAAATATCACTAGGAAGATGTTTTTACATCTGAGTGACAAGTATTGTCACCAGTGACAGGATTACATGATTCTGACAGTTGGTGGCGACTTTACCACAGAATCGCAGCCTCAGTGCAGCAAGATAGAAGACAGTGGCTCCCACACAGTTCTGACCAAAGTGCTGGGGGAACAAATGTAAAAGCTACAAAACAACACCAGATGTTTGGTTTGCATAGAAAAATGTATTAAAGTTACTTACAGCTCCTTGATAAATTTCAACTTCTCTGTCGGTGAAGTAAGGCATCTGTTTGAAAGGATTGATTGAGATGAGCACTGTACCGATGTAGGTCTGACACACAGGTTAAGGTTTTTTCCTGGATGGTTTGTTAAGAATGGAAACCGACAGTCCCTGTTGTTACAGCGGTGGCAGGAACTTCCCAGGAAAGTGGCGAGCAGTTTCCTGGCAGCACCTGTAAACTCAACACCTGCGGCACATCGCACCAGAAGAGAATGCATTTGGCGGCATGAGGTTTGAGTATGGGTTGAGCCACAAAGTCACAAAAATAGGCCCTTCGGCCAACCAAATAAATGTCAACCCTTCCACGTTCATTTACCAGAACCTGATCCACAAACATCTTTACTGTGCAATTCAAAACTCGTAAAAATACTTTCCAAATGTTGTGAGGGTCTCTGCCCCCTCCCCCCCCCAAGTCAGTAGGTTCCAGATTCTAATTATGTGTCCTCAGATCAAGGCGGCACGGTGGTGCAGCTGGTTGAGCTGCTGCCTCACAGTGCCAGAGTCCCGGGTTCAATCCTGACCTCGGGTCCTTTCTGTGTGGAGTTTGCACGGTCTCCCTGTGACCGCCTGGGTTTCCTCTGAATTCTCCCATTCCCTCCCACCTCCCAAACACGTGCAGGTTTGTAGCTTTATTGTATTGGCCTCTGTAAATTGTCCCTATTATATCGGTCGTGGGTGAGAAATGTGGAATAACAGGACTAATGTGAACGAGTGATCAATGGTCGAAGGTAGATGTAAAATGCTGGAGTGATTCAGCGGGACAGGCAGCATCTCTGGAGAGAAGGAATGGGTGACGTTTTGATTCGAGACCCTTCTTCAGACTGATCAATAGTGACCAAAGGACCAGTTTTCCATGCTGTATCTCCAAACTAAATCTCCTCTAAACTCTTATCCTAAATGTATGCCTTCTAGATTTGGACACCTCTGCTATGGGAAATGTTTCCTACTGTTACACCCAACCTGCCTCCCATCCAGTTTATCCACCTTCATCAACCACTCCAAGGAAAGCCATAACTCCGTGCCAGGCAACACTCTGGTAAATATCCCCGCACTCTCTCCAGCATATTCATGGCCCTCCTATTGTGTAATGAGTAGACTATCATTGCTGAACTTGGAGAAGTAAAGCTTTTTTATGCTGGTCATTACAGCTTCTCTGTGCTGGTCAGTTAAATTCAACCAGTTCACACACCAGTTCAATTCCATGATCGATGAAGGCCAACATGCCAAAAAATAAATAAAAGTCGCCATCCTATCTACCTGCGACGTCACTTTCAGAGAACCATGTACATATGCTCCTAGATCGCTCTGCTCTGCAATACACTTCTCCCCCTCGCAATGTTGGAACATTCTTGTGAGTGGTAAGAGGTTTAACAGAAATGTTTTATAACTTGGAGTGATACAAACCAGGTAATTAAACGTTACAAAGATTAACAAATACCTGCGACATCAATTTTTGAAGTAGGACTTGCTCTCACATAAAACGTTCTACCTCTTGGGCGCAGATGATGTGTGGTAAAACTGTACAGATCTTCAAGAAGCAGTCATTATAAGTGCAGAACAAAAATCACCAAGCAAATAATTGTTAAGCAGTTCATGTTTTCAGTGATTATGAAAGGTGATAAGGAGAAGTTCTAACACTTGTTCAAATAAAAAGAAAACAAAATGCATTTATAGAACGCATTCACTGACCTTAGGACATCTCGGAGTGTTTTACAGTCATTCCAGTACTTTTGATATGAAGTCACCATTGTAATTTACGTAAATATTAGGGCCAGTTTGTGCAAAACAAGACACCCACATAGTAACAAGTATTCAGTGGTACATTTGGCAGAGCTGCTGTCTCACAGCGTCAGAGACCGGGTTTGATCCTGACCTGTGTGGATTTGCCTGTTCTCACTGTGACCATGTGGGTTTCCTTCGGGTGTTCCGGCTTCTTCCCACATCCCAAAGAGGGTTTGGAGGTTAATTTGCCTCTATAAATTGCCCCTTGTAGGGAGTGAATGAGAAAGAGGGATAATATAGAACTAGTGTGAACATGTTATCGATTTTTGGCATGGAGTTGATGGGCTGAAGGGCCTGTTTCCATGCTGTATCTTTCAATCAATCAATCAATCAATTCAGAGATGTTGGTTAATATGTAAATATTGACCAGTATGTAGAAGAATATTTATTCGTTCCTCTTCAAAATAATGTCACGGTATCTTTTGCAGGGGTAAATTTGTCATTGCATTTGGCACGTTGGGCAGTGAAACACATGGTTGGCATGGACAAGATGGGTCGAAGGACCTGCTTCCATGCTGTACACCTCTATGCCTCTAAACATCACAACTCTGAAAAGTAGATTATTGTGCATTTAAATCACACTTTTAGTCACCCATGAGAAAAATGAAAGGCACTGAATTTACGGTTAAATATCTTCTCTGTGTCTTTTAGTTAATTCAGTACAGAGAAAGAAGAAGTGAAATTGCGCAGAATGTGAAATAGCTCTGCAGAGTTGCGTTGCTTTCCTGAGGACATTGCCACATCAAAGGTTGATAAACGAGATGCTTCATGGCAGAGTGGCGGGGCCTCAGATAAAGGGCAACGGGAGTAGGTCAACACAATGGCCCGGCCCCAGTGTTGATCCAGCCACACCACGGCTGGGAGTGGGGTGGGATCACAGGGTTCACACTACCGATGGTCCACCCCCACCCAGTCAGCTCGTGGACATAAAGTGGTTGAGTTCACACTCTCTTTGTGGTTGGTTCATCAGCAGTTTCGAACCAGCATGCTGATATCTGACCCAGCGCTAATCTCCTGAGAAAGGCGACATGGACTGACTTCACCCAAAGATTAATAAGAATCTGAGAGGTGGGTATATTTAATGAGCTGCCAGAGGAGGTAGTTGAAGCAGATACTATAACAATCTTTAAAAGACATTCGGACAGGTACATGGATAGGAAATGTTTAGAGAGATAAAGGTTTAGCAGGCAAATGGGACAAGCGTGGATGGGGCATTTTGGTCCTTCCTACCATCTTCCCTCACCTATCCTCCCTGCCCCCTCCCCCGACAGTCCTCCATAGCACCTGCCTAGTCTCTCTACCCTCCATCTGGCCTCCCTATACTCTACCTGCCTATCATACAGTCCACTGCCTGTCCTCAGTACCCCCACCTTTCCTCTCAACCACCCCCCCCATCCCAGATCTGCCATCCCTATTTCCCCTGCCATTTCCATCCCTAACCCCCACTACCTGCCCCATCCATCAGGGTATCAGGGAACTACAACAGATAATTAAGTTTATATTGGTTGACGATCTCTGGTAACTACAAATACCTGGAGTCAGTCATGTTAAGACGAAGCATTCTGAAAGAGGCTGAGACTATTTCTTGTGAAGGCTCCAATTGTGTCGGCCAATTCCACAAGGTGGCTGAGAGGAACCACTTTCTGTAACTCTCTGCAACTTGCTGAGCGTTGGGGGAAGGAACGGGGCAAGGATGGAAGCAAGTGGACATAAAAAGATTGTAGAATCTGGCACTAATGGTAAACTGGAAGTCCGAATTTACATGTT
Source organism: Amblyraja radiata (assembly GCF_010909765.2). Classification (NCBI taxonomy): domain Eukaryota; kingdom Metazoa; phylum Chordata; class Chondrichthyes; order Rajiformes; family Rajidae; genus Amblyraja; species Amblyraja radiata. The sequence goes on from NC_045984.1 coordinate 20,291,865, forward strand.
AGTGATCGGCAAACCCAACTTCCTCTTGCTTGCCTTGACCTTGCCTGATGCAGTTGGTGCAGGAACCAAGCTTCTTTCTCATGAAGCAAAAAATAGACCAAGAAATTCCTCTTACCAGTGCCTAGATGAATCTTATCCAAACAGCGCAGATAATTAGAATGGAAATTTCTGAATTTGTAGATTCCAGGGACCTGATCCACTGGATAACTTGAAGGTTTAACAAAAATGTTGATTTCAAGTCTATCCATTCCTCAAAATGTTATGACTTTACATTTTTATGCAAATTGTTAACTGCGCTTAACAACTGTCCATTCACCAGTATAGCACTGACTCACTGAGATGCTGCAGAACAAATTCCAAATCCCTCACTTTGTTCCTTGCTCTGCCACCTAGAAACACAAAGGTGTTCTTCCTTCATACCTGCAGAAGTATGTAATTCGAAAAAGCACAGGAACTTATCAGCTCCGCTCTGAGGACTTGTTCTTACTAACTGCACCTAAAGTCCGTACTGAACTGGGGAAAAGGGCATTTAGTTATGCTGCTCCCTTCGCATGGAACCAGCTGCAGAATGAACTGAAACTTAAGGAGCTGGTTTCTATAAACAGATTTAAATCCCTTCTTAATGATGTTGAAGCGGGCTCTTCTGTCTGTACATGCTTTGTTTGATGATGTTCTGACTGTGACTTTATTTATATGTTCTCTGTTGTTTTTAAATTATTGTCTGTAACTGTGGAACTGTACTGCTGCCTGTCTTGGCCAGGACTCTCTTGTAAAAGAGATTTTTAATCTCAATGAGACTTCTCCTGGTTAAATAAAGGTTAAATAAAAATAAAATAAATAAAAAATAAAAAAGGGTTCTATATTTGTCTGAAGAAGGGTTTCAACCCAAAATGCCACTCATCCTTTTTCTCCATAGATGCTACCTGACCTGTTGAGTTAAACCAACATTTGTGTCTATCTTCAACACAAAGGGCGAGGTTGGCAAAGTCTAGATATTATGGGAACAATGTCATTGGAGTAGGTAGAATCCTCCAATTTGGACCACTGATCAGTAGAGGGTGCGTCCTTGATCTAGGGCTGATCAAGTTGGAGAGTACTTGCCTTTTCATTTAATTCAGACAAAGTAAGTTTATCCCATGGAACTGAAGGCCTTTATAATTGTATGTGGTCCACAATAACCAAATTCCTTGGATGTCTACACACCCTTCCCTAGAGATACTCTTTGATTCTTCAGATCTCCAGGTTCATTGCTCCCCACTGCAACCCACCCCTCTTCATGCACCACCCTCAGTCAAGGCAACACTCCCTTTCCCTCTCAATCTCTCAATCCCTCTTCACCTCCATTGAGGGTTCTCACTGGCCCCTGGCCCCTAGACCCAGCCCGTCCCCACGCTCGCACTTCAGTTCATTCTTTGATCCTGATCCAAGTCCTAGCTGCCGCTCATCACTTCCTCACCAATGTTGCACCTCGGTTTATTCCTTTCTCAGCCCAAGTTCATATTACACCCACTTGCCTCAGTTCATTGGTTCCATTACATTCACTCCATTAAGATACTGCAAGCTCAAGTATGAGTCATTTTTCGAGTAGACATGTATTCGCCATTGACCATCGATCCCTCATGTAAAAGAAGACCCATTTGTTCTGTCCAAATGGCAGAGAGGTGCACTGAGAATATGGAATAGAGTACTGTGCAGCACAGGAACAGGCCCTTCAGCCCACAATGTCCGTGCCAAACTTGATGCCAAATTAAACTAATCTCCTCTGTCTGCTTATCCCTTCATTCTTTGCATATCCATGTTATTCCTATCCAAAATTCTCTTGAATGCCATTAATGTATCCGTCTCCAGCACCAACGCCGGCAGAACGATCCAGACACCCATCACGCTTTGTGTAAAAAACTTGTCCTGCACATTTCTTTTAAACTCTGCCTCACTCACTTTAAAGCTGTGCTCTCAAGTTTTTGAGATTTTTACCCGGGGAAAAAGATTCTGACATCTAACCTATCTATGCCTCTCATAACTTTATATAATTTGATCAGATCTCCCCTCAACCTCCATTACTCCAGAGAAAACATCCAAGTTTGTCCAACCCCTTCTTATAGCCAATACCCACCAATCCAGGCAGCATTTTGAATGCACTTCATGCAATCAAAAGGGCATGTGTGCTCTGTCAGTAGTGGGGGGAGATTAATTCATCCACTTACTCATTCTCAGGTTATCATAGATACATAGATACATAGACAATAGGTGCAGGAGTAGGCCATTCAGCCCTTCGTTCCAGCACCGCCATTCAATGTGATCATGGCTGCTCATCCACAATCAGTACCCCGTTCCCACCTTCTCCCCATACCCCTTGATTTCGCTAGCCGTAAGAGCTCTGTCTCTTTTGAATGCATCCAGTTAATCGACCTCCACTGCCTTCTGAGGCAGAGAATTCCACAAATTCACAACTCTCTGTGAAAAAGTTTTTCCTCATCTCGGTTCTAAATGGCCTACCCCTTATTCTTAAATTTTCCTATTTGTCAATTTTTTTGTGCCCGTTTATTTGGCGGCCAATCAACCGCTGTCTCTAAGGAGGTTGCGTCCAATCACTGACCAGCTTGCCTTAAAATTCCCGTCCAATCAACAAATCGGTCTCCTCCTGTCCAATCAGCCGCTGTCTCCAAGGGCATTGTGTCCAATCACATAATGCAATTTAATGGTAATCAGCAGCTATGGTAAAGGTTGGAAGCCAGCGGAGGTACTGACAGTCAGGTGGGAGCAGGAGAGATTAAGACAGTGTATAATCCATAGCACCTTAGTGTACAAATTCATTATATATACTAAATAACAGGGCTGTGAACCCGGGCTCACCAAAATTGTTCCCAATTGGGCCCTGCACCTCCTATGGCTGGCCCTGCTCTGCATCCTCATAGCATCCTGTTCACAGTTCACACTGCAAATATGCAAATGTTACTTTTAATTCCTTCATCGAAATCATTAATATACATTATAAATAGCTGCAGTTCCAGCATCGAGCCTTGCGGCACCCTACTAGTCACTGCCTGCCATTCTGAAAGGGACCCGTTTATCCATTACCATCCCAACACCTCATCTTCGTCTGAAGAAAGGTCTCGACCTGAAACGTTACCTATTCCTTTTCTGCAGAGATGCTGCCTGACCCGCTGAGTTAGTCCAGCATTTTGTGTCTATCTTCAGTGAAAATCAGCATCTGCAGTTCCTTCCTATGCCTCATCTCCCTTCGAAGGCTTAGGAAGTTTGGCATGTTCCCAACAATTCTCACCAACTTCTACAGATGTGCCGTAGAAAGCATTTGATTGGGATGCATCACAGCATGGTTTGGGAACAACTCCATCTAAGACTACAAGAAATTGCAGAGAATTTTGGATGCAGCCCAGACCATCACACAAACCAACTTCCTTCATTCATTAACTCCATCTATATTTCACGTTGTCTCAGCAAGATCATCAGCATAATCAAGGAAGAGTATTGGACTTTATCTTGCACTAAACATTATTCCCTTTATCCTGTAGCTGAACACTGTGGAACAGCTTGATTACAATCATGTATAGTTTTTCCGCTGACTGGATAGCACACACAAAAATGCTTTTCACTGTTCCTTGGTACAGATGGTAATAAACAAAACTAAACAAAAAAAAAACGAAAACTGTCCATTGTCACCTTTGAGCCCATATTGTGAAAGTAATTAGTCAACATCTAACGCATAGAAAAAACTGTAGGAGTCAATGCCTATAAAGTATAGGACACGATGGATTATTTTAACAGAAGCAAATAAAAAAATGCTGGATGAACTCACTGGGTCAGGCAGCATTTGGGGAGGTAAATGGGCCAACAACATTTCGGGCCGGGCCCCTTTTATGTCGCCTTTCCATTCCACAGATGCTGCCTGACCCGCTGAGTTCCTCCAGCAATTTGTTCTATTACAACACTCTAGCTTCTGCATTTTCTTGTCTCCAATTGAAAAACATCACAGAGAATGCAAAAAGTCTTTAAATATAAATTTTCAAAAACCCGTTTGATAAAATATATGACTAAATGCCAATATGTTCTTTGATGCTGACAACTGTATTAAAGAGAAATGGTTCAGTAAATAGCAGGGATGAAGGGTGTCTGAGAGGTAGAGACAGGGTGCGGCTGTAAGATGCCTGAGCCACATATCCCAATAACTGTATGGTAGATACATTCCAATTACACAATAATTTAATATTAGACACAAGATGAAAAACAGTGAAGATGATTGCAAGGGTTTGCAGGACTGCAGAGAGGTTAGTGGTGATAATGTTTATTACAGAGAAACGGAAGCAGATCCTAAGAATAGAATTTCAAACTGAACTAGAGCTGTAACCCTTCCTGATTGCAAGAACCTTCTCATGGCCCCTTTCTCTCGCCTCTCTTAAAAACAGGATAATCTATTTCTGGCTGTTTTTTCACCTTCACAAAAACAATTGCTTTATTCTTTTGGATCTCTTTTTGACCTGTAAGTAACTATCTTCTGCACTCTGTACCATTTGATCTATCCATTAGCCTTGAGTTTAGTATTATAAGTTCTGCTTAATTACCATGCAAAACTCAGCTTTTCACTGTATCTTGATGCACAAGACGATAATAAACACAAACCTGAATAAAAAAGGTATACTTCCAAAACTTTCATTTTAATTTACATAATCTCTCTGCAATATTACACCTATGCATTTTTAACTTTAATGCTGCCGTACTTCTATTCACATTTTTTTTAAAATTTCTCTTATCTTTTTATTTTTAAATGAAGATCTGATTCTGATAACCACTTTCTTTATGGTTACGGTGTTGGTTTGCAGGTAGCAGGGCAATTGTCCCCCTTGTGTTTGTTCCTCTCTCGGTTCTGGATTAGTGTCTTTCATTTATGATCACATTTATAGTGGGTGTGTGTGTGTGTGTGTGTGTGTGTGTGTGTGTGTGTGTGTGTGTGTGTGTGTGTGTGTGTGTGTGTGTGTGTGTGTGTGTGTGTGTGTGTGTGTGTGTGTGTCTGTGCGTGTGTGTGGGAGGGAAGGAGAGAAGGGAGGGAGGAGAGAAGGGAGGGAGGGAGGGAAGTAGAGGAAAGGAGAGGAGAGTGGAGGGAAGGAGGGGGGAAGAGCGCCCGAAGGTGGGCGGGAAGGAGCGAAAGACGGGAGGGAGGGGTGGACGAGAGGCGGAGGGAGGGAGGGAAGGAGAGAAAGAAGGGGGAAGGACGAAAAAGGGAGGGGGTGGGAGGAGAAAGAAGGGAGGGAGGGAAGGAGGGAAGGAGAGAAGGGAGGGAGAGGGTCGGCGGGATGCCAGGGTCCGGGCGGACGGTTGTGAGCTGAGGCCGAGGTTTATAAACGTTGCTCCCCCCCCCCCCAACCCGGCCCCCCCTGTATTGTTCACCGCATCTCCCCGGGGAGAGAGAGGGGTGGAGCCGGGGCTGTGTGTGTGACACTGTGTGTGCACGGTGACTGGAGGGGCGGGAGCGCTGCCCCGAGACCGTGAAGGAACGACCCACCTTCCCCTCTCCCCCTTCTCCATTCCCCCTCACACCCCCCTCAACCCCTCTACTCTCTCTCCACCCCTCTCTCCCCCCCGCCACCCGGGGTAAATCTACCCGAGCCGAGAGTAGATCACTCTGGCGCGGGGCCCCCATAGGTGCGGGGCCCAATTGGGAGCAATTGGGTCCAATTGGCTTAAGGCCGGCCCTGATTCCCACCCAGAGACATGGCCACCTCTGTGTGTGGGTCTGTGTGTTCACAAAAAGATCCTGTTGAACAGGGCTAAAAGCTGCCCAAAGCTCGGGCATAATGTGTCCACTGAGTAAAGATGCGTGTGAAAGTTTGTGATCTTTTGCACCCTTTTACTTGTTTCTGCGTGACTTGAGCCAATATTTAGAATAACAGAACACTCAGGGGCAGTCATAAGGTTTCATTTGAACGTGGCTTTCAAGCACAAACTTCCCAGAAGCGACGAGAAGAAAATGATTTAAAACCGATGCAGAGGGGGAAATGAGAAAACAATATTAATAATGCAACACAAGTGAGGGAAGAGGAACAACAAGATGTTGCTTAAACTAAAAACAGTACATGTAAAAAATGTACATTAAAGAAAGTAAAATTAAGCATCTAGGCTGTCTTTTCTCTATGTTCACCAACACCAGTACTCCACTGATACATTGGATAGTCCTCTATGTGTGGGATTTACAGTCTTGGAAGCTATTTTATTCTGAAAGATGTTTCCACCAAATTCTTTGCTGTGCAGCTCAACCATTTTCAGAAATGTATGTGCAAGGTCCTGAATATAATGCAACTGTTGGTGAATCAGATGGGCCCGGCGACCTTGTCATGGAAGGAACACCTTCTTCAGACTCAGTGTAGTAGGAGGGAGAGAGCTGGAAAACAGAGGTGGGGGAGAATGCCTGGCAAGTGGTAGGTGGATAGACACAAAATGCTGGAGTAACTCAGCGGGACAGGCAGCATCTCTAGAGAGAAGGATTGGGTGATGTTTCGGGTCGAGTTTGAAGATAGGTCTTGATCCGAAACATCACTCAATCCTTCTCTTCAGAGACGTTGAGTTACTCCAGCAGTTTGTGTCCATCTTCAGTGTAACCCAGCATCTGCAGTTCCTTCCTGCACATGGGATAGGTGGATAGAGGGGAGGGTCGAGGTGATGGGTGGAGTAAGTGAAAATGGCTAGAGGTGGAAAGGAGACAAAAGGTTGACAGATAAGGATAGAAGAGGAGTGGTATCAAGCCAGAGGGTGGAATATAAATGGAAGGGGACAGAGGTTGTGGGAAGAGAGAAAGAAGAGTGGGGGAAATGAATGTATATCAGAGTGGGTTTGAGGCACAGGAATTAGAAAGGGGGAAATGGGGGATTTAATTAAAATTGGAGAATTTCCATGTTCATAACAATGCCACGTGAGAATATGAGATCATTATCAAAAGAATCTTGTAAAGTTTCTGTAAAAATCTTTGCAGAATTTCGAAAGATTCAAAGATACAAAATAAAATCTCATTTGCTGCCATTGTATCATTGCAAGCCTTGATTACAAGGCCTCAATATCAAGTCATTATCAACCAAGTTGGGTCAATAATTTTGAGAGAACATCAGTGTATGAAGATTTTTAAAAGCATAATTGATAGGTTTTATGTTGGAAATTATAAATGTTGACTTGAAAGAGAATATTTAGGGCCACTGTAATTAAGAAACATCATTTGATCCAATGAACTGTTGAAAATCAACCTTCATTTGGAACAATTTGAAGCGGCCAGGATCGTATTTAAACAAAAACTCAAAATATTGGAAGGCGAGAAAGAAAATAACTAACGATTGCTCAAGAAAATTAACTATGATTATATATTGCTGTTCTTAAGTAGTTTGCAGTTTATCATTTTTTTCTCAAGGTTAGTTCTTGTTTCATACTTAGAACTTCCTGAAATTTGCAGAACTAAGTTTTCATGATTCATGGTGGACATCTGGATAGTTGTAAAAAACAGGAACATTTGCCGAAGGAGAGGGTTTCCGAACTCAACTGACCAGTTTTAGTGTGTAGGAAGCGACTGCAGATGCTGGTTTAAACTGAAGATAGATACAAAAAGCTGGAGTAACTCAGCGGGTCAGGCAGAATAACTGACCTTTTGTGTCTGAAGAAGGATCTCGATCCGAAACGTCACCTATTCCTTTTCTCCAGAGATGCTGCCTGACCCGCTGCTACTCCAGCATTTTGTGTCTATGACCAGTTTTACTTTTGCTAACTGTGCATGGACATCAGAACGTAAATCACCATTTCTATTGTACTTCCATCACAGTGGGGAATGTGGAGGAGCCGCTGTCATGGATCTTTATGTTAAATTTAATGTAGCTGTGTGTCTTGTTGCTTTTTTGGTATGACTGTATGGCAAATCAAATTCCTCGTATGTTGCAAAACGTACTTGGCTAATAAATTACGATTATGGTTATGATTTTACAGATTCATTAATTTTTGTGATGAAAAGGTTAATAAGTCTAGGAATATAGCCATCTTTGCTTCATAAACCACAGAATATATTTGGATATTTGATAAAACAGATAGAAGTATATAAATTTATGAGAGGTTTAGATGTGTTGGACAGTCAGAATTATTTTTCCAGGATGAAAAAGTCAAAGACCAGAGAGCACAGCTTTAAGGTTAGAGCAGCAATGTTTAATGGAGATTTACGACGCGTTTATTTTACGCAGAGAATGGTGTGAGCTTGGAATGCACTGCCAGAAGAGTGGTAGAAGCTGATGTGATATCAACGTTTAAGATGCATTTACACAGGCACAAGAACAGGCAGGGAGTAGAGGGATATGGATCTTGTGCAGGCAGATGGGATTAGTTCAGATTGGAATCATGGTCAAATCATGGTGGGCCGAAGGGCCTGTTCCTGAGCTGTACTGTTGTGTATTTTAAGTCATGTCAAAGTCACAGGTGCTTGTGGGTTACATGATACCAGAGATAACTCAGCAAAATTTGTTTGTGATCAATTCCACAACATGTCCAGCAGTGGAGGACCTTGTTTGCACTTCTGCTGGGAGAAAGCCTTGCAACACTGATCTGATTGCCACATGACTGAGGAGAGCTGGCCAAGTAGAGTTAGCTCCAGCAAATGGAGTGTTACATTCTACCCTTGTGACGATGACAACAATCATATACGTCAGTTTGTGCGCATCACACATTGACTATTAGCTAATGTCTATTTATTGACTGTCTAGCCTATCTATGCCTCACATAGTTTTATACACTCTATTTTTTCTCCTCAATCTCTGACACTCCACAAATAAGCAATCCAAGCTTGTCCAGTCTCTCCCTGTAACTAATACCCTGGAAGGCCTTCCTTCAGCTCCTCATACTCTGGTATTTCTGGCAAGTTTTAAATTCTTCTCTGAAGACAAACATAAAATATTTGTCTAATTCCTCTGCTTTCCCATATTTCCTGTTATTAACCTCCCATTTCTGCAAGGATCGAGATGAGGAGAAAAGTTTTCAGGCAGAGGGTGGTGGATCTTTGGAATCGTCCACATCAGAGGGTGTACACACAGTCATTGAGTTAATTCAAAACAGATCAAAGAGATGCAGATTGTAATGGTATCAAACGATGTCGGGAAAATGTAGGAAAATAGCATTGATGTAGAAGATCAGGTGAGATCTTCAACAATGGCGGAACAGGATCGAATGGCCCTAATTCTCAAGTTCTAACATTCTTCTGTCTTAAACTCTTCTCTAATCTTTATTACAGATTTTAATGCCAATTTTAATGCTTATAATTTTAATTGTACCTTCCATTGACTTTAATTTTAATCGTACTTTAGGTGGAACTATCCATGCCATCTATTTATCTTCGACAACCTTCAACACAACTGTACACAGCCGTTGATGGTTTGTAACTGGGGCTTCCATGTTTCATCATTGTACTTGTTGAAAGGATACAAAGATATAGTCATCCAAGTAGCGTTTCTTAAGATTCTCCACGATAGCATCCTCCGTGATCTTAGACAGAAGTACCATGTCGTCCACGCCACTCTGCTTGACATTGTGGCTCTGCCAGTGGTACTTGTCCCTGCTCCCCTGCACAAAGGAGAAAACGTGAATGTTTCAATGCTGCCAGCCAGGATATCTTAACATTTATCAGCATGAATATAACATTGTTTTACATGTACACAAAGCACACTCACACACACACAGTCTATCAGAACCTTTATCCCAGTGTGGAAGTGTTGTAGACGAGAGGGAATAGCTTTTCGGTGAGAGATGTACAGAGCAAGTTTTTCTACCCAAAGGGTAGTGAGTGCCTGGAACGCACTGCCAGGGATGGTGGTGGAGGCAGATGCGATAGTGGCATTTTAGAGGTTTTTCGGTTGGCACATGGATATGCAGGGAATGGAAGGATATGGATCATGTGCAGTCAGAGATTAGTTTAATTTGGCATCATGGTCGGCATGGATATTGTGGTCTGAAGGGCTTGTTCCTACTATGTACTTTCTATGTTCTATGTTCACACACATATTGTACTCAATAATTCCATTACATAAAATAGTTGTGCATGCGTGCTATCTTCCATTTGGGGTTAGGGAGCATTTTTGTTGTTTATTTGTTAGAATTGTCAGGAACAACTCAGCTACCTTCTGATGAAGGTAAGTCAGCTGATTCAGGTGTTGCTGTTTTGAAAAATTCAGTTGTGTTACGGCAGATAGTCCTACTGCCTTGCAGCGCAGAGACTCGGTTTGATCCTGACCTCAAGTGCTGCCTGTGTGGAGTTTGCACGATCCCCCTGTGACCGCGTGGATTTCCTCCGGGTGCTCCAGTTTCCACCTACATTTCAAAGATGTGCGGGTTTGTAGGATGATTGGCCTCTGTAGATTACCCCAGGAGTGGACGTGACAGTGTAATAACATAGAACTAGTGTGAATGGGTGATCGACGGGCAACATGGATCGATGGTCAACAAAGGATCTGTTTTATTTGGATTTTTTTTTTTTTAAATACTCTCTCCTAGATACTCTCCAAGTTATACACTGAGGGAGTGTTATACTTACTTGGAATAATCAATATAAAGGAGTCAGTGGTGGAGAGAAGGATGGAGTTCTTGCAAAACTGGCTCAACATTAGATCACAACAGCAAGAGAAAATGGATAGAAACAAATCTTGCATTTATTTGGCACCTTTCACCTCCCTTTCAGGATGTTCTAAAGCATTCTACAATCAATAAATATGTTTACTGTACATATGACAGCCATTTTGTGCACAGCAAGCTCTAACAATAGCAATGTCTTTTTATGTGGTTCCTTTAACAGTAAAAGAACCACTAATGGTTTCCAGTAAAGAAGAGCAAATTAACAATACTTGTGACACCTCATCGTCAGGTCCAAGCCTCAAACAGGGTGCAGGGTCCCTTCGAGGAACTCATGGGTGATGCCATCCTGTTTGAGGTGTAAAAATAAAATCTCCTCAGAGTACCTTTACATATTTTCCCTCACCATAAACCTGTATCCTCTAGTTTTAAACTCCCCTGCCATGGGAAACAGACTAGCGATCTACCACATCTACTATTGCTCTGCCTAACATCCCAGCACCTCACATTTCGCTTGGGCAGCTTACAACCCAGCGGTATGAACATTGATTTCTCTGATTTAAAGTAACCTTTCCATACCAACCAACCAACCAACCAACCAACCAACCAACCAACCAACCAACCACCCTCCCCCCCCTCCAGTCATCCTAACAGTTCCATTGTTTGCATCCTTATATGTCTTTGTTAGAACCTTTTCCCCAGCCAACAATGGGCCATTATGGGCTCCACCCTTCCTTGGTCATCTGTTGCTGGTCCTGTTTTGTTCTGGCCTTTTCTTACCTCAAGTTCCCTCTGTTCCACTTTCAGTCTGAAGGGTCCCGACCTGAAACATCACCCATACTTTTGCTGCCTGACCTCTGAGGTACTCTAGCACTTAGTGTCTATTCCCAGATGATACATGTCCCTCTGTGTTCACAATGTTCATCACAGTCTATCACCTCACCACTTTATGTCTCATCAGCAACTAATTAACCAGGTTGATTCTCTGCAAGATTACTCCCACACTCTATTCCACCCCCCTTCCCAAAAGAAAGTTAAAGAATCAGAAGAATAGGATAGGTTCAGAGGGAGATGGGACTAGTTTAGATTGGGCATCTTGATGGGTATGGATGAGTTGGGCTGAAGGGCCTGTTTCGATGCTATATAACTCTATAATATGCACTTAAGAGCCAGTAACCTACTAAAGTCCAGGTTGACCGACAAATGAAACTCTTGAACTGATTACGACGCCAATATGGCACCTGTCTATTCCCTCCACAGATGCTGCCTGACCTGCTGAGTTCCTCCAGCACTTTGTGCTTTGCTCAAGATTCCAACACCTTCAGTTCCCTGCGTTTGGAAACACGCATTCTTGAAGCCAATTTTCTGAAATTACTATCCCAAATACCAACTTGATGCACTTGTTCTTTTCTCATCCTTCAAGCTGCTGGACGTTTGGATTGTTGTGTGGATATTGGATGGATATTCTCATTTGGAAAGATTCACCCTCATAAATATTGTTAGGAGTGGAAATATCGAAGAAGGGTTGCGACCCGAAATGTCATCCGTCCTTTACCCCAGAGTAACTGCCTGACCTGCTGAGTTACTGCAGCATTCTGTGTTTACCCTCATTAATATTGTTTGTAGTGGAAACCATTCAGTTCAATGTAATTCCATTCAGTTGGGTCAGTTTTCAGTACATCACTGCCAACTCTATTTCAGTTCGGAAAATGAATTTTTAATATCTGCTGTTCAATCTGTGAAGATTTGGACAGCCTCATGTCTAGAACAATCTGGAAGTCATCAAAGAGAATGATCGCCAAATGTCTCCGTGGATGGTGAGCAGTGACCTGACAATGAGGTCACGGTTACTTGGTGAGTTTTGCTCCGGGTACATCTGCAACATGTCCACCTCTTCTCATCGAGTCATACAGCATGGAAACAGACCCTTCAGTCCAACTTGCCCATGTCAACCGAGATGCCCCATGTACACTAGTCCCACCTGATCACGTTTGGCCCATATCCCCCCAAACCTTTCCTATCTGTGTACCTGTTCAAATGTCATTTAAATGTTGTTAGAATACCTACCTCAACTACCCACTCTGGCAGCTCATTCCATATATCCACCACCCTCTGTGTGGAAAAAGTTGCCCCTCAGGTTCCTATTAAATTTTTTTTTTGAGCTTTTTCCCCTACTCTGGGTAAAAGACTGTGCATCCAAGGGAAACCATGTCAGTGTGGGTCACGGTCTGAGTGTGAGAGGAGTTTCAAGGCCCCTCTCCTCCATATGCCCTCTAATCCAGGCAATATCCTGGTAAACTTCTTCTACTCCCTCTCCTATGCCTCCACATACTTCCTGTAATGGGGCAACCAGAACTGCACATAATACTCCAAAGGCAACATGACCAAAGGTTGATAAAGCTGCATCATGACATCCTGACCCTTATATTCAATGCAACTGAAGGTGGGGCAATGCAGGAAGGACCACGCTGTGGACCTCTTCTCACCATTCCATGTGGCCATCACTGGATGAATTCATTAGGTTGGTGGTTGGAGAGCAGAAACAGCAACAATCTTCCATGAGTTCCATCAACATCGAGTAATGCTAACCCTTTTATTTTCGCTGTGTATTACAAATATTTTATTGGACTTCAGGGGAAGAGGGGTAAACAGGATGAGGAAATTACGGGTACCCTAATGGGCTCCGCAGAGTGATAACCGTATTGTATCTGTACACTGTGGATGGCTTGATTGTAATCATATATTGTCTTTCTGCTGACTGGTTAGCACGCAACAAAAGCTTTTCACTGTACCATTGTACATGTGACAATAAACTATACTCAAACTCAATCATTCTGCTTTCTATCAACTGTCTTGACGTTTCATCACATTGATCACCTACTTTGTGAACATAGATGGAAAATACGCAATTAATAGCCAATCATACTTTCGGCCATTTTGTCAAGATTTCGGTCTGATCTTTAACAAATAAAGTGTTTCTTCCAGTTACTAATTTTGACTTTATACGGCTCGATTGTGTCTCATGTCAAACGGTTCTCGTAAAGTTTGTTTCCTCTGAATTATTTCAATTCCTTCCCATACTTTCTATCAGCTTCTAGTTACAAACTCCTTCTGATAGTGTAGCCTGTCTTCGACTATTTTAGTTAGAGAGTATTTATCATTGTCTCACCCAGCTCACTAGCTTTCAATTCTCCATTTCTTATCTCCGAGGCCTGGTTTGGACCCTTCATCCTGCACCTGAGCACTTTTCATTGTGTCTTTCTGTTTTGGCTTTCAGTGTTTTTCCAATCTATATACAAGACATCCCATCTTAAATTATCAATATTACCACCTCAAAACACTAAGTGGGTCAAGCAGCATATCTGTAGGGAATGGACAGGCGGTATTTTGGGTCAGGACCCTTCTTTAGACTGATCAGTCTCTGTTGTGTCTCAATAGTGTTGTCTTTCTTGATGAATATTCTTACTTTTAATATTCTCAATCATAAATTATAAATCATAAGCAACTGAGGTCAGGATTGAACCCAGGTTTCTGGTGCTGTGAGGCAGCAGCTCTACCAGCTGAGCCACTGCACTGCCCTAGAATGTGAGTGAAGGCATACTTCCCTTTGCTACCCAGATCACCACCATCTCTCCCACACCATTCACCGCTTCCCCAGAATCACCCCAAGGGAGTGTTGGAGCTCTCACATCCCCTGCCCCGTCTCCAACAAAGATCTTATAGCGGAGGATCTTTGGTCTCCAATTCTTCTTTCACTTGCTGCTTCCTGTGTGGGGGGTGGGGTAGCTGGACCTGTCCAGTCAGGAGTGACGATTTGAGTAGATCTGCATTTTCACCTTAAATGGAGAAAGGAGGCGGCAACTAGAGCACTCCCTGGGGCGGCATAGACCATAGAACGGTGCCGCACAGGAACAGGACCTTCGGCCCACATTGTCCGTGCTCAACTTGAAGCCAAGACCAGGATCTGTCAGGATGTGATCCATATTCCTCCATTCCCTGCATATCTTTATGTTTATCCAAAAGGCTTTTAATTGTCAACATAGTATCTGACCCAACATCACCTGCGGCAGGTCTCGGGATAAGGAGTTAGCCTATGTGTTGGTGAAACTGTGCTAACTGTTTCCCCAGTTCCTGCTGCTATGACAAAACTTCCCATCGGAATCGAGTCCGCCACATCAGCAGGGAATGTGGGTCCAAGATGGTGAGTGTTCCACTCTAGGGTTCCAGGGAGAGCTAACTGATTTGATATACAAGTTGGCTTCATGGAAGCAAGCAGAGGGTGAAGGTGGAAGAAAGCTTTTCGGACTGGAGACATTTGACTAGCAATGTGTCTCAGGGATTAGTGCTGGGCCCAGTGCTGTTTGTGATTTAATCAACAATTTGCATACTTACGGACAAGGCAGGATTAGTAAATTTGCAGATGACACCAAAGTGAGTGGCATTGTACGTAGATAGCGAAAATGGTTGTCAAAGGGTACAGCAGGATCTTGATAAGTTGGGCAAGTGGTCAGAGGAATCGTTAATGGAGTTTAATGCAGATGAATGTGAGATGTTGCATTTTGGGAAGTCTAACCAGGGCAGGACCTTCACAACCTCCCCATGACCCTTCCTTTCCCCTGAGCCATCTTCGGAGAACCTATTCCAGACTGCAGGAGTAGGTGCTGAGGGATGCACAGAAGCTCAGTGTAGCCTACGCCAAGGCTCTATGGGTGAGGACCACATTCTAGGGTCCTTTCTCTACTGGACATTAAGGGGAAGGCTCCAGTCGGGACACTCCTCAAACAAAGGAAGAGATATCACCCCAGGCGAGTGATGGGAGGGGAGACGGGACAGGGAGGGTAAGGGTGTGATGTGTAGTGATGAGAGTACTGCTGTGACTGATGTAACACTCGCAAGATTTGGCAGAGGCTCTCCGCCAGTATTGCTCCATATCTGCATGGATGGGACAGGTGCCGGGGCTGCACCACCTTCATGCAAGAGCCAGCAGTGATGGGGCTGGCTGAGTGGCCTTCCTTTTCTATACCGACCTTGGGAGCGAGGGCAGAGGGGGTTGGGCACTGAGGAGCGAAGATCTCAGGGAGTTGGGTGCCGTGTGGAGTCAGAGGGGAGTCCCTGCGTCCGTGTGAGGGAAGGGGGGGGGGGAGGAGAATGACAACAGGAAGATGCAACTTCCTGAGGAGCAATGCAGCCAGGAAATGGTGCAACGCCGCAAACGAGAGCCAGTTGCAGGAGTTTACATGCAGCTTACTGCTGTGACTTTTATTACCAATGCATTTTCAAGGGGGGAACCTGTTATAGATTCTTTGAGCTATTTTGTGGCTTCCAGCAAACCTTCAGATGCCCACAGAGCTGTGGCAGCAAACTGTTGTATCGCTGGATGGACAATGTATCGAAGCTGGAGCAAAACACAAAGGAGCAGGCAGCCACTGTGGAGGAAATGGATAGACGATGCTTCGGGTCGGGACCCTTCTTCAGACTGATTGGAGTTGGATGGAGAAAGTTGGAAGAGATGTGGGGGCAGGACAAAGCCTGGCTAGTGATAAATGGATACACGAGGTGGGGGGAGGGGTGGGGGGGGGGGGGGGGAGGTGTTTGGCAAATGGGGGGAGGAAGTGACAATGTCTGGAGGTGAAAGGGATACAAAAGATGTCAGATAAGGAGAAGAGGAGTGAAATACAAAGCCAGAGGGAGGGGTGGAAAGGGATAGGGGGAGGGGAAAGGAGCATGATGATGGGGGGGGGGGGGGGGGGGGGGGAGGGGGGGGGGGTAGGAGGAAGTTAACAGTTCAGGCAGCATCTGTGGAGGGAATGTACAGACTACATTTTAGATCAGGACCTTTCATGACATCTGAAGAAGAATCCTACCCGAAACGCCACCTATCCATTTCCTCCACAGATGCTGCCTGACCTGCTGAGCTCCTCCAGCATCTCTCGTTCCTTGTGCCTCTGTTGTATGAAACCTCTTGGGGTGTCTATCCTCTGGGCAGGGGAGCTGGTGTAAAACTTTAGCCAGTCGGCCAAACTCTGTCTCTCTTTCCCATGAAGAGCCGCGTAATTCCCCAGTGCTCATGATCAAATGCAACAGTCATCTACAGACCATGACTGCTCAAAAACCACCAAAGCAATCAATGAGACTAATATCAAAGTGGTTTATGGTTAATGTGCGCATCAGAAGAGGAGGAAATACATTCAGAAATCCAGAAACATTACAACCACTTAAATTGCAGCTTGATTGAGGATAGGTCAGAGAAAGGGTCTGTCATTGAATGAGAGTTACACCTGACAGGAGGAAAAGGGTAAATAAATGGTCAGAAAGATGCCACAATGGTACAATTGATTATGCCTGTATATTCCCTCCACAGATGCTGCCTGACCCACTGAGTTCTTCCAGCACTATGTGTTTTGCTCAAGATGCCAACGTCTGCATTTCCTTGTGTCTCTGATACAATTGATTCTGCGGGTACAAAAGGTCATCATGAGGGAGTTCTCCAAGGGTCTCCCATACAGCACCTTCCACAAAGGCCCGGCTTGCTAACCCCCCCATTTCCACCTCAGCCCCAACTCCATTTAATCACCGGTCCGCTGCTGTCGGAACAGTACAGCCAGCCGCAAAGACCACAGTAGAAGGCAATGTCAACTTCCCCAATTTTACTCAAAGCAAAGTGGCCGATTTATAGCTGGCCTTAGAAGTGGATGAACAAGGCATTCATTTGCACCAAGACACTGCAAAGTTAAAAATACATGAAGACCAGTAGATCGGCTGATAATCATCTGGGCATGGACGTGACCAAGGCAGACCCACCCTCGTCAATCCTGCAAAGACCTCATCAGGAACTGTGGATCTGCACCGACACCAGCAAATCACCCACAGACTGGATTAGTATCAGCCAGACTTCAGTAGACTCAGAATCACACCTTTCCACCAACACCCATAACTTCATCATCACCCTGTATATGAGAAGACACAGTGTGCTGGAGTAACTCAGTGGGTCTAGCAGCATCTCAGGAGAACATGGATAGGTGGCGTTTTGGTTGGGACCCTGCTTCAGACTATGGGCTATATGTGTAGGTTCTATCCCACTGTAGGTTCTATCCCACAGATACCTGTACATGGGCTACTAGAGGTGGTGTAGTGTGATCTACCGTCAGGAGGGATTTAACACTTGGATTGGACTCAATGTTAATATTGAACACAGAACAGTACTGCACAGTAACAGGCCCTTCAGCCAACAATGTCCATGCCAAATGTGATGCCAAGACCAACGCCATCTGCCTGTACATAAATCCATATCCTTCCATTCCCTGCATATCTATGGGCCTAACCAAAAAGCTCTTAAATGCTATCATATATGCCTTCACCACCACCCCCGGCAGTGTGTTCCAGGCACCTGCCTTCTCCGTGTAAAAAACGTGCCCAGCATATCCCCTTTAAACTCTGCCCCTCTCAGTGGAAAGCTATTCCCTGTAATATTTCTATTTCCAGACCATAAAACTCTGACTCTCTAACCTATACACGCCTCTCATAATGTTATATACTTCCAGCAGGTCTCCCCTCAGCCTCCAGAGAAAACAATCCAAGTCTGTCTAACCTCTCCTAATTGCTAGTGCCCCATAATCCAGGCATCATTCCGCTAACGTTGACCCAGGTCCATGGACATTTCATGCCAACTGGTCAAATAGACTGTCGTTAACTTGGACTGCTCTCCAACAGCTGATGAATCATGTTCCTGTCAAGAGTCCCGACCCAAAACATCCTCTGCCCATTCCATTTCCAGATGCTGCCTGACCTGCTGAGTTCCTCCAGTACTTTGTGTTTTGCTCAAGATTCCAGCATCTGTAGCTCCTTGTGTCTCCAGTCACATCTGAATGGGCTTGCAAGAGGCACTGAGAGTGAAAGGTCATGGAATCTGCTCAGTCGAGGGACCTCAGCACTCATTTACAGCGGGGTTTTATCACAAGCTGACTGGGTTTGGAGAACACGGTGACCAGACCTATCTGGGGCAGGTGGGAGGAGAAGCAACCTGAGGAACATGGCTATGCCATTGGGTTCCTCACAAATCTGCTGTTGATGCATTTCAACCATATGCCCTGTTTAACACATCCTATTGGGATGCATCACAGCTTGGTTTGGGGAACGTTTTGCCCAAGACCACAAGAAATTGCAGAGAGTTGTAGATGTAGCCTAGTCTATCACACATACCCAGACTCTCCACCATTGAGTCAGTCTGCACTTCATGCTGTCCCCGGGAAGCAGCTTGACATTCACAACTGTTGCAAGAAAAGTGTTCAAACTTCCTTCCTTGAGGAATATGTCAACATTTCCTATTATTAAACAGCTTTAATGTTTCTCCACAGATGTCCATCTGTTTTCTGCCACACCTAATTTCATGCTGTTTCTATTAAGACCTCAGTAATATTTCAAGATTTGATTATTTTATTAAAAGACATTTGGACAGGTGCATGGATAGAAAAGGTTTAGAGGGATAGGGGTCAAATGCAAGCAGGTGGGTCTAGTGTGGAAATGCATGGGTAAGTTGGGCCATGGGGCCTCTTTCCATGCTGTGTGACTATAACCATAACATAATCAAAGACCTTTTCCACCCTGGTCATTCCTTCTTCTTCCCACTTCCATTGAGCCAAAGATACAGAAGCTTGAAAGCGAGCACCACCAGACTCAGAAAAAGCTTATTCCCCTCGGTTACCAGGCTTCTGAACAGTCCTTCCATAAGCTAGGGTACTATCTCAATCTGCCAACCTACCTCATTGCAGACATTGGATTTTTTTCTCTGGAAATGCTACAATGCTGAGAACTATATTCTACATTCTGGTATTTTTATGTTCACTCTACCCACTATACTTGAGTTTGGCTTGATTGTATTCACATTGAGTATTATCAGATTTAATACAAAAGCTTGTCACTGTGGCTTGGTACGTATGAAAATAATAAACCAATACCAATTGTGTTAGAACGGATGTAGAAACAAGGAACTGCAGATATTGGTTTACAAAAAAAGACAAGTGCTAGAATAACTCAGCAAGTCAGGCAGCATTTCTGGAGAACATGGATAGGAGACTTTTCCGTTTGGGATCCTTCAGACACTGTCAGGATGTTTAATTTAGCTTAGTTTAGTTTAATTTAATTTAATTTATGGAAACAAGCCCCACCGAGTCCATGCCGACCAAAGATCGCATGTACACTAGTTCTATTTAACACTCGAGGGACAATTTACAGAAGCCAATTAACCTACAAACTGCATGACTTTGAAATGTGGGAGGAAACCAATGCACAGAAAAAACCCATGTGGTCACAGGGAGAACAGGTGGTGGCAGGACAACTCTTGGCAAGTGATAGGTGGATACAGGTAAGGACAGTTTTGATTGACAGGTGGTTGGACAAAGGTCAGAGTGCAGGAGGTTGAGGGATGATCTTATGAAATCATGAGAGGAATAGATCGGGTAGATACAGAGTCTCTTGCGAATCGAGAATCGAGAACCAGAGGTTTAAGGTGAAGGGGAAAAGATTTAATAGGAATCTGAGGGGTAACTTTTTCACACAAAGGGTGGTGAGTGTATAGAACAAGCTGCCAGAGTACCAGAGTAAGCAGTTGAGGACTGGGGGGGGGGGGGGTGTTTGTAGGCGTGTTGTAGAATTGGAAACAAAGTGCTATTGCTGGCAACAACAGGTTAGGCAATATCTGTCGAGACAGAAACCATTAATGTTTCTCATCAAAGACCCTACGTCAGAATGTTCTAACAGAGGCACTTCGACTTGAAATGTTAACTCTACAGACACTGCCTGACCTATGGTGTTTCCAACATTGTGTTTTTGAACCAGATCCCATTTTATCTTTGATCTGTATTAGTAACTGGAACTGTTTCTCATCTTCATTAAATAAGTTTCAGAATGTCTTCACTGTCTGATCATAGACCTGTTTAGATTAACCGCCCCATTCAAACAACCTCTTGGTATTGTCCACGCACGCAAACAGCTCAGATATCTCACCCATTTCTGCACGTTACAAAAATGCACACATCTACGATTTACTGAGAGAAATGGCCCTACCACCGAGTCCTCTGACCTACTCACTTCGGAGATGCTGGTTGATGTGATATTTATGGTGCATGGCTGTAGAGATTATAGTTTAGTTCAGTTTAGTTTAGAGATACAGAGCAGAAACTGGCCGTTCGGCCCATTGAGTCCGCACCGACCAGCAATCCCCGCAAATTAATGTTACCTTATACACACTAGGGACAATTTTACACTTACACCAAGCCAATTAACCTACAAACATGTACGTCTTTGGAGTGTGGGAGGAAACCGAAGATCTCGGAGAAAACCCATGCAGGTCAAGGGGAGATCGTACAAACCGTACAGACCGTAGTCAGGGTCGAACCCGGGTCTCCGGCGCTGTAACCGCTGTGCCACCATGCCTATTGTAGACAATTCTATTGCTGGGAAAGATTACAACTACAGAAGCGGATCAATAATGATCTATGATCTGATACTATTTCAAGCGAAGTTTTGGCATCAGAAATAGATCACCCAATGCAGTACTGGTGGTGGTGATGGTGGGTGTGTCTAGTGCACTAACCACTGCTGTCACATCCTCTGACACTGACACAAATGGAGGAGTGTCTGCTATGATATGCAAACTCCACAGTCCAACTGTTTTATTTTCCATGCAGATGCCTCTTCCTGGATTTGCTGTGCAGGTAACTCCAGTGAAGACACCGCAGGAAGAAAGACTGGGCTTCTGAGGCAGGACTTGCGTGATAAATGTCACAGTCCTCTAGAGTGTTGTAGAACAGAGAGATCTGGGAGTACAAATACATGGTTCCCTGAAAGTGATGAATCAGATGGACAGGGTGGTGAAGAAGATGGTTGGCACATTTGGCTTCATTGAGAAGTTTTTTGAGTAAAAAAGTTGGGACAAAATGATCCAGCTGAACAAGTAATTGGTGAGAACATACTTGGGGTTTTGTATATAGTTCTGGTCGCCCAGCTACAGGAAGGATGTCATTCAGTTGGAAAGGGTGCAGAAGAGATTCATCAGGATGTTTTACATGGGCTTGCAGGCCTGAGTTATAGAAAGAGGTTGGATAGACTGGGACTTTTTCTTTGGAGCGTAGGATGCTAAGGGGTGACCTTATTGCATGTATAAAGTAAACATTCACAGTCTTTTTCCCAGGATGGAGGATACTAAAACTATACTGTATGTGACATTTTGATGGGATAGATTTATAGAGGGACTTCAGGGGCCAGAGGGTGGTCCGTACCTGGAATGAGCTGTCAGAGGAAGCTATAGAAGTGGATACAATTAGTTTAGAAAAATTTGATAGGAAGGGTTTAGAGAACTATGGGCCATGACAGGCAAATAGGACTAGCCCAGTATGCCAACATGGTCAACATGGACAAGGTGTGCTGAAGGGCCTGTTTCCGCGCATATAGCTCTATGAGTCTATCATTAATAATCTTTGCTTTGTGTCTCTTAAACAATTCTCATTCGTTCATATACCCCCAATTCCATGAGTTCTCTCTGTGTTTACTAGCCTGCTGTGTGGGACCTTTCAAGAGAGAGTTAGATTTACCTCTTAGGGCTAACGGAATCAAGGGATATGGGGAGAAAAAGCATGAAAGATGTACTGATTTTGGATGATCAGCCATGATCATGTCGAATGGCGGTGCTGGCTCGAAGGGCCAAATGGCCTCCTCTTGCTCCTATTTTCTATGTTATCAAATAGCTTCTTAAAATCCAAATGCTCCACTTTGACGTGATCTGCAGCAATCACATCCACCAGTAATGTTGTCAAACATGATTACCCTTGCAGAAATCCATTCTGACGGCCCAGTCCTATTCATCTTTTCCCAGAATTCTGCTATTGCATCCTTCATTATAGCTGTCATCGTTTTCTTGCCGCTAACAGTATGCCCGTAAGCTGGTAATGCACTATTTTCTCTCTCCTTCCTTCTAAAGCTGTGGGCTCACATTCACAATTTCCTATCTGTGGGAACAGTTCCAGGTTTTGTGGAATTTTGGAAGAGGATAATCAGGGATCCACTGTCTTTGCAGCTGATCTTTCGTTAGATCATTGGGGCCTCTGCATTCGGTCTCATCAACTTCCCAGTCGCAGTATTTTCACTAATAATGATTCCCTTTGGTTCCTCATTCTTACTACAACCTCAGTCCCCACTTATACGCTGCAGGCATTTTTGTGTCTTCGATGAAAATGGAGGTCAAAACATCTGTTTAATATATCTGTTATTTCCTCATTCCTATTGTAACTTCCTCCATTTGCATCTTGAGGACCCTTTGCTTTAATTTCTCTCCTCCCATCATCCACCTCTACTTTTCTAATTTATCCTATACCCAGTTACTATTACAGTTCAATACATAAAGTACTGGAGGAACTCAGCGGGCCAGGAGGGAATAGACAGGCGATATTTCAGATTGGGTCCTTTCTTCAAACCCTTTTGGCAGAGTGCAAGAACCAGGCAGCTTTTTACACAATCCTTTAATTTGTGGGGATGAGCTTTTAAATCCCAATTTGTACTTATGTTTGAGACCTTTCCAGTGAATGAACTCTGTAAATCAATAGCCCAGGCAACTCAGTAACTCAACTACAGTGTCTCCAGTCAGTGGCTTCAAAACTGCTGCTGTTATGCTTCTGCGGAAGGGACAGAACATAGAACATTCTCAGGAACATGTCCATTGACCAATGATGTCTGTTCTTCCAGCACTTTGTGTTTTTCCCTATTTTTATGCTCTGACCCTCTTGAAATAAAGCCAGCACTTAATTTGGTTTCCTTACAATCTCATTGCTCCTTCCACAGTTTCCACATTATACATCACTTGCCAATGTTTTGCACACTCACTTAGCCACTCAACATCTCCCTGTAACGCGTTTACGTCCTGCTAAGAGCCACAGTGCTTTCCCCAGAGTCATTCTTCAAGGGGCCTCTGTCCACCCTTTTCACAGAACATCGAAAGATACGGCACAGAAACAGGCCCTTCAGCGCACAATGTCTGTGCCAAACCTGATGGCGTTAAACTGATCTCCGCTACCTGCACATGATCCATGTCCCTCCATTCTCTGCATATCCAGGTGACGATTCAAAAGCCCCTTAAATGCCACTATCATATCTACCTCCATCACCACCCCTGGCAGCGGGTCCAGGCACCCATCACCCTTTGTGTAAAAACCTACCCCGCACACCTGCTTTAAACTTCGCCCCTCTCATGCCCTCTATTCCATGACATCACCACCCTGGGAAAATGGTTCTGAGTGTCCACCCTATCATGTACTTAGAGCTCTTACTTCCTGCTTTTATACTTCTCTTATTATGTCGTACTTGCCACATTTCCACGTTTGCTTAAGATACAAAACTAGTTGGTATTGTGAGTAAGGAGGAAAGTGTAAGGAGGTTTCTGGGAGACTGGACGCAGACTAATTGAATGGACGAGACCATGGAATATAAAGCTATCCCCATAAAAGGTTATAAACATTGGGTTTTATGCAGAGACGGAAATACAAAGTATCTTTTAATCGTGGGGAATTAGGAATGATTTAACCGCTGAAGCCTGCCCCATTGTTCCACATGATTACATCAGAGGTACCCCAGGTCCTGTCTGCTCCTCTGCCCTCAATTTCCTGATCTTTCAGAATTATTTCCATCTCCTCTTTACATCCCTCCAATGACCTTGCCTCCACAACACCGGGGAAGAAATTCAATAGATGTACCTTTGTGAATGTCCTTTGTGAATGTCATAGGAATCTATCTCCTTCAGATGCTGGCTGACTTGCTGAGAATTTCCTGCATTCTCTTTCTTCCCCTCTATTTCATGGAGTTTAGAAGAATGGGAGGAAATCTCAGTGGAGCATACCAAATCCCTATAGGGGTCAACAGAGTTGTAGGAAGAACACTCAGAGAGGCACAAGGAATGGTGTGTTGAGATGTATTCTCAGGGATCTTTATCACAGGAGTAAAGAAGTCTAGCAGCAACTGTACAAGGTCCTGGTGAGATCACATTTGAAGTATATTGTACAGTTTTGGTCACTTTCACTGAGGAAGGATATAATGGAGGAGGCAGCAGACTGGTCACGAATGGCAGATCTTGTATAAAGGCAGTTATTCCCTGAGGTTGGTGAAGAACTGCAGGTGCTGAGGATCCAAAAACCTAGCAGAGGATACTGGAAATGCTCAGGGAGTTAGGCAGCATCAGGGGGGAGGGAAACAGAGTCCATGTTTTGGGCAGAGACCCTTCATTAGAAGTGATAAACCAATCATGTTAAGGTGCATGGAAGGCAAGGATGGAGAGAGTAGATTCTGTGACATGGTGCTGAGCAAAGCAATACAATACTTTAAAAGTAACTTCAGCATTTCTGGGCAGAAGAGAAAAGAGAAAGAAATCTAAATGAGAGGTCACCCAAGTGGAGAGAGAACATAGGTATTTCTGTGAAACGGGTTTATTTGTCCCAAGGGCTGCAGCATCATCAAGGAGATGGTGAGATGCTGTTCCTCAACTATACATTGAGCAGCTCTGGAGCAACATTGGCCAAGTGGTCGGAATGAGTGGGGGGCGGGGGGGGGGGGGGGGGGGGGGGGGGGGGGGGGTGTAATGTGTACACAGTGTGTAGAAGACTGTGAGCACTAGATATTCAGGTGAGTCGCAAAGCGTGTTACGCCCCTGTCCCACTTAGGAAACCTGAACGGAAACCTCTGGAGACTTTGCGCCCCACCCAAGGTTTCCGTGCGGTTCCCGAAGGTTTTTGTCAGTCTCCCTACCCGCTTCCACTACCTGCAACCTCCAGCAACCACCTGCAACCTCCGGGAACCGCATGGAAACCTTGGGTGGGGCGCATAGTCTCCAGAGGTTTCCGTTCAGGTTTCCTAAGTGGGACAGGGGCATTATAGGGTCATCGGATGTTGGGAAAAGTTGAGATAAACAGGGAATAATATTGTTTCCTGGGAACGGGCCCGCAGAAAATGGGATGGCTGGTGGAGGATGGAAAAAACACTTTCTACCATTGTCTCAATATTTTCACGGACCCAAGTCTGAACGTCTCCCCTGAACTTCCTGCTCACTGCTCACCTCAGAGTCATCATCATCGCCAGTGACAAGGTCAGTGAAGCTACGGTTTGCTGAGGTGGCCTCCAATTTGCACTTGCACAACGTCTGCTCTCAGACACTTCCTGAAACTAGACTCATGTCCCACCACTGAACACCAGGACATTCCTCAGACATTCACTCACCTCTGCTCCCCAGAAAATCATCCTCCCACCACTTCCTGCCTCAGTACCAGCCCCGGCACTTTCCAGCTCCTCCCAAAATCCACAAGCAGGAACGTCCTGGTAGCAACGCACAAAATGCTGGAGAACTCAGTGGGTCAGGCAGCGTCTATGGAGGGAATGGACAGGCGACGTTTTGGGTCGGGACCCTTTGACAGACCCGCTAGTCCCTTTGCTTCAGCAAGTCCTTGTCCAACAAAACCCAGTCTTTCCCAGCTTTCAGCAGCAGAGAAGGTGGGAGGTGCTATGGAGAACAAGGGGGACATCTCTTGACAGCTTGCCCAAGTATTACTATGGCAAAATTAAACACAGTGCTGCTGTATCTCTGTGGGTCAGGGAGCATCTCTGGAGATCATGGATAGGTGATATTTCAGGTCGGGACCTTTCTTTAAATTACAGCAGCAGTTAGGGGTAGATTGTAGTTTGTCTGTCTTGAAACAGGGGTGTTAGGCAGATCCCACTGGTGAACCTGCATCTCCCTTTGGAGAGTGGGAAATTCCATCCTTCCCTGCAACTGAAGACCAGTCGTTTTTCCTCTTTCCCAATCCTAATTGAAGGGACTCATATCCAGAACGTTAACCCTGTTTCCATGGATACTGCCCAATCTGCTTCCAGCATTTTCTGTTTTTATTTTATATTTGTAGCATTTGCACTTTATTTGTGTTCATTTCTTTGCACTTTGACTCCTGTTTTCCCTCTCTTCCAGCCTCTTGTCAATTACACCCATGACACCTCTCTTGCCATCCACCACTCTAACAATCTGCAGGTTCCTGGTCCTGTCTTTGTACACTCCATTCTGCACCAGCAGAGTCTTTTTTTTTTTTTTTTTTAAAATAATATTTTAATTAGAAGTAGACATATTATAAAGTATAGTTGCATATTATAGTAAAAAAACTTTTCATATACATCAGTCATACATTATTAAAATTTTCAATTGTCGATTACTTCTACTTCTAGTGTTTTTTTTATATATAGAGAGAGAAAAGTTACAAATATCAAAAAAAAACAAAAAAAGTGGAATGGATTACTTATAATACGTCATTGGAGATAGGTTCGTAGATTATAAAGTATGACTTTTCATCTAATCCTGAGTTCAAGTTTCAGTTGGGTTTTCGCGCCGGGCCAATCTATCCCGTCAGATAATTAATGAATGGAGCCCATATTTTATCAAAAAGTTCTTGTTTGTCCTGCACCAGCAGAGTCTGAGGGCTCTTCGCTTCTTCATTGAACCAGTTCCCCCATTCCCCTAATTAAACTCATTCCTATATTGCAACTCCATTAATTTTCTCCAAGTTAAAGTCACAAGTATGAGAGTTCACATGGGCCCAAGCTGTGCCTGACTCTTTAGTGAATAATTGGACAGTTTCTGTCCGATTCATGGCCCCTCCCTCAACTCATTTCCTGATTGATAATTGTGTTGCTGCAGTTTCTTGCACTCCTACAGAATCTGAGCATTTCATGATGTGTTCTACCACCACTGCTCTTGTTTTCACATCTCTGATGCTTCCCTTGCCTTGCTCGACCTCTCTACCTCTGCTGTAGGGAGCAGTTCCTGGCCAATTTTCAACAGACACCTTCTGACTGCCTCATCTCTTCCTCCTCCCAATCTATCCCACTTTCTCCAACTCCAATGATACAACTTCCCACTTCAGTGCTTCAGAGGCACCTTCCTTCTTCCTCAATCCTCCACCATAGATGTCAAAGCTCCCTCACATCCCCAACTTTGACTCTCAACCTTAATTAGTAAAGGGCGTCAAAGGTTACAGGGAGAAGGCAGGAGGATGGGGCTGAAAGGGAAAAATAGATAGAATAGTGGAACAGACGACAGGCTTAATTCTACTCGTATGTCATGGTCTTCGAGACTAACCCCTCTCTACAAACTACTGATCCTCCTCCTCAATTTTTGCCACCTCCTCTCAGATTACACCCATGAACTTATCCTCCCCTCTCCTCCACTCTCGCATTCTGGACTATTCCTTTCATGGGTCCCTCTTCCATCTCCACCAAACCCTCATGATCCTTTCCCATTCATCATCGAGCCTGTCACCTCATCCCTTCCCATCTCCTGGTGATCCAATCAGTCCTTCCACATGAAGTGGTCTCCTTGACACTGGTGGCCTCTTTGTAGACACCTCCACTCAGTCCACAGGAATGACTGCGAGCTGCAAGTCACCTATCACTTGAATTCTCCATCATGTTGCCACCTCTTGTTCGGCAAAGACGAGTTTGGCATGAGAGGTCTGAAGGAAAACGGGGGGAGAGATAGAAATGATAGAGAGAGAGAGAGAGAAGAGAGCAAGAGAGAGAGAGAGAGAAGAGAGAGATCCGAGAGAGATGAGAGAGAGAGAGAGAGAGAGAGAAGAGAGAGAGAGGAGAGAGAAGAGAGAGCGAAGAGAGAGATAGAGAGAGTAGAGCAGGAGAGAGAGGAGACGAGAGAGAGAGAGAGAGAGAGAAGGAGAGAGCGAGAGAGAGAGAGAGAGGAGAGAGAGCGAGAGAGAAGACGATAGACGAAGAGAGAGAGAGAGAGAGAGAAGAGAGACGAGGAGAGAGAGATGAGAGAGAGAGAGTAGAGAGAGAGAGGAAGAGAGAGAAGAGAGAGAGAGAGAGAGAGAGAGAGAGAGAGAGAGAGGGAGAGAGATAGAGAGAGAGAGGGGGGAGAGAGAGAGAGAGAGTAGAGAGAGAGAGTAGAGATCGCTCGCTCTCTAGCTCGATCTAGCTCGACTCTCTATCTCTCTCTCTCTCTCTCGCTCTCTCTCTCTCTCTCTCTCTCTCTCTCTCTCTCTCTCTCTCTCTCTCTCTCTCTCTCCCTCTCTCTCCCTCTCTCTCTGTCCTCCAACAATTCTCAGTGGAAGCTCAAATACCAGCTCATCATTCGATTGCATAAAGCGCAGCCCATAGAATTTAACATTGGATTCACCCCAATCTCAGATAACTACTTTGATCTTTCTACACAGATGCAGACAAACCTCTCTGGTTCAATTTGTTTCTCTTTACTTTTCTAACTCCGACTACTAGTTTTTAAGGGACTTGTTGCCTTGACAACTTTGGTCCCTGCCTATCACCTATGTTCCTTCCGTACGCTCCTCACTCCTTCTCTGGACATGACATGTTTGTTCAATTACTGTTCCTGTTCTGATGAAGACTCCTTGTCCTGAACCATAACACAGTTTCTTTCCTTCAGATGTTGCCAGCCCTGCTGACTGTTTCCTGTCTCTTTCTTTCCTTCTATTCCATTGAGTTTAGAGGAACTCACTCTCAGTGAAACGTCAAATCCCTATGGGGCTCAACAAGCTGGATGTAGGAAGGAAGCTCAGAGAGCGACACAAGAAACTGCAGGTGCTGGAATCTTAAGCAAAATACAAAGCGCTGGAAGAACTCAGCGGATTAAGCAATATCTATGGAGGAAACGGATTGAAGAAGGGTCCCAACCCGAAACATCATCTGTCCATTCCCTCCACAGATTCTGCCTGACCCGTCGAGTTACTCTAACACTTTGTGTTTTGCTTCGGGTATTCCCTGGCTGAGGAGCCCAGGACTGGGATAAGGGAAAGATCATCTAGAATTGGAGGAAAATGTTCTTCATCTGGGAGTGAGGTGATTCTTTGAAATTCTCCACCCCAGAGGCGAGGTCACAGCGTTCATCCTAAGCAGAGGTCGACATGTTGCTGGACATTAAGGGTTTGGGATTGGTGGGATTGGTGTGGAGGTAGATCAGCAGTCCTTGTGTTTTAATCTGCTGACTCCTCCCCTGTAACTTTGACAATGGTTATGGGTAAACCTCTTAACCAGGGCGTGGCTGAATCAGGGCTCCTGTGTCATCAACAGCCGGACAACGTTCAGAACAAGACTAAGCTGATCAGATGAGTCAAGGGTTCCCATTTTCCACAATAAAAACCACTTCAATTTAACTACTGTGACTGAAATTTCAAACTTGCAGTGGAAACAACACAAACCCTTCCCAAATCCATGTTATATTTCCCCCATCTACAGGACAATGTGTCAGATCAAGAGGGGGCACAGATAGGGTGAATTCACAGTCTTTTCCCCAGAGTGAGGAATCAAGACCCAGAGGCCATAAGGTTAACGCGAGAGGGAAAGAAGAAAGATGTATTAGGAACCTGAGGGCAACTTTTTCACACAGAGGATGGCGAGTATAGGGAATCAGCTGACAGAGGAAGTAGTAGAGGCAGGTACAACAACATTTAATGGACATTTGTACGGGTACGTGGATGGGAAAGGTCCAGAGGGACACGGGCCAAACGCGAGTAAATGCGGTCAGCTGAGTTGGGGATCTCGGTCGGCATGAACGAGTTGGCCCGAAGGACCTGTTTCCTGTGTATATGACTAAGCTGCAAACACAAAACAACTGCAATAACGGTCGGAGAACAGCAGCTTCTGTTCAGAACCGTTGGGTCATCTGTAGCATTGGCAAAAGTTACACCGACAAGTTGTAAAACTCTCCTCCTGGGGACCGGGACAACCCGAGTCACAGTCCCAGTACTGGGTCTGGTCTGGTCCCAGGCGAGAGAGAAGTGCCGACCCACACGCAGAACTGTGGCAACAACTCACCATTGTCCGGCGCTGCTCTCACGAGTTGCTGCCACCGTCCCGCAATCGCTCGAAGCTTCCCAAAGGGCCGGCCTTGTCTAACTGGACATTTACTGTCTGGCAGTGCTCTCTCATTCCTCCTGGCCCCGCGACGTCCCGCCAGCGACTGTCGCACCTCACCACTTCCTCCTCTCAGCTCCAATTACCGTCCGATTGGCAGATCCGACGGCAATTCTGCTCAAACTGCTGCTCTCTAATGAAGAGTCACCGCCAACAGGTCGGCTGGAGAGAGGGGACAGGGGCATGTAACGGATACTAATGACAAAGTGAGCAACACGGGGCAGGAGTAGACGAGACATAAGATACAAGACTGTAGTTTCAAGCACGCGCCTACATCTTCATCATGCGCCTTATACTTTCATTTCCCCAGTATAAATTGGAGTGGAAGTGAACATGTTCTGTCGACCCTGGCCAGCAACAAGCCCCCCGAATTCAGCGCAGCTCACGGCGTGGAGTCCACAATGGACAAGTGGTCCCAGCCTGTCCCATCACCGTCGCCATCCCGACCCCTTTGTGCGCGGCCGCCCAGTGCTACATGCGGTAACCTGAAACCGTCTCTGGGCGATAACTTCTACTGAGCAGGTGACACCGAACGGCGCCTTCCACCCTGAACTGCTTGACAAACCCAGAGACAGAGAAGGCAGCAAGTAGCTGGACTCAAATAGGAATAGAATAGAATACCTTTTATTGTCATTCAACCAGACAAGGTTTGAACGAAATTTCATTCAATTTAGAATGCCCGGCCGTTCAGCCCGACTATGTCCATTGTGATATCCCCCTATTCTTTCCACTTCACCTCAGTTTATTATGAATTAATTTAATTTCCTTTTGAAACGATCTAATCTATTCCTCCCCACCACTTCCTGTGCTGGCAGCGTCGGCGTTGTAACTACTCTCCGACAGAAGCCATTCTTCGCGTTGACTTCCGTGTTGACAAAATCAGTGACTATCACGGATCAATAGCCCCGTCCCGTTATATCAATATTACCCAATATATCAAGATAACCCCCTTCCCAGTTTTAGGTTCTGCAACGTGGAGAGATTCTCTGCACGTCTACCCCGAACTAACAAAGGCGCAACTCAAAGTCGCACTGAATGAAACCAGGCCCTTCGCCTAATGAGTTCGCACTAACTATCAAGCAAAGATACTAGAGGCGCTCCTCTATAATCTTTGCTATCAAGTCTCCATTTGCACCAATTCCACCCTGATGCCACATTCCCATCAATTCCCCGCCAATTAAGATATTCACCGAGGCACAAGATGACCAGTGACCAAGAGTTCAACATTCACGGATGGGAGAGGTTTGGAGGGCTATGAGCCAAACGCGGGTAAACAGGACTGGTGTAGACCATCTTGGTCGACGTGAACGTTGGGCCGAAGGGCCTGATTCTGTGCTACATGACTCTACCTCTGACTCTAATCTTGCAACTTTCACGTCTTTGGGATGTGGGTGAAAACTAAGAACACTCGGTGGAAACCAAAGCGGTCACAGGGAAAACGTGCAAACTCCATACAGACAACACCTGAGGTCATAACTGAACCGATGCCTCTGGCGCTGTGCTGCCTTGGTCAATCTCATCCACAGATGTGGCATCCTCCTTGCTTGTATATCCTGTTGTGTAGGAAGGAACTA
The DNA here is from genome assembly GCF_010909765.2 of Amblyraja radiata. Classification (NCBI taxonomy): domain Eukaryota; kingdom Metazoa; phylum Chordata; class Chondrichthyes; order Rajiformes; family Rajidae; genus Amblyraja; species Amblyraja radiata. The sequence continues at coordinate 20,323,988 of NC_045984.1, forward strand.
CAGATGGGGTGGGAGATTGCAACCTTCACGTGGTCCACCCTGTTTCGACGAATGCAACAACCCGGCGTGCACAACCAAATAAGATCAAATAGAACAAGTTGTCCAACAACTTTAGGCTGTGCACGCCATACGCAAGAAGAAGAACAACTACAGGTGTATAGGAAGGAACAGCAGATGCTGGTTTAAATCGAAGGTAGACACGAATGCTGGAGTAACCCAACGGGACAGGCAGCATCTCCGGGGAAAAGGAATAGGCGACGTTTCGGCTCTGAATAAGGCTCTCGACCTGTTTACAGTTTTGGTCTGAGCAGCACAGTCAGTCAACACAAGTCCTACTTTGGAATGCTCTATCCTCTGAACTGTAACCCTCTGAACCCCGTTTCGCCTCTGGCCTGGGTCGCTGTCCCTCTAATGATTTGCTTCCCATTGAACATGTTCCATTTGCTTTTCCGCCTGGTTCTGGTACTATTTTGTTAATCTGCCGTTTCTATTTTTGCAATGTTGTACTGAGGCGGCCACCTCCATCTTCACCCTGGAGATGTGCGAATGTTGCAGCAGGGCCCGAGTTCCAATGTTGGGAAGAATCTGCTTGACCGTGGCTTTGATTTCCGCTCATCAGTTCCCCGTTTTGGCCAACAGTTCTTCAAACGTTCTGCTTGCAAATCTCACCACCGAAAGTCCTTAATTTCAATGTAAATATCATTTTCACATGAACTGTTTTCATGGTTTCAAAATTAGACACGAAATATGTGAGCTTTTATCCGTTCTGATTGTAGTTTTATTTGGATTTAAAAAAACCTAATTTTATTTCTTAAAATGTTTCCTCCCTTTCTTTCCCTCCTGTATTCTAACTGTGTGATGGGACCCACACAGCCACCTCCACCCTCGCTCTCAGCTCACTGTTGTTCGCCTGTTTACCGGCTCGACGACCTCACGCGATGGACCGACCAGTAACTTCAATGTGCGAGGCCAAACCGTAACTTCAACCCTTGTTGTGCCAGTTGGTCTAGCCCAGTGATTCCCAACCTTGGCCCAAAGGGGCCATGGCAAATTTCAGGGGGGGGGCCACAGAAACATTTTGGGATTTAGGGGGCCACAGGTTCAATGAAGGGGGCCACAGAGCTACCACCCTGTTGCCTCCTAAATTTCAGTTCTAATAAATTTAAATCTATGTAGTTGAAATATTTTTGATGTTTGTGGAATAGAATAAAAGAGAGTATACGTGCAATTAATAAACACTGATATTTTTATGGAAGGTATTATAATATTGAAGTACTTTTTCCCCGCTAATAATGTCGGGGGGGGGGCACAGAAAAATTAAAATATCTCAAGGGGGCCCATGAGCTAAAAAAGGTTGTGAACCACTGGGCTAGCCAACGGCAACGGCTGTTGCCCCATAAATAGTCCTGGCAAGTTGTAGTCCATTAGCTAAAGAGCAACGAGCTACAGGTGCTGCCTGACCCGCTGAGTTCCTCCAGCACGTTGTTTTGTTTGCTCAAGAGTCAGCATCTGCTGTCTCTTTCGTCTCTGGAATCCATTAGCTGCTGATTTAAAAAAAAATAAAAAAATTTAGGACAGTCTTTTACAGATCATTAAGATGATGGAAACTAAAATTGTAATACTTTTTTAAAATTGAACTGTTGATGTTAAAATAACATGGGTTTAAACGAATGAAACTATTAATTGAATTGATATCGAGATTTTCTTTCTGCAAAACAGTAGTGAATGTGTAGAGTACAATCCTGGGAGAGTGTTGAAGAGATGAATCAGTGGTGGACGAGCTCGCTGGGTCTTTCTGGGAATGGATTAGGAAGCATTAAAAAAATAACTGTGCAAAATGTGACAATATTATTGCTCTGGAAGAGAGATGTCCACCTGGATACAAATGAAAGTTGTACACACTGTTGCTTGGAGTAGGTTAATATATATCACGCTGTTAATTTCAGAACGATAAATCCATTTGCCCAAACCGACCACTAAGACAGTTAGACTGTCTCCATTAGGCGCGGATCAGGTGCAGAGTCTTGATTCAATCTGTATCTGGAGCATCAGTTCCCACCTATCTTTGGTTCCCACTGCTCCACACTGATGTTGAAGGCCACGGTGTGAATTCAAGTGTGGGCTTCATCGCCCTCTGCTGGAAGTATTGGAAATACCAGCATTGATTAAACCGCTTCTTCCCATTCCATATAAACCTGCAGCTACTGGAAGGAATAGACGGCTCAGAAATAAGAGGACGTAAACGGCGAGAATAGAAGAGCTAATGCTTTTCGTTGCCAAAGATGTTTCAATGAAATAAAACAAGATTCTTTAAAAACACCAATCCATGTTCTCCTTAAATGTTGCCTGGCCCGCTGAGTTGCTCCAAGTCTTTGTTTTTCTTTGGTAAACCAGCATCTGCAGTTATTTGCCATGACATATTAATTATTATTGTTGATTTATTTTCTCGGTCCACTTATGGACAAATTTCAGAGTCAGGAGTGTTTAATTCTCACATGTACCGGGGACCAGAACAGTGGCATTCTTACTTGCTGCAGCTTTATGGGCACATAAAATGCAACAACACAATAAATAAATATACAAGAAACATGAATATACAAACATGCAGTTATTCTCGGTAAACCAGGGCATAATAGTGCAAGCCAAACTATTTAGTGCAACCTTAGTAGTTCAAAATCCACATTAGTTCAGTGCTGAGGTAGGGTTGTTGAACCTGGAGATGACAGTTCTTAGTCTCATTTGCCTCCTTCCTGAGATGAGAGCTTGGTCAGGGTGTGTGGGTCATTGTTAAAAATAGCTGCCTTCCTGTTTATCACTTTGATGGTGGGGAATACCTGTGATGGACCAGGAATTGTAGACGATTTACTAGTTTTAATACACAGGAAGCAAGTGTAATGTATAAATTATAAATAGATAAGTTATGGTTGGAATATTATTGCTGTCCTCTAATTGTTTAATGCATATTTTGCCATAAATTGTGAACAAGATGTTGGATTATGTTTTTAAAGAGTTGGGCAATCACACTGAATAGAACCTGAAGGTCAACTTCCCTAGAAAGTGGTGAGTGGTAATTATTCCCAGTCATGCCTAGATATGAGTGGTTGAAAATATTCTCTAGAATCTAACCATTCAAAAACAATCACCAGTAGGAATCATCGGACACAGATGTAAATGGTAACTCACTTAAAACAAATCTCAAAGTGTAATAGATCTCTCTCCAAGCAATCTACATTCGGGAATGGTAACAGTTTGGATGTAAAGGCATTAACATTACACTTGTCCAAATGCCTCCGAAAGGCATGCAGAGGTTCTGTGCCCACCACACCAGATGGGGAAGTTCCTCAGGGATTCACATTTCTCTGGGGTGAGTACAATCTAACCTCCCGAATACTCATGTAGAGATGTCCTGTACATTGGCAAGGCCAAGCATAGACTAAGTGACCATTTCACTGAATATTTGCGCTCGTTTCACCAAGGCCTATTGATCTGGTGAGTTACTCCAGCACTCTCTGTCCTTTCCAGACTACTCATGATGTGTTTTTCGAACTGATGCAACCTAACGTTAAGGTGAGACTGGTCAGCATGGATGAGTTGGGCTGGAGGGCCAGTTTCCATGCTGTATGACTCTATGCCTATCTGACCACATTGAACTTCATTGAATCACCTCTAAATCTGTGCTGCATGCCCCAGCCTTGTTATTATTATGGAGGATGGTGAACAGTAACAAGATAATGACCAGTCCTTGGGAACTCTCCACACGTCACTTGGAGCTGAAGAACTAGTTGGCTATCACACCCTAGCTGTGGTGGAACCTTCCAGAGCACATTAGACAGCAGTAATACATGCTGGTTTTGCTGAAGATGTTCAGATTCCATTTAAGGCAGTCACAAGGCGGAACATTATTTGTTAACTGAAACTTTGCGCAAATTGGTACTGATTACGAAGTACCTAGTGATATCATAAGTTTCCATTCTGTGCAGTCACTTTACATGATTCATTGAAGACCTTCTGAAAGTCTAGGCAAACAAGCAACTTCCTCAAAACCTTCAGCGAATTTGCATTGCAGACACAGTCTCTGCACACAATATAAGACAGTGCTTTAGGCCACACTGCTCAGTTGTTACTAGCTTTAGCATGGTCGCAGGATCAAGCCTCAATGTGGCTGTTTCTGTGTAGGTTCTGTGTAACAATGCAAGAATTTCATTGTCCTATCTGGGACACACGACAATAAACTCTCTTGACTCTTGAGGTTGTATTGGCCCACATGATTCTGTACAGGAAATCCACAGTGAGATAAAGTTTTGTGAGGGAACAGTAGCATGAATGATCACTGTAAGAAAGACAGCCTTTCTGTCAACCCCTTTTCTGTTCATGACCAACACGGATGATAAAGTTATTGAATTAATGCATCTGTGGCTGTTAAATACAGAGGTCCAGTGCTAGTGGGAAGGTGATTATCGCAGAGCTGCATTTGATAGCATTAGCATTGCTATAAGAATGTTGTTCAGAGAACACAGCACATCAGTAGCCTTTCTTAACAGATGCTGCCTGACCTATGGACTGGACCTAGGATTTTCTATTTTTGTTTCAGATTTCCAGTATTTTATATTTTGATAGCCATGTTTCTACCTTCATGAAGAACATCACACTGAACAGGCCTCTTTCCCCTGGCACTAACTTCTGCGACGATGAAGTGCTATGAGAGAAGATAGACTCAAAATGCTGGAGTAACTCAGTGGGACAGGCAGCATCTCTGGAGAGAAGAAATTTTGGGTCGAGACCTTTCTTCAGACCCAAAACATCACCCATTCCTTCTCTCCAGCATCTGCAGTTCCTTCCGACACAAGTGCTTTGAGAGGTTGGTTATGCACATACCAACTCCTACCTCAATTAGAACCTTCACCCATTACAATTTGCCTACAGCCACAATAGGTCAATGGAGAATGCAATCTCACTGGCTCTCCACTCTGCACTGGACCATTTGGACAATAAAATCACATACATCAGGCAGTTTGTTATAGACTACAGCTTGGTGTTCAATACCATAATCTAGCTTGTTACCAAGCTTACAGAACTGGCTCTCTGCGCATCTCTCTGCAACTGGATCCTGTTCAAAATGGCAAAAACACTTCTTCCACATTAACAATCAGTACGGGAGCACCTCGAGGCTGTGGGCTCAGCCCCCCTGCTCTACTCACTCTATACTTACGACAGTGTAGCCGGACAGTGTGAACTTCATCTTCAAGTTTGCCGATGACACCACCGTTTCCTGGACCCAACACACTGATGCAATTGTAAAGAAAGCCCAACAATGCCTCTACTTCCTGAGAAAATTGCAGAGATTTGGTATGTCAGAGAGGATTCTCTTGCACTTCTACAGGTGTACAGTGGAGAGTATATTGTCTGGGTGCAACTTGAATGCGCAGGAGGGAAGAAGATGGTAAAAAGTTGTGAACACTGCTCAGTCCATCATAGGTTCTGACCACTCCACCATCAAAGGGATTTAACAAAGAGGCAGCGAGCATCATCGGAGACCGACACCATCCCAACCACACACTCATTTCACCCCTGCCATCGGGAGGAAGGTACAGAAGCCTGAAAACTGTAACATCCAGGTTCAGGAACAGCTTCTTCCCTATAGCCATTGGGCTATTAAACACTGCAACCTCCAAATAAGCTCTGAACTACATACACTATTACTGCTTGTTTGTTTGTTATGTGCACACACACACACATACATATACTGTATATGTGTGTAGACATTAGAAACAAACAAGCAGTAATAGTGTATATAATTTGTACAATACATATATATATATGTATACGAGTAATGATTTTTTTAAACCTTTTCTTCGAATTTATTATATTGTTTACAGTGTACTATGTTTACATATTCTGTTGTGCTGCTGCAAGTAAGAATTTCATTGTTCTATCTGGGACATATGACAATAAGATGCTCTTGACTCTTGACTCTCATTATCAAGCAGCGGAACTGAATTAGTCTGATTTGCTTCTCATATTTGTTGATCGTCCTTTTGAAGTTCGGTGCAGAGGGCCACTGAGTGTGGTTTTAACATTGCACAGTAAACTTGCAGTGTAAAGAACATTTGATATGATCTTTAAGCAAATACATCATCTTTTCGTAGCAGCCTCATTGTCAGATTCTGTCTGAAGAAGGGGCCCAAAAGAAAAAAAAGTGTTCATCTTCCTTCACAAATGCTGCCTGACCTACTCAGTTTATCCAGAGATTTATTTATTGCTCTTTATAATGAGAATCTGTTTGTGGAGGAAGGAAGTCTCATTGCAATAATGCACGGCTTTTGTGAGACTTTACCTCGACAGTTTGATCTCCAAAATTGTACCTACCTGAGAAAGATTGCATCAAAGGTTCACTGACTGGATGCAGGGATGTGGGTTCACCTTTTGTGAGAAATTGTGTAGAGTGGGATTGTACTAAGTAGTGGTTACCTAGATGGAGGAAAATTGTTCTTCAAAAGGTAAAGAAGAGTAGTTCAAGGAACCCTCGATTTCAAGGGATATCAAGCATTAGATAAAAGAAAATACAGCAAGGATATGGTAAGTCAAAAACAAAAACTGAAAACAGGCTCGATTGTACTCGTGTATGGAATGATTTGACTGGATAGCACTCAAAGTTTTTCCCTGTATTTTGATACACATGACAATAATAAACCAATACTTGGAGGGGATAAAGTAGGCTGGAATATACCTGCATGGTAGGAATGGCAAGCTAATGCAACTTGAAAAGATCTCCTGTGTGTCAACTGTGCTGCATAAAATTGGTTTGCCACAGCAATGTACAAGTCACCCAATCTCCAGAATTTGACTCAGGCACAGGGAGGCAGATGATCTCCTCCTCTGCTGCGTCACTGAAAGCTTATGCTTGCATAATACTCTCAATGTGAACAACCATCTAAGGTAATTAACAGATGTATTATTTAATAAAATTGACACAGAAGTTCCATAAGTGATTACAGAGAGAGTCTTTAGACACATCAACGGAGGAAAAGTGTAGGGAAGATTAGGGAGGAAATTCGAGGGAAAGATCCATGACGTAGTAATTTGAATTGGGGACACTTAAGAGGACAAACATTTCAAAACATCAAATATTTCAGCGTAGACACAAGGAATTGCAGATGCCAGGATCCTGGGCAAAACACAACGTGCCTGAGTAACTCAGCGGGTTACAAGGCAGCATCTGTGGAGAAATGCCCGTTTCGGCCCGAAACATTGCCTATTTCCTTCGCTCCATAGATGCTGCTGCACCCTCTGAGTTTCTCCAGCATCTTGTGTACCTTCTGTGGAGGAATCGGCAGGTGATGTTTCAGGTCAGGATTTCTCAGTATGTTGATCTGCTCAGGATAATTATAGAACCACGAAAGGACAAGGTTGTGAAAGAATTTGAAAAGCAGAGTGTGATGAAACATTTGAGATTAGATTCCACTGAGAACTTAAAAAAAATGATTTGCTGGGATTTTGTTCAGAAGAAATTTTAATCTAGCAGAAACCTGTCAAAGGTCACATGGGGGTCATGCACCTTGTTTAAACACTCCGCTTGTTATAATATTTTTTGCAAAGCTTTGTTTTTGCTGCGGTCAATATATTCTGCCCTTATATGGCAGTGTGCAGCCAAATGAAGTGTCCAAATGTTTGTACAGCTCATAGGAAATGACATACTTTACTATAAAAAACTCCACAGATGACTAATTCAATCCACATTTGATATTTTCATTTTAGCATTTTTACAAGTGACTGATTTCAGTAATTAACTAATCTGATATCTATGCACACAATCTGAAAAACAAGAAATATAAAGTTTAAAGAATGTCCTTTGAGGCTGAAATCCAAAGACTCATGATAATATATAATCACCTTGTCTCAGTCTTAAGTGGTGATCTCTTATTTTCATTCAGCAAACCCGTTCCAGATTCCCCCAGAAGTGGAAACATTTTCTGCACACACACACACACACACACACACACACACACACAAAGTAAAAACAGAAACTGCTGGAAATACTCAGTAGGTCAGGCTGCATATGGGGGAAGAGAAACAGAGTAACAATTTCAGGCCAAAGACACTTAATCAGAACTGGGGAGGAGACAAAAGATGCTTGTTAAATTGCAGGGAGGGTGGGGATGTCCGTGATAGGGTAACCAGGTTATCTGGCCAATGGCTGAATGGGAGCTGTTAAGATAGTAATGGGCATGTCCCACTTAGGCGACTACAGGAGACTATGCGGTCGTCACATGGTCGCCGGGGTGTTGCCTGTATGGTCGTGAGTAGTCTCCTCAGTCGCCCAGAGTCGTAGCATCTTTCTGGTTGAAATTTTTTCGGCGACAGTGGCAGCCTTGGGTTTGATGCCAAATGAGCGTAGCTTGACGTAGGTGCTGTCGTAGGTTGTCGTCAGGTTAATGTAGGCAGTCTAACACATCATTCTGCCTCAATGACTATAGACCGATTGCCCTTACATCTGTGGCTATGAAGTCATTCGAGCGCATTATTCTTGCTCACCTCAAAACCAGCACTTCCTCCAACTTGGATCCACATCAATTCGCATACAGAGCCAACAGGTCAGTAGAAGACACAGTCAATCTGGCCATTCATCACACTCTGCAACACCTGGAAACCGCCAACACGTACGCCCGCATCCTGTTCATGGACTTCAGTTCGGCATTTAATTCCATCAACCCGGTTAAACTCTTCCATAAATTAACGGACATGAACATTGACCCCTGCATCTGTCACTGGATCTACAGCTTCCTTTGGAACAGACAACAGAGGGTGAAGATACATAACACCATATCTCACCCCCTGCACCTCAGCACAGGAGCCCCTCAGGGCTGCGTCTTGTCACCCTGGTTATTCTCACTCTACACAAACCAATTCACATCCCAGTATAGTTCAGTTAAAATATATAAATACGCAGATGACACAACCATCATAGGTTTCATCTCGAACAATAATGAAACAGAATACCGCACTCAAACACACAAAACAGTCACTTGGTGCACAGATAATAACCTCTTACTCAACACATCAAAAACACACAAACTCATCATTGATCTCAGACGTAAGGCACAACCCAAGACCCCCCTACTCATCTCAGGCGAACCCATATCCACCACTGACTCATTCAAATTTCTTGGCACTCACATAAGCAATAACCTCAAATGGAAAATCAATTCAAATCACATCTACAAAACAGCCAACCAAAGACTCTTCTTCCTCCGCCAGCTCAAGAAGTTTAGAGTGAGGAAACACCTCCTAATCCTATTCTACACAGCCATCATCCAAAGCATGCTCACTTCATCAATTACAGTCTGGTTCAGCAGTTTAGACACTCACTCCCGTAATAAATTACAGCGCATAGTTAACAAAGCATCCAAAATCATCAGCACTCCCCTTCCATCAATAGAATCACTCCATCACAAACGGTCCGTGTCAAGGGTGAAGAAAATCATCTCTGATCCCTCCCACCCAGCTCACCACATCTTCCATCTGCTGCCATCAGGAAGGCGCTACAGCTCACTGCCCGCCAAAACATCTCGATTTAAAAACAGTTTTTACCCACACGCAATCCGAATTCTGAACACACTATGACAACAGCACATATCCTCCCCATGCATGTACTGTATATTGTGTATGATGTTGTGTTTTATGTTATGTTTGATGGGAATCAGCCTACCTTGTAACATCCTGTACTGAACCTGAATTCCACCAGCTTGACTGTGTGGTCATTAAATAATCTAATCTAATCTAATGTCGTAGGGTGTTGTCAGTGGTCGACAGGTGACGTAGGTTGTCGCCGATGTTGTCTTTGGTGAATTAATGCCATATTCGCTGATAGTCGCCTAAAAAAAAAAAATTGCCTAAATGGGACAGGCCCAATGTCAAGTTGCCGTTTTTTCGGCGATCTGCTACGACTATGACAGTTGCCAAAAAAAATCGCCTAAGTGGGACAGGCCCACAAGAATGCAGACAAAACTTGTGGTATTTGCAGGATGTAGAGCAGGAGATGTGTTTGGCAGACTAGCCTGGGAACATCACAGAATAGAAAAAGAGGAAAACAAAACAAGAAATAACAAACATCACAAAACAACTTCAGGTAATATGATCCTCCTGTGCATAATCAGTCATCCATCTGTGATAATCACAAGAGTCCCAACCCAAAACATCATCTATCCATGTACTCCAGAGATGCTGCCTGACCTGCTGAGTTACTCCAGCACGGTTTTATTTTAAACCTACATTGGAGTTCCTCGTTTCTAATGGAAATTTGTTGGCTTATCTTATTTTGTTCCTATCTCTGGAGTGGAGGATGTACCTAGTTTTACCTGCTGGGCTTGTCTGCCTGCTCTGCAGTTCACTGCTCCCACATTCTTCTATCTCCTCTCCATGAAGCGCCTGATGTCACTTACAGTTCAATGGTTTGCTTAGATGTTTGGATCTTGCTCACAGAGCTGAGAAGACCCATGCCCTCCAGCATCTTCCGTTCTCCCTGTCCGACCTTCTGGTCTCAATTCCAAACCTCTCTGTACTACCAACAATTTGTCGACCACATCTCCACACTGCCTATTTTGACATTCCTCTTCGACAACAATGTTTAAGTTTCCAATCCCTTCTGCTCCCATCCACCATGTCCTGATAATCTACAGCACAGCTTCCACCCCCGATGTCCTGACTCCATGATGTCCCAAGGGTTATGGCACAGTGGCTTACTTATGGAACTGTGGAATTTAAATTTGGTCATTAATTGGGAACTTGGAATATCCACAAATTCAGTAAGCCATTCAGCTGCAGGTGACTCACACCATCTTCCCAAGGGCAGTTCAGGTGGGTAATAAATGCTGGCAATGCTCCATGACACTCAGATCCTGAAAAATAGTTAAATAGTCCCCTGTTCCTATCCAATATTTCAGAACGTTTTATTTCACCCTCCTTCCCTCCCACCGTCAGTTCCCTCTGGAAGGGGAGCCTACTGAGGGTAGGACCAGGGGTATATAGGGAGGGGCAGGGAGTACACTCTCACTGTGGGAGGGACTGGTGGTACACTCTCGCTACAGGAGGAGCCAGTGATAAACACAGGAGGGACCAGGGGTATATTCCCACTGAGGGCCATGGGGTATATCCCCACTGAGGGAGGGGCTGGGTACTTCACTACTATTTGCTGTATCCTTCACAATGAAGACTGATGCAAACATTTGATTTAACATATCTGCTGTTCATAAGTTCAATTCTTCCTATTAATTCACCAGCCTCGTCTCTGCAGGTTTCACATTTATTTTAACCGCCTCCTTCCTGTTATATTCATAAAACCTCTTCCTGTTTGTTATGATATCACATTGTCTATCCATCTGTCTATATCTATCTATACATAACTAAAACTCTGATCTTGTTATCTTCTAGTTTGGCGGTCATTCTATTTGCGCAAAAACGGTTCCTCTTCACCGCCAATGAATTCAAATGTGACGTACAACTGCATCTATTTCACTGTTGAGGGAAATGTGATCTTCTTGCAGTCATGTTTTTCCCAAGTCCTCCTGTTTGAAGGCAATTTACAGAGATCTACTCTTACAAATCTTAGTTTGCCTTGCTGTGTTGCTATCGTGGACAAAGCAACCCAGGTGATTGCCAGGGTAATCCATGGGAGCGCCAGGCTTTGCGAATGGATTGTTTCATTCTTTGACAGTGTCATTGATATACCAATAAATGGAGGTGCTACCTCTGCAAGCTGAAGGCTGCTTGCATTCTCTTGCTTTCTAGAGATTTCTGAGGAGTGGTTTGATGCCTGAACTGCTAAACTGAGTTGCTTTGAGAGATGACTCCCTCACCTGTTCCTACATTTGCAGAACAATGAGGCTTCCTTGGACATTCCCTCAGTTGAGTTTGCTACCTGTAAATTAACATGTAAAGATGGACAATGTTTGGCCCAGATCCTTGCCACTCCCCACAGGTGTTTCCTGCCGTATAAATGTCCTGTAGTCCGAACTAGCCCACATTCCCAGGTGGCCTGAAACAATGCAGTCTCAACTGTGATTTTGAGTTATGACAACTCTGCAGACCTCTGCTGTTTATTGAGATGGTGTGAGACTCTCCCCAGGCCTCTTGATTCCATTCAAGTAGATGGAACTGATGAACCTGTGCAACTGCACTAGTGGCAGACAACTGATGACTCTGGGATACTTATTGAGAAGGCAAGTGGACTACATTAGTTTCTAGAACCACAGAATGTTTTGAGAACAGCTGTTGACATGTAACAGGCAAGCTGTAAAATTAGTATTTAAACTCCTTTGAAGAAACAACATAGGCAAATGAAAGGTAAGTATGAAGTTTTTAAACATAAAGTCCCTGCAGGAACTTAACACTGTGGGACTAAATTTTAATGGGTGAAGCTTAACGTTTTCAATATACAACAAAGCACAACGTCATAATTCAAACTGACGGTGAGATTTATAGTCTAGACAGATATAAAAGTGAGACAGTAATCCAGTCAAATATTATTTTGCATAATTTAAGATAATGAATGTAAGCTCTATGTATGAATACTGTCATTTTTTCATTAAAACATTATGAAAATGACAGACCAAAGCACATCTGAGAAATCCAAGAGGTAATTGAAGTTTATCCTGCATTATTTAATGGAATATGTTGTTTGTTACAATGGCTTGTTATTACAGTGGTACAAGCCTCTCTTATGGTCTGAGAAGCATATTGTGCAATGTTTAAACTGATCCTGTATGTGAAATTTAATGCATTTTTATTCTTTTTAAATGTAGTTATTGTTATTTCATTTATGCTATAATTTAAAGAATTACAGAAATTAAAGATGCTAGAGTAGAAATTAATCTTTGACTTTGACTGCAAATGCAAATTTAATAAGACCAACCATTTGCCATGTTTCCTTTCTAACGAAAGAAGTAATTAAGATGGAATATTGGGAAGTGAGTGCAGTAGAAGTTAGTACCAAAGTTAAACTTTGTGTTTTACCTGCCAAAACTCGGGTTTTGACCTGAACTGTCACTTATACCTTTTCTCCAGAGATGCTGTCTGACACGTTGAGTTACTCCAGCTTTTTGTGTCTATATTTGCATAACTTTTGTTTTCGGCTTTTGTTCTAATTTTTCATGACCCTTAAACGTTTTCAGGGATATTATTCCCTGGGGTTCAGTGGCTCACTGGTAAGCACAGCGAATGTCAGCAGGTTTTGCAGTCTTGAAAACCATTGTAGCTAAGCACATTTCCATCCTTAGACAACATTCATTGATGCAACTGGAAGATGTAACTGAATATTATACTGCTCCCTTCATCCAGGGATGATGAGGCCATTGACCATAGCCACAATTACCACAGATAAGCTGCCATCTCCACACAGGTAAAACTACAACTTGTTACCAAATTGAATCATACAAGCCCACTCTAATTAAAATAGATCAGCCTAGGAGTTCACCTCAAAATAAAATCTCTGTTGTATCAGACATTCTGGCATACAGTGAATGCAACTGCTGATACAATTCTGAGTGTGGAAGACTGAAATCAACTGTATGTAAACCATAGTGTATATAATTGTAAACATGCTCACCGGGTTACATAATATTTGTCCCTTTCACCAGTGCAGCAAGACTAGGTACAAATCAATTACACCTAGAAGGCAGATTAGTTATTGTGCCACTGACTGAACAGAGAGTTACTCCTTGTCAGCAGGGGCAATGATCACTGTCATGTTTTCACTGAGAAATGACTCAAATGATTGATAACATGTTGCAGAAGCAAGTTTGGGTTCAGTTTGGGTTGAAACATGGATTCAGAAAAGACTTCAATCATGGCCAAATAATGAAAACATTAGATGCAAAGGAAATTCGTCCCATACATCACTTGACAGGCCAGAATAAAATCAGTCATGTTCTGAATTTAAACGGCATGCAATGGGGCCAGGATTTCTTAGAACGTTTTGCACGCATTCATGGGAACCTAGAAAAATTAGGAATTAGAGGCAAGCACAGCCACCTCTCCATCACCTTGAATACTAGAAATACAACTGCATCAGCCACATAAATACTCTGGTTGCTGAAACGGGACAGGTATTTTGTCTCACTTCTTGAACTACCAAAACATCGTCACTCACAAGACGCAATCAAAAATAATCTCCATTTGTCTAATTAGCTGCACAATGACATCAGAAATAACAGCAGCATCTGCCCCTTAAGATCGTTAATGTGTGTGCCACTTTCAGCACTAATTCCACATCCCTTGATTACTTTAACATCTAAAAATCTACCAGGCTCTTACCTGAATATACTCAGTATCCGAGCCTGCACACCCCTTCTGGGCAGAGAATTCCAAATATTTCCCCTCTCCCCTTCAAATTGTTTTCATCTTGGTCTAGAATAGCTAACTTTTCATTGAAATTTTGACTCCTTGGTTCTTGAAACTTCTGTTAAGGAAAACATCAGTTCTATGTCTACCCTCCTGAGCCCAGTAGGGGTGTTTTTTGTTTTAATTGAGCATCTCCCACTCTTCAAAACTCCAGGGAGTGTAGACCCAGTTTTATCATAATTATCATATTATATTTAATCATAAGACAACCACCACCACCACTGCATATACCCCCTCCCCCTCCCCAGGAATCAATTTGGTGAATCGCTGTGGCAGCCTCTATTGTGAATATATCCTTCCTTTGACAGGGAAACCAGATGCAGAAGAACATACAAAATCCTTGATGCGAGGAACAGTTATGTATTTGGTCAGCCACCATCATCAACACACATCATCTCCAGTAGCTGGTGCAACGTGCATCATCATATTGCAGAAATTAAGCATGAATCATTGGACTGGCCTTCCAGGCCTGTGAGGAATCCACTGCCCCACTATCCCTCCCAGTTCCATCACCTCTGACAAACCTAACCACTGCCCCGCTGCACTCTGTACCATCCACCCTCAACTTACCTCTCATCTCCCTGTCCCACAATCATGATTATGAATCTGCTTGAATACAGCATCATCTCCAACTTCCCCTCCTCAACATGGACCATCCTGACTTTGGCATAATTTATTGGTGAACATCCTGGAACATCCAAGAGCATTGCAAAACACCTGCAGCAGTACTGGGCTATAGCCCACCATTACTTCCTCACAGACAACAGGGAAAGGAAATAAATAGCTGGTGTTGCGATGATGCCCATATCACAAGGGTGGAAATACAGGGAAAGAACTTATATTTACAGAGTCATTGATTGGAGATTGCAATGTAGTCAATGTTAATGGAACCAAGCTATGTCCAGCAGTTTATACAGACTGTGAATATGGTTCGCTCAGATCTGGCATGCAAACAAGTCACCTATACAGAAGTGCAGAAGATGCTGGGCCTACATCACCCAACAGATGGCGGGGTTGTGCCCTGAAAGGGGCCGAACAAGCCGATTTTCGTGGAAAGTGGACTGACGGGTTGGTGCCCACCTACTGCTTTGCACTATCAAGAACCTGGAAACGTCTGTGAATGGCAAGTATCCGATACCTCTATATTTGAAACGGAGGTGGCACTAGGTGCAGAAGGTCTGTCCTGGTCTACAATTTTTTACACCATTGATGACTTCAACCTTGGATTTTGTAATGAAGATTGCATTGAATAGTGCACAGCAGGAATTGAATTCTGTTTTGACAAAGACTCGAGACTACTGGTATATATTGCGAATGTTATAATTCTCCATCAGAGATGGTTGCTTCATTCACATCACCAATGAACTAATCTCATTGCCGACCAAAGCTGGAATGCTGGCAATGTGGCATCGTTTTGAACTGTTACACTCCTTGTCATGACGATATTCATCTTGAGATACTGATTCTTGATGTAACTAACTGACTCACAGGGCAATTTCTGATGGCAATTATGAGTCAACCATGTTTCATTGGGATAGTATGTGAGGTGGACATGGAACAGCAGACCTTCTTCTCCACAGCCAATTAGAAATGTCTCACATTATATCCAATGTAGGATGATAAAGAAGTTGGAAATTTGTATAAAAATTGATAGGCAGTGCAATTTTGCAAATAACAATCTTTTGAGAATCATTGCTAAGGAAAACACTATTTCTACTTTAAACTATTTTCATTTTAATCTCAATCTTCTCTGAGATGTTAACAGAGGCAATAATGAATAAGATCCTACTTCAGCAGCTGGTTAGTTGCAAAGTTGCTCATGTGACAATCTTTCTGTCCAGTCAGTATAACACCAGATGTAATCATTCAGTGACTCCATAATTTGTGAACAACATTTAAGAATCCATAAATATATAGCAATTTGAACTAATAAACAGAAACATCTGTGAGCAGCTTGGACTTCACAGTCATTTTTTTTCAGTCTATTGATATTGATTTACATTGTGCTAGTTCTATTAGATGTTTTATTAATGACTATTTCAGTAGTGCAACCCAGAATAAAAATTACCACTGTCTAGATTAACAGTCCCACACTGAAGTTAGCTTCATTCATTGGTGGAAACACTAGAAAACATAAAGAGCACAGAAAGCAACTGGATGGCACCCAAGGCCCACAGGGATTATAATGCTGTAGCTGTTAGGCAAATCTTTGTAGTAAATAGCACTACTATGGATAAAGAATGGAGGTCATGTATGCCTTTCACAAAGTCCATTACTGAAACACTGTTACAAAATTTGATAAATATTATTTTTGTGAACAAGTTAATAGCTATGCAGCACTCTCATTATATACGGTAGGTATGTTGTCAATCAAAAAACGGAGGCACGATTTTTTTTGAGCAATCAGCTCTTGTTCAGACGATGAAATTGTTTAAAAAAAAGCCGAACAACATCACAAAGGAAATGGGTGATAGCATAGTTTGTAGCTTTGTGCATTAGTCCACAGTGATGCTGTTTGAAGGCAACATTAGGACTGGAACATTAGGTCCATAAACCTAGCTGTAAATAAATCATGGTCACAGTTGGCTGTTGTACGACAAACCTATAAGGAGTGTTATAGGTCAGACTTACGATGATGCATTTGGTTTCTTGGTTCACATCATTAGCTGGTTAACTTTTTTTCCTCTCCTTTTTAATGAATACAAAGTTTCATAATTTGGTCCATACTGCTTGGTAAAACACTTTGTTCATTTGAAGCGGTTCCTGAAGATCAATGTCCTTGGCAAGTTTTACAACACATTTGCCTGAAGTAAGGCCTAACACAAAATTTAAATTTTAGCACCAGTGGGCAATAAGCCACTTTATTCACATCCTTGCATTCTGTGGGAGAAAAACAAAGCAGATCAGACTTCACTTTTTCAAGACATACTTTGGCTAAAAATGTTCAGAACAGTGATATTATTGTGATTATTTTTCTCATACAGAATGTGACTAGTTCATTTATGTAAATCTGACATTATGCAACAGGTGACAAACATCAGCAGCGAAGAATATTTGGAATGAAATGTAACCTAAAATGCTATAGAGTGCAAATGTAACAAGACATTGCCCCACTAAGTAATTGATTCATCTCAGCAAATTTTCCATGAGATCTATACTTGGGCTTTAGCTTAAATTATATTTCTAAAATGCACGTTTTAGCATTCTGATGACCCATCAACAATCTGAAACACTGGGCTAAATCAAAGTATGTATTAAATATATGCATTATGGAATTCAATGATGGGGCTGAAATCCCCAGCATTATGTTGGGAACCACTTCTCAGACCCTATGCCTTGTTAATTCAGGGTGGGGAATAAAAACTTAATTTCGACATTCTTAATCATGTTATGTGTTTTGATTAAAATTTAAATACATTTTTGTTGATTCTTAACTTGTTTAAATTAATTATGACAATTTCTTAATTTTAAAATGTCTCTGAATGTCAGTTTTTACTTTAATATTACATTTAATGGCAGGGTTCAGGGAAAGCTTTGTCCTCACCAATACCCATACTTTGGCACTTGTGGCCCAATCATCATTTGGATCACAGCATTTGACCTGAGGATGTGGAAGACTGGTGAGATAGCCCTCTACATCCAGTCCAGGTTAGTGTAGATATTCTAGTGAGTAGGTCGCTCCAGGTTGATCTGTCCCCTTAGTTCTGTTCCTTCCATATGTTACATGACCTGATGTACATTGCCAATATTTTCTGTTGATATTCCAGGCAAGCTACTTACTATCTGCATTGCCTTCCACAAAACATTTAATATCGATTTTCTAGTATAATCATTGTAAGAATAGATACAGAACCATGAAACAGAACTAAAAAGATGGAGTTTTACCTTCTGGATTCTCAGTTGGAAGAGCTTCACATCTGCTTTCACACTGTTGCATGGCTGCAGGCTTAAAGGACTCTGGACATTCCATTGATGGCTGGCCAATGTGTGACAAGCACTGAACAGTCCGCATCTGCTGACCCAGACCACACTGGATCGAACACTGATGAGAGAAAAAAAAGTCACAGATGTTATCCCAAGCAAGTTGGAAGAAAAAATACAATTGTTCAATAGTGTCATACTTCTGGATGTACTGTAGGCCATTAGGAAATGTCCACTTTGTTGTTACATTATGTAGTCCACATGAAGTAATCCAGAGTGCAGCAAAGAAGATGAGTGGCCATTTTATGTTAGTGGTGACGTTTATTAACAGTTGAATATCATACGAGATATTAGGGAAACTACCTCTATTAAAAAATTTAAAAAAAGTGTGCCGAAAGGATCTTAGTTTTATAATTCATCCCAAAAAGTGAAACTCAAAAAAAGTAGGACCCCAAAATTATACTGTTATGTCAGTCTGGTCTGATCTTGTATCTTGGAGTTTCTGGATATGTTCTGATTATTTAAAAATATATATTTTTAATCATTCAAAACTTTTGACATCTTTGATGACAATTTAATATTTTATATTTCTGCAGGTCAGTTTTTAGTTTTATGTTAAATCTAATGCCAGCTTTGACAGAAGGCTTTAACAACCTTGTATAGAGAGGTAAATGTGTCATTAGCTGAGCGAGCTTGAGCCAATAATACTGTGAGGAGTTTGTGGACAAATCGTGCAGCCAGAAAAATGTGGGAACAGGCTTATCTTATTATTGGCATTGTTTTAAATTTAAAAACATAATCTTAGAACATAGAATAGGAATAGGCCCTTCGGACCACAATGTTTGTGCTGAACATGATGTCAAGTTAATCCTTAACAATCTAAGTCTGTTCAACCTCTCCTTACAAATAATGCCCTGTAATCCAGGCAGCATTCTGGTAAACCTTTGCACCCTCTCCAGAGTCTCCACACTCTTCCTGTGATGGGGCAACCAGAAAGCATACATAGGGCCGGCCTTAGGAGGTGTGGGCCCAATTGGGAACAATTTTGGTGAGCCCCAGGTTCCCAGCCAAGGTCTGTCAGCCCTGTTATATAGTATATATTATGAAATTGTACACTAAGGTGCTATGGATTATACATTGTCTTAATCTCTCCTGCTCTCGTCTGACTGTCAGTACCTCCGCTGGCTTCCAACCTTTACCGTAGCTGTTAATTACCATTAAACTACATTATGTGATTGGACACAATGTCCTTGCAGACAGCGGCTGATTGGAAGGGAGACTAATTTTTTGATTGGACGGGAATTTTAAGGGAAGTTGGTCGGTGATTGGACGCTACCCCCTTAGAGACAGCGGTTGATTGGCCGCCAAATAATCGGGCACAAAATATTGACAAATATGAAAACAAAAAAATTCGGAATTCAGATTTAAATCTGATATAAGGTACATAGGTTGGTTATCGATTAATTCTAGACAACAGATTAAAAAAAAACCATCTAACCACATTAATTCACTCAAGGTGTATTATGATGTGTTCGACAATATGAAGTGCGCAGCAAAACTTGCACTTCCAGAGTGGTCTATCGTGTTGTTTCTTCAACGGACCACAGATTTATTTTAAGAGCAAACCTTAAAGTGCTGGAGAACTCAGCAGGCCAGGCTGGATCTATGGAGGGTCCGAAGAACGATCTCGACCCAAAACATCACCTATTCCTTCTCTCCAGAGATGTTGCCTTACCCACTGAGTTTTCCAGCATTTTGTGTCTATCTATGGCGACGTTTTTCAAAATTCTATATTTTGGAAATGGGCAAAGCAAAAAGTAGCATGTTCTCTAGAAAGGCTTATCCTAAAATAATTGATCGGAAGGGTGTGATTTTCAGTCAGGACGTCTGTATCATTCAGTCAGTGAGCTCGCGGTCCGGAGCCCTTCTCCATTACCCCTCTACATAAAAACAAAGTTTCAATGCCTCTCCAAGGTCTACTAATCCCCCCGTAGCTTCAGTTGCGGGTACAGCTGAAGGGATTTGGCGCTCGGGCAACTATGAATGTATTTGAATTTTAAAAATCCGATACGTTTAAATCGTTCAAAAGCCACAACCACAATGTGATAAATAACACAAAATAAAACTGAAGCAAATAAAGGCAAACAGAAGAACTAACCTTGAAGGAGATAGAGAAAACAACATGCATAAACTTATTTATTTAAAATTCATATAACATCCCTAAATGACGGGCACAAATTACTAAATAACGTGGGTGGACAAAAATGCTGGCGAAACTCAGTGCTGCCTCACCTGCTGAGTTTCTCCAGCATTTTTGTCCACCTTTGATTGTTTCAGCATTTGCAGTTCCTTCTTAAAATAACGTGGGTGAATGACTGTACCTGCACAGAAGAAGCCCGTGCTCGTGGTCCGGAGCCCTTAATGACAGGAAATTTTAAGAAATTCTGCCCTGAATTTTATTCAAAGGAACGCGGTTTAGCGAGTCGAGACGGCAGTCATTTTTACAAACGAGCTTTATTAACAAAGCAGTGAAAACAACAAGGATCAAACGACAGCTAATACAAACGATATTACCACAACGGTGGTCGAAGTAATGAATGGAGCTAGCCCAGAAAACGCGCAAAAACAAAACCCCTCCCACAGTCACATGATCAAGGTAACCGACCGCAGGGTTCGACTACCTATCGGCACCAGCAGGTGCCGCTACAGCGGCGTCATTAATACTTGGTCAAAACACAATTATATTGACTGAGGAATGCAGATCGATGCTAACAGTGGCAGTTAACAAATCGTTTTCGGCTCAGTTGAATCAAGTGATAAAGAACTCCAATCTTTCTGCAGTACTCATTAAACCCGAGCTGGAAACTGAAAAGTAGGTGAACGCCGTCCCCCTGTGTACCCCCCCCGATTACCATCATTGGGACGACAGATGACGCAATGGGCTAAGTGTTCGGCTGATAACCGGAAGGTAGCCGGTTTGAATCCCGCTTGGAGTGCATACTGTCGTTGTGTCCTTGGGCAAGACGCTTCACCCACCTTTGCCTGTGTGTGAATGTGTGTGAATGTGTGTGAGAGATTGGTGGTGGTCGGAGGGGCCGTAGGCGCAGATTGGCAGCCACGCTTCCGTCAGTCTGCCCCAGGGCAGCTGTGGCTACAGAAGTAGCTTACCACCACCGAGTGTGACTGAGGAGCGAATGAATAATGCGATGTAAAGCGCCTTGAGTATTAGAAAGGCGCTATATAAATCCCAACCATTATTATTATCATTGGTGCTGGTGACAGTATTGAGAGTTAACCGCGGGGCCGTGTTGTTGTCGGTGAGGAATTTCACCTAATAGGGTCGCTGCTGAGGGGATAGAGTGTGTTGCCCACCAGGCCGGCCCTGAGCATGCATCCTACAAATGTGGCCTAACCAAAGCTTTATAGAGCTGCATCATGACTTCCTGACTCTTATATTCAATTCCCCAAGCAATGCAGGCAAGCATACCATACGCCTTCTTTACCGCCCTAGTTACATGCTGCCACCTTCAATGAGCTATGAACTTGGACGCCAAGATATTTCTGCACATCAATGCTGTTAAGGGTCTTGCCATTAACACCATGGTCTTGCCATTTACTCGCCCCCTACATTCAACCTCCCAAAGTGCAGTAACTCACACTTGCTCGGGTTAAACTCCATCTGCCATTTCTCCGCCCATTTCTGCAACTGATCTATAACCCGCTGTATCATTTGACAGCCTTCCTCACACCACAATCCTGTCTTCTATGAACAAACCTGTTCTGAATCCATTCAACCAAGTCACCGTTAATCCCGTGCATCTTAATCTTCTGGATCAGCCTAACATGAGTGACCTTATCGAGAGTCTTACTAAAATCCATGTATACAACATCCACCACCCTACCTTCATCCATCTCCTTTGTGCCTCTACATTCCTCAATCTTCTTCATCACCTCTACTGTAATCAATCTACTTCATTAGCTTACAATATCCTTCGTCACCACAACATTATTGTTGTGTTTTGATAGTTTTGCTCTCCTGAAGTATTGAGCTAAAATGGCCTCACACCTTTGAACTGAGAATCAGTGTATCAAATGCAGGCTTTATGAATTAAACTTAGGTAAACTGAGGAAGCATTGCACATTCCTGAAACCAGGAATCACTAAGGCAACCTGTATTCTCATATTGCATATTGAAGTTCAAGTACATAAAACAGGGAGCCAAATAATTGATTAATAAAATAATTGGAGAATACAACTTAGTGGGGGAGCAGTTTTCATACTTAAATTCTCAATTAACCAGAGTTTTTGGGAAAGAACGGCATCTTGAAGAATTGTTTACAATCTAAATTGATGATATTCTATCAAGTATCATTTTCAACTTGCACACATATTTAGCTCTTTCCTGCATTGTTATTTAAAACTGAGAAAAACAACACAGCATTTACTATGACATCAAATCAATGTTCAGGCAATCACATTGAAGAAAAATCCATCATGACTGCCAAAATAAATATTTTATATAAGCTGTAAAGTGACCTTCAGAATTGCATAAAAAAGGAATAAAAAATTAAGAATACTAAGAGATATAAAAATATTTCCAATTTTTAAAGTAGCATTTCCAATGACAGCACCCAAATAACTGGAATAATCTTAATACTTTTTGGCTCTAATGACTTACTTGATGGGCTCTTGCAAGCATTTATCACTATTTTTAAATTGATATTTTAGCCATTGAATATTGAAATTTTTTTTACAACATTTTTCAACTAACTTTAAACTTGAACCCAAACTTCTATGAAAACTGTTACTGTATGGGGCCTCATATCTTCAGTCGACTCAAATCTGAATTTGTAACCAGTCCAATCGCACTACTCTGAGTGAAACAACAAATATGCATCACTGCTCATTACCGGGCTCCATTCTCCTGCTACCCAACGAGGTGGTGGACATCGCTGTAAAGTACATCGCATTCGGATGGGAGGTTTGGAGTTCACAGGGCAACGTGAAGCTGGATATGTCACAGAATAATCACTGCTCTTGCAAAGTACAATACGGTGCCGGAAACCTATTCCACAACTTGGTGTACACTGTTAAAAAAGAGAAAAGATTGTAAATGTTTTAAACATAGTGAACATTTTACCATATTTTCATTGTATACATTGGATGCTACTGTCAAGAGAAAACAATGTCTCTTTATTTCTCTGCAAGGCTTTTGAGGCAGAACTTTCTAGATTTGTCCCAAGTTTTGGGAAAGTGGAATTGATCTGGACAAAGTTTTATGTCAGGTATAGAACAACTGAACAACTGCTTCAGCAGGCAAAGAAGGGGCTTGGCTGCAGTGCCTGCCTATTATAGATTGTCATTAATACTGTCAAATAAAGAAGAAATCCATTAAATCTGCTATATTCTTTGGGACATAAAGTGTTGGAGTAACTCAGCGGGTCAGGCAACACCTCTGGAGAAAAGGAATAGGTGATGTTTCAGGTCGAGACCCTTCTTCAGACATTGTAGGGGGGCAGGGGGTGGATAAAGAGAGGAGAGTGGACGAAAGTGTGGCAGGTAAGAGGTGGACACAGGTGAGTGGAATTTTTTGATTGGCAGATGGTTTGATGAGTTCCAGCTTATGGATGATCAGTAGCTAAGCAGGAGTGCACTAGAATTATCAAGTATGCCGGTAACTGAGATTTTGCAGAAGAGGAAAGGCTCAATAATTTGTGGCTGATGTCTTTGATAATACCTGCCTGATTTTTTTCAACAGATTAGAATATATATCAACAAGATTTTGAAATTGTGCAATTCACAATAAATTAAGTGACTTTTCCTCTAGAATGCCTGTATTCCCCGTTACAACATAATTTAATATTTATTTAGAACATAAAACTTGGAACATAGAACAGTACAGCATTGAAACAGGCCACGATATGTACATTGACCAAAATACCAATTTAAATTGCACATCTGCCTGCACGTGGTGCTGGCTCCCTCCTCTCGCTGTCCACGTGTCTGTCCAAATGCCAATTAAATGTTGCCATCATATCTGCTTCCACCACTATCCCTGGCAGCACATTCCAGACACCTATCTCCCTTTGTGTTAAAACCTTGATGTAAATTTTCTCTAAATTTCCTCCAGCACAATTTAAAGCTGTGTCCTCTAGTATTTGACATTTCTACCCTGGGAAAAAAGACTCTGACTACCTATCCTATCTATACTCCATCATAATTTTATATACTTCAATCAGTCTCAGTCTCTGACGCTCCAGTGAAAATGATCTAGATAAGACCGACCTCTCCTTGGAGCATATATTCTCTAATCCGGGCAACATCCTGGTGAACCATTTCTGCACCCTCTCTAAATCCTCCACGTTTCCTGTAGCAACTATAATTGCTTTGAATACACCAGATGTGGCATAACCAGTTTTACGCTGCTTTAGTTTTTAGTTTAGAGATACAGCGTGGAAACAGGCCCTTCGGCCCACCGATTCCGCACAGACCAGCGATCCCCGTACACTAGCACTATCCTACACACTGGGGACAATTTAGAATTTTACTGAAGCTGATTAACCTACAAACATGTACATCTTTGGAATGTGGGAGGAAACGAGAGCATCTGAAGAAAACCCACGCGGTCACGGGAACGTACAATCTCTGTACATTCAGCACCCGTCGTCAGGATTGAACCCGGATCTCTGCCGCTGTAAGGCAGCAACTCTACTGCTGCACTACCATGCTGCCTAAAGCTGCAGGATGACTTTTCCCCCTGACTTTTATTGGCAATACCCGATCGATGAAGGTAAGCATGTCATGTGTCTACTTCATCACCCTATCTACTTATGTTGCCATTTTTAGGGAGCTGTTGACTTCTGGTAAACTACCATTGCCAAAAGAATTTCACTTTAATAATCTTGCACTTTTTTTGGTTGTTCTTATATTTTATATAGACATTTAAAGGATTCTGCCAATTCTATTGATCCATCTTCTAGCTATTTATAATTTCCCTTCCTTCTTACCTAGTATTGGTTTATTATTGTCACGTCTACCGAAATACAGTTAAAAACATTGAGTGCTATCCAGTCAAATCATACTATACATGAGTTCAGGGGAGACTGAATTGTGTGGTGGACTATGCTGTATCCGACATACCAATGATATGCTCAGATATTTTGCTTCCATTGTGAACACGCAAGGTATATAGGTGTAAGGATTTCAATTCATAGGTGCGCTGGATGGGTGTGCTGGATGGGTGTAGCCCATTGCTTTGCTTGTTGGATTCCCTGTGAAACTCATTTTGACTAAATGCCTTGGGCCTTGGCTGCATTTCAGCTGTACTCAGAACCCTGGGTGATGGCATATTTCAGAGTGATGTGTCAATTACTGTGTTTTATGCTGAAAAAAATGTAGTGCCGATATTTATTTTCCAGGTGGTTGTACACATCTGTTGTATATATCATCTGGAATTACCTATTCTTACCTATTTTCTCAATTCTGATATATTGCATAATTGGGTCATGAGCTCTGAATTAAGCGAGTCTCAGTAAAGATATACTCTAATTTTAAGTGAAAAAGTGCAGCTCGTTTAACTGCATTGGCTCAATCACTTGGCTTAAGTTGTTTTAAAGACTGATCCTTCTGTCATGCTTTCATTTCAGGGCCGTGTAAAATCTACATGCTGTTACAGTTAATGCTGCTTTGTTGAAAACTGCAGTATTATTTCAGGCAAAAAAATGATCAGCAATATTGCAAGTGTGAGTTAGAGAGATAATAGTCACTTTTTAATTGCAGATGCAGTATATAATGCACATAAATGTCAGGTTTCAGAATCTTAAAGTGGTCAAATTTATACTCGACTAATTCTTAAATTTGGTCGAAGTGGTAAAAATAAAACAAAGTCAGCAGATAATATATAAGACAGCTCTGATTTAATTCAATTGAGAAATACAGTGCGTTCAGAAAGTATTCAGACCCCTTCACTTTTTCCACATCTTGTTACATGACAGCCTTATTTTAAAATGGATTACATTCATTTTTTTTAATCGTCAATCTACACACAATACCCCACAACAAAAAAGCGAAAACAGGTGTTTAGAAATATTTGCAAAGTAATTAAAAAGAAATAACTGAAATATCACATTTACATAAGCATTCAAACCCTTTACTCAGTAATCTGTTGAGGCACCTTTGGCAGTGATTACAGCCTCAAGACTTATTGGGTATGATGCTACAAGCTTGGCACACCTATATTTGGGTAATTTCACCCATTCTTCTCTGCAGATCCTCTCAAGCTCTGTCAGGTTGGATGGGGAGGGTCAATGCACAGCTATTTTCAGGTCCCTCCAGAGATGTTCGATCGGGTTCAAGTCCGGGCTCTGGCTGGGCCGCTCAAGGACATTCACAGACTTGTCACAAAGCCACTCCTGCGTTGTCTTGGCTGTGTGCTTAGGGTCGTTGTCCTGTTGGAAGGTCAACCTCCGCCCCAGTCTGAGGTCCAGAATGTTCTGGAGCAGGTTTTCATCAGGGATCTCTCTGTACTTTGCTTCGTTCATCTTTCCCTCGATCCTGACCAGTCTCCCAGTTCCTGCCGCTGAAAAACATCCCCACAGCATGATGCTGCCACCACCATGCTTCGTGATGAGCGGTGCCTGGTTTCCTCCAGACGTGACGCTTGGCATTCAGACCAAAGAGTTCAATCTTGGTATCATCAGACCAGAGAATCTTGTTTCTCATGGTCTGAAAATTCTTTTGTGGGGCTGGCAATGAGGATAGAAAACATAAGGTACACAAAATTGCTGGGGAAACTCAGCGGGTGCAGCAGCATCTATGGAGCGAAGGAAATAGGCGATGTCCTTCGCTCCATAGATGCTGCTGCACCTGCTGAGTTTCCCCAGCAATTTTGTGTACCTTCGATATTCCAGCATCTGCAGTTCCCTTTTGAACAGGATAGAAAACATGATGGTTTGGGGATATAACGCAAATTATCAAGAGTCAAGAGTGTTTTATTGTCATATGTCCCAGATAGGACAATAAAATTCTTCCTTGCTGCAACACAACAGAATATGTAAACATAGTACATAAAGGGAGAAAAAAAGTTTAGTGTGGATATATACACATGCACACATACTCAATAAATAAACAAATAAAGTGCAATAATAATAATAAGTCTGTTGTAGTTCTGAGGTTAATTGTTGCCTTGTTTAATAGCCCGATGGCTGTAGGGAAGAAGCTGTTCCTGAATCTGGACGTTACAGTTTTCAGGCTCCTGTACCTTCTTCCCGATGGCAATGGTGAAATGAGTGTGTGGCCAGGATGGTGTGGGTATTTGATGATGTTGGCTGCCTTTTTGAGGCCGCGACTTCGATAGATCCCTTCGATGGTGGGGAGGTCAGAGCCGGTGATGGACTGGGCAGTGGTCACAACTTTTTGCAGTCTTTTCCACTCCTAGATGTTTAAGTTACCAAACCAGGCCACAAGGCAATCAGTCAGTATGGTCTCTATTACGCACCTGTAGAAGTTCAAGAGAATCCTTTTTGACATACCGAATCTCCGTAATCTTCTCAGGAAGTAGAGGCGCTGATGTGGCTTCCTTATAATTGCATCAGTGTGCTGGGTCCAGGAAAGATCTTCGGAAATATGCACGCCCAGGAATTTGAAGTTTTTGACCCTCTCCACCATGATATAAACAGGATTGTGGGTCCTCATCCTTCCCCTTCCTAAGTCCACAATCAGTTCCTTGGTTTTACTGATGTTGAGAGCCAGGTTGTTGTGCTGGCACCATTTGGTCAATCAGTGCACCCTAATATTTCATATCAAGATTGCATCACAGTTCAATTGCTTCTGCTATTTAGAACTTTATTAAAAAAAACCTCTTCTTATTCTCAATTAAAACATGATTGTGTTGCACCCTAGCATTTCATTAACTTCATTGATAAAAAGATTTATTAAGATACTTTACATCTAATTAGAATAAATAAAATTAGAAAACACATTACCTCAGACCAATCGAGAGGAACCCATTCTGGTGGACAGGTATGGTTATTGCAACTTTCCTTTATTATGGGGCGGACTTTTGTACAATAACTATCATCCAGTACTTTTTCCTCAGAGGCAGTGACCTTTTGGACACACACCACATCTCGAGTACGAAGTCCACCATTACAGGACCTACTGCACTCAGACCAGTCACCTATAATCCACCTGGAAAAGTGTAAAATACCAATTATTTTTTATTGATGTATAGATTAATTTATATTGATAAAGATTAACAGAAATAAAAATTGAAAACACTGTAATCTTCAGGATCTGTGGGCAGAGAAACAGACTTGTTGTTTCAGGTTGATTACCTTTCACTGGAACATATCAATTCTGATGAAAGGCTTGATATGTGAACTTTGTTACTCTAATTGTAGACCTGAACAGCTGAGTATTCACATCATTTTTGCATATTTTTCTTTCACACAAATAAAAGCTTTTTATTCAAATGTTTGACATACACATTATCTGGCTCAGAAGTTTAGTTTAGTTTATTGTCACGTGTACCGAGATAGTGAAAAGTTTTTTTTTGTGCTATCCAGTCAAAGAAAAGACACAGTGCAGAGATAAAGGATACACCATTTGGTGCACGATAAAACCCGATTATCGCTTGAACGTCTCCAATGTGGTAGATGGGAGGTCAGAACTGTACTCTAGCAGAGTTCAGTACCTTTCAGTTAAGTTACCTGAAAACAGGGAAGAAACTGTCCCTGAATCTGGAGGTATGTTTTTTTAAAAAACTTCTGTACATTTTGCCTAATGGGAGAGGGGAAAAGAGGGTGAGACCGGGTGAGACCGGGTGAGACTGGTCCTTGATTATGCACCAAGAATAAACATGCTCCAATGATTTGTGTCACAGAATCGGATATTGCTATAGAATAAAATGCATTGCAGTCCACCGCACCACTGCTAACTCTTGACCAGAACTGTTCAACTCATTCACAATAGCCCAGCAATTCTTTTTTTCTCAATCGGATACTAATCCTAATATCTTTGAATGCTATTATTGAATCTGCTGCTTGGTAGCCCCTTCATTCACTGCCCATTCATACCATGGATTTCAGTTCTAACAATTCATTGCATAAAGGGATTCTTTATCATGGCTGAAATAGTTAGAGGAAATGTAATTTTGAAAAATAAATCCTGTTTACTACTTTTTCATGTTCTTGGAAGGAGACCCAACATTACACTGAATTACTTTATGTCTCGAAGTTGCCAGTTCCAACGTATGTATTAGTGTGGCATTGTCATACAGCTGCTAACATGTTGCTTCAAGAGTTGCTTTGTGTTATGTATTCCCAGTGTACTTACACTGATGTACATGGTTCTGTGTTGCAAGCACGTTGTTTTTCTGGAAGCTTGTTTTCACTGTTACAGTGATGAGTAGAAACAACAGAATTATCATCCAGTTTCTTGCACACAACGGGCTGTTCGTGTACACCTATTCAGAAATGATAACATTTAGTGATCAGTAAACTTGAATGGTACTCTATCACTACTGGATATCACATTTTAAAAACCACATTAGGCCCAGGGCCCACCCTAACCCAAATGGTCCTTAAGTTCTACAAAATCTTATTAACAAGGCCTTGCAGTTGATTTGAAGATTATTAAAAAAAAATTAAAGGAGTCATCCAAAATTCAAATATTTGGTTGTGTGCAATTCCTTTAATTTTGTGATTGTTGCCTTCTTTTCTTTTACTATTAATGTTGATTTAAAAATAAACTGGCATTTCACAATCTGATGGTCTAGCATTCAGTAGAGGGCAGACAATGGAGGCGAGGAAGAGGGAAAGTGGTTCTGCAAACTCCTGAGAGTAAATGTACTCAGGAATTTCATAGCCTATGTATTACTGGAAGCTACCATTCATGTCATGTGCTTCAAAATGTATATGTATTTGCAAGTCAGCAATTTATCTAGTAAAAGATAGAGTTCAGTGAGTTTCCTGCCGTTTCCTGGTGGAGAGCCCCTACCACGTAATGGTACCAGGTCTCGTTGACCGTTACGCCGCGGACGTGGAACTGGGATTCCATCTGATGGAACCATACCCCCGGCTGCGAGGTCCAAAAGGTAGGCAGCTTCAGGGCTACCGCGTTGAGCTCGGCCTCGTAGGCGGCAGCAGCGGGTTGGGTGCTGTACATTTTTGTGTGAACTTTGTCCAGGATTCCACTCCTGGTCGTCGGGGTCACCAGTGTAGCGGGAACTCCAGGAGTCCAGCCAAGAATGAGGCGAAACCAAGATATGTGAACGAAATGGTGTTTATTTATGTCGCTGTGCTGCTTCCAACTCTAACCCCGTGACCGGTCTTGACCCGACCTTAAATACCCTGGGTCAGACCCCATGACCAAACGCCTCTCACTCCGAGACGCTCAACTCCTCCCTCCTGAGCCGAGGGTTCGCTACCCGTGGTTACCCGTGTTATCCTAGGGGTGCAAATTATAGTATTCCAGGAAGAATATGTTCTGAAAATACACTCCAAAATGGGAGGCCCAAAAATAAGTAGAATTTTTATCAATGTACTTTTTCGCCTTACTCATCGACTTCCCTCCAAGCCTCATAATTCCCAAGCAGAGAGCTTTCCCACTTCCCAATCTCGAATCAGTGTGCCACAATAGCTCCCGATCTCTAACCATAGCACAGATTCCTTTCTTCTCAATCCTTGAGCAAGAGTGCCAGTTCCTTCCCTCCTGGTCCTCCAGTAAGGGTGTTGGAGGGAATTTAATGTTATACCTGTACCCTGAATCTGGCTTTACTTTGGGCCCAGCTCAGATAGGTAATGACACAACCATCTTGTAGATTAGTTTCTCGAACAAATTGGTTTATTGACGGCCTTAAAAGTAGGCACCGATAAACACTCTGACAAAAACTATAGTGTTTCAAAGATTCACAGCACGCACAGCAATTTTATTTTCTCACAACACAATGGTTACATGTGGATTCAACTTTTTTGAAATAATTCATCATTCATCAATATTTCTGCAACCGTTCCTGTCTGCCTTTCGCCAGAGTTATATTTAAACTTTCTTTCCTGTTATTTCGAACAGCCCTCTCCCATTTATTTAACAAATGGGCACAACAAAGGACACTATTTCCTGAGCAGTTTTATAACCCTCAGGTTAGTTTACAACCTCTGAAATTTATTTTAACTGTGCTGTGGAACCTAAACACCACAATAAATCTATTTATTGCCTCTCTAACATCTTTAGGTACCCTATGTTGGCCATTTTCCCCATCATTCTTCCCCAGTATGCAAGCTTGGATTAAATAGATTATATAGGACTCACTCATCTTCCTTATAATTTTCAACATTTCTGCCAATGGGCAGTGATTCTTTTAAATGCATCTTCTCCTTCCCGACCGTATATATATTTTTCACTGCACCCCCTCCAGCCACAGGTCAAATTCCTGAGCTTGGGTTTGGGAGAGCAAAAGAGGGAAGTACATTTCTGCCGATAAAACTGTACAATCTCTGGTCTCTTGTGACTGAGGTATCTTCACTCATTGGCAACGGAATTTTGATGCGATGTGGCTATTCCACCGCATCTGTGCCATCCCAGCATATTTTTCAAGGTAAACTGGAATCTTAGGCAATAATTATCCAATGTAATTAAAATTGTTTAGGGAACGGAGGTTCCCCTCTTCGACTATAGATGAGGTTCTCACCAGGGTCTCCTCTATATCCCGTAGCTCCGTTCTCACTCTCCATCCCCCCACTCGTAACAAAGACAGAGTTCCCCCTTGTCCTCACCTTCCACCCACCAGCCGTCCCATACAACAGGTAATTCTCTGCCATTTTCGCCACCTCCAACGGGATCCCACCACTGATCACATCTTCCCATCTCCTCCCCTTTCGGTTTTCCGCAGAGAACGCTCCCTCCGTAACTCCCTGGTCAATTTGTCCTTCCCACCCAAACCACCCCCTCCCCTGGCACTTTCCCTTGCAACCGCAGGAAATGCTACACTTGTCGCTTTACTTCCCACTTAGACTCGATCCAAGGACCAAAGCAGTCTTTCCAGGTGTGGCAGGTGAGGCAGAGGTTCACCTGCACCTCCTCCAACCTCATCTATTGCATCCGCTGTTCTAGGTGTCAACTGCTCTATATCGGTGAGACCAAGCGCAGGCTTGGCGATCGCTTCGCCCAACACCTCCGCTCGGTTCGCATAAACCAACCTGATCTCCCGGTGGCCCAGCACTTCAACTCCCCCTCCCATTCCGAATCCGATCTTTCTGTCCTGGGCCTCCTCCATGGCAAGAGTGAGTCCCACCGCAAATTGTAGGAGCAGCACCTCATACTCCGCTTGGGCAGTTTACACCCCAGCGTTATGAACATTGACTTCTCAAATTTCAGGTAGTCGTTGCTTTCTCCCTCCTTCCCCTCCCCTTCCCAGCTCTCCCAGCCTACTGTCTCTGCCTCTTCCTGTCTTCTTCCCACCCCCCCTCCCCCACCCCCACATCAGTCTGAAGAAGGGTCTCGACCTGAAACGTCACCTATTCCTATGCTCCACAGATGCTGCCTCACCCGCTGAGTTTCTCCAGCATTTTTGTCTACCCTCAATTTTTCCAGCATCTGCAGTTCTTTCTTAAAAATTGTTAATTGATCATTTGAGTCTTTGCTATGCTGTAACTTTACTTGTAAGGGATTAGGCTCTTTCAAATGACAATTTTCTTAAGTGCTTTGAAGCTATCAGCTAAATATAGATTTGTGCCACTCTGACTTCTGTGTCATTAGTATTGTGTGCTGGTACAATCACAATTACAGGTCTTTGATAAAAATTGAATGTAAAATAGGAGATGCTTAGAAACATAGAAACATAGAAATTAGGTGCAGGAGTAGGTCATTCGGCCCTTCGAGCCTGCACCGCCATTCAATATGATCATGGCTGATCATCCAACTCAGTATCCCGTACCTGCCTTCTCTCCATACCCTCTGATCCCCTTAGCCACAAGGGCCACATCTAACTCCCTCTTAAATATAGCCAATGAACTGGCCTCGACTACCCTCTGTGGCAGAGAGTTCCAGAGATTCACCACTCTGTGTGAAAAAAGTTCTACTCATCTCGGTTTTAAAGGATTTCCCCCTTATCCTTAAGCTGTGACCCCTTGTCCTGGACTTCCCCAACATCGGGAGCAAACTTCCTGCATCTAGCCTGTCCAACCCCTTAAGAATTTTATAAGTTTCTATAAGATCCCCTCTCAATCTCCTAAATTCTAGAGAGTATAAACCAAGTCTATCCAGTCTTTCTTCATAAGACAGTCCTGACATCCCAGGAATCAGTCTGGTGAACCTTCTCTGCACTCCCTCTATGGCAATAATGTCCTTCATCAGATTTGGAGACCAAAACTGTACGCAATACTCCAGGTGTGGTCTCACCAAGACCCTGTACAACTGCAGTAGAACCTCCCTGCTCCTATACTCAAATCCTTTTGCTATGAAAGCTAACATCCATTCGCTTTCTTCACTGCCTGCTGCACCTGCATGCCTACTTTCAATGACTGGTGTACCATGACACCCAGGTCTCGCTGCATCTCCCCTTTACCTAGTCGGCCACCATTTAGATAATAGTCTGCTTCCCTGTTTTTGCCACCAAAATGGATAACCTCACATTTATCCAAATTATACTGCATCTGCCAAACATTTGCCCACTCACCCAGCCTATCCAAGTCACCTTGCAGTCTCCTAGCATCCTCCTCACAGCTAACACTGCCCCCCAGCTTAGTGTCATCCGCAAACTTGGAGATATTGCCTTAAATTCCCTCATCCAGATCATTAATATATATTGTAAATAGCTGGGGTCTCAGCACTGAGCCTTGCGGTACCCCACTAGTCACTGCCTGCCATTGAAGAAAAGGACCCGTTTACTCCTACTCTTTGCTTCCTGTTTGCCAGCCAGTTCTCTATCCACATCAATACTGAACCCCCAATGCTGTGTGTTTTAAGTTTGTATACTAATCTCTTATGTGGGACCTTGTCGAAAGCCTTCTGGAAGTTCAGATACACCACATCCACTGGTTCTCCCCTATCCACGCTACTAGTTACATCCTCGAAAAATTCTATAAGATTCGTCAGACATGATTTACCTTTTGTAAATCCATGCTGACTTTGTCCAATGATTTCACCACTTTCCAAATGTGCTGCTATCCCATCTTTAATAACTGACTCTAGCAGTTTCCCCACTACCGATGTTAGACTAACTGGTCTGTAATTCCCCGTTTTCTCTCTCCCTCCCTTCTTAAAAAGTGGGGTTACGTTTGCTACCCGCCAATCCTCAGGAACTACTCCAGAATCTAAAGAGTTTTGAAAGATTATTACTAATGCATCCACTATTTCTGGAGCTACTTCCTTAAGTACTCTGGGATGCAGCCTATCTGGCCCTGGGGATTTATCGGCCTTTAATCCATTCAATTTACCCAACACCACTTCCTGGCTAACCTGGATTTCACTCAATTCCTCCAACTCCTTTGACCCGTGGTCCCCTGCTATTTCCGGCAGATTATTTATGTCTTCCTTAGTGAAGACGGAACCAAAGTAGTTATTCAATTGGTCCGCCATATTCTTGTTCCCCATGATCAACTCACCTGTTTCTGACTGCAAGGGACCTACATTTGTTTTAACTAATCTCTTTCTTTTCACATATCTATAAACACTTTTGCAGTCAGTTTTTATGTTCCCTGCCAGTTTTCTTTCATAATCTATTTTTCCTTTCCTAATTAAGCCCTTTGTCTCCTCTGCTGGTCTCTGAATTTCTCCCAGTCCTCCGGTATGCTGCTTTTTCTGGCTAATTTGTACGCATCATCCTTCGCTTTGATACTATCCCTGATTTCCCTTGTTATCCACGGATGCACTACCTTCCCTGATTTATTCTTTTGCCAAACTGGGATTTTTGTAGTTCATCCATGCAGTCTTTAAATGTCTTCCATTGCATATCCACCGTCAACCCTTTTAGAATTAATTGCCAGTCAATCTTGGCCAATTCACGTCTCATACCCTCAAAGTTACCTTTCTTTAAGTTCAGAACCATTGTTTCTGAATTAACAATGTCACTCTCCATCCTAATGAAGAACTCAACCATATTATGGTCACTCTTACCCAAGGGGGCACGTACAACAAGACTGCTAACTAACCCTTCC
The DNA here is from genome assembly GCF_010909765.2 of Amblyraja radiata. Taxonomy (NCBI): domain Eukaryota; kingdom Metazoa; phylum Chordata; class Chondrichthyes; order Rajiformes; family Rajidae; genus Amblyraja; species Amblyraja radiata. The sequence continues at coordinate 20,359,456 of NC_045984.1, forward strand.
TCATTACTCAATACCCAGTCTAAAATAGCCTGCTCTCTCGTTGGTTCCTCTACATGTTGATTTAGATAACTATCCCGCATACATTCCAAGAAATCCTCTTCCTCAGCACCCCTGCCAATTTGATTCATCCAATCTATATGTAGATTGAAGTCACCCATTATAACGGTTTTGCCTGTCGCACGCATTTCTAATTTCCTGTTTGATACCATCTCCAACTTCACTACTACTGTTAGGTGGCCTGTACACAACACCCACCAGCGATTTCTGCCCCTTAGTGTTTCGCAGCTCTACCCATACCGATTCCACATCCTCCAAACTAATGTCCTTCCTTTCCATTGCGTTAATCTCCTCTCTAACCAGCAACGCTACCCCACCTCCTTTTCCTTTCTCTCTATCCCTCCTGAATATTGAATATCCCTGGATGTTCAGCTCCCAGCCTTGGTCACCCTGGAGCCATGTCTCCGTGATCCCAACTATATCATAGTCATTAATAGCTATCTGCACATTCAACTCATCCACCTTATTACGAATGCTCCTTGCATTGAGACACAAAGCCTTCAGGCTTGTTTTTACAACACTCTTACCCCTTATACAATTATGTTGAAAAGTGGCCCTTTTTGATTTTTGCCCTGGTTTTGTCTGCCTGCCACTTTTACTTTTCACCTTGCTACCTATTGCTTCTACCCTCATTTTACACCCCTCTGTCTCTACGCTCACACATTTAAGAAACCCTTTAACTCCATCCTCCACTATCCCATTCGACACCCCACCCCCCTTATTCAGTTTAAAACCACCCGTGTAGCAGTGGCAAACCTGCCTGCCAGAATGCTGGTCCCACACCTGTTAAGATGCAATCCGTCCCTTTTGTACAGTTCCCCCTTACCCCAAAACAGATCCCAGTGATCTAAGAATCTAAATCCCTGCCCCGTGCACCAGTTCCTCAGCCACATGTTCAGGTCCCGTATCTCCCTGTTCCTGCTCTCGCCAGCACGAGGAACTGGAAGCACACCGGAGATAACAACCCTGGAGGTCCTGCTTTTCAGCATTTTTCCGAGCTCTCTAAAGTCACGCTGCAGAATATTCATCCCCTTCTTTCCGACATCGTTTGTGCCGACATGCACTACCACTTCCGGATGTTCACCTTCGCCCTTCAGGATTTTCTGCACTCTGTCCGTGACATCCTGGATCCTGGCACCAGGAAAGCAGCACACCATCCTCGCATCCCGTCTGTTGCCGCAGAAACCCCTGTCCGTACCTCTCACAATGGAGTCTCCCACTACAATGGCGTTGCCTGCCTTAGGCCTTTTTGGTTTTGGCTCAACAGCCCTATTCGCATCACAAGCCAGTCCGCCGCCCAGTGTAAACACCTCTTCTGTCCCGACAGCTTCTAAGTGGGTGAACCTGTTCACAAGAGGTACAACACCCGGGGACGTTGGCATTCCATGCTTCCCTCCCGTTCTCACTGTCTCCCACCTTCTCTCTTCCAGTACCTTAGGTGTAACAATCGTACTGTAGGACTTGTCGAGGAACGACTCCGTTTCTCGGACGAACCGGAGGTCATCCACTTGCTTCTCCAGTTCCCCAACACGGCCCTTCAGGAGCTCTACCTGGATGCACTTCTCGCATTTGTAGCAGCCAGAGGCACCAGCGGTGTCCTTGACCTCCCACATACTGCAAGCATCACACTGAATCAGCTTGCCTGACATCTCCTTCTTTCGTCTCTATCTCTCAAGCGCATTGCGTGGTCTCCTCTCCTCAGCAGCCTCCTCGAAGACTCTCGAGCCAAAGACTCACACTTTTCTCACAGGGCCGCTCCTCACTGCCGCTCCCCAAGAGCAGTCTTGCTTAAATTGACTGATAAATTGCCTGATTTACCAATTTACAAACCAAATTCCTCAGTTTTCAACTGTTTTCCCGGCACTGACTCACTTCTCTCCTCCCACTTGGGCTAGAGCCAATCAGTCGTATCTCTTGCTAATCTCCTGCTGCTGTTGCTCCCAATCTACAGCAGTTCTGAGTAAAGTCTGCCTGTCCTTGGCCACTACTTTAACTGTTTTCACTTCTCTCCTCCCACTTGGGCTAGAGCCAATCAGTCGTATCTCTTGCTAAGCTCCTGCTGCTGTTGCTCCCAAAATCTACAGCAGTTCTGAGTTACCAGCACTTTATACCCCAATTTGCTTATATGTTATGAGACGGAGATTGCACTGCTTATGTTCACAACCACACCAATACATCATTGACAAGAACAAATCAAAAGTGAAAGCTTCATCAAAGTTATGCATATTTGCCCCCTAAGGACATCCATGTTATAAACAAATTGCATTTGGCATTTTCATTCCAATATAATCCACTATAAACATGATTAATGTTTATATGTTGCTACCTCCTACCTCCTGCGCAGATTGCAGTACACTTGGACCATGGAAAATAGCGCCATGCATAGTTTGTCAGCGAGTCACCAGCGTTTGTGCGTGTAATGGGCGCATTAAATTTGTAATGAATACCCTGATTTTCCTCTTGTACCAGCACCTGCATGAAAATATAAAAGTAAGGTTAGGTACCAGAATGCCATGTTCAAATAACTTAAGAAATATATTTTTAATAGAAGGAAATAATGATGGCCTATTATATAGCCCGATGGCGCAGGTACCTGAAAGACATCTATAATTGTTCAAATGCATTTTTATGTAAGCTCAGGGAAACTTTAATTTTAAATTAACCAGAGCGATTTGGGGTGTATTTCCTGATTTCAATTTCCTAATTGGATCCATAATAGAAATTCCAGTCCAATCATTAGACATAAAAACATTTGGCCAAACACCATTTTGTGTAAACGATCACAAGTTTTATGATAATGGTTAAGATAACTTAAATATGTATTAAAGACATTTGGAAAGATTAATGAAATAAAACTGGCAATTTTTTGTGCTTAAGTCTTTTCTTAGAAGCCTGCTCCAGATAAAAACAATAATCTTAAATAAAGTGAGACACAAGGAACTGCAAATGCTGGAATCTTACGTTGAACACAAAGTGCTGAATAAACTTAATTGGTCATGTCTTGACTTGAAACGTTGCTAGCCTGAAGAAGGGTCTCAAGCGTAAATGTTATATCCATGTCCTCCAGAGATGTTAATTGACCTACTGAGTTATTCCAGCATTTCATGTCCTACTGCATCTTAAATAAACCTGTTTCAAAGCATCATCCAAATAATAAAATAATGGATTGATTACCATAAGAAAAAGACTTGCATTGGTAGGTCCCAATGCTTCCAAACACTCTGGCTCATCATCTGATCTCATATAGTGGAAAATAGTCCCAGCAATATCAAACTGTTGTGGTGTATCAATGGACCAGCCACCATTTACAAAGTATTCTTCACCATCGGACTTCAGTGCTTAAAATAAAATTAAAACGTTATTTGATAACTTCTCAATTATGCAAGTTAGATGCAATCAATTATTTAGTTCAAACACATTTTCTTAATCTTTCAAGGTGAAATACTGGCATGCAATGTCCTTTCAACTTGCCAATCCTCTATTGATTTCCATCCATTTCTGGGATAGGCAACTGTCAAGATTTCTTTGCTGTCTAGCCTACACGTTCACATGCAAAATAATAACAGAAAATGTTGGAAAGAATAATGGAGGAACCTTTGTAGAAAGAGAAAATGATTTGCTGGGACCAATTGTGCCTCATTATGGACAGTGGTTCTGTTTACTCGGTCACTGATATTTAATTTAATTTAAATGCCAAATTAATTTCCTTCTCATACATTGAAGAAGATGGCAAAATATTTTATTTTAGTGATGCTATAGTCAATATCTTCTATGTTTCATTTCATTTAGAAACCACAACTTGAACCTAAGAAATACATTTCTGGAAGCTTAAGGTCTTGGAGAGGAAATTTAATAATGACTCATTAATGATCATTTGATGCATTTGCGCTTGGTGTGAACATCAAGGAGGAGGATGACTGAACCTTGGTGCCTTCCCTCACAGTGGGAAACTTTGATTCCGCTGTGTGGGGGTGTTTACGTTAAAGACTATCATGTTCTATGTTCTTTTATTATTCGTATGGCTGTATGGTGACCCCAAATTTCACTGTACCAATTGGTGCATGTGTCAATAAATGTCTCTTGAATCTCTCTTGGTGGGGGAAGGGGGAGAAAGGAAGGAATAGCCTAAGAGGCTTCTGGGAATCATAGAAAATTTAGAACATGTGGCAATTCCATCTAGTGACTGTGTTGGTTAAGAAGACCTTACCAATCTGAAGCTTACCTGCTGAAACTAAATTTATAGTCTTGGAGATTCGATTATGGCTGATCTATCTCTCCTTCTTAACTCCATTCTCCTGCCTTCTCCCCATCTAGAACTCTAGAACTGGTGGAAATATCCTATCCACATCCACTATATCCAAGCCTTTCACTATTCTGTATGTCTCAATTAGGCCCCCCCTCATTCTTCTAAACTCCAGCGAGTGCAGACCCAGTGCCGACAAACACTCACCCGTTAACCTACTAATTCCTGGGATCTCCTCTGGACTCTCTCCAGCACATTCTTCCTTCGATATGGTGCCCAAAATTGTTCACAATATTCCACATTTGGCCTTACAAGTGCCTTATAGAGCCTCAACATTACATCCCAGTTTTTGTATACAAGCCCTCTTGAAATAAATGCTAGCATTTGAGTTTGCTTTCTTACTACTGATTCGACTTGTAGAACCATTTGGGGAATCCTGCACCGGCACTCCCAAGTCCCAAGATTTCTGGATTCTCACCCCATTTAGAAAATAGTCTATGCCTTTATTCCTACGATCAAAATGCATGACTCCACACTTTGCTACACTATATTCCATCTGCCACTTCTCTGCCCACTCTCCCAACATGTCTAAGTCCTTCTGCAGAATCCCTGCTTTCTCTACACTATCTGTCCCTCCACCTATTTTCGTATCATCCTCAAACTTTGCCACAAAGCCTTCAATCCCCTCGTCCAAATCATTAATATACAACGTGAAGAGTAGCGGCCCCAGCACCGACCCTTGCGGAACTCTACTAGTCCCTGGCAGCCAACCAGAAAACGCCCCCTTTATTGCCACTCTTTGTCTTCTGCCATCCAGCTATCCATGCTAGTATCTGCCCTTTGATACCGCGGGCTCTCATCTTCCTAAGCAGTCCAATGTGTGGCACCTTCTCAAAGGCGTTCTGATAATCTAATTAAACAACATTTACTGACTCTCCTTTGTCTGTCCTGCTATTTATTTCTTCAAAGAATTGCAGCAAATTTGTCGAGCAAGACCTCCGGTTCACAAAGCAATGCTGACCGGCCTATTTTATCATGAACTTCTAAGTACTCCGTAACCTCATCCTTTATAATGGAGTCTAAAATCTTACCAACCACCGAAGTCAGACTAACCAGCCTATAGTTCCCACTAATCTGCCTTGCTCCCTTTTTGTGCAGCGGGGCAATATTGGCAATTTTGCAATCATCTGGGACCACTCCTGACTCTAGTGATTCCTGAAATATCACTATCAATGCCTCCACAATTGCTAAAGCCACCCCTTTCAGAACCCTTGGGTGCAGTCCATCCGGCCCAGGTGACTTGTCCACCTTCAGCCCTTTCAACATCTCAAGAACCTTCTCCCTGGCAATAGCCACTCCACTAACTTCCACCCCCTGACTCTCTTGAATTTCAGGCACATTGCTGGGGTTTTCCACTGTGAAGACTGATGCAAAAAAGTTATTCAACTCCTCTGACATTTATTTATTTCCCATTATCACTTCTCCTGCATCCTTCTCCAGTGGTCCAACACCCACTCTTGCCTCTTTCTATAACTGAAGAAACTCTTTCAATCCTCTTTTATATTATTGGCTAGCTTACCTTTGTATTTCATCTTTGTCACCGTATTGTCTTTTTAGTTACCCTCTGTTTTCCTTTAAAAGCTTCCCAATCCTCTGACTTCCCACTAATCTTTGCAATGTTATGCAAAGTTTTATATTGTCCTTGTCAGCCACGGTCGCCTCTTTCTCCCCCAAGAATCTTTCTTCCTCTTTGGAATGAAAAGATCCTGCATCTTCCAGATTATTCCCAGAAGTTCCTGCCATTGCTTTTCCACCGTCATCCCTGCTAGGGTGTCTTTCCAGTTAACTTTGGCCAGCTCCTCCTTTATACCTCTGTAAGTCCCTTTGCCCAGTTGCAATACCGACATATCTAATTTCACCTTCACCCTCTCAAATTGCAGATTCCCTTTAGTATAAACCAGCATCTGCAGTTCCTTTTTATAACATCAAATTATATTAAAGATCTCGCCATTAACTGAATACTGTCCTCTTACATTCGACCTCCCAAAGTGTTACGGATGAAACTCTATTTGCTTGTGGCAGCATTCTCTGAGATCCTCGACCTTCACTCTCACACCAACCACCTTGTGATATCTCAGAGACCAATTACAATGCTCCCAGTGTTGCAAGTTTAAGTTGTAAACAATCCCAGCTGTCAAACTCTAACTATGGCTCCCTTTGCTTTCTCTCCCAATTAATTATTTGTCTTCCTTTGTTCTTTTTTAAAATGGCAGGGTATGGAGTGTATTGGGTTTTCAACACATTCACACACAGAGTGGTGAATCTCTGGAATTCTCTGCCACAGAAGGTAGTTGAGGCCAGTTCATTGGCTATATTTAAGAGGGAGTTAGATGTGGCCCATGTGGCTAAGGGGATCAGGGGGTATTGAGAGAAAGCAGGTACGGGAAATTGAGTTGGATGATCAGCCATGATCATATTGAATGGCGGTGCAGGCTCGAAGGGCCGAATGGCCTACTCCTGCACCTATTTTCTATGTTTCTATCATCTCTTATGGTCTATTCTACATTACACAATGCTTCCCATGCAAAGCTGTAGAATATTTGCAGGCACAGAACCTTGGTAAAAAAAAAGCATTTCTTGGATGTCATCCATCCGCTTTACAGGTATTTACAGGTGTTACAGGTATTTGCAAGTATCAAAGTTTGGATATGTCACATCAGCGCATCATCTAAACACGAGGGTAAAGATTCAGTTGCAAACTTTAGTTAAGAGCAAATAATAATACTCGAAATGGAAAGAAAATGTTGTTGTTTGGGTGCACACACAGAAAACTCTGGTCAAGACACTTACTAACAAGACAATTACTAACTTACCAAGGTAATTCTGAGATATATTTAGTTCTTTAATTTCAATATGTACTGACCCCCTGGGAATATGGATAATTTCCACATAACCTGAAAGAAACATATTAATATAATCATAAAAATAATCTACAGCAGTATTTTGCGTCTAAACACATTCTCAACCCACTACTTTGCGCCATTTTGAGTATAGTCATTGAAGTAAACATGACAATATAACTCATAGTTTAAACAATGGTTTCATCTAATTTATATGCTCTGTATGTGATTTCTTACACATTCATGAGTCATCCACCAAACTGCATACCTCATCCCTTTTTCAGACAAAGTGGGGCACAGACATAAAGCAAAAAGTACACAGCTGCTTCTTGAAGATTTTGTTTTGGAAGACAATGCTGACCATTGTACCTTAGTAAGAGAAGGCATACCACTTATCTCTCCTGTTGCACTTGCAATCTGGAAAATAAACTGCCAGTCCTGTCGCTCTCTTAGCCAGGTTTCTGCAATGGCTACAACATCCTAGTCACATGTACCGATCCACACCTTGGATTTATCAGCCTTATCTGTCAGTCCTCTTGCATTAAAATAAATGCAATTTAATCCAACAGTCCTTCCTTGCTCCCTGCTGTTCTCCTGTCTATTCTGTCCACTGAACTTTCTTTTATTAACATGATGAGGCACAACGACAAGAGTGTATATGGAAATAGTTATGATTCATACTTCTTTTCAAAAAAGCATCCTTCCACTATTTCCTTCTTCCTGCTATCACCAAGGAAGTTTTGAAACCAATTAGCCATCTTGTCTTGAATTCCATATGACTTAACCATCTGGACTAGTCTACCATGTGGGTTCTGGTAAATGCCTTATTAAAGCCCATATAGACAATGTCTATCACCCAACAATCTTTTTAAGAAGGAACTGCAGATGCTGGAAAATCGAAGGTAGACAAAATTGCTGGAGAAACTCAGCGGGTGCAGCAGCATCTATGGAGCGAAGGAAATAGGCAACGTTTGAAGAACATCTGAAGAAAGGTTTCAGCCCGAAACGTTGCCCATTTCCTTCGCTCCATAGATGCTGCTGGACCCACTGAGTTTCTCCAGCACTTTTGTCTACCCTACAATCTTTGTTACCTCCTCAAAAGGTTCAAACCGAGGACCAATCTGCTTCCATCTGAAATCTAGAGTTATGGTTAACGTTCCCAAAGAGTTCCCCCATTGACATTTACATAACCTGGCCAGTTTTATTTTCTTGGATCGGATACTGCCATATCTCCAACAGGACTATTTAATGTTGTCAGCAAAATGTTTCTTGGATGTGCTTACATTTTGTCCTGTCTAAGCCTCTTGCACTGGGGCAATCACAGCTAATATTGAGAAAGTTAAAATCCCCTGCTAAATTATCTCTATTGCTCCTACACCTTTCTGTGATTTGCTTACATTCCCATCAACTATTGGAGGACTATTGTACAACTCCAGCAAATTAATCCACTCTCTCTTATTCCTAACTTCTATCCATATGGTCTCATTCACAGTTTTCCCCATAGATATCTTCTCTTAAGTACTGCCGTATGCTCTCCCTTATCAGTAATGTGACTCCACCTTCTCTTTTGCATTTCCCTTTATCGTGACCAAAACATTGTTTTCCTGAAACATTAAACTGCCATTTCTGACGGACCCGCAACCTATCATGTTCTCCCATTTGAAAGTAGCAGATCACATTACAATGTACTGAAGAAAATCAGGAACGTTATGCCTTATATTTTACGGTAATATTTATCATACAAGCTACTTTATTAAGACAAGAAAAAACAAACGTGGTAAAGTAACTCAGTGGGTCAGGCAGCATTTCTGGAGCATGTGGATTGGTGACATTTAGGGTTGGGACCCGTCTTCAGACTGATTCTATTGTAATAAGATTAGCTAGTCTATGTCACATGCTAGGAGCAGTGAGCAGGTTCTGCACTTGTTACAGGACAACAGCGGTAGCACTTCATAAAATAATTAATTGTTCGTAAAGCATTTTGAGACGCACAGTAGTAATAAAATGACCATATACTTTTATATATTCCTTTTTTGATCACGGATGGCTATCTCCTTTACTGAATTTGGAGTCCCTTGTCTTATAGGCGAGATTTCAGGGAGGCTGCCGTCAAGCCTCTCAAGTACTGTGTGGATGTATCTGTCATCCTACTAAAATGTTAGGATAATACAAATCTGACCAAACCAGTGTGCTCTACATCAAAGACCATTAGTTCAGAATTACATTGAAACTGTGCGACTTGCAACTGTCCTGCAAAATACAGGACATTTTTGGGTCAGCTAATTCAACTCTTGTCTAATACATTCTTTCAACTGGTGGTGTTCTTCTATTGTTTCCAAAACATGTAAAATGTTATATTATCCCATTAACTGTAATTTTCGGAAATACTTCAGACTCTTGAGAAGAAAGTTTAAAAGTTAGTTTGGCTAGTGCTGTTGATGTTAGGTGGAATGTTCAAATTAGGTCGGTCTTACTTCCATGAGGATTCGATCCATTAAAAATCCCTTCTATGGTTTCACATGTGCTCCCGTCGCCACCACAGACACGACAGCGATCTTCTCTTACATCTGAACCTAGTGTATGATCACAACCCACATGCTGCACGGGAAGGAAGAGCAAAATGTCAGTGTATTCTGTTACAACAATTTCATGTTTTGTTATATTCATACATTTTAGCCCAATTATCAAATAATTCAATGTCATCTTTGTATCATTTTCTATTTGGCCTAAAATGGTCTTTAATTGATTCCTTAAATAATGGAACTGTACAAACGCTCAAATATTTGATTTCTCTAGTTACAATATTTTAAATTTTAAAACCCATTTATTTTCCAGGATTCTTAATCGTAATTGCCCGAAAAGTAAATATACAGCAATATAGATTAATTTTTGGTTTGAAAGAAATGTGTTTGACTTTATTAAATACATCACATTGTTTTGCCATTCAGTGGTCCAGAAGGCTAAATCATCAAATACGAATCATGGTATTGTTGAATAATTTATCAATTATGAGAGGTTCATACCACACCTTACATTCCCCATTGACGCATATATCGAGAGAGTTTGGTCGACACAAGGTACCATCCACCACAGCTGCAGTATGCTCAGTGTAGAAATTGAAGCCTACAGCAAGGCAGTTCAAAGCACAGGACTTCACACCACCTGTATTTTAATAAGGTACTGGATTAATTTAATAATATTAAGGAATGTAAAGCACTGTGGTTAAATTACATATGGCTTTCTTATTTAGTAGGTAGAGTGGTTATATTAACGGAATAGCAATTCCAAGATCTACAACAAAGAAAACTGCAGTTCAAACGCAACCATGCCAAGTTGAGAATTTTAATGGAGTATGAAAAGTTTCTTAGGGAAAGTGCTAGGATTATTATAAGTGGCAATTATTTTGTCTGATTGTTTTAATACTCAGGGATGGTAAGTTGATCTATATTTGACTCCAGTCCCATATAAAAGTGTTTGGTGTTTTGCTATCAAATATCTTAATAGACAATAGACAAAAGGTGCAGGAGCAGGCCATTTGGCCCTTCGAGCCAGCACCGCCATTCAATGTGATCATGCCTGATCATTTCCTAATTAGTACCTCGTTCCTGCCTTCTCCCCATATCCCCTGACTCCGCTGTTTTTAAGAGCCCAATCTAGCTCTCTCTTGAAAGCATCCAGAGAACCTGCCTCCACCGCCCTCTGAGGCAGAGAATTCCACAGACTCACCACTCTCTTGGAGAAAAAGTGTTTCCTTGTTTCCGTTCTAAATGGCTTACTCCTTATTCTTAAACTGTGGCCCCTGGTTCTGGACTCCCCCAACATCGGGAACATGTTTCCTGCCTCTAGTGTGTCCAAGCCCTTAACAATCTTATATATTTTAATGAGCAACCCTCTCATCCTTCTAAACTCCAGAGTGTACAAGCCCAGCTCCTCCATTCTCTCAGCATTCTCTCCCGCCATGCCGAGAATTAACCTTGTAAACCTACGCTGCACTCCCTCAATAGCAAGAATGCCCTTCCTCAAATTAGGGGACCAAAACTGCACACAATACTCCAGGTGTGGTCTCACTGGGGCTCTGTACAACTGCAGAAGGACCTCTTTGCTCATATATTCGATTCCTCTTGTTATAAAGGCCAACATGCCATTCGCTATCTTCACTGCCTGCTGTACCCACATGCTTACTTTCATGATGTACAAGGACCCCCAGATCCCATTGTACTTCCCCTTTTCCCAATTTGACGCCATTTAGATAGTAATCTGCCTTCCTGTTTTTGCTACCAAAGTGGATAACCTCACATTTATCCGCATTAAACTTCATCTGCCATGCATCTGCCCACTCCCCCAACCTGTCCAAGTCACCCTGCATTCTCATAGCATCCTCCTCACAGTTCACACTGCCACCCAGCTATGTGTCATCTGCAAATTTGCTAATGTTACTTTGAATCCCTTCATCCAAATCATTGATGTATATTGTAAATAGCTGTGGTCCCAGCACCGAGCCTTGTGGTACCCCACTAGTCACTGCCTGCCATTCTGAAAGGGACCCGTTAATCCCTACTCTTTGTTTCCTGTCTGTCAACCACTTCTCTATCCATGTCAGCACTGTACCCCCAATACCATGTGCCCTAATTTTCATCATCATCATCATCATCATCCTTTATTGTCATCTTACAAAGCAAAGGTTGTACAGTGCAAAATGAGAAGACATTTCCCAGGGAATACCGGAGCATCGCACATAAAACGTAAACATTTCACGCGTAAAATAAAAACAATTAAAAAACAATCCAGTTCCTGATAAAACTTTGCCCACTAATCTCCTATGTGGGACCTTATCAAATGCTTTCTGAAAGTCCAGGTACACTACATCCACTGGCTCTCCCTTGTCCATTTTCCGAGTTACATCTTCAAAAAATTCCAGAAGATTAGTTAAGCATGATTTCCCTTTTGTAAATCCATGCTGATTCGGACCGATCCAGTTACTGCTATCCAAATGTGCGGCTATCTCATCTTTTATCATTGATTCCAGCATCTTCCCCACCACCGATGTCAGACTAACTGGTCTATAATTCCCTGTTTTCTCTCTCCCGCCTTTCTTAAAAAGTGGGGTAACATTAGCTACCCTCCAATCCACAGGAACTGATCCAAAGTCCATAGAACATTGGAAAATTATCACCAATGCATCCACGACTTCTAGAGCCACTTCCTTAAGTATCCTGGGATGCAGACCATCAAGCCCTGGGGATTTATCAGCCTTCAGTCCCATCAGTCTATCCAACACCATTTCCTGCCTAATGTGGATTTCCTTCAGTTCCTCTGTCACCCCAGATCCTCTGGCCACTACTATATCAGAAAGATTGTTTATGTCCTCCTTAGTGAAGACAGATCCAAAGTACCTGTTCAACTCATCTGCCATTTCCTTGTTCCCCATAATAAATTCACCTTTTTCGGCCTTCAAGGGTCCAACTTTGGTCTTAACTAATTTTTTTCTCTTCACATACCTAAAGAAGTTTTTACTATCGAGATGCTGCCTGACACCCTAGTTACTCCAGCACTATGTGTTTTTGTACAATACAGAGAAATATAGACAAATGCAAAACACCATATTGCAGAGATTAGTAAATAATCAAGATCAATGAATACTATGAATTCTACTTCACAAGTTCCTTCTAGTTAACATCATGAATATATGTCACCTTGATTAATCACCAATCCATTCCTCATGAGGTGAGGCAGTACAGTGATGCAGCTTGTACAGCTGCTGCAGCAATACTCTGATGACCCAGGTTAAATCTTTATCTTTGGTGTGTGGAGATTTCATTTTTTTCCCTGTGACCACATTGGAGTACGGTTTCCTCCCATATCCCAAAGATGTTCGAGTTATAGATGAATTGACTATGTAACTGAATGCAGTGAGATGGGAATGTGTGGAGGTCACATGAAAAATCGTTGGGGGAAATGAAATTGCTCTGTGAACTGGCGTAGATTGATGAGTCAAATATCCACCTTTTATATCGTAAAGAAATATCAATTTATGATTGTAATTAATTCTTTCTTTGGGGAGGATCTTACCATATTGAGGTCTAACCACACTAATAGCCAATTAGTGTGGTTAGACCTCAATCATACTTAGCCAAGAAAGCACACCATCTAATTCCACAGGGAAATTCAACATGTTTCTAATGACCAATTACCAATTTCTACAAATGCACTACTGAAAGCATTCTCTGTGTTTATATCACAGCTTGGCAAGGCAACTATTCTGTCCAATACTGTAAGAAAGTGTGGAAAGTTGCAGATGCATTCACTCCATTTACACTTCACGCTGCCATGGGAAAGCAGCCAACATAATCAAGGATCACTCACACGATTCATTCTCTCTTCTCCCCTCTCCCACTGTGCAGAAGATATAAAAGATAAAAGAACATACTACCGGATTCAAGAACAGCTTCTTTCCTACTGCTATGAGACTTTTAATGGACTTCTCACATACTAAAGAGGAATTCCTAATCTTCCAATCTACCCTAATTGTGGGCCTTGCACTTTTGTTTTACTGTGCCACTGTATTCTGCACTCTTTTTTCTCTTTACAACTAACTATTGTACATACATAAAAAGGCTGGAGAAACTCAGCGGGTGCAGCAGCATCTATGGAGCGAAGGAAATAGGCAACGTTTCAGGCCGAAACCCTTCTTCAGACTCATTTCATTTTGTTGTATCATAACACAATTTCCCAATGCATCTGAATAGACATGACAATAATAAAAAAAAATACCAATACCTCCAATGTACGGTTTCCAGGTATAAAACTTCCCACGAAATGCAATGTTATTAAATTCTGTGCATTGTGTTTCTCTGAAGTCTTGAGACCCTGGTGGACAGTCCTGCATTAAACAGAGATAAAATTAAAAAAGGCATAGTCATAGACTAATAAAACAAGGAAACAGACACTTTAGCCTGACCCGCCTATGCCAACCAAGATGGACACCTAAACTAGTCCCATTTGCTTGTATTAGGCCCATATCCCTCTAAATCTTTCCAATCCAATATAATGGTTAAAAACTAACGTTTAAAAGTAAGGAGAAAATTAAACTACATTATGAAAGACTATTTATTATTTTTAATTACATTTTTGATATCTGAAGTTAGATGAAGATTAAGCACAGTATTGGTAAAGTGTGATTTTCTGCATTGAACCAAATGACCAAAAAGATTTTGTTGGAAGGCTTGCTTTCTTATTATGGGCATAACTTATATATTTTTCCTAATGTAAAATAATCGCAAATCAAATGCTGTCCGTGAAACCACAATTTTTTATGTCATCTACAAACCTACTAATCACACCTTCTACAATCACGACCAACTTGTTAATATAGTTTACAAATAACAAGGCTCCCAACACGTCTCCCAGTCCCTTGGACCAAACCACTGGTCACAGACTTCCAAACAGAATAACATATTTTTAACTTTCCTCTCTGCTTCCTATCACCAAGCCAATTTTAGAACCAATTTGTGTCCTTATGCCTCCATGCATGTCTCCATTTAGGGACCCTGACAGTCCTTTCAGGTGAGGCCAAGGTGTAGTTGCACCTCCTCTAACCTTATCTCTGTCTGGTGTGGGCTCCTATATGTTGGCGAGACTGAGCGATTTAGAGATTGTTTCGTTGAATACTTATGCTCAGTCTGCCTTGGCTTGCGCGATCCCAGTTACCAAACATTTTAACTCCCCTTCCCATTATGAGCTTTCTGCCCTGGGCCTCCTCCACTGTCAGAGTGGGGCCACACGCAAAGTGGAAGAACACCACCTCATATTTTGCTTGAGCAGCTTACAACCCACGGCATGAACGTTGATTTCTCTAATTTCAAGTAACTCCTAAACTGTTTTTCTTGTTTATTATATTGTTTACAGTGTATTATGTTTACATATTCTGTTGTGCTGCTGCAAGTAAGAATTTCATTGTTCTTTCTGAGACATATGACAATAAAACACTCTTGACGATTCTCATTTCCTCCCCTCCCCTCTTTCCCCTCCTCCACCCTTGTCGCCTAATAGTTCCACTGGTAACATGAGTACCTCTCTTGACAACGGATCAGAAGATGTAGAATCCTTGTGGGTAGAGTTAAGAAATTGTAAAGGTAAAAAGATCCCGATAGGACTAATATACAGGCCTCCAAACAGTAGCCAGATTTAGGGCACAAATTACATAAGGAGATACAATTGGCATGTAAGAATGGAAACGTTACAGTGGGCAAGAGGGATTTCAATATGCAGGTCGACTGGGGAAAATCAGGTTAGTACTGGATTTAAGGAGAAGGAATTGGTAGTGTGCCCATGAGATGACTTCTTAGAGCAGCTTGTGGTTGAGCCTACTAGGGGAAAGGTAATCCTGAATTTGGTGTTATATAATGAACCAGATTTAATTAGGAAGCTTAAGGTGAAGAAACCCCAAGGAGGTAGAGGCCATAATATGATCAAATTCATCCTGCAGTTTGAGAGGGGTAAGATGAGGGGTATATCTGGAAACTTAGAGTTATAGTCATTGTTCCCAAAGTGTTCGGCAATTGTGACAATCCATCATCTGCACAGTTTTGTTTGCTAAGATAAGGTTGAATGCTGCCTCAATATGTATTGGATCTCTACATATTGTCTCAAGCTTCTCAATATGTTACTCAAGCAAATAGTTGAGGCAGGTACTATAACAACATTTAAAAGACATTTAGACAGGTACATAAATAGGAAATATGTAGAAGGATATCACGGGCAAAATAAGGCAAGCATAAATGGGCATCCCGGTCAGCATGTACAAGTTAGATCGAAGGGCCTGCTTCTGTACTACATTACTATAATCCTATGACATCCTGAACATAGCAGTAGGGAAGCAATAGATCATTCTGGAGTTTTTCTCTTGGCCACATGGAGTTCCGTAAAGATCAGTGCTTCGGCCTTATCTATTCGCAATCTACGGATGGTTGGAGGCTACAAACACTTGTAAAACAAATTTTTTTACAGACATTACACGGCATTATGTTACATTTTCCAGTGAACCAGGCAAGATAAAAGGGATTGAAGTCTGAAGAAGGGTTTCGGCCCGAAACGTCGCCTCTTTCCTTCGCTCCATAGATGCTGCTGCACCCGCTGAGTTTCTCCAGCAATTTTGTGTACCTAAGATAAAAGGGAATGCTGGAAGCAGGAAAGCGCACATGGAGCATAGTAACGACTTATTGCACTGCAACACGTAGACCGTACTTACATGTAGTCAATATATTTTTTGATGGGGGGGGGGGTGGGGTGTGTGTGTGTGTGTGTGTGTGTGCGTGTGCGTGTGTGTGTGTGTGTGTGTGTGTGTGCGTGTGCGTGGAAACTTTTCAAATATTTCCCTTACACGGAGAACCCGACCTTTTCCCTGTCGGCTCTCCGTTGTCATTGGGGCTGCAACGTGGAGCGGCCTCCAGCAGGAACGACCTAGGGCTCCAGTCGCGGAGCTGCGGACCTACTCACCATCGTAGAGCTGGCCGAGTTTGGAGCGCTGGTGGCGCGCTGCCACGACCCGACCCCGGGGATTCGGAGGCTTACCGCAGGTGCGGTGGACAGTGACACCGGGAGCCCGCGGGTCCCTGCTGGGAGACCCCTTTTCGGGGCTTCCGCAACGGCGACTTCACCCGCCCGAGTCGCGGGGTCGAGGAGTGCCTGGAGCGGGGCCTTACATCACCGCCCGGCGCGGCTACAACGGCTACGGGACTTTGCTAGCGCCCGCCGGGGGCTCCAACAACAAGACCCGGAGCAGGGCCTTGCATCACCCGGCGCGGCGTTAATGGCCGCGGGACAATTGCCATCGCCCGCCGGGGGCTTTGACTCTGACATCGGGAGGGGAATGGGGAGTGCAGGGGAGAGATACGTTTTTTTGCCTTCCATCACAGCGCGGAGGAGATGCGCTGTGATGGATGTCTGTGTAAATTGTGTTGTGTCTTGGGTCTTTTTTTCTTGTGGGTATGACTGCAGAAACAACATTTCATTTGAGCCTCTATGAGGTTCAAGTGACAAATAAATTGTATTGTGTATTGTGTATGTGCAAATTTGAATGTCAAGCTCGACTTGATTGCTGACATTTTACTGAAATTTATGAGGGAATGAACTTCATCCATAAACCCTCAACCAACCCGACTCGAATGTAAAACACACTCCATGATAATAAAGTCCCACAGAAAACCTTGGATATACAGGAAATGGGGAGGGACATGGATCATGTGCATGTATGAGTTTAACTTGGTATCAGTTTGCATGGACATTGTGGATCGAAGGGCTTGCTCCTGTGCTGTGCTTGTATCGCTCTATATTCTATGTAAATATGTGCCATTTTCCACATGAAGGGACCCACTTTTTGGCAAATACAGGCATTGATTGAGAGGTTCTTTTCCATCTCATCATTTGCATTCCTGACATCAGATTGCAATAAAAGATATCCGACCAAGCAATAACATAAGATATTACCCAAATATTAAAAATATTAAAAAAAATACCAGAGAGACCCCTTGGAATTTTGAATTTCCCCGAGGGGAGCATGCACATAATCCAACTACCTGCTCCATCAAGCATCACCAACACCATGTGTAACAGAGTCCATGGATCCCCTTCTGGCCTCGTCAGTCAACTCAGAACCGAAGGGGTAGAACGTTGCTCTGATCCTGAAGGACTGTTTCACTTGCTTTTCAAATAAATCACAGGACATGAGGAAATGCCCAGTGACTGGGAAGATCAGGGGAAAGTCAAGCAAAGTGGGTTTATAGACCTTCCCCCTCCCCCCCCCCCCAAGACTAATACAGATCAAATAATTTGCAGTTCAATTATAAACTGCAGATTGCTGCTGAGATGGGTGTCACAGTTCTTATGCAAACCAATCTAGGCCTGGCTGCAAATTGCAAAATAAACCAAGGGATTTTGAATACTGTGAGTTAGTATAGAGACCCTGCTTCACATATTGTACATTCATCAAGACCCTACACGAATACTTCATCATGTCAAGGCATCAGATTGTTCTAATAACATGTTACATTCTCGCCCATTCATCTTTAACTCACTTTATTTTCAATCACTAAAATATGCCATCATTACTTTTTAATCATTCAAGTAATAATCATCAACACCATAACACTAGCATGCAAATACATTTCAACTGCTTTGCTTCAAAGCTATCATTATCCATGCTGCGTGAATGTGACTATGAAACAGGCTGCTGTCTATCCATGTAATCAGTGAAAGAAGCTCCAAATGTTCACAATTTTCCTATACCAGACAGCACGTTCGTGAATACATTTGTATCCTCCAACAATCTCATCAATTTTTCTTTACTGTGGAGCCCAAAACTGTGCATTGTATTCCAATTGAAGCCTTGTTTAGTTATGTTTAAATTTTGAATTTTATAGTGCTTGACATGCAACTAATTTCTCATATTTCCTTATGACAAAGAAGCAGGGCCTTCAGTCCATCAAGTTTATGTAGGGTCCTGAGGTACCTACCTGCTTCAAGAAGACCACTATTATTGCAGCGCCAAAGCCAAGCAAGATCTCATGCCTTAATAATTACTGTCCAATGGCCTTGACATCCACCAACATGAAGAGCTTTGAGAAGCTAGTTATGGAAAACATTAAATCCAGTCCACCAAACAGCCATGGCCCATTGCAGCGATCCACCACGACAGGTCCAATGTTGATGCCATCTTACTGGCCCTACACTCATCCCTGGAATACCTGGATGAGAGAAACCTTATCAGACTTCTATTCATAAACTACAGCTATGTTTTTAATACCATGATCCCATCCAAGCTCATCACCAAACACAGTCAGCATTCATCTCTGCAACTGGATCCTCGACTTTCTGACCACCAGACACGAATCAGTGAGGATATGGGACAAATCATCCTCTACGATCATCTTCAAAACTGGTGCTCCACAAAGAGGCATTCTCACCTTCCTTCTTTACTCCTTATACACCCACAACTGTGCAGCCAAGTACAAATCTAATTCAATTTACAAATTAGTGGACGACACCACTGTTGTGGGCCAGATATCAAATAATGATGAGATAGAGCACAGGAAGGAGATTGACCTGGTGTCAAGACCACGACCTTTCTCTCAAGATGGACACAAAATGCTGGAGTAACTCAGCGGTCAGGCAGCATCTCTGGAGCAAAGGGTCAAAGGATCGCGACCCGAAACGTCACCTATTCCTTTTCTCCAGAGATGCTGCCCGACCTGCTGAGTTACTCCAGCATCTTGTGTCTATCTTCAGTGTAAACCAGCATCTGCAGTTCCTTCCTACAATCTTTCTCTCAATGTCAGCAGGTGACAGTGATCGACTTCAGGAAGTGTTTGAGAAAGAACTGCAGATGCTGGAAAAATCGAAGGTAGACAAAAATGCTGGAGAAACTCAGCGGGTGAGGCAGCATCTATGGAGAGAAGGAATAGGCGACGTTTCGGGTCGAGGCCCTTCTTCAGACTGATGTCGGGGGGGGGGGGGGCGGGAAAAGAAGGGAAGAGGCGGAGACTTTAGGCTTGAGGGAGAGCTGGGAAGGGGAGGGGAAGGAGGGAGAAAGCAAGGACTGCCTGAAATTGGAGAATCAATGTTCATATCGCTTGGGTGTAAACTACCCAAGCGAAATATGAGGTGCTGTTCCTCCAATTTGCACTGGGCCTCACTCTGGCATTGGCAGAGGCCCAGGACAGAAAGGTCGGATTAGGAATAGGAGGAGTTGAAGTGCTGAGCCACCGGGAGATTAGGTTGGTTATTGCGAACTGAGCGGATATGTTGGACGAAGCAATCGCCAAGCCTGCGCTTGGTCTCACCGATGTAGAGAAGTTGACACCTAGAACAGCGGATGCAGTAGATGAGGTTGGAGGAGGCGCAGGTGAACCTCTGCCTCATCTGGAAAGACCGCTTGGGTCCTTGGATGGAGTCGAGGGGGGAGGTAAAGCGACAAGCGTAGCATTTCCTGCGTTTGCAAGGGAAAGTACCAGGGAAGGGGTGGTTTGGGTGGGAAGGGATGAATTGACCAGGAAGTTATGGAGGGAACGGTCTCTGCAGAAAGCAGAAAGGGGAGGAGATGGGAAGATGTAGCCAGTAGTGGGATCCCGTTGGAGGTGGAGAAAATGTTGGAGGATTATATGTTGTTTGCGACGGCTGTTAGGGTGGAAGGTGAGGACAAGGGGGACTCTGTCCTTCAAATTTCTAGCAGTAAATATCACCAGCAGCTTGTCCTGGACTACCCATATCGACGGCAATGGCTAAAAAAGCACACCAATGCCTCTACTTCCTTAGAAGACTTAGGAAGTTTGGCATGGCCCCACTAACTCTCATCAACTTCTACAAATATATCATAGAAATATTTTTTATCAGGATGCATCATAGCATGGGTTTGGAACAGCGCCATCCAAGACCACAAGAAATTGCAGAAAATTGTGGACGCAGCCCAGACCAGCACATAAACCAACGTGCCTTCCATTTACACTTCACGCTGCCACGCTGCCTCGGAAAGGCCACCAGCTTTTCACTGTACATGTGACAATAAACTAAACTATTTCCATTCATTGTATTTCTCCAATTATTTCTCCATAACCTAGTTTTCCTCACATGCCATTAAATTTTCCCAATTCCTCAACTATGTACCTACACCAGGGTAATTTACAATCAACCCTTTTGGATGTTGGAGGGAACTGGCAGAAACAACCCATGCAATTACAGGGATAATGCACAAACTCTATACACACCTTATACAGAGTCAGAACAGTACCACCTATTTCTCATTTTTAATTAACTTTATCACTTTGGAGCACAGTTTGCAAAGCTTGTTTAGCCTTTCTACCATATTTCTCTTTCTGAGCATAACAAAAATAAACAGCCTCAGAGACATCCTGAGTAACTGAGACCAACGTCCAACTGTTCCAAGAAAGTCTCTTTGATTCAGTGCAATTTTTCATCTTTGGTCTACTGTAATGAGAAATAACATCCTATGCAGTTGAAAAAATATTCAAATCTAAATGACATTGCACAGAAGCTTCATCATTACTTAAATAAAACTACATTTATTGCATATTCTGACCAGCACGTATAGTTTCTCTGCAACCATGACATTACACATCTGATAGAAAAGGGTAGTGTCCTGAAGAGTACAACATAAGAGTTCAGCCTCAGAGTTGTTTCTAAATAGTAAATGCTGACATACTGTTACATCAAGAATAAATGCAGTATTGGCCCTCATTGGCATACTTTGTTGAACACACGAGAGCTATTTGATATGACTAAAAATGAGGAAAATAAAATTCCCTGGGACGAAAAGGCAGGGAAGCTATGCCTAAGGAAATGTCAAATGATCCAGTATATCTAGCGTAAATGAGCAAAAAATTCTCAAAAAACGACACACACCTACACTTTACATTACATAATGTTCCTGACTTACCAAGAGCAGCACCATAGGATGTTCTAGTAATATATTAAAAATGAACCTCAGTGCGCAGACATCACACTTTGCTGCAGTTGCAAAAGAATCTTTAAAAAAAACAAACAAAAGCCAGTTACTTAATGCTGGGTGCTTATGACTTGGAGCCAAAAACAGACAAGCATTTAATAATTTGCAATGTTTCTAATCAAATGACCTAGATTCTAGGGTGACCTCAGCCTGATTACTATAAAAGTATGATTTTATTCCCTTAATTGCGCACAGCTTCATTTTAATAGAATAATATATTGCACATGTCATGGCATAGTCATTTTCTTAAATTTAATTTAATCTAACTGGAGAACCAAAGTACTAATGTAAAAAGGAACATTTCTATGATAGATCAGACTTCAGTTACCACACTTTCTTGACTGGATCTTAGTTATTATTTAAAATGAGTCACACATACTTTATTGTTTTAACTTTCCTACTCATGAAACTGGAATAAGTTACATTTGAATTTACTGAGATTCAATGCATTAAACACATGACCAAGTTTCAATCAACACTCAGCAAAAATCATGAGTAGCAATCACCCACAATTGAATTTTATCAAATTGCTTCCAAGGTTAATTTAATGTTTTTTGTGATTGTCATACTACCTTCACCAATAGATATGTTTTATGCAAATCATGACATTGGTCTCAGTGAGCAAAACTACTATCATGTATCAGAGTACCTGCTGATCCTTCCACTGAGGGTGGCATAGACTGTATTGTCTTGTGTTCAATTATGTTTAAGTATTTTCACCTGTGTGTCATTGTTAGGTATTGAGTTCCCTATTTAAGTGCTGATGTCTGTTTCTATCTTTGTAGTCTTGGATTTGCCCCATGCTGTGACTTTTACTCTTGTTTAATCATGATTCCAGTAAACACCTTTGAGTTTAATTCACTCCTGTGTCTTCTCTGTACTTGGGTCTGCTCATCTCTTGATATTGTTACAGCAAGACTGAGTCAAACATTGATGCTGCAGAGATGAACTAACGCTATACTGCTCTACCTACCAAGGAGCCATGATTGGGAGTCATGAACAGCTGATTCTTGCATTCTCCATATCTTGATGGCGTTAAACAAAACTTTCTGGCAGAGCCAGTCACGGGTGAATTCAACACCACTTACTACTTCCATGAGAGCGCTTGAATCTACTGTTTCAGTTCCCCATCCCAGCAGAACCCCACCTACCTTCACTGGAGTGTTACAATGGTCACCTGGGTAAATGTTGAAGCTTTCTCTGTGTTCTCTGGGTTTTAAGCTTCAGTTGTTTAGAAACAGCGACTCCTTCCTGTTCTAACAATCTACAGTTCACTGATGAGCTGAGACAATAGAAAATAGGTGCACGAGTCGGCCATTCGAACAAGTGTTTGATCATTTGGTCAGTGGTCGATTACTTCTAGTTTCTCCAACACAGTCATTCGATGTTCTCCATTTTGCCATAAGAACTTCCCAAACTCACCAAGTCCACTTCCTTGGGACCAAGTTAATCACCCAGTGTTAACCCATGTTCTTCCTTGGGACCCAGTTAATCACCCAGTGTTAACCCATGTGAAAAGAAAGCCACCACTCTTTGCCTCCCTCACTGTCTGTATGATTGTACTATTGATCTCCTGCCAGGCTCCAGTCAACCTCAGAAAATACTTTACTCTTTCTCATGCCCCAAGACCCAGGCATTAGTACATTAAAGAAGCCCTTACATTAGGGGCGCCACACAATTGGCAGCCCCGCCAACAGTGTCTGCAATGTTTTTAACTTGGTCTGTATTCGTAAGGGAAAACTGCCATCAGCACTTCCAGTGGCTACTACAAATATTTAACTATGGCTTTTGGTCTCACACTCTATTCCAGGGTTTTGCTAATGATGTTCTAAGGGACAGGCTCAACCAGTTCTTGTTTGTCTACCTATGTGATATCTTAATTTTTTCTAACTGTTATCAGTGATTTATTGGAAAATTTAGTCTCTTGTGACCCCTTGAACTGCCCTAGTTAAACCTGCCTTCATCTGATTCTATTGGTCTCCAGAGGCAGGATGGGCCTACCACCAGCTCAAAAGCATTTTACCTCAGCTTGTATCTTCAATCACCCTCTTGATCTTCAATCACCCTGTTCTCTCTGAAAGAGCTAATAGTCAATACTAATAGTCAAATCTAAAATGGAGTCATTCTTCTACAAAAGCATGATCTAGTAGAACAAAAGAATGGCTTGGTGCCAAGTCTGAATGACTTTGTAAATTATATGGAACACAATATGGAGGACGGATTGTCTTTTCAATAAAAACATTAAGTTGGCAGCCTGCGTAATAACATGTGCTTCTTTGCAAGGCCATAAAGAAGCCAAGATTGAAAAAAAATAGCTGACGCTCCAGAAATAAGTAATAACTTGTTATTGCATGAGCTTGATTTGGACCCAGCTTTCCTATATTGTGAAAGGCTATAAAATCTTTCAGTCATGCCATATTCAGACCTGGTAGGAGTGTTTTACTGATAAGAAAAATGTATAATTGTGCTAGCTTTCCTTTGTTCTGTGAGTGGAGCCCGAGAAGCACCGAGCAACGTTTGTGCTCATTGTAGATCTTTGCCACTCCCGTCTGACGAATCAATTAAAGATTGCCATGGTTTACCTTTAACAGTTTTTGTTGCTATCTGCTTTTTAAGAAACAAACTTTGACATTTGGCTGTAGTTGGCAGGGATCTCACCGGGACCAGCAACAGATGACTGAGTAAGAGGGTGCAGTTGACCGGGATCTGAAGGGGAGAAAAATGAGCTCTAGTCGGACTCTTTGAGTCCGACCACCCGAAGAAGCTCCCGGTAAAAAACTAAGGTCCCTCAGTCTGAGGTGGGTCTGGTTCCAGACAAGATCCTTAGAAGCAGACAGCGAAGATAAGACCACTTGTATAAAGGATTGGCTTGTGTATTGGAAATGATTAAAGGATTGGGCACGGCAGACTACAAAGTTTTTGTCACTAATGTGTATTGGAAAGACAAGGTGTCTTGAAAAGAAGTGTTTTAAAAAGACAATGAGTCTTGAAGAGACAGTGTTTTGAAAAGACTGTTGTGAATTTGCTACCAGAGAGAGTAGCCAGATTGGGCTTTACAGACTGCAAAGGATCTGTTACTAATATAAAGGATCGGGCATAACAGGCTGAAAACGTTTGTTACAATTTCTGTACTAAGAGGTGATTTGGAGATTGGATAGACATGGAAATAATTTGGATACGAGTGAAGGAAAGACGGTTGTACAACACATGTGTTATTTGTTTCATAAGAACAAGAAGGATTATAGAATATTAAATTATAAATTGACCAAACGTTTGAGTAATGTGTCTTGACCAGTAGGAGGAACGTGGAACGTAGAGACGATTGAAGACAGAGAGAGAGTGAATGAGGCAGAAAAGAAGTGGGTGGAGACGCGAGATAGTAGTTAGATGGATTACGCCTGTAAAAGAGGAATTGAATTGTGGAATAAAGACAGAACTATTAAGATGAAAGTACTTCAGATGGAATGCCAGTGGGCAGAGGAATAGGAGATAAGGGCTAAGGCAGAGAAAGAAAGCACTGATAAGAGTTCAGAGAACAAACCCGGTGCCGGTAAGTCCTCTCGAGACCCTATGTCTGGCAATGGCGACCCTGTCTATAGAATAAGGGGGAGGTGGCCAATCACAATCTGGATCACAGTCCAATCACAGCTCTGACCACTCCCATTTTGAACATTAGCCCGCACACCATTACATTAAACTTCTGCCTTTGTTAATTTTACAACAACAAGACGACTTTTGCAATTTAAAGGAACTGCAAGCCTTAAACCTTCCCAGTCCCAGTTCACAAAGTCCCAGGGGAATTTCCTAGCTTGCTAATTAAGCATCAATTCTGCAAATTGGTCCCCACAGAAACAAAGATTATTTTAAACAGAACGGCTTTTGTCAGACAAGGGAGGGGAATGTAAAGTTAATACAGAGAGACGTCTCTAATGTTTTGCACGATTTTTTGGAAACGAGGGGGCTGCGCCACTTTGGCTAACTCCTCTCAGATTAAATTTGTGTACCTGATGTGTATTTTGCCTGTTTTTTGTACTTGTTTTCTTTCAATGTTCGAAGGGTAGTATTTGTTCAAACCCAAAAGCTCTCTAAAAAGTATTCTAGGATGTTCTTTCAAGTTGTCACTCATCCAAGTTCTGTCTCTTATCTAACTGGAGAGCTCAGAGTTCTTTTCAAGGCTATGCTGCCAAAATACTGGCAGCTTCATTTTCCTGTGCTCAGGATTTTGCTATGTCTATTTCATTTCTCCCAAAGCCTATTGGGATACTTGACATCTAGTCGCAGGCTATATTTATATATTCATATATATGCCTCTTTTGATGCAATAGTCCATGTCAGATGAAATAGGATGTCATTGAATGAGCTTGCAATCTATGAAAATTAATTGTTTATTCTTTATTTTCTCTTAACTTTAAGTTTATTTTTTTTCATATTTCTTACCTTTTGAATTAAGTTCAAATATAGACCTGAATTCCACGATGGCCACGTGGCATACAGGTAGATGTGTTAGATGAGCTTGGAGATGCCTTTATCTCCGAACAAAATCTATTAATTGTAAATTGTAAATTTGGGGAGATAGATTGGAACAATTAGGAATATTTTTAAATTGTTATTTTTATATAATGATCTATTTTAAAGGGTTTGCCTTCTAGGAAGTTAAAGAGTAATCTCACATCCCCCACTGCCCGTAGAATTCTGCCTTTTATTGTTGAGGTGCATGCCTCTGATGTAGGAGTGGAAGCTGTCCTTCCACAACGTTCTCTTCAGGACCATAACCTTCATCCGCATGCCTTTTTCTCTCATCGCTTTAAGTTAGCCAAGAGAAATTATGATACAGACAATAGTGAACTCCTGCCAGACAAATTAGCTTTAGTGGAGTGGGAGCAGTGGCTGGAGGGAGCTGAGCATCCCTTTGTTGTCTGGACAGATCACAAGAATCCGGAGCACATTCTGACGGCAAAACTCCTCCATTCTCGTCAGGCAAGGAGCCCCTTTTTGTATAGGTTCTAAGAATACTAAATCTGACGCGCTTTCTTGCCTGTTTGATCTGTCCCAGACTGAGTCCCTGGCCGCATCCTTGGAAACCGTGTGGACCAGCTAGGGGAGTATTCATGGATATCTTTAATCTCTTCCTACTCTGTTCTGAGATACCCACCTGATTCAAGAAGACCACCATAATCCTGGTGCCGAGGAAAAGCAAGATCTCATGCCTTAAAGACTACCATCCAGTGGCCTTGACATCCACCATCATGAAATGTTTTGAGAGGCCATTTATGGAAGGCATTAAATCCAGTCTACCAAGCAGCCTTGACTCATTGCAGTTTGCCAACTGCCACAACAGGTCTATGGATGATGCCATCTCTCTTGCTCTACACTCATCTCTTGAACACCTTGATAAGAGAGACACCTATGTCAGACTACAGCTCTGCTTTTAACACCATTATCCCATCCAAGCTCATCACCAAACTCGTGGAACTTGAAGTCAGCACTCATCTCTGCAACTGGATCCTTGACTTCCTGACCAACAGACACCAATCAGTGAGGATAGGTGTCAAATCATCCTCTTGGATAATCCTCAATACTGATGCTCCGCAAGGATGCATTCTTAGCCATTTCTTTACGCCTTACACCCACGACTGTGCAGCTAAGTACAAATTAAATTAAATTTACAAATTTGCAGACGACACCACCGTTGTGGGCCAAATCAAACAATGACGAGACGGAGTACAGAAAGGAGATTGAGAACTTTGTGTCGATACAACAACCTTTCTCTCAATGACAGCAAGACAAAAGAGTGATGGATTTTAGGAAACAAAACGATACACATATGCTGGTATGCATTGATGCAGCTGAAGCAGAGATGGTTGAAAGTTTCAAATTCCTAGGAGTAAATATCATCAGCAACTTGTCCTTGACTACCCATATTGAAACAAATGCCTCAACTTCCTTAGAAGGCTTAGGAAGTTTGGCATGTCCACAACAACTCTCACCAACCTCTACAGATGCGCTGTAGCATACTTTTTATTGGGATGCATCACCCATGGTTTGGGAACAGCGCCATCCAAGACAGCAAGAAATTACAGAACATTGTAGACACAGGCCAGACCCTCACAAACCAACCTCCCTTCCAATGACTCAATTTACACTTCCCACTGCCTCCCATAATCTAGGATGAGTAGTACCCCGGGTCAGCCTTCTCCCCTCTCCCATCAGGCAAGAGATATAGAATGAAAACGCATACCACCAGATTCAGGAACAGTTTCTTCCCAGCTGTTATCAGGCAACTGAACCATCCTACCAACAACTAGAGAGCAGTCCTGAGCTACTGTCCACCTCATTGGAGTCCCTTGGACTATCTTTAATCGGACTTTACTGGACATTATCTTGCACTAAACGTTATTCACATTATTCTCTTCATCATGTATCTGTACACTGTGGATAGCTTTATTGTAATCATGTATTGTCTTTCCGCTGATGGTAGAACGCAACAAAAGCTATACACTGTACCTGAGTACACGTGATATTAAACTAAACTGATCTAAGCCTGGTCTCTAGCAATCATTACCTATCCCTAATCATCCCTGGTCCCATATTTCTATGGATTTTATTACGTCTTCTCTTTCCAATGACTTTATTACCAGTTTGGTCATCGTAGACCAGTTTTCTAAGGCCTGTCATTTTATTCCCCTACCCAAATTAACATCTGCCTGTGAAATAAATGACTAAGTAATCCAATATGTAGTCCGCCTCCATGGTATTCTTAAAGAAATCGTTGCTGACCGAGGTCCTCCCTTTGCCTTTTAATTTCAATCAAACGGCCAGACAGAACAGGTCAACCAGGATCTTGAGACTATGTTCCGGTGCTTGGTGTCCTCCGATCATGACAGAGTTTCCTTTCACCCACCATTTAATTCTCCACCACGCTCCCACTCTGACCTACTTGACTATGGTCTCTTTGTTGTAATAGTTCAATTTTTTCTATTTATTAATCTAACCTGTTGGGCATGATCTATTGCCCTGCATTTTACAACATTTCCCTCTTTCCCAGTATCCCAACAAAATAAACATATTCTATCCCATCATCCAAGTCATTTGCATAATGGTAAATACTGTGACCTTCCCAAAAAGATTTTGCAAGACAGCATCAATAATGTTTTGAAGATTTGAGAACCTGTCCATTGCCTCTGTTCACTTTCTCTCCTGCTGCTCAATCAATAACTTACCTTCAATTTCATGAATCCAATTCCTTCTAATTTTGGAATAATGGATGAAACAATTAGACTTTAAGATAATTCAGTACAAACAGACCTTTGTCAATTTCAAAACAATCCAGAAAATAGAAATGGTTTAACTTGGAACATGAACAACTAACAAGGGAACAGGAAAGAAAACTCTGGAGGAAAGTGTAGAGAAGCCTCAAGGGTAAAGCAAGGAAAATCTCCTCCAGAATATTGATAAGTTAGGCTGAATAACATGATTCATGCTATCATGGCAATAAGGAAAATAAAATCTGATAACCAAGGCAAGGTTTCATTTCTATGTCCACTCCCAAGTCCTTTGCCAAAACATTCATTTCATTTATGAGTTTTGTCTGGATCCTTCGGTAATCTAATCATGTTTAGTAACTCCTAAATTAATTTGTTGAAGCAAAATACTCAAAGCTATTGCCAAAATTGACATACAAAATCAATAACATAATAATTTCTGATTAAGATTTCTGGCAACCTTTCTGCCATGCCAGTTTTCATGGTTTACAGTCTGAGAAATACTATGAGCGCACAGACTTCTAACATAAATGTATTTCCAGATAGCGCTACAAAATTCAGACATGACAATGTATGAATTCACATCATGTTCAAAATCTATCGATTTTATCATACATTGTTTTATGCTATTTGGAAATCAAAATCTGGCAGTGTATATCCTTGTTAAAGGTACCACTCTTTAGTAGCCAGTACCATGTTTTCTTATTTTTAACTCAACCTCTTTTGGTTGGTTCATTATTGTACTTTAATATTTTGTACTACTTCAGATTGCACTACAATACTTGCACCATTCTGCTGTTTTGCATTCATCATCGTTTTTATTATGGTATCTATCATTATCATGTATACTGTGTACTTACTCTATGAGCTATCTGTGAACAAGGAATTTCATTACAGCCTGGTGTAAATGACAATAAAGTAATGTGATCTGATCTAAATTATAGAAGTTCTCAGGAAGTAGTGTATCAAATGCTGACATACTTTATTCTGACTTCAGAGCTTCTGTGCAATCCAGTTGCTCTCAGAAATGGATGCACATAGCAAGCACCTTCCTTGATTTTGGACATGACTGTGGGTAAATTAACAAAAGTCATACTTAACAAGAATAACTGCTCAAGTGGAGGGGGAGAAATGTGAAAAAAGGCTTTTAGCTGGTGATATTAGTTTGACATGCTCAGGGATCAATTCTCCTACCTGAATCTCAGCAAAGAGTAATGCATTAACAACACTTAATTAACATAGAAACATAGAAATTAGGTGCAGGAGTAGGCCATTCGGCCCTTCGAGCCTGCACCGCCATTCAATATGATCATGGCTGATCATCCAACTCAGTATCCCGTACCTGCCTTCTCTCCATACCCTCTGATCCCCTTAGCCACAAGGGCCACATCTAACTCCCTCTTAAATATAGCCAATGAACTGGCCTCGACTACCCTCTGTGGCAGGGAGTTCCAGAGATTCACCACTCTCTGTGTGAAAAAAGTTCTTCTCATCTCAGTTTTAAAGGATTTCCCCCTTATCCTTAAGCTGTGACCCCTTGTCCTGGACTTCCCCAACATCGGGAGCAAATATGCACTTAGTGAGTCTGCTAACTGTTGCTGCCACAACTTTACAAAAAACCTTACCATTATGGTGAGGGTGACCAGAGCAAAGAACCTTTATGGAATTTGCTCTATTTTAAATATATATTGCTGTCCACTGCAGCATTTGCTGCATTATTGAGATCACCAAGTCTCAGTGTTCAAAGAGAGCTCACAAAATTCCATTATATCACGCCGGAGATCAGCAGGCAGACCAGCCTTCAGGGCTTCCGACTGTGGTAGTGAATCAGTGCATACGTTCAACTTAACCGTTGGCCTCCATTTTCCAGCTGTCATTCACTTTGCACCATATGTTTCCACAATAAAGCATGTTCCTGCAAGATCTAGCAATGTCTCTGGCTGGCTTCTTTAAAAGGTGCAGGCTGACTTTAATCAGTTTAAGTTGATTTCCGTGCAACTATAAAGTTACTGTTTTGAGCCCACTGTTGATGACTCCACACAAAGAACAGGGAGGTAATCCTTAGAGATATTCATTCTAATCAGAAGCTGGCATCCTCCCTGCATTTCGACTAATAGGCATTCACTGTGGTCTCCAACCCTGAATCCAATATGTGCGTTGTTTCAATCGACTTGAAGCAAAGACTACACTTAACAAGCATCAATTGTAAATGGGATGAGTGCATGTATTAAAACATTTTTTGCACCATGAAAAAATCTACTAGAGGAATGGAGAAGGGACATCAAAAGTCTCTCCACCTCTTCTAGTAACAGCTTAAAACAGGCATACAAATGGGAACAAACATTGTATGCAAACAAAAGCTTTTCCCTGTATCTCAGTACATGTGACCATAATTAACAAATACCAAAAGTGTGCTACCATGGACTGAAATTGAATTTGAGGGTAATAGATACACTTCTGATTGTGGCTTTGAGTTGGGGTCATGGAGAGGAATGTTGGCTAACTCAAAGGAGGGGGCGAAGAGTTTGGAAGGAATGGAGCCTGCGATTGGGTGCAGTGATCAAGCAATTAACCAAGGAAAGAAAGGGGATGAGAACACCGTCTCCACCAGGATTTGCAGGTGATTTGCAGGGTCTTGGGGTGCTAGCTGCAGATTGAGAATACAAGAGGGTTTTGGGGAATTAGAGGATTGGGGCTTGGACATCTTGAGGTGAGTGGTTTGGGATCAGGAATATGATTGCTGGGTCAAATAGGGAAGAAGTGCCCGGAAGTAAATTTGGGATCTTTTTAACAAGCTTCCAATCGAGAAATGTACTACAAAATCATCTTGGACATTTCCAATAATAGTTGTCCTGGGATAAGTTTGTCTAGGTTTTACTATAATGTTCCAAAAGGAACACTAGTTGAAAAATATATTTTTCCCATGTGCGTATGAAATGGAAAACACATTGTCATAGTTGGGTGACTTGTGCCTAGAAAAGCTTCCAAGCCAATTAAAAAAAATGACAATGAAATGCCCAACATTCCAATTCATTCTGGGAGAATTTTACTGAATTTCAGGAAAATAATTTGACTATCACTTTTTGTGACAAAAAATGTATATAACATTTGTTCTTTTTATTACCTTATTAGTTCTCATATACCACAGTCAATAAGAAAATGTCATAGAGCCATACAGCTTGGAAACAGTCCCCTCAGCCCAACTTGCCCACACCAACCAACATGTCCCATCTATACTAGTCCCACCTCCCTGCCTTTGGCCCATATCCCTCAAAATCCCCGAACTATCCATGTACCTGTCTAATTGTTTCTTAAACGTTGCAATAGTCCCTGCCTCAACTACCTCCTCTGGCAGCTCATTCCATATACCCACCACCCTTTTTGTGAAAAGATTACCCTTCAGATTCCTATTAAATCTTTCCCCCTTCACCTTAAATCTATGTTCTCTGGTTCTCGATTCCCCTACTCTGGGCAAGAGACTCTCTGCATCTACCCGATCTATTCCTCTCATTATTTTATACACCTGTATAAGATCACCTTTCATCCTCCTGTGCTCCAAGGAATAGAGTCCCAACCTGCTCAACCTCAGACACTTGAGTTCTGGCAACATCCTTGTAAATCTTCTCTGTACCCTTTCCAACTTGACAACATCTTTCCTGTAACATGGTGCCCAGAACTGAACACAATACTCTAAAGGCAGCCTCACCGATGTCTTATATAATTGCAACATGACCTCCCAACTTCTATACACTATTCAAATGTGTGCTCTTGTTTCCAAACCACACAACAGCTTGCATCATTCACCCAACAGTGATAAGCATCAACATCAAAATATTTATTTTTCAAAGTTAGTAATTGAGCTGCAAATGGCCATACAATTGCTGGTTCAAGACCAGTTCAATTGTTGCTAGCTTGTTGCAGGGGATCTGTTCAAAGGCTCAAAAGCAGCTGTGCCCAGAATTTCTCACTTACCAAAACTACTTGCAAATAAACTTTGGTTGTCAATACAAGCACTTCATGCAATAATACGAACTGAAGGTGGGGGAATCATGCAATTTCCAAGCAGGAAGCTGGGAGTACTGGAATGCAAATACACCAATAAGTAATGAAGGAAGAAACGAGGGTGAAAATGATAGATAGCAAGGCAAGGCAGCGCCTTTACCACCTCAGGCAATTGAGGAAATTCAGAGTGTCTCCGAGGATCCTCCAGTGCTTCTACGCAGCGGCGGTGGAAAGCATCTTGTCCGGGAACATTACCATCTGGTTTGGGAATTGCTCTGCCAAGGACAAGAAGGCTCTGCAGAGAGTAGTGCGTTCGGCCGAACGCACTATGGGAACTTCACTCGCCCTCCTGCAGGAACTATACATCAGGAGGTGCAACTCCAGAGCCAACAATATCATGAGAGGCCCCTTCCACCCCTGCAACGGACTGTTCCAGCTGCTACGGTCAGGCAAACGCCTCCGTTGCCATGCGGTGAGAACGGAGAGGCTGAGAAGGAGTTTCTTCCCAGAGGCCATTCGGACTGTAAACGCCTATCTCACCAGGGACTAACTCTACTGAACGTTTTTCCTTCCATTATTTATTATGTAAAAGAATATGTGTGTTATGATTGTGTTTATAGTTTGTTTGGTTGTTTGTCTTTTTGCACAAAGGTCCGCGAGCATTGCCACTTTCATTTCACTGCACATCTCGTATGTGTATGTGACAAATAAACTTGACTTGACTTGACTTGACGTTATAAGGAAGAAGACAACGAGAGAGTGCTTTGACATAGGCCAAATAACTGCAGTTGTAGGCTTATATAAAGAATACTGAAAAGTAAGTGAAACCTGGGAGACATGTGAGCAGAAAGGCACGAATGACCAGTCACAAATGAAATCTACCCTTTAAGTGGAAATAACTAATCACTTCATAGATATGTAGACCTAACAAAAAAAGAAGATTAAAGAGGAGATTAATGCAATGGAATGGAGAGACATTATCTTGGATGCTGTAGAATCAGCAAAGATAGAACTGCGAAATAGCCAAGGGCAGAAAACGCTTGTTGGAGTTGTGTACAGACCACCAAACAGCAGTAGTAAAGTTGGGGATAGCATCAAACAGGAAATTAGGGATGCGTGTAGCAGTTATCATGGGTGACCTTAATCTACATAGAGATTGGTCTAACCAAATCTATAACGACACTGAGGAAGAGGATTTCCTGGAGCGTATACAAGATGGTTTTCTAAGCCAATATGTAGAGGCATCAACTAAAGGGCAGGCCATCCTAGACTGAGTATTGTGTAATGAGGAAGGATTAGTTAGCAATCTTGTGGTGTAAAGCCCCTTCAACAAAAGTGACCATAATATGGTAGAATTCAGCATTAAGATCTCTGATAGAGAGTGACATGGTTAATTCAGAGACAAGGGTCCTGAACTTAAAGAAAAGTAACTTTGATGGTATGAGATGGGAATTGGCTAGGAAAGACTGGCAAATTATACTTAAAGTGTTGACAGTGAATATGCAATGGCAAAGATATAAAGATTGCATGAATGAATTACAACAATTGTTCATCCCTGTCTGGCATAAAAATAAAACAGAAGGCTACCTTGGCTAATGAGGGAAATTAAGGATAGTGTTAAATAGAGGGAAGAGGCATATAAATTGGCTAGAGAAAGCAGCAAATCGGAGGTCTGGGAGAAATTTAGAATTTAACAGAGGAGGACAAAGGGGTTAATTAAGAGGGGGGAGATAGAGCATGAAAGAAAGCTTGCAGGGAATATAGACACTGACTGTAAAAGCTTCTATAGATATGTGAAGAGGAAAAGATTAGTGAAGACAAATGTAGTTCCCTTACAGTCAGAAACAGGTGAGTTTATAATGGGAAACAAGGAAATGGCAGACCAGTTAATCAAGTACTTTGGTTCTGTCTTCACTAAGGAAGCCACAAACAATCTCCCAGAAATACTAGGGGATCGAGGATCAAGTGGGAGGGAGGAACTGAAGGGAATCCACGTTAGTCAGGAACTAGTGTTAGGTAAACTGTTGGGACTGATGACAGATAAATCCCTAGGGCCTGATGGTCTGTATCCCAGAGAACTCAAGGAGGTGGCCCTGGAAATTGTGGATGCATTGGTGATCATTTTTCAATGTTATATAGACTCTGCATCAGTTCCTGTGGACTAGAGGGTAGCTAACGTAACCCCACCTTTTAAGAAAGGAGGGAGAGAGAAAACAGGGAATTATAGACCAGTTAGTCTGACATCGGTAGTGGGGAAGATGCTTGAGTTGATTATTAAAGATGTAATAGCAGTGCATTTGTGCTGTGACGGAAAGCAGTGACAGGAGTAGTCATAGTCAGCATGGATTTATGAAGGGGAAAACATGCTTGACTAATCTTCTGGAATATTTTGAGGATGTAACAAGTAGAATGGATAAGGGAAAGCCAGTGGATGTGGTGTATCTGAATTTTCAAAAAGCCTTTGACAAGGTCCCACACAAGAGATTAGAGTGCAAAATTAGAGCACATGGTGTTGGTGGTAGGGTATTGACATGGATAGAGAACTGGTTGGCAGACAGGTAGCAAGGGGTGGGAATTAACGGGTCCTTTTCAGAATGGCAGGCAGTGACTGGTGGGGTGCCGCAAGGTTCAGTGCTGGGACCCCAGTAATTTACAATATATATCAACGATTTAGCCAAAGGAATTAAATGTAACATCCCAAAGTTTGCAGGTGACACAAAGCTGGGTGGCAGTAGGAGCTGCGAGGAGGATGCTATGAGGCTGGAGGGTGACTTTGGTAGGTTCGGTGTGGGCAGATGCAGTATAATGTGGCTAAATGTGAGGTTATCCACTTTGTGTGCAAGAAGAAGAAGGCAGATTAGTATCTGAATGGTCAGATTAGGAAAAGGGAAGGTGCAACGAGACCTGGGTGTCCTTGTACATCAGTCAGTGAAAGTAAGCATGCCGGTACAGCAGGCAGTGAAGAAAGCAAATCACACGTTGGTCTTCATAGCGAGAGTATTTGAGTATAGGAGCAAGGAGGTCCTACTACGGTTATACAGGGTCCTGGTGAGACCACACCTGGAGTATTGTGTACAGTTTTGGTCTCCTAATTTGAGGAAGGACATTCTTGCTATTAAGGGAGTGCAGCGTGGGTTCAACAGGTGAATTCCTGGGATGGCGGGACTGACATATGATGAAAGAATGGTTCGACTGGGCTTATATTCACTGGAATTTAGAAGGATGAGAGGGTATCTTATAGAAACATTTAAAATTCTTAAGGGATTGGACAGGCTAGATGCAGGAAAAAGTTCCCCATGTTGAGGGTGTCCAGAACCTGGGGCCACAGTTTAAGAATAAGGGGTAGGCCATTTAGGACTGAGACGATGAAGACATTTTTCACCCAGGGAGTTGTGAATCTGTGGAATTCTCTGCCACAGAAGGCAGTGTAGGCCAATTCACTGGATGTTTTCAAGAGACTTAGATTTACCTCTTAGGGCAAACTGAATCAAGGGATATGGGGAGAAAGCAGGAACGGGGTACTGATTTTGGATGATCAGCCATGATCAGCTGGCTCAAAGGGCTGAATGGCCTACTCCTGCAACTATTTTCTATGTTTCTATGAGAAGGCCAATTTGGAATGCGTGTAGAAATTGCAGCAGTGATTATACATAGTCCCCCCATTCAGGGCACCAAAATGTTTGGGACACAGCAATGTAATGTAAATGAAAGTAGTTATGTTTAGTGTTTTGTTGCATATCCTTCGCATGCAATGACGCTTGAAGTCTGCGATTCGTGGACATCACCAGTTGCTGGGTGTCTCCTCTGGTGATGCTCTGCCAGGCCTGTATTGCACAATCATTAGTTTATGCTTGTTTTGGGGGCTAGTCCCCTTCAGTTTTCTCTTCAGCATATAAAAGGCATGCTCAATCAGGTGATTGACTTGGCCACTCAAGAATTAACCATTTTTTAGCTTTGAAAAACCCCTTTGTTGCTTTAGCAGTATGTTTGGGATCATTGTCTTGCTGTAGAATGAACCGCCGGCCAATGAGTTTTGAGGCATTTGTTTGAACTTGAGCAGATAGGATGTGTCTATACACTTTAGAATTCATTATGGTACTACTATCAGCAGTTGTATCATCAATGAAGATAAGTGAGCCAGTACCTTCAGCAGCCATAAATGCCCAGGCCATAACACCCCCACCACCGTGTTTCACAGATGAGTTGGTATGCTTTGGATCTTGGGCAGTTCCTTCTCTCCTCCATACTTTGCTCTTGCATTACTCTGATATAAGTTAATCTTTGTCTCATCTGTCCACAAGACCGTTTTCCAGAACTGTGGTTGCTCTTTTAAGTACTCCTTGGGAAAATGTAACTGGGCCATCCTATTTTTGTGGCTAACCAGTGGTTTGCATCTTGCAGTGATCAAATGGTGCCAGCACATTAACCTGGCTCTCAACACCAGCAAAACCAAGGAACTGATTGTGGACTTCGGAAGGGGTAGGATGGGGACCCCCAGTCCCGTTTGTATCAACGGGTCGATGGTGGAAAGGGTCAAGAACTTCAAATTCCTGGGCGTGCACATTTCCAAAGATCTCTCCTGGTCCCAGAACACTGATGCAATCATAAAGAAAGCACATCAGCGCCTCTACTTCCTGAGAAGATTACGGAGAGTCGGTATGTCAAGGAGGACTCTCTTGGCAAACTGTAACCTGGCCATCCTATTTTTGCGGCTAACAAGTGGTTTGCATCTTGCAGTGTAGTCTCTGTATTTCTGTTGATGAAGTCTTCTGCGGACAGTGGTCAATGGCAAATCCACACATGACTCCTGAAGAGTGTTTCTGATCTGTCGGATAGGTGTTTGAGGTTTTATCTTTATTATAGAGAGAATTCTTCTGTCATCAGCTGTGGAGGTCCTCCTTGGCCTGCCAGCCTAAAAGTTTCAAAAGGTGATGGAAAGACTGGAGGAAAGACTAGGTGCTGAGAGCTATCTTATACCTGCATTAAGGAGGCAATTAAACACACCTGAGCAATTACAAACGCCTGTGAAGCCATGTGTCCCAAACATTATGGTGCCCTGAAATGGGGGGGGGGGACCTATAAACACAGCTGTAATTTGTACATGGTGTAACCAAAATGTATAAAAATATCCTTTAATAAAATCTGACAATGTGCACTTCAAATACATGTGATGAAACTCCATTAACCATTCCTCAGCCCTCCTGCCCAACCAATCATGATCCTGCTGCAATTTCGGTCTGCAATACCACCAACTTTAGTGGCATGTGCAAATTTGTATAACAATATTAACAATTATTTATAGAAACCTTCAAATAACATTCAATAGGAGTTACTTACATCGATATTACATGATCGAAAGCGCTTCCTCTCTCCAAGACAGTAACGTCCACCAACTGTTGGTCTAGAAGAGAAGACTTTTACTAATATATTATTAAGAAATCAGATATAGTCTAATTTTGGAAATGTTACTCAACATTTCTGGTCACGCTATTAGATATATTATCAATCAAGCCAATGCAACAAGACTTGCAATCCAATTTTGCCTCCACTGAAATAAGTGGTCCTGGAAAGCCACACAATCAAATCCAGCATTACTATTTTTCTGCTATGAGTTTTTGGTTGGTTTTCTGTGCCTAATTCAGAAAAAGGTTTGCGGAGCTAAACTCAGTTTTGCTTCTGTAAATTATGTGATCCCGTTATCTAATTAGTTATTAAGCAATTTTTGCACATTGCCTTTAAATATCTGGAGTGTCATTTTCTAAATATTCAGCAATATTAGGATTAACTTTTCTTTATGATGAGGGTTTTATCATTTGCTATGTTAAAATGCATTATGAAAATATTAAAAGAAAGAATTCAGATGGAAGGTACTGACCCGAAAGGTCGACTGATAACTTAATTCCACGGTAGACAAAAATGCTGGAGAAAATCAGCGGGTGAGGCAGCATCTATGGAGCGAAGGAAATAGGCAACATTTCGGGTCGAGACCCTTCTTCAGAAGCTTGCACAAATTCCACAGATGCTTCTCAACCCGCTGAGTTTCTCCAATAATCTATTTGTTGTGGATAAAAAAATTAAACTGGCAAATTCTCAACTTGCTAAACATCAAGGCTTTGCTGTTAACGTACCTTGGACTGTCACACTGCCTGCCGGAATATGAAACTCCACCTCCACAGGTCCTGCTGCATTCTCCCCATGCTGACCAGGGTCCCCAAGCCCCATCTACTCCTTCTGGTCTACTGCCAAACGGGACACAGTCTCTTTTGTAGCACCACTGCGGCAGAAACTTGCATTTAAACTTTGGTCATTATAATCAGGCTAACACAATTTTATTAATTCAATTGAACTAATGTTATCACATTCACCTTTGCTCTATTTATTGTACCCGAGTTTGACTAAATTGTATTTATGCATGGTATATCTGATCTGTTTGAACAGCATGCAAAACAAAGCTTTTCATTGTATCTCGATACATGTGACAATAGTAAAGTTATACCTAAACTGCAGACAGTTGACACGTTACGTCACAATATATCTTGCAAATTTTATATTTTATGAATACAATCCTTTCCATGGTCAATAATATCCCACAGTAGCTCACAGGTATTTAAGTACTTCAAAAGTATACTGTAGCAACCACTGTAATGTATATTGACATTTTGCAATTTTCATGCAATTGCTTTCTTCCAGGTAACCTCTTTCTTGGGAGACTGGGCTAGCTGATTTCCCTTTTCATTATTTTACTGATCAAATTATAATTTTATTGATAGAACTGCTTGAAAAATGGAGGGATTATTGTGGGCATGATATCAAATAATGATGAGAAGAAGCTAGATTGAGAACCTCATGACCTGGTATCAAGACCACAATCTTTCTCTCAATGTCAGGAATAGACAAAGGAGATAGTGATCGACTTCAGGAAGCGAAGTAGAACACATATCCTGGTTTGCATTGACAACGCTGAAGTAGATGGTTGAAAGGTTCAAATTCCTAGGAGTAACTATCACAAACAACTTGTCCTGGACCACATGTCCTGATTATAATGATTGAAGCAATACCTCTACTTTTTTAGAAACGTTCGGCATGTCGCAAACAACTCTCATCGAGAGTCATAGAGCCACTGACCAACATGTCCTATCTACAATAGTCCCACCTGCTTACATTTGGCACATGCCCCTCAAAATCCCTGTCCTATCCATGTACCTGTCTAAATGTTTCTTAAACATTGCAATACAAGATACATTTATTTGTCACATGTGCCAGTTCGCACAGTGAAATTAGATAACCATACAGCCATACAATAAAAATAAAGAACACAACACACGATAGAGTTAAACATAAAACATCCCCACACAGCAGAATCAAAGTTTCCCACTGTGAGGGAAGGCACCAAAGTCAGTCTTTTCCTCTAATGTTCCCCAATGTTCACCCGTGGTCGCGGCCTCCCCGAGCCCTCCGCAGTGGCCGCTACGGGCGGCCCGATATTCAGTCCCGCTCGCCGGGGTGATGTAAGACTGGCGTCGGGGCTGGGGGACCTCCTCAGCTGGCTGGACATCAGAGTCGGCCACCTCCTACCGGAGTCCGCGGCTCCCAAAGTCCGCAGGCCGCGCCGGGCGGAGATGCAACACTGGCGGCCTTCGGCAAAGGGCCCCAGAACACCGCGATGTTGTTCAACGCCGGCCGCGTTGGAAGCTCTCCCAAACCGCAGCTCCACGATGTTGGAGCAGCGGCCCAAAGCTCCGGTGCTCCAAACGGCGATCCAGGTAGGCACCGCCCGCTCCGCGGTGAATTCAGCGCTGCGCCGCCGTTGTTGCAGCTCTGGTTCGGTTCTCGGTCCCCGGCAGGAAAGTCCGCTCCGATCCAGGTGGTAGGCCGCGAGGTGGGGGGCGAGGATACGACTCAGAGAAATAGTTGCGTCCCCGCCAGGAAGTGACTGGGAAACAGTTTCCCTCTTACCGTACCCATCAAAGTTATATCACTGATTTTGAACCTTCCTACCTCAGATCCCACCACACCACCTTTTGCATCGTAACAATGGCCTGATCTGGCCACTTGCCATTCTAATCTCTCAAGCAACCTTGGAAGCTACAACAGGAGGCAAATATTTAATTAAGAAATTGTGCAATGCACATTCAGTTAAAGTCTACAGCAAGATAGGGGAAGGGGAAGCAGAAACGGTGATGGTTATTGGCACCCCACCTGAAAACCATGAAACACTTTTGGTGCATTAACATTTTTGGGTTCCAAATAAAAAAAGTATCAAAAGTACTCACCCCTTTATCAATGGTATTGGATTGGCACACGGTTCCCTCAGCAGCTGGAATGCTATTGGTAATACAACGATTGCTTTTACTAAGACACCATAACTCACTGCATACCTCCTACAAACAAAATATTAATAAGAAAGTATCAAGAACCAAAAACAATCCTTTAAAAGCTTAGGAAAATATTAATTATTGCCTAAATAATTATTTATTATATTAAATAATGTAATTATATACCTTTACTCGGTAAAGAACAATCCCCTTCTGAAATGAGAGGTGCGGAAAGGGTATACCTGCACCTTAGTGGGAACTAATGGTGCAAGCGCTTTGGAGGGGAGAGTAGAACTAAAATAGCTCATCTTTATTTGATCATTATACTCTGGGTTGCTGGATTGTGGATACAGAATATATTTAGAAATAGTTTTGCTTTTAATGACATGCAAACTTTATAAAATTAATCCCGAATAGACCGCAAGGAGAACATTTCATAGATGTGTTTAACAAATTAAAAGCAATATGTACTTATTGAGCAAATATTTCATTTAGCAGTCTGGATTGTTAAAATAGAGACAAGGAAGGTCAGTGTTGTTGGATTCCAATTGTCAGAGTTTAGCATAAATCTGTCATACTGCCGTTGTCTTCACTTTGGTGATGAAATCAAAGTGGCTCTCTGCTTATGGTTGTAAAATGAGTGCTCTTGAAAAGAGCTTTCAAAACAGGCTTTATTTTTAAGTAAAGGCCTATTTTAATTAAAAAGCACGACACCTATTATTAAGAAAACTTTTTTTTTGGTTTGAAGAGTCCTTAAGATCGAGCCTTAAACAAACTTTGTGTGGATTGGAACCAACCCTCACTAAAGTGCGGTTCCCTATATCATTTCCTTTCAATGATTTGTGATTTTGGTCTGTATTTCCAGGTCTGCAGAGGAATACGTTGTGAAGTAGTGAGTATGCTGTTTCCAGTGCACCAGAACACTTAAATGGAGACGAACTACTTTAGTTCTACTGTCTCCTCCAATGGTCTTGCACCATTAGCTACCACTGGAGTGGATATACCTTTCCCTCATCCCTCATTTCAGAAAGAGATTTCTTTACTTAGTATGCGAGCAATAATTTAAAATTCAGCTTACTTTCAGCTATAGGTGTACAATATATAATAATGTGCAATATTTTATTGACTGGAGAATGGATTCTTCCTCATATTGAGATTATAAATAAAAAAATAATTTAGGCAACCTTAATGTGATTGAATTTGAATTTAAGTTATAAAGGGAGCAGGATCCTCATATTAGACATCTGTCTACATGAAATAAAAAATATAAACAGATTATGGCGACAAATAGAAACATAGAAAATAGATGCAGGAGTAGGCCATTCGGCCTTTCGAGCCATTCAATATGATCATGGCTGATCATCCAACTCAGTATCCTGTACCTGTCTTCTCTCCATACCCCCTGATCCCTTTAGCCACAAGGGCCATATCTAACTCCCTCTTAAATATAGCCAATGAACTGGCCTCAACTACCTTCTGTGGCAGAGAGTTCCAGAGATTTACCACTCTCTGTGTGAAAAATGTTTTTCTCATCTCGGTCCTAAAGGATTTCCCCTTTATCCTTAAACTGTGACCCCTTGTCCGGGACATCCCCAACATCGGGAACAATCTTCCTGCATCTAGCCTGTCCAACCCCTTAAGAATTTTGTAAGTTTCTATAAGATCCCCCCTCAATCTTCTAAATTCTAGCGAGTACAAGCCGAGTCTATCCAGTCTTTCTTCATATGAAAGTCCTGACATCCCAGGAATCAGTCTGGTGGACCTTCTCTGTACTCCCTCTATGGCAAGAATGTCTTTCCTCAGATTTGGAGACCAAAACTGTACACAATACTCCAGGTGTGGTCTCACCAATACCCTGTACAACTGCAGTAGAACCTCCCTGCTCCTATACTCAAATCTTTTTGCTATGAAAGCTAACATACCATTCACTTTCTTCACTGCCTGCTGCACCTGCATGCCTACTTTCAATGACTAGTGTACCATGACACCCAGGTCTCGTTGCATCTCCCCTTTTCCTAATCGGCCACCATTTAGATAATAGTCTACTTTCCTGTTTTTGCCAGCAAAGTGGATAACCTAACTTTGGCCACAGCTGTTAAGATTGCATTTATGAACGTTTCAACATATAGTAAAAAGGAGAAAAAAAAATTCTATAGCATTGTTTGCTACAAAAGATCAGAACAATTTCCTATTTTCAAAGTAAAGGATCGACACTCTACCCCATATTTACACTGGCGTGATTTGACTCCATATTGGAAACGGCATTGCTCATCTGCATCATACACCTGTCCTGGGGCCAGAGTCGGGTAGAAGAACTCCTGTTTTGGGGGTGTATTGATGAGACATCGACCATGTCCTGAACTGACCGAAACAAGAACATTTTATTATAAAAGATAAACCGATGAATTACCTGCTAAAATGAAATGTAGTCAAATAAAATTAAATGGATAAAGACACAAAGTGCTAGAGTAACTCAAAGTGCTATCCATGGAGAACATTGATATGTGACGTTTCGGGTCGGGACCCTTCCGCAGAAAGAATCCTCATAAGGGTCTCGACCCGAAACATCACCTATTCATGTTCTCCAGGGATGCTTCCGCAAGCACTTTGTATCGTTTTTTGTAAACCAGCATTTGTTTGTTTCTTGTTTCTACAAAATGAAAAGAATGGCAGATAAAAGAAATCAATTCAGAAAATAAGTCTCCAAGCAATATCTTCAATTATTGCTGTCCCTGTTAATTGAATGAATTTGATTTAAAAAATATTCAATTTATTGCAAAAACCTGATATTTTCAACTGATATTTGTCTGGAAATTTAATTGCATAATTATGTTTTTTTAAATAGAATTATACAACTCTGAAACCTTTTCAGAATGAAATACAAAAACAATCAATTCTCGGTTGTTTCCAAATTAAGGGCAAATGGGGATGAAGCAATGTTATTTTTTGAACATTGGCAGTCGTATTGTAGATGCCTATAATGGGCAACATGGTCATCCCAGTGCAGGACTAGATTGAGAAGGATCCCAATCCGAAACGTCACCTATCCACGTTCTCCAGGGATGCTGCCTGTCCCACTGAGTTATTCCAGCACTGTGCTTTCATTTTGTAAATCAGAATTTGCCAAGATAAAAGATGGTCTGAATATTCAGCCTTTTAAATTTTATAATAATTTCTGTTGTTTGAAATATCCAATTGTGCATTGCCATTTGTTATGTATATTTAGGCTTCAGATATTTGTTCACTGCAAATGAACAATAAATGAGTGCATAATATCTTATTGTGTGGGCTTGATATGGTCAATCACAAAATCTTTAGATACAAGGAACTGCAGGTGCTGAGTTTCCAATCCTCTGCAAGAAATGACATGGGATCAGAAGGTGTAGAATCGTTGTGAGTAGAGTTAAGAAACTGTAAGGATAAAAATACCCTGATTGGAGTTATATACTGACCTCCAAATAAATAGTAGCCAGGAAATAAGGTACAAATTACATGAGGAGAGAGAAAAGGCATGTAATAAAAGCAATGGGTACAGTGGTCTTGGGATTTCAATATACAGGAAAATTGGGAAAATCAGTTTGGTACTGA
This sequence comes from Amblyraja radiata, assembly GCF_010909765.2. Taxonomy (NCBI): domain Eukaryota; kingdom Metazoa; phylum Chordata; class Chondrichthyes; order Rajiformes; family Rajidae; genus Amblyraja; species Amblyraja radiata. Next base: position 20,404,338 of record NC_045984.1, read on the forward strand.
ATCCTAAGAGTGCCTATGAGATGGTTTTTAGAGCAGCTCATGATGAAGCCCAATAGGGGTAAGGGAATTCTGGATTTGTTGTTTAGTTTAATTTAGATATACAAAGCCGAAACGCCCTTAGGCCCACTGAGTCTGCACAAGACTAGTGATCCCCGCACATTAACACTACCCCACACACACCAGGGACAATTTTACATTCATACCAAGCCATTTAACCTGCAAACCTGTACGTCTTTGTAGCGTGGGAAGAAAACCGATGATCTCGGAGAAAGCCCATGCAGGTCACAGTGAGAATGTACAAAGTCCGTACAGATTGTGGAGGCATTCCAGAAGATTGGATGACAGGCGGAGACAAAGATGGTTATAAAGTAGACCTATTCTGGTTGTTGGGCAGTGACTAGTGGTGCTCCGTAGGGGTTGCTGTTGGGTCTGCTACTTTTCAAGTTAAATATTAATTATCTAGACGATTAAATTGATGGCTTTGTGGTCAATTTTGTGAATGGTATGAAGATAGGTGGAGGGGCAGGTAGGGTTGAGGATACAGGGAGTCTACATAAGGACTTGGACAGGCTGAGAGAGTGGGTAAAGAAGTGGCAAATAGAATACAGCATAGCAAAGCCATAGGACATGCATTCTGGTAAAATGAATAAAGGTGTAGACTATTTGCTAAATGGTTGGAGGCTTCAGAAATTGGAGGCTCAGAGGAACTTGGGAGTGATGGTGTAGGATTCCCAAAAGGTTAATTTGCAGGATGAGTCAGTAGTAGCGGACCAGAATATAAAAACAAGGATGTCATGCTGAGGCTTTATGAGGTACTGGTCATACCACATTTGGAATATTGTGAACATTTTTAGGCCCTATATCTGAGGAAGGATGTGCTGGCTTTGGATAGGGTAGAGAAGAGGTTTATGAGAATGCTCCCGGGGATAATTGGGTTAATGTATGATGAGCGTTTTACAGTTCTGGGCCTGTGCACTGGAGTTTAGAAGGATGACTGGACATCTTATTGAGACTTAATAAATAATGAAAGGCCTGGATAGAGTGAATGTGGAGAGGATGTTTCCAGTAGTGGGAGAGTCTAGGACCAGAGGGCACAGCCTCAGAATAAACGGATGTACCTTTACAATGGAGATGGAGAAATTTCTTTAACGAGAGGGTGATGTATCTGTGGAATTCATCACCACAAATTGCGGTGTGGGCCAAGTCTTTAGGCATTCAACATGGATTTGTGCCTGGAAGGTCATGTTTGACTAATCTTCTTGAATTTTTTGAAGAGGTTACTAGGGAAATTGATGAGGGTAAAGCAGTGGATGTTGTCTATATGGACTTTAGTAAGGCCTTTGACAAGGTTCCTCATGGAAGGTTGGTTAAGAAGGTTCAATTGTTGGGTATTAATGCAGGAGTAGCAAGATGGATTCAACAGTAGCTGAATGGGAGATGCCAGAGAGTAATGGTGGATGGCTGTTTGTCAGGTTGGAGGCCGGTGACTAGCCTCAGGGATCTGTGTTGGGTCCACTGTTGTTTGTCATGTACATCAATGATCTGGATGATGGTGTGGTAAATTGGATTAGTAAGTATGCAGATAATACTAAAATAGGTGGTGTTGTGGATAATGAAGTAGATTTCCAAAGTCTACAGAGAGATTTAGGCCATTTGGAAGAATGGGCTGAAAGATGGCAGATGGAGTTTAACGCTGATAAGTGTGAGGTGCTACATCTTGGCAGGACAAATCAAAATAGGACGTACATGGTAAATGGTAGCGAATTGAGGAATGCAGTTGAACAGAGGGATCTAGGAATAACTGTGCATAGTTCTCTGAAGGTGGAATCTCATGTAGATAGGGTGGTAAAGAAAGCTTTTGGTGTGCTAGCCTTTATAAATCAGAGCATTGAGTATAGAAGTTGGGATGTAATGTTAAAATTGTACAAGGCATTGGTGAGACCAATTCTGGAGTATGGCGTACAATTTTGGTCGCCCAATTATAGGAAGGATGTCAACAAAATAGAGAGAGTACAGAGGAGATTTACTAGAATGTTGCCTGGGTTTCAGAAACTAAGTTACAGAGAAAGGTTGAATAAGTTAGGTCTTTATTCTTTGGAGCGCAGAAGGTTAAGGGGGGACTTGATAGAGGTCTTTAAAATGATGAGAGGGATAGACAGAGTTGACGTGGATAAGCTTTTCCCATTGAGAGTAGGGAAGATTCAAACAAGAGGACATGACCAGAATTAAGGGACAGAAGTTTAGGGGTAACATGAGGGGAAACCTCTTTACTCAGAGAGTGGTGGCTGTGTGGAATGAGCTTCCAGTGGAAGTGGTGGAGGCAGGTTCGATTTTATCATTTAAAAATAAATTGGATAGGTACATGGATGGGAAGGGTTTGTAGGGTTATGGTCTGAGTGCAGGTAGATGGGACTAGGGGAACATAAGTGTTCGGCATGGACTTGTAGGGCCGAGATGGCCTGTTTCCGTGCTGTAATTGTTATATGGTTATATGGTTATATTTTTAAAGCAAAGATTGATAGGTTCTTGATTAGTAAGGGTGTCAAAGATACGGGGTGAAGGCAGAGAATCAGGTTGGGAGGGAAAAATAGATCAGCCAATTGAATGTCGGAACAGACAATGGGCCGAATGGCCTGATTTCTGCTCCTATCAGTCACTGAAAGTAAGCATGCAGATACAACAGACAGTGAAGAAAGCTAATGATCTACATTGCGAGAGGATTTGTGTTTAGGAGCAAGGAGGTCCTACTGCAGTTGTACAGGGCCCTTGTAAGACCGCACCTGGAGTATCGTGTGCAATTTTGGTCTCCTAATTTGAGGAAGGACATTATTGCTATTGAGGGGGTGCAGCATAGGTTCACCAGGTTAATTCCTGGGGTGGCGGGACTGACCTATGAGTAAAAATGGGCCGACTGGGCATGTATTCACTGGAATTTAGAAGAATGATTGGGTATCTTATGGAAACATATTAGATTCTTAAAGAATTTGACAAGTTAGATGCATGAAAATTGTTCCCGATGTTAGGGGAGCCCAGAACCAGGGGTCACAGTTTAAAAATAAGGGGTAGGCCATTTAGGACTGAGATGAGGAAAAACCTCTTCACCCTGAGAGTTTTGAATCTGTGGAATTCTCTGGCACAGAATGCAGTGGATGCCAATTCACTGGATGTTTTCAAGAGAGAATTAGATTTGGCTCTTAAGGCTAAAGGGATTAAGGGATATGGGGAAAAAGCAGGAACAGGGTACTAATTTTAGATGATCAGCCAAGATCATATTGAATGGCTTGAAGGGCCGAATGGCCTACTCCTGCACCTATTTTTCGGTCTTCTGATCTTCTGAATCAGTCTGAAGATGGGCCTCGAACCAAAATATCACCTATCCATGTGCACCACCATCATGCAGATCCTTGTTTCTCTATGCTGCCTGACCCGCTGAGTTACTTAGGCATTTTGTGCTCTAATTCAAAATGTACTTTTTATATAAAGGCAAAGACATAACTTAATAAGTGAACTACAATTGAATTAGCTGTTTCATTTAGCATTTGAACACAGCATGGACCCTGACAGACACCTGTTTAATATTTGCTTTTAAGTGTTATCCTATTTTCTGACTCCTTACTCCAAGAAGCTGGTGATGTAATCCCTGCTGCATGTTGACCAGATGAAAGGATTAGTTTTCACTGTGATATGAGCAGCCATCAACTTTGCTGCTTCCTGACCTCTTGGACCACAGGAGTTTCCAACTCCATCATGATTCATTCCAAAACTGAAAAAGGAAAAAGGATCAGTAAAATCAGATATCTGGATATCCATTACATGGCAAATACACAAAAGTATTAATCTTTTTAATTACTTTATTCTTGATGTATACATTTGCAAAGTTTCCTGGCAACAATAGGGAGAAAAATGGATGGAAATTTGGTACACTGGACTTCTAGCTTATTTCAGTTTCACTTGAACTCGTACTTGAAGATCAAACACAAACAGGGACTCCAAAGAGCAAAATATTTAGGATTGAATGTGCAAGTGAAAAGTTCCAAGGTACCACTAGGATATGTTCTCATGATCCTGGGAGATATTTATGTCTCAACAAAACGTAAATAATTAGTCATTTATTTTTATTTGCTTATTGTTTTGGGAATTTGTTGTACATGAATCAGCAGCTATGTTTATCTACATTAGTGTTTAAGAAGGAACTGCAGATGCTGGGAAATCGAAGGTACACAAAAATGCTGGAGAAACTCAGCGGGTGCAGCAGCATCTATGGAGCGAAGGATGCTGCTGCACCCGCTGAGTTTCGCCAGCATTTTTGTGTACCTTTTATCTGCATTAGCCCTTGTTCTCCAGAAATCTCCTGTCTGTTCCAGAACAGCTACAATGTGTCTGAAGAAGGGTTTCGGCCCGAAACGTCGCCTATTTCCTTCGCTCCATAGATGCTGCTGCACCCGCTGAGTTCCTCCAGCAAGTTTGTGTACCTTCGATATTCCAGCATCTGCAGTTCCCTTTTGAACACTATGTACAACATCTACTCTTCAATGTACAAAATTACCCAGATACGTCTTAAAAAAATGCTATCAATCCAATTCAGCAAAATGCCTCCTACACCATCATTGGGTGATGCCATACACGGTGTGATAAAATGACACCAAGTCATTAATGACATACCAGGACCACTGAGTCCATACCTCATTATTTAGTTCATTTTATTTTACTATTGTCACATATATATGACAATATATGTGACAATAAACTAAATAATATACCGAGGTACAGTGAAAAGCTTTTGTTTGCTTGTTATACAGTCAAAAAGACTATACACAAATACAGTCAAACTGTTCACAGTGCACAGATAAGGATACAAGGTACAACATTTAGCGCAAGATAAAGTCTAGTGCAAGATAGATCAAAGGCCTCAAATGTTAGGTCAGGATCGCACTCTAGCTGATGGGAGGACCGTTCAGTTGCCTGATAACAGCTGGGAAGAAACCAACCCTGAATCTGAAGGGATGCGTTTTCAGACTTCTGTACTCTTGCCTGATGGGAGAGGGGAGAAGAGGGACTGACCCAGGGTGAGACTGGTCCTTTACGTTGCTGGCGCAACAAGGTAGCCTGAGTGTAGATGGAGTCAATGGAAGGGAAGTTGGTCTGCGTGACGGTCTCAACTACGTCCACAACTCAGCAATTTCTTGGTGGTCCTGGATGGAGCTGTTCCCCATCCAGGCTGTGATACATCCCGATTAAATGCTTTCTATGGCACATCTGTAGAATCACGTGAGAGTTGTTTGGGCATGCTGAAGTAGAGGCATTGGTGTACTTTCTTGGCCTTAGCCTCAATGTGGCTGGTCCTGGACAAATGGCTGATGATATATCCTTGGTTCGAATTAAAAAATGGGGTATAAAATGAATTCTAAAAAAGAAAATAAGAGCAGTGTTTGACCCACTGTGATCTTAAGGAGCCCTCATAACTTGGTCCATGAACATGAAGCTACTCCATTGATAGGAGTTATTTGGAAGTCCAGTTCTCGAAGAAATAATTTACCATTAGCATAAGGTTCCAACATTGCTGATAAAAGGAAACTCATCAGAAACAATTATGGGGTTAATCATTAAATTTCTAAAATTTGTGCAATGTTAAATAGCCTTGGCACGGGACTAAATTATTAGTTAACAAGTATGTTATATTCCTGGAAGCACATGGAGCACAATATAATGGAAAAATGTTTCTTCAGTTTGGTTCCAACAGGTCTGTATTTATTGTGTCTGTTGTTAATGTTCAGATTCAACATTATCTAGTAATAGAAAGCCCCAAGTTAAAAAAATCTCAATGTATAATATTAGTTAAAAGTGCCTCTGAGATTTTTCTGATTTCTATGGACGTAGTTTGTTTGAGGGAGAATTAAACCAGGAACTGTGCTGTTAGATGAGTGCCGAGTTGATATTCGTTCATGCTCCATGTATCCCATGATTCAGTTTCATTTCGTGTTGATACTGGCCGTATGAAAATCAACAGTTGTTTCTCAGAACAGTTGATCCAAATTTAAATATTTTCTTGGAGGGCTTTTCCAAAGTTTTGAGAAAAGGAAGGTTGGTGCTATCCATAAACATTTTATTATCTCCTGCAACACAATGGCGGGCAGGGCAAAGTAGAAAAATATATGAGGTTCTTGGTTCCAGTGAACTAAAACACTCCCTTTCATCATTCTCATAGTGGTGTTTATTTACACATCTGCAATGGCATGGAGCAATAATCTGAATGTTGCCAGTGCAAGCAAAGTGTTCCGGCTGTGCTCCCCAAGATTTTCCAGAGCAATTTTGGACCTGATTTATGATGGATTTTACTTATTTTGGCTGGGTGTCAATAGAATGTGGACAATAAGCAAAAATCTTGACTGGTTCCAGAGGAGACGTTCATGAGTAGGTTACCATTCACAGAAGATGACAATCTCACTGTTCCAGTGGCCCAGGTAAGAACCTGCCCTCTGGTGCTTGGGGCATGGCATTTGCATGTTCTCCTACTGCTCTGCTTTTCTCCCAGATCCCAAAAACATGCTGTCAATTATCTCTTGCATGTAGATCAATGGTAGAGTCTGGAAAGAGTTGATAGGACTGTGGGGAGAGTAATATGGGATTAGTGTTTGATGACTGGTCTCATTGCTGAAAGGCCTGTCTCTGTGCTTTATGACTCAATAACTCTCAGAAAATATGGAGTTCCTCCTGAAAGCAGTGTCATTCGGATGGAAAAAAACACGTATTTTCTTTTGACTGAGACAGAAATGGCAGAAGGTGAGAAAGCATTCAGTAGGTTTGTTGTTTTACTTGTCTCCTCTAATTCTGGTGCCTTCATCGCTCCTGGCATAGATGAATTTCAAAAAACTTGCATTAATTTCCCGTTAGTGATAATGTCTGGTGCTAATAGACTCCCACTGTTGACCATTTCTGGTTGTCCATCAATACAATGGAATAGAAATGGTAGCTTATTTTTAAGATATTGATCACTTTGTCAGTTTTGTGTCACTGGACAGCCATTGAGAGGTGCATTAATGATCCTGTGGCGGCCCCTGGTGGTTAGCCATGCGTGGTGCAAACCCTCGGCTCTAGGGGTTGGGTCACGTTACTTGGTTTGGCGGGAGGCGCGGGTCACGGGGCTCCCCTGGGGTATATATAGGGTCGGGAACGCCCGTGCCCCTCGTTGTGGTTTTGGAAGCTGCACTGTGTATTACGAATAAAGAATTCCTTACTTGACAACTCGTGTCCCGTTTCATTGGTGACCCCGACGGTCCAAAATAGGCATTTTTGGATCACAATAATGGACGCCGCCAGCGCTCAACCCGCCTTTGCCGCAGACCAGGCCCAACAAAACGCGGTTGCACTTAAGCTGCTGGTCTTCTGGACCTCGCAGCCCCAGGTGTGGTTCCAGCAGGCCGATACTCAATTCCACATCCGCAGGATAACAGCCAACGACACCCGCTACTTCTATGTGGTCGTCGCGCTCGACCAGGAGACGGCCGGTCGGTAGGTGCCTTACCTGCGCGAGCAGCCAGTGCCACATAAATACGAAGGCCTCAAGGCGCTGCTTCTCCGCACCTTCGGGCTCAGCCGCCTGGAGCGTGCGGCGCGGATCCTCCACATGGGCGGGCTCGGTGACCGTAAGCCATCGGTCCTCATGAGCGAAATACTCACGCTCATGGACGGCCACTGGCCCTGCCTGCTTTTTGAATACGCCTTCCTAGAGCAGTTGCTCGACGATATCTGCCTGCTCCTCTCAGGGGTGAGTTTTGATGACCCCCTGCAGCTAGCGGAACGCACCGACGAGCTGTGGCTGGCCAAGCGGCAGGGCGGAGATTTGCTCGATCCGGTGTCGACTGCGCCTTGGAAGGCACAGCGACCTAATGCCGCGCGCACTGGGGGCTCAGCTGAGTCTCTTGCTCCGGGAGAAGCCGGTAAGAAGTAGTCGTGCTTCTACCAACAACGCTGGTGTTCCGCGGCCCGCCAATGCCGCACGCCCTATTCGTTAGCCACGCGTGGTACGAACCCTTGGCTCTAGGGGTAGGGTCACATGACTTGGTTTGGCGGGAGGCATGGGTCTCGGGGCTCTCCTGGGGTATATATAGGGTCGGGAAGGCCCGTGCCTCTCGTTGTGGTTTTGGGAGTTGTACTGTGTATTACGAATAAAGAATTATTTGCTTGACAACTCGTGTCCCACTTCAATCTTTCACATCAGATTGGATCACATGTTAGTGACATATTGATAATGGAGTTAAATAATTGTCTACACGTTATATCCTTGTAAATATAAATTAATTGAGAATACGTTAACTGTTTTAATTATGAAAATGTCCAAGTGCTTGAAAATGGCTTTTTAGGTCAAACAGCATAAACCATTGAACACGCTAAACAGTTCCTTTTCAGTATCAATTAACCAAAATAGTTGGTTCAGCACTCTGTGGAAGTTCTACTATGTTTTATACCTCAAATAAATAGTACAATATTAAGCTAAATCACACTTGATTCAGTCCATCACCTGGACTTAGTCATTATACGCCGTTGGCGCCGTCCTGTAGGGTGTATGGCTGCCTAGCCTGCAGCTGTCTGTTTTTTCATCTCTTTTTCTTATTTTTAGTTAGTTTAGTGTTTTGTTTTGAGGAGTTCTAGCTTTTTTATGTGTGGGGGAGGGGGGGGGGGGGGGGGGGGGGGGGGGGAAACTAATTTTCAGGGTCCCTACCTGGTCGGAGATGCAGCTTTTCTCCGGGCTGCAGCTTCGACCCGTCCCCGCGGCCTACCAGCGGGCCTGGAGCGGCGTCTCCTGGGGGGACCGCCTGGAGCTTCGGCATCGGCGGCGGCGGCGGCACCGGCTCAGCAGCGGCGGCGGCACCGGCTCAGCGGCGGCGGCACCGACTCAGCAGCGGCGGCGGCGGCACCGGCTCAGAGGCGGCACCGGCTCGGCGGCTCCGGCGACGGCACCGGCTCAGCGGCGGCGGCACCGGCTCAGCAGCGGCGGCAGCACCGGCTCAGCAGCAGCGGCGGCGGCACCGGCTCAGCAGCGGCAGCGGTACCGGCTCGGCATCGGCGGCGGCGGAGCTGCGGGTCGGAGGACGGCGGTGCAGTGCTGGAGCGCCATTGCGGGGCTGGCGGTGACTTAGCTGAAACTCCGGTAACTGGAGCTGGGTCCGTTGCGGAGCTGCGGGTCTGTGGAGCGGCTGCGGGCGGCGGCGCTGAACTTTCCATCGGGAGCCTGGGATCTCTTGATGAGATCGCCAGTTGAGCTCCATTCGGCGCGGCCCTGTCGGCTCCGGAAGCCACGGTCTCGAGTAAGGAGGCCCGACTATGGGTGGACATGGGGATGGGACTGGACTTTGTGCCTTTCCCCACAATGGGAACCATTGTGGGGGGATGTTTTGATGTTGAAACTATCTATTACTGTCATGTTGTATTTTTTTTTAATGTGCTGCATGGCAAAAAGAATTTCACTACACCTAAAGGTGTATGTGACCAAATAAATTTGAACTTGAACTTGAAATTTGAACTATACTCTCCTTGGTGTATTAATATTTTGTAGGCATTTTAAAATGCCTCTGGACGACAAGTTGGCACATCTGCCTAACAGTGCTAGAGACCTGGGTTCGATCCTGACTACGGGCGCTTGTCTGCACGGAGTTTGTACGTTTTCCCCGTGACATGCATGTGTTTTCTCTGGGATTTCCAGTTTCCTCCCACACTCCAAAGACGTACAGGTTTGTAGGACAATTGGCTGGTATAATTGTAAATTGTCCCCAGTGTGTGTAGGATAGTGTTAGTGTGCGGGGATCGCTGGTCAGTGCGGATTCGGTGGGCCGAAGGGCCTGTTTCTGCGCTGCATTTCTGATCTAAACTAACTGATGAAGTTACATAGAATTGTTAACATTTATTTCAATAATTTCAAATATAATTGCAAAATTGATTTTAAACATTAAAACATAAAGAAATATTAAAATATTTATAAAATGTGTTTAAAAAAATCATACATAAATAACTTAACCTAACCTTTGCATTTTAGCTGGGAAGCTCCATTTAAATGAGTTATTCTGATCCAATGCTAACTTTGGACATAGAGTTCAATGATGGATCATTACATCAGATGCATGAACATCTGTCATCCAGTTCCTCCTGGACTTTCAGTAACACCGCACAGGTTCAAACCATACAACGTGCAAGTGGCTGAATGCTGTGCTTCCTTTCACAACTGGTAGTCATAGCTAGCCTGTTGTCATGTAAACTTGGAACACAAATGACAAGTATTCTTCCAAAACATTTGCTAAGTAAGCCAACTGATATCAGAGATGCCGATTTGTCAATTCTGTATGGTAATGTGCAGATACACAAAGTATGATATAGCAATGTAGGTCGCCTTGACTACAGATGGAAAAAATCCTCTCGGGAGATGACTCATTTTATCCATTACAAATAGAATAGCCAAGCCATCTGATGCAAATGCTCACAAAGAACATGTCCAACCACCGATACCTAGCCATCAGCGACATCAACAGCCAATATGTAGCGCAAATGAGTAGTTTTTTAAAAAACGGTTTCCGGCCTGTGATATATACCTTACCTGTGATATCTTCCTCACCTGTGAGGCCAAAATATCAGTCATTGGCATAAGGAATTGGATTCTGCTTTACATTTCATGCCTCAAAGGTGACCAATATTCAGAACATTTTCAAATTAATTTTTCACCTACAGTTTCATAGAAATTTGTACATAAGCGATCGAGGTGCCGAGTATCCACAACTTTGGAACTTTAAAATTTGCAAGCATTACCAAAAACATAATTCAGACAACAGTGCTGTTCTAATTATCTATTATCAACTGCAGCAAGGAACAACAGATTCTGGTTTACACCGAAGATAGACACAAAAAAACTGGAGTAACTCAGTGGGTCAGGCATATCTTTTCCATCTCTGGAGAAATGGAAAAGATATGCTGAACATACATATAACATAGATTCATGAGGTTAGTATCTGAGATGGTGTGATTTGCAAGACATGATTTCCCAAGCACAAAGCCGTGCTGACTATCCCAAATCAGTCCTCGTCTATTCATATACTGGTGAATCTTGTGCAGTGATATAAATTATTCTTGAATTGATGGATTGCCCATAGCATTGATTGAAAAGGTTTGTTCATCATTAGATAAACTCACAATCTAAAATTTGCAAACATTTCAGAAAGGTGCACTCTCTATTTCGTTTAACTTCCATCATTTTGATGCAAGAATCCTGAATTAGCTGAATGCCAATGGTCTTTATAAGCTTGCCATTAGGAGTAGAAGAGATTCTCAGTGTGGATCAGGCAGGTTTCCGCAAGGACCGCAGCACAGGAGAACAAGTTCTGGCCCTAACCACCTGCATTGAAAACGGCTTCGAGAACAAACTGAAGACCGGGGCAGTGTTCCTTGATCTCACCGCAGCCTATGACACTGTGTGGCACAAAGGCCTCCACCTAAAACTCACCAAAGCACTCCCTGCCTGGGCATCAGAAACCATCAAATCTCTGCTCTCCAACCGCAGGTTCAGAGTTCACCTTGGACAGAACAAGAGTGCATGGAGAATACAGAAGAATGGGCTCACGCAAGGGTCAGTTTTAGCCCCAACCTTGTTCAACCTTTACACAAATGACCTACCCACCACCTATTCCCGCAAATTCATCTATGCAGATGACATCTGTTTGGCCTTCCAAGCACCAGATTTTGGTACATTGGAACAGGTGCTCAATGAAGACCTTGCTAAACTGGACGAGTACTGCAAAACCTGGCGCCTAAAACCAAGCCCAGCAAAAACGGTCTCTAGTGTGTTCCACCTCCATAATGCAGAAGCCACAAGAGAACCAAACATCTATCTGAGCAGGACCAAACTGAAGTATGCCCCCACTCCAACCTACCTCGGAGTGACCCTTGACAGGACCCTATCCTTCAAGGAACATCTTAAAAGAACAGCAGCTAAGGTGAAGTCCAGAAACAATCTCCTCAGTAAGCTTGCTGGCTCAAAGTGGGGGGCAGTAGCCCCCACACTGCGCATTTCAGCACTAGCCCTTGCATTTTCTTCAGCCGAATATTGTGCCCCTGTTTGGTCCAGGTCATCCCACACACACCATGTGGATACCCAATTGAACTCAACAATGAGGATCATCACAGGAACAATCCGCTCAACACCACTCCCCTGGCTCCCTGTCCTATCCAACATAGCCCCTCCACACATCCGGCGAGTAGTCCTCACTCAAAGGATGCTCCAAAAGACCAAAAACTCCCCTCATCTGCCAATTCACATGGACATCTTCAACCCACCCACTGCTCGACTTCCATCTAAACGACCAATTTGGAAGAACCCACCACCAGCTGATTTCACCATCCAATCAGCTTGGAAAAGGGAATGGGAGTCCAAGGACGTCCCAAATAAACATCTGGTGTCAGACCCCACCCTACCGGTCCCTGGCACCAATCTCCCAAGGAAGCAGTGGACGACGCTGAATAGATTCAGGACTGGACATGGCCCCTGCTTGGCCAGCCTTCACAAATGGGGCAGCAGTCCAACCCCATGGTGTGCTTGTGGAGAGCAGCAAACAATGCAACACATCATTGAAGCATGCCCTCAACAAAGACTCAAAGGAGGACTTGTCACCCTTCATACAGCAGATCAAGAGGCAACTGCTTGGCTAAAGGACTTTGCATTCGCTAAATAAATAAATTAGGAGATGACACTTAATGATGTTAGCTGGCAACGGTCATTTAGATCTAAAATCACTTTGGCTTGTCAACAGCCTTATGAGTAATCAGTGGCCAAAATGAAGTCAAGATTTCAAAGATGGACACTCAATGACAATCAGCTGGAAGAGATTGTGCTTGCTTTTGTTGTTTAAACAGAAGTAATGCAGTGTATATGGCCTGCAACATATCCAAGAAGCTTTTGCAAAGCTGTTGATACAGCACTTAAAGGAACGAAGCAGGGACAATTGAAATAGTTACTTTCCCCACGATTGCAGAATTTATTCCTTTTTATTTGAGGTCTGAGTACAATTTGGACAGCAGTCAAACTCCAGAGCAGGCACAACACTTCGAGATTCTGCAAAGGTCACTGCAGCCCTAAGCCCACTTTGTTTAACTTCAGGCTCAATTCAAACTGCCAAGAAGACATGAGTATTGCACAAGTATTAAGCATAAGATTGTAACATTGTTTGCCAAAGGAAACAATTTCATCTTTTTCCAAGAACTAACTGCAGGAAAGAGGTCTTGATTTTCATAAAAGTACTGCTCTTCCACATTCATGTACAACATTGATTTAATATAAGAAATATAGCAAGTATTGCAGTAACTCAGTGGGTCAGGCAGCACCTCTGGAGAACATGAATAGGCAATGTTTGGGTCGGGACATGGAACGTCATCTATTTGTTCTCCAGAGATGCTGCACGACCTGCTGATTTACTCCAGCACTTTTTGTCTTTTTTGGTAAACCAGCATCTGCATTTCCTTGTGTCTCTATTAAGTTAATATCTGTTAATTAACTGATCATAATTGAGAAACGGCATTGAAAGTGCTTCTGAACCATCATGAGTCCTTAAAGATGTCCATGGTAATCAATATCCAATACACTTACAAGGATCACACAAATGCACATTAATTTCATATAGTAATCACAACACTTTAGCAGCAGTACAATATTATTACAGTATGGATGGATTTAGGGACACTACAATAAGATTTGGCCACTGTTGAATATTACAATACTTATTTAGCATCAGAAAAACCTACATAACAGCAATGAAAACAAAGCTAGCATCAATCTGTCTGTTTCGCCATCACCAAGAAAAGCTCATCATCCTTTTCTTCCCTGAGTTAATAATCATCCTTCCAAATTCAGTATGTCAACAAATTTTCAGTATATCAATGATTTTCAGAAAGCCTTTGATAAGATGCTACACGTTAGGCTGTTTAGGAAGATGAGAGCCCACAGTATTACAGGACAGATAATAGCATGGATGGCAGAGGACAAAGAGTGGCAATAAAGGGGTCTTTTTCTGGGTGGCTGCCAGTGACTAGTGTAGTGCCGCAAGGGTCGGTGCTGGGGCCGCTGCTCCTCACATTGTATATTAATGATTTGGATGAGGGGATTGAAGGCTTTGTGGCAGTTTGCGGATGATACGAAAATAGGTGGAGCGGCAGGTAGTGTAGAGAAAGCAGGGCCTCTGCAGAAGGACTTAGACATGTTGGGAGAGTGGGCAGAGAAGTGGCAGATGGAATGTAGTGTAGCAAAATGTGAAGTCATGCATTTTGGTAGTAGGAATAAAGGCGTATTCTCTAAATGGGGTGAGATTCCAGAAATCGGAGGTGCAAAGGGACTTGGGAGTGCTGGTGCAGGATTCACAAAAAGTTAATCAGCAAGTCGAATCGGTAGTAAAGGAAAGCAAACTCAACGCTAGCATTTATTTCAAGAGGGCCTGTATACCAAAACAGGGATGTAATATTGAAGCTCTATAAGGCACTGGTAAGGCCGCATTTGGAATACTGTGAGCAATTTTGGACACCATATCTGAGGAAGGATGTGCTGGCTGTGGAGACGGTCCAGAGGAGGTTTACAAGAATGATCCCAGGAATGAGTAGCTTAACCTATGATGAGCGATTGTCGCCACTATACTCGCTAGAGTTTAGAAGAATGATGGGGGACCTAATTGAAACATACAGAATAGTGAAAGGCTTGGATAGGGTGGGTGTGGAGAGGATATTTCCACTAGTGGGAGAGTTTCGGACTAGAGATCATAGCCTCAGAATTAAAGGATGTTCTTTTAGGAAGGAGATGAAGAGAAATGTATTTAGTAAGAGGGTGGTGAATCTGTGGAATTCTTTGCCACCGAAGGCTGTGGAGGCCAAGTCAGTGGATATTTTTAAGAAAGAGATAGATAGATTCTTGATTAGTACAGGTGTTATAGGTTATGGGGAGAAGGCAGAAGGATGGGGTTAGAAGGGAGAGATAGATCAGCCATGATTGAATGGCGGAAAAGGCGATGGGCCGAATGGCCTAATTCTACTCCTATTCCTTATGACCTTGTAAATAAGCCCAGACATACCATGTTTTTTTCCTTCTATTTTTCTTCCTATTGAACTGCCTGTTTATAACTTTTTAACATCCATTGCTGCAAATAATCCACAATAATTTAAAGAACTCATAAGAAAAACGGATTTATTACTAATTTACACCAACTGATTTAATATTAGTTGTTTACTACTTTTTGCTTTAATCTCATTCCTAGATGGTCAATCGTCCCACCAGGGGCGCCGCACATTTGGCAGCCTCGCCAATAGTCTGTCTATTTTTTCGTCTTTTCTTGTTATTTTTAGTGAGTTTAAATAATATTCTCTGGTTTGTCGTATGTGGGGGGGGGGGGGGGTGGGGGGATTAGGGGGTCGGGGGAAACTTTTTTTCAATCTCTTACCCTGCCGGAGATGCGGGTCGTATCTCCAGTTGTTCTGCGACCTAACATCGTGGAGCTGGGGCCTTGCTTGGGTCTGACTTTGAGCCCCACCGCGGGAGGTGGACCTATCATATCTCAAGGTGTCCTTGAGACTCTTGAAAGGCGCCCATAAATAAAATTTATTATTATTATTATTATCATTGGAGCCGATCCCTCGCCTGGGATCGCTCCAACCGCTGCCTGCGGACTTTACCATCGAGAGCTCGCAGTCTCGGGTGAAGACCGTAGATGTCGGGAGCTCCATTGACGCAGAAGGTTCGACAAGCCCCGACCCAGGGTCAGATCGCTCATCGCGGGGAGCTGAGATTCCACCCCGATTCAGGAGCTCGATCGCCCCCTTACACGGAGGACCCGACCACCGGCTACAGGAGTAAGATCGTCCCGTCAACGGAAGGCTCGAGGCACCCGATCGCTGGAGAAGAGATTTAACTTTTTTTTTCACCTTCCATCACAGTGAGGATTGTGGAGGAGTCACTGTGGTGGATGTTTATGTTAAAATGTATTTTGTGTGTTCTGTTGTTTTACTTGTATGACTGACTTGGCAAATGAAATTCCTCATATGTTGGTTAATAAAGCATTATTGTATTGTATTGTATTATCATGCCTCTTTATCATCTTCCCCTTCATACAAGTACCTTGGGTTTGTGACAAATTTGTCAGGAGACTTTCAGAATGTCCCTGAAATGTTTTCTCGGTCTTCCTGGATGTCAGCACATGAGAGGCCTTTCAACCCACAATGTCCATTCTGAACATCCTTCATGTTAACCAAATCACTCCTTTTCCTGCATATCTATATGCCTATTTAAAAACCTCTTAAATGTCACTGTCACATCAGCCTCCATCACCACTTTTGGAAGTGCATTCCAGGAACTCACCACTCTTTGTGTAAATAACCTGCTGCACACATCTCCTTTAAACTTTACCCCATTCAGCCTCTTAAATAGTGCACTTAATTCAGCAATCTGATGTCAGGCATCTAGGCTGAGCATCACCAGACCCTAATGTTGGGGCTATTGTCCTGGGAGTGGATGTCGATATTAGTTCATTTACCCTACAAATAAATTTGAAAGGTTTTACAGAAATAGGATTTGTGCTGAGTCTCATGCTCTGAGGTGCTTGCAACAGATTGACCATGTATCTATCTGAAGCATATTCAGGTTGTCTGTTCTTCAGTAAACTAAGGCTGGAGCCAGGTTTTGAATTGTAGGTCTTTAAACACATTTCTCTTCAGCCAGCCAAAGCCTATGTTAACTCACTGGAGATGGGTGAATTTTGCCTTTGATGACTGATTTCATCAAGAGATAGCTTCCAAGCTGTGGCAAGTGATCAACTATTTCCAGGATCCTGATGTGAATTGATTGTTAAAGGTGAGTGTGGCATAACAGGTTCAGGTTGGTGCAGGATTTTTATGTCTGCCAGATGATTCCTGTAAGGTCTGCCTTTTTACAGACTCTAGCCCTTGCAAAAGGGACTCTATGACCTGCAAAAGTACATAACACTTGCCAACTAACATAAGAGATTCCAACTCAAACTATATTTTAAGCTACATACACCTTGCAAGATACTAATGAAACTGAATCAAGATTTATAATCTGGTTCAATTTGTCTGACTGATGTTTACACAAGGAGACTAGAATTGGCTCTGCAGTCTTGCAAATATGCATTAAAAAATGCTGTTGTGTAGATGGTTGAAATGGAATCGGAACAACTAAATACAATGTTTGCTGTTGCCAATATTTTAAATAGTTATTTGATTGCCACATAAGATTAAGTATAGGGGCAATAGTCAAGTATTTGCTTCAAAATCAAAGGCTTGAACTTTGAACAGATAATTTTTCACTCCACAGTTGGAGTTTAAAACCACATCTTTGTAAGCATGTGAAGTTTTGTGATATTTCGTGAATCAGAATGAATTGTAAAGGTAAAATTCTGTTTTGACTTTGTGCCAATATTTAAAACAAATTCAAGATTGAATTTTCAAAATTCATTTTGGTCAAATTATTGAACTTTTTAATTACTTTTTAAAATAATTGTAATTTCTTATTTCGAACTGCTTTCATAATGTAGACACCACTTGGATCAGGAACAGTTTCTTGGATCAGGAACAGATTGTGGTTTCTTAGCTGAAATACAAGCACAAATGTGTTTATTGGAATTAAAGTCAACCCAGCTCATAATTGGCCAATCGACAGCAAACCGATGGAAGCTGTTTTCACCAATGCTGTCAATCAGCATTCACTCACCAACAGCCTGTTCACCAATATCCAGTCTCGATTTCACCAGCTTCTAAACACAGAAGAGCTAAATTCCAAAGTTGAGTGAGCACGACTACCTGACATCAAAGCAAAACTTGATGGAAGAGAGGGCTGTTGTACCAATTTTCACAAAATATAAGAATTTTTGTTCAAGAAAGAATATTGCAACTCAATAACATGACTACCGAGCAAGGAGGTAAACAAGAATGGATCAATTCTATCCAAATTGTGTTATTCTTGCCTGCCTCAAATTGATGATTTGCAAAGGTTGATTTCAGATGTCTAATTTTCCTGGAGAAAGATATACAATTGATTACCAAAACATACCACAAATACAAATTAATTATAAATTTGGCTTTAAGTTTAAGATAAAGAAGATATTACCTACGATAATAAAATGCCTCTTACTTGTGACCAATTTCATGAGCGATAGTAAATGATGTTGCCAGGCCTATATCCTCATTGATACTGCAACTCCTTTCTGGTTCACACATGCCACCCACAGGAGCTAGACCTGTAACAGGATTGTTTACTTAGCTCAGACAAATAAGGATGAAGTCAAACATTGGCATCAGCAAATCAGCCTTTCAATGGAAGCTGATGTTGAAAAGGTAAGCTATGTTAAGTACTTCATAATATTTGACACATAATCAAAAAAAAACAAAAATAAAAAGCCAGCTTGCTTATATTAAAATAAAAAATCTACGAAAAGTCACTTTACAATATTCTCGCTTACCAAGCAAAAATGTAAAGGCATAGAAACTTAATGATGATTAAAAAATGGAAAACAATTAAATGTCACAAAACTGACTTAGAAAATAAAGTCTATTATCATATTGTCCATCAGGTTAAGCAAGATGTGTGTGTTTTTCTGTATATTTATAACTGTTGGTTCAATTTGTTTGAAACCAGGATATATTCAAAGTTATTCGCTACATCAGTTTAGGCAGAACTAAAAGAGATAATGCTGTCCTATAACCTGCCATGTAAATTAGATTTAGTGTAGTTGTATCTTTATTCCAAATAATGGTATGAATAGATAGTGTATGATAAACTACATGCTATTCGATAACCTTCAGTTTTCTTTAAGTAGGAAGAATCTAAAAAAAATCACCTCCTTCTTCGTCCTTCAGTAATAGCTACAAACTGTTAACAGGAGGGTTGAGTTCTGTTCCAGCATGAGTTACAAGGCAGAGAACATCTGGGTACCAAAAGGGAGTCTGAGAAAATAATCTCCAGATTGGCTCTTGGTACCTACTTGTCCTCAGTGATTATCCTACTTTTCCAATTATTGCCTCGTCGAGACCACTTTGCATTTTGAAGAATTTCAAGGCCACCAAATGCAATTTGAAAACAAAATAATACCCACATCAATTGTATTCATCAATTGTATGATGGTCTTGATTCAAAAAGATTAATCCTACTTTTTCTGGTTTCCCCCTCAACAGAAAGCATCAAAACATTTAAATCTTCTGCACTGCTCAACGATTAGATATTTATTACATTGCATGACACATCTCTTGCTGTATGACAATACTATTAGGACTTGTAAAATTTTCAGAATATTGCAATGCATTCTTACAACAGTCTTCAATCTGAAATATTAACCTTTTTTTTCTCTACAGATTCTGTCTGACCTATTATGCATTTCCAGCGATTTTGCCTTCTTGACTCAACAGAAATAGTATGATCCACTCCTACAGTTTCAATAACCTAAAAGTTCTGACTGAACGGCCACTTAAAATGTAATTGAACCGGTTACATAAGCGCTGCAGAGCATACAGCAGATTTGTGACTGTGTATTCATGGTGAGCGAGTCACTTGCTGATTCTCGAAAGCCATTTCACGTGTACAAGGCAGAAAATCGTGAGAATGTTGAAATTCACATGGTGAATGAGTGCACTTCTAAATATGCAAGAATCTTTATGGCACTGCATAAAGTATCCCCATGAAAAATAACTGCACCATAGCTAAACATGGCATTGCAGGAACATTTTCTCAACAGTGGCTTCAAAACCTACATCCACCATCGAGAAGAACAAGGTTAGCAGGCACATGGAAACATCAGCACCTGTCATCATGAAATTCACAGATTATGCCAACCATTGAAGAAGGCAGGTCACCAATTAGAACTGGTATTAACATGATGAACTTCTCAGGCAAGCCCACATTCCATGGTGTGCATACAAAGTAAAAACTAAAATGGTTAAATAATTAAATCAATAAAATGAGTTTTATTGTTTCCTTAAATGAGTATCTCATCTTATTGTTTGTGACATTATATTACCATATGTTGAACATAATAAGAAAAGTCTAAAATACTAGGGCTGAAAGAATGTTCTGCACTGAAAAACAATTTAATCATTCTGTAATGTGGCAATAACTATTCAGTTATATGTGAAGCCTCTGATCCTGTTATTGAATTAGTATTGCACTTTCTCAAAAACACAATGGACTATCCAGGACCAAGATATACACAAAAAGCTGGACAGGCAGCGGGACAGGCAGCATCTTTGTTTCGGGTCGAGACCCTTCTTCAGACTGGTTAAAGATAAGGGAAATTAAGATATAGACGGTGATGTTGAGAGATAAAGAACAATGAATGAAAGATATGCAAAAAAGTAACGATGATAAAGGAAACAGGCCATTGTAAACTGTTTGTAGGGTGAAAATTAGAAGCTAGTGCGATTTGGGTGGGGGAGGGATAGAGAGAGGGGGAATGCCGGGGTTACCTGAAGTGAGATAAATCAATATTCATACCACTGGGCTGTAAGCTGCCCAAGTGAAATATGAGATGCTGTTCCACCAATTTGCATTTAGCCTCACTCAATGGAGGAGACCTAGGACAGAAAAGTCTGTGGAGGAATGGGAAGGAGAATTAAAGTGTCCAGCAATTGGGGGATCAGGTAGGCTCAGGCCGGCTCAGCGAAGGTCAGTGTTGCAGGGCAAACGTTTTAGGTGCCGGAGCTGTCAAACAGCATCGTCATTTCAGGTTTTGCTTGAGGGGGTGGGCTAGTCTCCCAAGAGGGTCAAACAAGATTATAGCCTATCACTACATCCCAGTGTATAGCTGGTACAATAAAACATATATGGAGTTGGAGCGGGGCTGGGCTGGAGTTGCTGCTGGCTGTGGGTCTCTGGGATCTCCGTGCTTGCAGTGGGCCTGGGGGTCGGTGGGCGGCGGTGGGAGCTGTGGACCTACGGACCTACCTCCGTGGAGCTAGCCAGCTTCGGAGCGTGGAGAGCTGCGGGGGCGAGCTGCTGCGACCCGACTCCGGTGGATGGTGACACCGGGAGCCCGCGGGTCCCCGATGGGAGACCGTTTTGCGGGGCACCGGCAGCGGCGACTTCTCCCGCCCGAATTACGGGGTTGAGAATGACCTGGAGGGGGGACTTACAACGTCCGGCGTGGCTGAGTGGCCGCGGACTTGCTAGCGCCCGCCGGGGGCTTTGACCTCGACTTCGGGAGAGGAATGGAGAGCAGGGGAGAGACAAGTCTTTGCCTTCCATCATAGTGAGGAGGAGACTCACTGTGATGGATGTTTATGTGAATTGCCCTCTCCCTCTGCAAATGCAAACAACCCCACTCTACTTAATTTAATAATATGACAAAATATTGCACGGTTGCACCCACTAATTATCCTGAAATATAATTATCAAGCAAGTAAAGAAAAATATGGTAATTATGTATTTTTACAAAGGTGCCGGCCCGGCACCAACTCGCCCTGACTCTCCCGCAGCTCTGGGCCTTCACACACACTCACTCACTCACCCACCTATTCACATACACGTACTCACTCACTCACTCACCCACACCCACACCCACCCACTTACACACCCACTCCCACACCCACCCACACACACCCACTCACACAAACCCACACACACCCACACCCACTCCCACCCACACCCACTGACACATACCCACACACATCCACCCACATCTACTAACACACTCCCACCCACACAATCCCGCCGACACACTACCACCCACACACTCCCACCCATACCCACTCACACACACCCACCCACAACCACTCACCAACACCCACCCACACCTACTCACACACTCCCACATCCACACACACACACCCACCCACACCCACAAATACCCACCCACATACCTACACACACCCACCCACACCCACTCCACAGACACTCCTTGACTTAGGTATGTTACAATGACATTGCCTGCAGTTCTGCCACTGGCGCCTTTAAAGGGGGGGCGGGGGGCGGGATCAAAATGCCGTTTTCTCCTGCCTGTCCGAGATATATTTTCTCGGGCTGCTAGCTGATGCTGAAAAATCGTTCCGACTTCCGTTCTCGGAAGTTTAAAAAAAAAATCGCGGGACAATTTAATCGCTGGAGTAAAATAAAAAAGTGACTTCTAACGCTGTCAACGCCGACAACGGGACGGATCTCACGTAGGGGACAGAACATAAGGTAAGTCGTTTATTTTACATATAAACTTGCTTCTTAGGTTGACTTTAATCAAAATTTCCTTGGCGAAAATGTGATTTTGGCCCCATACGAACCGGCAGTGTTTTTCCTGCCGATATGGGGTTCAAATTCACTGCAACCGCAACGTTTCAATCAATTGCGTTCCACAAAAACCCACTCGCAAGATGATTTAAATGGCCATTAATTTACAGGAATTAAACATTAAATTCCTTCCATTTGGCCCATGAATTAATGACAATGAGATTTAAAAATCATGTTATATTGTGAATTCTTGTGTGAATGTTATTTGGACACTTAGACTATTTAAAAATGTTAATCTTTTCTTAAGAAATGGATAGAAGTTTAGATCTAGTAATTGAATTTTGTAATTAGCTACAATTAGGTAACTAACTAATTATATGCTTTAATTTCAGGTCATCCAAGTAAGATTGTTTCATATTTGTTTCAGAATGCTTCAATCTATAATAACTGAAAATTTCTTTCAGTTCTCTTAATTTTTAAGAAAGTTATGGGCTTTTGACTGTCCTCGATCACAGCTTTTGTGTTAAGTCAATGGAAAAGCAATAGGGATTTGGACATGTACATGAATAGAAAAGGTTTAGAAGAATATGGGCCAAAAAGGCAGATGAGAATCGTGTGGATGGGCATCTTGGTCAGCATGGGCAAGTTGGGCCGAAAAGGCCTTGTTCCATGCTGTATGACTCTTTGACTCTATATCCAAGGGTTCCCTAAACTTTTAGGGACTTTCCTGTTTTTTACCCTTAAAGATAGGCAGATTCTGAACTTCTACTATCTTGCTTTTTAAACAACTCGCACCTATGAAATATTGTTTTCCCCCTGTCAACTGCTCTCAGGCTACAACCTTACCTCTATTTTGGGCAATATAATAATAATAAACTTTATTTCGGACTCAAGGTCCAGACAAGGGACAACATTACATAAAAATACAATGCATATAAAAACATCATAAAATACATATAAAATCTTAGTATATCACTTAGTATATCATAAAGCATCATAAATTATATATTAAAAAAACACAATACATGAATTAAAATCCAGAATAAAAAAGAATGATCAATGTCCTACAACGAGACAGCGATACCATGTCTCCACAACTGGGATTCGTAGCATGTAGTGCTAAACCTTATGTTCGACAAGGCCACAATAATTACATTTTAGAGTCATTTATCCTGCAAATGAATTTATACATATGATTTCTTAGGATAGCTTCTAAAGTACTGACTCCTGCAGCCACAAACATATTACCAGCACTATACCATCTAAGTTTCCTTAGTAGTGTTCTCATGGCATCATTATAGGCCCCCTTTTGTCTCTGCAAACTTGTCTTTCCATAGTTCGACCACAGGTGCGCAGTATAAAGTGGCGTGCAATATGCTCTAAATAACGACATCTTCACCACATCTGTACACGCACCAAACTTACACAAGAGAATATTCGCCTGTACATACAGCATACGTCGTTGCCTATATATATTAAGGACCAAAGTATCTTTTGCCATGACCACCTTGTAGCTTACTAAACTAATGTCACTGTATCCAAAGATACAGATATTTGTATCCTCCACAGTTCCTTCAATCATTTGCTCATTCTCATTCCCTGAGATAAGGTCAAGTGCAAGGACTCTACATCTTCAGAAAACCATTTACACTCACCATATGAATACATTTTATGAATTCCACATTATGCAAAACAAAAATGTATTAACTTATATATGTCATTTTTCAAATCTTCTAAAATAAAATGGAATATGAAATGAAACTCCATATAAAATGGACACATCCTGATTGTGAGGATTGGTATACATTAACAATCATCATGATATTAAAAGCACTTAAACTGTTCACTGAATATTAAGTCTATCTGATGATTGATATAACTTCATGAACATAGAAACATAGAAAATAGGTGCAGGAGGAGACCATTCGGCCCTTCGAGCCAGCACCGCATGCTCGATGCCAAGTTTAATGTGTGGTTGATCTGGTTACCATGAAATCACAGATGCATTTTTATGAAGTCAATGAGAGAGGTGAAAATTCTTATGGAGATCCAGTCACAGGGTCTCTCCCCCTCATAGAAACATAGAAAATAGGTGCAGGAGTAGGCCATTCGGCCCTTCGAGCCTGCACCGCCATTCAATATGATCATGGCTGATCATCCAACTCAGTATCCTGTACCTGCCTTCTCTCCATACCCCCTGATCCCTTTAGCCACAAGGGCCACATCTAACTCCCTCTTAAATATAGCCAATGAACTAGCCTCAACTACCTTCTGTTGCAGAGAATTCCAGAGATTCACCACTCTCTGTGTGAAAAATGTTTTCCTCATCTCGGTCCTAAAAGATTTCCCCCTTATCCTTAAACTGTGACCCCTTGTTCTGGACTTCCCCACATCAGGAACAATCTTCCTGCATCTAGCCTGTCCAACCACTTAAGTTTCTATAAGATCCTCCCTCAATCTTCTAAATTCTAGCGAGTACAAACCGAGTCTATCCAGTCTTTCTTCATATGAAAGTCCTGACATCCCAGGAATCAGTCTGGTGAACCTTCTCTGTACTCCCTCTATGGCAAGAATGTCCTTCCTCAGATTAGGAGACCAAAACTGTACGCAATACTCCAGGTGTGGTCTCACCAAGACCCTGTACAACTGCAGTAGAACCTCCCAGCTCCTATACTCAAATCCTTTTGCTATGAATGCTAACATACCATTCGCCTTCTTCACTGCCTGCTGTACCTGCATGCCTACTTTTAATGACTGGTGTACCATGACACCCAGGTCTCGTTGCATCTCCCCCTTTCCTAATCGGCCACCATTCAGATAATAGTCTACTTTCCTGTTTTTGCCACCAAAGTGGATAACCTCACATTTATCCACATTGTACTGCATCTGCCATGCATTTGCCCACTCACCCAGCCTATCCAAGTCACCTTGCAGCCTCCTAGCATCCTCCACACAGCTAACACTGCCCCCCAGCTTCGTGTCATCCGCAAATTTGGAGATGTTGCATTCAATTCCCTCGTCCAAATCATTAATATATATCGTAAATAGCTGGGGTCCCAGCACTGAGCCTTACGGTACCCCACTAGTCACTGCCTGCCATTGTTGAAAAGACCCGTTTACTCCTACTCTTTGCTTCCTGTCTGCCAGCTAGTTCTCTATCCACATCAATACTGAACCTCCAATACCGTGTGCTTTAAGTTTTTATACTAATCTCTTATGTGGGACCTTGTCGAAAGCCTTCTGAAAGTCCAGATATAACACATCCACTGGTTCTCCCTTATCCACTCTACTAGTTACATCCTCATCAAAATCTTTAAAGAAGATTTTGGATTTGCATAACATTTTTGACCACAATTACCAAGTATTTTGCTGAAGGGAGATCCTGCAGTCTGAATTCATGCAGTGCACACATGTTTGCAAGCCTAAATGAGAGTGTTTTTCACCAATCTCGATCAGTTAACATTAATTTAACTGATGTTTAAGAAGGAACTGCAGATACTGGAAGATCGAAGGTAGACAAAAATGCTGGAGGAACTCAGCGGGTGAGGCAGCATTTATGGAGCGAAGGAAATAGGCGACGTTTCGGGTTGAAACACTTCTTCAGTCTGAAGAAGGGTATCGACCCGAAACGTCGCCTATTTCTTTTGCTCCATAGATGCTGCCTCACCCGCTGAGTTTCTCCAGCATTTTTGTCTACCATTAATTTAACTGAAGTGTTTTTAAGATTGATGTTCTCTGTCACATCTCCTAAGGGTTTTATATAGCATCCTACCATAACAGTATTACTTTAAGGAAAATGGGAAGATTGTAAAACAAATAGATTTATGCCTAAATTAAATAGGATGGAATCTTACCTAGAGTTCCACATGGTTTGTTCTTATAGATGCAAATATCATACCTACAGAAAGAACAAGAGGTTAATAGATTTGCTTGAAGGCAGTGATTCTGAAAATCTTTCTGCGCTATAGTTTAAAATACCTGTGGGCTTGTGCCTGTCACAAAATGGTGATGTTAAGAGTACCTGGCTAAAGAAAAGTGTTACCTATTGCAATCTCCGTAGAGTTTTTGAGGGGTCCAAGGTTCTTCTCACAAGAGGGGAGGATTTAAGTGATGCTAGCCTGGACTTGCTAATGAGTTCCACATTTAACAAGCCCAGAGTTAGTAAATAAAGAATCCAGACTGGACATGAGGAAAATCTCAACCTGGAGATCTGTGCTCTTTGATGCTAAAAGATAATATTGAGGCACACATAATTACATTCCTGGTAGAAGGCCCTTATGAATGCAGTACAAGGCCCTGAGAAACAAGGCCCTTATGAATGTCATCATTTACAGCTCATTGCTATCCTAAATTCTCCAAAACATGACCTCAACCACCAAGAAAGGCAATGGTAGTAGGTGCAGGTTAAATCCATGAGAACATACAGCAGTACCGCACAGGAACAGGCTTCTGGAAAGGTTCTGACTGTCTACCTTATCTATGCCCCTCCTAATTTTATATATTTCTCCCTCAGAGCTTCCCTCAATGCTCGGCATTCCAGAGAAAACAATCCTCATCCGCTCTACCTCTCGTAGCTAATACCATTAATCCAAGTATAATTCCGTTAGTCTGAGTCTGAAGAAGGTGTCAATCCAAAATGTCACCGATCCTCGTTCTCCAGAGATGATGCCTGACCAGCTTAGTTACTCCAGCACTTTGTGTCTTTGATCATTCCAGTAAACCTCCTCTGCACTCTTTCCAAAGCTTTCACATCATTCCTGCATTGGGGGAACCAGAACTGTATGCAATACTCCAAATGCAGCCTAACCAAAGTCCTACAATGCTGCATCATGTTTTCCTGACTCAAATACTCACTGCCCTGACCAATTAAGTGTAATATACCATATGCTTTCTTTACCTCAGTCTACTTTTGTTGCATTTTCAGGGAGTTTTGGACTTGGACCCCAAGATTCCTCTGTACATAATGCTGGTAAGGAACTTTTGCCATTAATTGTATATATTTCCCCTTCTGCAGCACTTCACACTTGCTTGGATTATTTGAATGTTCCTCTCAATGCTTCATTATGATTTCATTATGTTCTGTCTAAATTCTGAAAAACTCTATCCACCAGCATTTTCACAAGAAAATAGTCAATTTTGCAAAAAAGATCAAAGTGGTTCAAGATGATGACTTTCTACCACCATTTCAAGGGCTATTAGCAATGGGCGATTAGTGCTGGCCTTGCTGGGGACACCTGCATTGTGAAAAACTAAAACCTATAACCTATAATTTATGTTTAGGAAGGAACTGCAGATGCTGGAAAATCGAAGGTAAACAAAAATACTGGAGAAATTCAACGGGTGAGGCAGCATCTAGATGCCAAAAAATGCATATAATTTATGGTATTTTTGAAATAGAAATTTCTCCTGCTAAGTTCTACTGTTCTATTGTTTACATTACCTCTACGGATCATTGCAAATATATTCAAACGGAAAAACATATTTTCAAGCAAAGCTTTTGTGAATTTTAATCCTGGTATACTAATAACACTTTAAACATTTTAGTTCTTTACTTTTTTCCCCATGAACACTCTTTCAAATGCTTTAATGTCATCACCCTTTTACAGCAAACTTTGGAAATAAAAATCCTGTTGTTAATTGGATATCACTTTCCGATGTCAGCACCCATACAATTAATTGAAAATCTCAAAGTTGCAATCCAAGTCCCGGTCCTCCAGAATATTGACTATTCTGTAAATCAGTGGACACTTGCAATTCAAACACATATAACCTATGGATTACTGTACTTTGATCCAGATATCCACTTAAATTAGAAAAGATGAGGCTTTTGAGTGGTGAAAAGTTGAGTATTGTGGCAAGGTACGAAACTTGATCACAGATATTCAACCAATAAGATTGAGTTAGTTTGCAACACATTTAAGGATGTGAGTAGAAAGGAACGGTGAATATTTCCAACCACCCCTTCTGGCAATTAATATTAACATTTACAAGTGTAGGTTCCTATTATATGAACTGATGTAAAATTAAAAGACAGAATTGTGACCATTTTTGCCCACATCCCCAGACTATAGGCACAAATTCCCTCCTTTATCCTTGAACAGTCCTAACTTAGTTTTTAGTTTAGTTTTTGGCGGGTTGAGACGAGAGTCGATTTCCAAAATCAGTTTTATTAACAAAATGATGAAATCAACAGAGTAACACAACACAGCCAATACAAAAGTCAAACCACAACGGTGGTCGAGAACGACTGAAGGGCATCGCCCAGAAAGCATGTGAACACCAACCCCTCCCCATAGTCATGCGACTGAAGCACCTGACCGCAGGGTTCAATTACTTGCGGGCACCAGCAGGTGCCGCTAGAGGGCCACCCCCCAGAACCCGAGGTACAGAACCGAGCAGGGACCCGGATGAGACGACCGGAACTCGTGGTTCGCGAAAGCGGAGCGGGCGTAACACGAGGTGCCCGCAAAACAAGGCTGGGAGGACTCGAGGACCGCGAAAGTGGAACGGGCATAACACGGGGGGCCTGTGAAACAAAACCTGGAGCGGGCGAAAACGCAACAGGCACCGTGGAGTTGGAAAAGGCGTACTCAGTACGGGCAAAATGGCCGGCAGACGACCTCTACGTCGCGATGCAGCAACGACCACCAGGCTTGTCCACATCCACGTGGGCGGACTTTAGACGGCCGACGGAGACGAACTCCTCCCGGCCACCCACGTCCAACGTGAACGTGGCGAGCCATACATGAGCTCGGCCGAGGAAGCAGCCAAATCCTCTTTAGGCATAGTGCGGATGCCAAGGAGGACCCAGGGCAGTTGGTCCACCCAGTCCGGACCCGTAAGCCGAACCTTTCAACCAGCCCATTAGCTTGCGGGTGGTAGGCGGTCGTGTGGTGCAACCAGGGGCTGCGCCAGGGCCGACCACAAGGAAGAGGTGAACTGGGCACCTCGGTCCATGGAGATGTCGGAGGACACCCCAAACCTGGCGATCCAGTGGGCCGCCATAGCACGGGCGCAGGCCTCGACGGAGGTATCCGAAAGTGGGATTGCCTCCGGCCACCGCGTAAAACGGTCAACGATGGTGAGCAGATACGTGGCGCCGCAGGACTGTGGCAAGGGACCCACCAGGTCCACATGGACGTGCAGGAACCTACACTCGGGGACCGCAAACTCCTGCACCGGCGGCCGTATATGCCGCTGTATCTTGGAGTTCTGACACGGGATACAGGCGCGGGCCCAGGCATGTTCCTGCTTGCAGAGCCCGTGCTAGACGAACTTAGCTGCCAAGAGGGCAGACGTCGCATGTATGGGCCAGGTCATGAATAGCGTCGAAAACCCGCCGTCTCCAAATAACGGGGATGACCGGGCGGGCGTGCCCCCGTGGAGACGTCGCACAGGTCCACGGTACCGGCTGAACCGCAAGGCACTTCGGCTAGCCGAAGGCCAGTACTGGCGGTGCGGTAGGCTGACATACCGGTATCTGCCCGTTGCGCTGCTGTTAGCTTGCTGTAGTCAACGCCGTGGTCGAGGTCCGAAATGGAGGGAATGGCGGGGCGGGACAAGGCGTCAGCAACGACGTTAAGCTTCCCGGCGACGTGTCGGATTTCAGTTATGAATTCCGAGATGTAGCCAAGGTGCCGCTGCTGCCGGGCGGACCACGGGTCAGCGATCTTAGCTAGGGCGAAAGTAAGGGGCTTGTGGTCTGTGAACGCGGTGAACGCGCGGCCCTTGAGGAAATACCTGAAATGCCTGACGTCCAGGTAGAGCGCGAGAAGCTCGCGATCGAAAGCGCTGTAGTTGCATTCTGGGGCCCGCAGCTGTCGGCTAAAGAGCGGCAGCGGCTGCCAGCGGCAGTCAACGAGCTGCTCCAGAACCGCACCAACAGCAGCATCCGAGGCGTCGACGGTGAGCACGGTGGAGGCGGACGCCCGCGGATGCACCAGCATGGTGGCGTTAGCCAAAGCCACCTTAGCACCCTCGAACGCTGCGTCCGTCTACACGAGGTCCTGCGGCTTACCCGCCAGGCACCGGAACAGGGGGGTGCATGATGACAGCAGCCACCGGCACGAAACGGTGATTAAAATTCACCATGCCAACGAACTCCTGTAGACCCTTCACGGTGAGCGGCCGGGTAAACTCGCGGATGGCCTCGACCTTCGCAGGGAGCAGGGTAGCGCCATGCGGGGTTATCCGGTGCCCCAAGGAGATGGAATGAAGGCCAAACTGGCACTTCGTGGGATTAATGACCAGGGCGTGTTCATGGAGGCGTTGAAACAAAAGGCGGAGGTGGGTGACGTGCTCCGTCTGCGAGGCGCTGGCATCCAAATAAATGTCATCCAAATAAATGAAAACGAAAGGCAGGCCCTGTCCGACCTGGTCCATGAGCCGCTGGAACACCTGTGTGGCGTTCTTTAAGCCGAAAGACATCCAAAGCCATTCGAACAGGCCGAACGGGGTGAAAGTGGCAGTTTTCGGAACGTCATCGTGGTGAACGGGGATTTGAATGTAAACCCGGACGAGGTCCACCACGGTCTGCCGTGATTACCACGTTCAGACGACGGTAATCACCGCACGGTCTCCACCTACCAGATGCTTTGGGGACCATGTGCCGCGGGGAGGCCCACGGGCTGTCGGACCGCCGGACAATGCCCATGTTCTCCATGAGCTGGAATTCATCCCGGGCGATGAGCAGTTTGTCCGGCGGGAGGCGATGCGCTCGGGCATGCACTGGGGGGCCCTCGGTAGGGATGTGATGCACGACTCCATGTTTGGGGGCCGCCCCGCTGAAACGGGGCGTAAGGTGCTCGGGAATATCGGACGGTAAGGCGGTGTACGGGCCCTCGACCTCAGCGACTGCGCTGGGCTGCGGGATGGGCGGGGGCGGGATCTGCGGCACAGTGGAGCCGATGGCCGATCGCGGAGTTATGCTACCGCCCCGCAAATCGACGAGGAGGGAGAAAACGAGGAGAAAATCGGCCCCCAAGATGGGCTGGGTGACGTTCGCGACGATAAACGTCCACTTGTACGGGCGGGAGTCAAAAGTGAGGGTAAGGGTCCGCGTACCGTACGTTCGGATGTCGCATCCGACCACGGCCAAGAACGGGGCCCCGCTTACCAGCACGAGTGTCAAGGCCGATCGGGGGAAGGATGCTGACGATCGCACCGGAGTCTACCAGGAAATGGTGGTCGGAATGGCGGTCGCGGACGTAGAGGCGGTTGTTTGGGCTGATCGCGATCGCCTCTACAGACGATCGGCCGAGGCATTTCCCTGAAACGTGCAGGGTGGGCGGCAGTGTCGAGCCTCCGTGCCGTAGTGGAGGTGATAGTAACACCAACGGTGCCCACCGCGAGTATCGGCATGCTGCTGTGGTTCTTCGTTGGAAGATGTCGGCGGGCCCTCTTCGCGGAGTCGCCGGAGCGGAAGAAGCGCTGGTGCGAGCACACGGTTAATCGCGCAGATATCGTGGTGCTTGGCCACCCAGAGCTCGTCGGCCCATTCTGCGAGCTGCTGAGGATCAGAGAAATCTGGCGGACATCGTCGGGCATCTGCTCCAGAAAAGCCTGTTCGAACAACAGGCACGGGCGATGGCCGTCCATGAGTGTGAGCATCTCGGCCATGAAGATGGACGACCTGCGATCCCCCAAACCGTCCATGTGTAAGATGCGGGCATCACGGTCCCGTCGGCTGAACCCAAAGGTGTGTAACAGGAGGGCCTTAAGGCCGTCATATTTAGCGATCGCAGGAGGATCCCTCAGGTAAGGCAGCTGACGGGAGGCGTGCTCTTGCGGCAGGGCTCCCACCACATGGAAGTATTTTGTTTCGTCCGCGACGATGCAGCGCAGATGAAACTGTACCTCAACGTGTGCGAAATACACTTGTGGCTGATCTGGCCAAAACACAGACAGTTTGAGGCTGACAGCGTTCTGATGGACGTCGGCAGCGGCGGCGGGAGCGTAGTTATCCTGCATGCTGGCGTCTATTTATCGATTGGGCGCGTCGTGGTCACCAATTTGGCGGGTTGAGACGAGAGTCGAATTCCAAAATCAGTTTTATTAACTAAACTAGACTAAGTGGGACCCGTTGGGTCCCAGCATCACACGGGAGGGCTGGTCCCCCAACGCAATATTCCACTTCTCCACCAATTCCAATATTGGTGGCCAGTGGGGGGGGGCTTTCTGGAGCGCTTTTATAGGTGTTGTGTACTGAAGGGACTGGTTTCCAGAGGGCTAGTATGGACATGGTGGGCCGAATGGATTCTTGGTCTGGCAGCTCAGTCACTCAAGCCTGTGGTGCTAGCAGCTCACTCACGGCTGGTGGGCTGGCAGTTGACTCACGGCTATTCCTTGAAATTCCATTTCAAACAGGGTGCAAGGCCACCAAATTCAAGTGCAGTTTCTTCCCACTTCAAGCAGGGTGCAAGGCCACTAAATTCAAGTGCAGTTTCATACCATTTCAAGCAGGGTGCAAGGCCACTAAAGACAGCGAGTCGAGACCTCTCCCTCCTCCATCTTGCAGAGACTGAGCCACATCCACACTTCTGGGTTTTATAGTCCCTCCCCCTCCCACTAGAAGGAGCGTGATTGGAGTGATTGACAGGAGAGAGAATCTCAACATTTTTTAAACACTAATAACTCTTTTATTTTTCATCGATGGAAAAATCGTCGGCACCTGATGAGCGGAGGGGGACTCTGAGTAAGATGGCCAAAAATCACAGTTATACGTGGTAGCGTTTTTTCTAAAATCAATATAATGCGCAAACAGGAAGTGGTCAAGATTAGACTTTTAATTATATAGAAGGTAAGGCAACTTCAATTAGGCACCACAGCTTTAGCATTTCCAAACCAAAGGCAACACAGCTTTAGCATTTCCAAACCAAAGGCAACACAGCTTTAGCATTTCCAAACCAAAGGCAACACAGCTTTAGCATTTCCAAACCAAAGGCAACACAGCTTTAGCATTTCCAAACTATATTTTAAAACCACATTAAGGGCACTGACAGGTCAGTAAAGACTCTCACAGTTTAGTTGACATGTGTTCAGTGTTATTCACAGCTCAGACTGAGACACGTGACCCTCTCGCTCCCCCATCTTGCAGAGACTGACTGGCACTCAACACTTTTATTGTCCCTTCGGTAGGGGCGTGGCCTTCAGGAGAGCGAATCTCAACATTTTTTAAACACTAATAACTCTTTTATTTTTCATCGATGGGAAAAATCCTCTTGTCCTGCGCAAGACATCGATGGCCAAAAATCACAGCCGTAAGTGGCAGCATTTTTTCTAAAACCAATCTAAAATCAATATGCAGAACAACAAGAAGTGGTCAAGATCAGACTTTTAGTAATATACAGTAGATGACGAAATCAACAGAGTAACACAACACAGCCAATACAAAGGTCAAACCACAACGGTGGTCGAGAACGACTGAAGGGGCATCACCCAGAAAGCACGCAAGCACCAATCCCTCCCCATAGGCACGCGACCGAAGCACCTGACCGCAGGGTTCGATTACTTGCGGGCACCAGCAGGTGCCGCTACAAGTTTTAGTTTTAGAGATACAGCGTGGATACAGGCTCTTCGGCTAACTGAGTCCACACATAAAGTGCAAGTGAAATGAATTTGCCAGAAACGGTACAATGAAAAAGAACACACAAACACAATAAAAATTTAACACAAACATCCACCACAGCATTCATCACTGTGGTGAAAGGCACAAAATTTGGCCAGAATTTGTTTTTTAAGCGGAATGGTCAAAGGGGTCACTTGCACTCTCTTTTTTCACGGTCATGCATTTACTCTTTTCCTGTACCTTAGGCGTGACCACCTCGCTATAACTTTTCTCTATGAAGCTCTCATTCTCGCGGATGATCCTGAGGTTGTCCAGCTGCAGCTCCAGTTCTCTAATGCAGTCTGTAAGGAGCTGCACCTGGACACAATTCCCACAGGTATGGTCATCAAGAATAGCAACAAGTTTCCCGACTTCCCACATCCTGCAGGACGAACACCTCACCATTCTACCTGTCATCTCGACTGCACTAAAAAATATATGGAAAAAACTCCACAATCACGCACAGCCGTTGAATCTTCACCTCCTATCATCCTCTGTTCAGCATCCTCACTGAAGCTTCTTGAGCTAAAGACTCACACAACCTCTCTCCCCCAACACAGCCACTCCCAATAGGTCGCTCTGCTTGGTCTTTATTAATTGCTCAATTCATCAGTTTTGATTAGTCAACCAATCAATTTTTTGAAATATTCACTGTTGCTCCGACAACATATGTAAGCACTTCCACAGATCAAAGCTCTACAATCATATCAATTGTCAATGCTGGTGCTCAATTAAACAGCAACAGGAGGATATTCTAAGGACGCTCCAGGGTCTAGCATGCAGGTCCGAAAGACCAGACTAAAATATTTGCAACTAAGTACAACCAAAAATGTTGACAAATGTATCTTGGTTTTGTCTATGATCCCCACAATCATAGAAGCCAGTTGTAAGCTAATTTGATTCACTTTACACAATATTGAGAAACAGCTGAGAGCAGCAGACACAGCAATAACTATGGGGCCAGACTAAATCCTGGCTGTAGTATTGAACACATATGCTCAGAACTAGACATCATCCAGGTCCAAGCATGTTTTAAGCCAAACTGCTCCAGTGCAATTACAGCACTGGCATCTACCCAACATTATGGAAAATTGCCCAGCTATGTCCAGTCCATAAAAAGCCAATTTAATTACGCCATAGACTAGTTTCCATTACGAGCAAACTGATGGAGGTACTGTTATTAATGTCTGTACTACTTTGCAATTATTTTTTCATGGATCATTTTTGTACAACTGTGACAACTCACTCCAGGCCTCATTAAAGCTTTCTTCCAAATACAAACCTAAGAATCGAATTCCAGAGGTGAGGTGAGAGTCACTTCTTTACTATCAATGTTGCTCATCACCAAGTGTGGCATCGAGGAGCCCTGGTAAAACAGATATAAACAGGCATCAAGAGGGAAACTCTCTATTGGTTGGAGTCATGGCACACACACAGTGGTTGTTGGAGCTCAATCCTCTCAGTCCCTGGGCTTTGCTGCAGTGTTTTTTAAGGATAATGTGACATGCTTAACTATCTACAGTCACTTCCATCTTAGTGGCCAGAAATGGGATTGTTTCCTGATCATTGCACATTATTCAATTCTAAAGGCAACCTCAGCAAATCTGCATTCAGGTATGGGCTGCTATGTGACAAGCAATATATGTGCTGTACGCACACCAGGCAATAAACATCTTGAACAAGGGAGAGTTCACCCATGTCTGAACCCAAATTGCAATCAGTGAATGGAACCAGCCACACACCTTTACAAGGCATGTCAGACATCTGATGAAAGTACCTTCCACTTGGTTGTTGAGTGCAGCTCTAGCAAAATTCACAAAGCTCAACACAATCCAGATCAGAATAGTTAATTTGATTGGGATCTCATCTCCCACCCATCATGGCGACAGCGTATACCCGATACAAAATGCAGATACTTGCTTTGGCCATCAGCATCATCCTACCCATGATCTCTATCACTAATGATAGGCACAATGGAATATCAAAACCTGTTAGTTCTTCTCCAAGTCATCCAAAATCTTGACTTGCATTGTCGTTTGTCATAACTTCATTGCCAGTGCGTCTAAATTCAGGATTTTCTTATCCCAAACCATTATTGTGGTGTAGCCGTTCAAGAGGTGACAAGGAAGATTGATGAAGGTATGGCCGTGAATGTTGTATGCAGTATGCTTTTTAGTATTTTAGTATGCTTTTGACACAGTCCCTCATGACAGGCTGATCCAGAAGATTAAGATGTTTGGGATTCTTGGTGACTTGGTCGTATGGATTCAGAAATAGTTTATTCATAAAAGACAGAATCGTGGTGGAAGGTAGCTATTTTGGCTAGAGGTCTGTGACCAGTGGCGTTCTGCAGGGATTTGTGCCGGGAACTCTGCTGTTGTGATTAACTGGAATGTTTACTTTAATTTGGAGATACCTGGACATAAATGAAGATGGGCTGGTAAGTTTGCTGACAACACCAAAATTGGAGGAGTTGCAGATGGTGAGGAAGGCTATCAGAAGATACGGCCGGATATGAATCAGCTGCAGAAATGGGCGTTGGAGTTTAACCCGAGTAGGTATGAGGCAATGCAACTGTTTACAATCAATGGCAAGACCCTGAACAGAATTGATGTGCACAGGGATCTTGGAGTCCAAGTTCATAGCTCACTGAAGTTGGCAACACGAGTAGATAGGGTGGTAAAGAAGTCATATGATATGCTTGCCTTCATTACAAGGGGCATTGAATATAAGAGCCAGGAAGTTATGATGCAACTCTAAAGGACTTTGGTTAGGCCGCATTTGGGGTATTACGTGCAATTCTGGTTGCCCCATTACAGGAAAGGTGTGGAGGGTTTGGAGAAGGCGCAGAAGAGGTTTGCCAGAATTCTGCCTGGAGTAGGAGATTTCAACTACTGGGAGAGGTTGGATTGTTTTCTCTGGAATGTCGGAGGTTCAGAGGAGAATATAAAATGATGAGGCATAGACAGGGAAGATAGTCAGAACATTTTTTGAAAGGTGAAAAGTCCCAGATTAGAGGGCTGAGCTATAACGCGAGAGGGAGAAGTTTAATGGCGATGTTCAGGGCAAGATTTTTGTTTACACAGGAGTGGTGGGGGCCTGGAATGCATTGTCGGCTGGTAGTGGAGGCAGGTACGATAGTGCCATTTAAGAGACTTTGAGATAGGCCCATGGAAATACCGGAAATAAAGGGATACAGATCATGTACAGGCATATGAGATTAGTTTAACTTGGCATCATATTTGGCACAAACATTGTGCGCTGAAGGGCTCATTCCTGTGCTCTACTGTCCTATGTTCTAAGAGCAATTAGGAATGGGCGGTAATTGATGACCGTACCAGGAATCCCCAAAAAAGAGTAGAAATAATTCATTTCACATCACTGAAATTTACTTTAAATTGCACCAAACCATCATATCAGGCTGATGAGTGCTAATAGAGCTATCTCATTAATTGGATAAACTTTTGATATGACAAAACTGTAATTATCATTATCTATATGCATAAAGCACAATTTGAAGAAATTGGCTTGCAATTTTGACAGGAGAATAGTGTAACTAGTTTACTGAATGGGGCACAATCTGGGGTACTTACCCCAGTATCAAATATTGCAGCACAATAGCATTTGGCTTTTGGTATAGAATGTTTAAAAATTCCCCAATAATTGGTGCTGGTTCAGCCAATTCTGTTGATTGCATTGATATTACTTGTACAGGCGCCAGAGAGCTCACACTGGAAAGTTTCAGGAATGTTCCTGAAGTTCCCCAAAAATAACATAACTTCCCTGGAATTTCTGTAGGGATTCTCAAAATGACCTGCTCTACCTTTGGCAAAGGACCAGCAATGGTTCAAAAGATATAGCATCAGCTGCCATCTACACCATTTCTGGAACATTTCAGCTCACCTTCAGTTATGACAGGAGAATAAAGCAGACATTCTGGCCTAATAATATTTATAGGTTTAACATTATCATGTTATATTTTACTTTGGAATCAAATAATTACAAAATGACGTATGAACAGATTTAAATTTATCTACTTATGTGGAGCATAGATATAAAAAAAAGGAAATGGTATAGGTTTCATTATTAATCTCAAGCAGTAATTGGACAAACAGAGATAAGGTTGCAAAGAAAAGATAAGAAATACTGTAAGATGCAGTGGTAAATCGCCCCTGGGGTATTCAAGGCATGTGCCAGCCAGTTGTGCAGAGTACTCTAGCATATCTTCAACTTGAGCCTGAGCTTGGAGAGGGTTCCTATGATGTGGAGGACATCCTACCTGGTACCTGTAGCAAAGAGGACGCGTCCCAGCTCCTCTAATGACTACAGACCGGTGGCGCTGACCTCGCGCAACATGAAGTCCCTGGAGAGGTTGGTGCTCACTCATCTACGACCCCTAGTTAAACCATACCTGGACCCCCTGCAGTTTGCTTATCAAACAAAGGTGGGGGTGGATGATGCCATCATCCACCTGCTCCATCGTTCCTCACCTGGATAAGCTGGGAAGCACTGTGAGATTCGTGTTTTTTTGCTTCTCCAGTGCTTTTAACATCACTGTTAAAACAACATCACACTGCTAGGGAGCAAACTAATGAAGATGCTGATGGATGCTCTACTGGTGTCCTGGATCACCAACTACCTGACTGGACAACCGCAGTCAGGCTACAGAACTGTGACGTGGACATGGTTGTGAGCAACACAGGGGCCCGACAGGAGATTGTCCTCCCTCCCTTCCTGTTCACCATCTGCACCTCGGATTTCAGATACAACTTGGACTCCTGCCACCTGCAGAGGTTTTCGGATTACTCTGCAAATGTGGGCTGCATCAGCGAGGAGAGAGAAGCAGAATACAGAGATGTAGTCATCGACTTTGTTGGGTGGTGTGAATCACTTGCTGCTCTGCACCTCAAGACTAAGGAGTTAGTGGCAGACTTTAGGAGGAGTGGACTCCATCAAGGGAGTGGATGTGCAGGTTACCCAGGAGTACAAGTACCTTGGAGTTTACCTGGACAGTAAACTGGACTGGTCCAGGAACACTGAGGCGCTGTATAAGAAGGGACAGAGCAGTCTTTACTTTCTGTGGAGGTTCCGCTCTTTGAACATCTGCTGTAAGATGCTGCAGATGTTTTATCAATCGGTGGTGACCAGTGCCATCTTCTACACTACAGTTTAATCTCCTTAAACTGCAGAGTATCTTGGACAATACATCTCACCCCCTCCATAATACACTGGTCAACCTGAAGAGCACCTTCAGCAACAGACTGGTCCCACCAAGGTGCAGCACAGAATGCCACGGGGGATGATGTTTCCCTGTGGCTATCAAACTGTACAACTCCTCCCACTTCTGTTTTAGGGTAGATTGACCCCACCCCCCCCATCTTTGCACATCCCTCATCCTGGACTTTTCCACTCGATAATTTAATTTCATGTTTGTACAATATTACATATGTGCAGTGCAATAACTGGTCACTTACATTTCATTATTATTATAATGCACTTGACACTTTCAATGTCTTGTAACTGTATCTTTTGACTGGTGCAGACCAATTTCCCTCTGGGATAAATAAATTGGTATTGTATTGTATCTTTGATCAAATAGTGCTCATCACAAATGTTAGGCTGTAATGGGTGCAGTTTTGACGGTAGTCAAGGTTGAGGAGGAGGAAAATATCCTGGAGGCAAAGGAAGTTCAAGATTTCCATGTGCTTCCTGGAAGACTCATTGACCAGATGAATTGTAAATATTTTTTTGCCGTCATAAATTTCTACTCCCAGTACATTGGGAACTGGAAAAAAACATTGCCATTCTTAAAATTAGTTAAAAAAATAATACTTTCTAAAACATAAATAGAAAGGGCATTGGACTTGTGTGTTATGTGAATGAGCCCTGTACACTTGAATTTATTTTTACCCAGGGAAGAATTTTAGGTGAACATTCACAAACTTTAGTCCACAAATATGCTGTTTTAATTTAATGCCTTTGCTTCACTGCAACTAGCTGGAAATAACAGTGGAAGTAAATCAATATGAAAAATTACTCAACAGTATTTTATAGCAGAGTTCCTATAATATAAACAAAAGAGCGAGATGCAAGGAGTGATCAACAGAGTCCGACTTAGAAATGCTCAATAACCACAGAGTTGGATGCAACGCCTGCAGTCCGTTTGTTTTTACTTTTTTGTGTTGTTTTTTTCGTTTTGTCTAACTAAGTTTTTGGTTTTTTAGGTTGTGTTTATGTGTGTGGGGGGGGGGGGGGGGGGTTGAAACAGGGCTTGCTGTCTCTCCCTTTGGGGGAATGCGACTTTTTTGTCGTATCCCCCTTCTCTGCCTCCGTCTGCGCTGAGGCCTAATGGCGGAGCTGGCGACCTCGAGGCTCCGGAGGCAGCCTGTCAGTACTCGCCCTGGGCTCGCTCCCGTGAGGGCGGCCCAGCTCGGGGCTGGAACGGCGCTCCCGTGAGGGGCTGTGACGCTCCCGTGAGGGCGGCCTGGCGAGGGGCTGAGACGCTCCCGTGGGGGCGGCCCAGCTCGAGGGTGGAACGGCGCTCCCGTGAGGGCGGCCCAGCCCGAAGGAAACGGCGCTCCCATCGGGGCGGCCCAGCTCGAGGGTAACGGCACTCCCGTCGGGGCGGCCCAGCTCGAGGGTGGAACGGCGCTCCCGTCGGGGCGGCCCAGCTCGAGGGTAACGGCACTCCCGTCGGGGCAGCCCAGCTTGAGGGTAACGACTATCCCGTGAGGGCGGCCTGGCGCGGGGCTGAGACGCTCCCGTGAGGGCGGCCTGGCTCAAGGGTGGAATGGCGCTCACGTGAGGGCGACCCGGCTCGGGACTGGAACGGTGCTCCGGTGGCTGAGACGGCGTTCTGGCGGCGGCGGCCTGAGCCTGGGGTTCGGCCGCGGGCCAGTGGACGACGTCGTCAACAGCTGCGTCCGCTGGACTGGAGGGCGGCAGCTTCGACCACCCCGGGCCGCGGTGTTTGAACTGGCCCGTTCGCGGAGCTCGGTGAGCCGCGGGACTGATTTACCATCGCCCGGTGGGGTATCGCCTCAGCGCAGAGGGTATCGCCTCAGCGCAGAGGGAGAAGAGGAGGGAAGAGACTGCAGCCCTAAGATTTTTGCCTCCATCACAGTGAGGAGGTGCTTGGTGGACTCACTGTGGTGGATGTTAATTTGTGTTTACTGTCTGTTCTGTTGTCTATTATTGTATTATTGTATGTATGACTGCAGGCACAAAATTTCGTTCAGACTGAAAGGTCTGAATGACAATAAAGGAAATTCAATTCAATTCAACAACTGGAGAGTGCAATTCCAATATAATATACATAGTAGATCAGAACTCGCCCTGGGCTCGCTCCCGTGAGGGCGGCCCAGCTCGGGGCTGGAACGGCACTCCCGTGAGGGGCTGTGACGCTCCCGTGAGGGCGGCCTGGCGAGGGGCTGAGACGCTCCCTGAAATTTCATCTGCATCATTCCTCATTTGTTAAACTAGGGACAATGAATAATTACAATTCTAATTACATAACCAGCAGATCA
Source organism: Amblyraja radiata (assembly GCF_010909765.2). NCBI lineage: Eukaryota > Metazoa > Chordata > Chondrichthyes > Rajiformes > Rajidae > Amblyraja > Amblyraja radiata. The sequence continues at coordinate 20,445,700 of NC_045984.1, forward strand.
AATACCTATGAAGTTTTTTACAGCGCTGTAGAAAAATATTAAAAAGTGAAACTTTAAATATGATTTGTATGTCACACTGTGGCGATGAGAATTCATAGATCAAGATCAAATGTTAAATGCTATTCTGTGTTCAGCTTGTTGGCGGCTAGTATCCTGGGATCACAGCCAGCACTGAGGAAGGTAAAAAGTACACGCTTTGTTCCCAAAAAGAATTTATAGCCTGAGCAGACTTTTAGGATACTGTCAAGAAAAATAATTAGGGTATATTTGCATTGCTAATGTAGCATTCTGGTGAGATGAGTGCCAATATGAACACTTGACTCAACATCAGAAAAAAAAGGGTTGCGAGCTCTGCAGAGTCAGAGGGATCTGAAATCAGGAAGTTGGACGTAGTCTGATCACATCTCTCGAAGGACGTTTCAAATGAATAATATTTATTTGAATATTTCATGTTATTTGAACAATCATTAGAAATTTCAGTATGAGAACAAAAAAAATCAAGCATTGAGTGATTTGTGGGAACCCAAGGGGCAGACTACACAATCACACGGTGGCAGGCTTAATTTGATACAACCATCTGCCGATGTGAATTGGAAATTTATAAAGATAAATACATTGACTTGCCCAGATTGCACAATACAGATTGATTCACCATTTTCCTATATTTTGTGTCAGCGTATTCTTGACAATTCATTCAAGAGATTGTCTTGATTTTAAATGTGATCTAGAATTCTTGGGATGCTCCCCAATCCTTTTTAAATTAAAGATAACTGCAAAACATTTTCTACATCACATCCTTTATCTAAAGAATAATTAACTATAAATGCCAATTCATTTACTTTTTAGAATCTTATATTTCATTGTTAGAATGAATTATATTAAGTACTTTATGTACTTGGATCCTGGCACAGCATTTACCCTCATATTTTATCAACATGTAAATTCATTTAAACACCCCATAATTCTAAAACACCTGTTTTGTTTTTATATAGTTCTGTCCCTTTGCAAAGATAGAGCTAAAGGAATTAAGGAATTCATTTCAGTCATTTTGGGAATCTAATTGCACTGCCAGGGTCAAGGAAAGAGCGTTCACGTTGCGGCCCTGTGTCCACCAATTTTTTCACCACAAGAAGCGCAAGACGCCATTGTATGCAGATGCCGAGAAGTGTGTTCAAGGTTTCAAGGTCAGTTTATTGTCACATGTACCAGATAAGGTATAGTGAAATTTGAGTTAGCATAGAGCCAACTAAGTGAAAAGCAACAAGACACACAACCAGATAAAATTAACATCCATCACAGTGGATTCCATCCCTCACTCTGATGGAAGGCAATAAAGCTCAAACTTCTTCCTCTTGTTCTCCCGCGGTCGGGGCAGTCAAACCATCCGCATGTGGGCGATCATAGACTCCGCAGCCGACGATCAAAGCCCCCGTCGGGGTGATCGAAACTCCCGCGTCCGGGCGTTGAAACTCTCTCCACGGCATGGAGCTCCCGAGTCGGCCTCTTCTTACCAGAGATCGCGGGCTTCACTATGTTAAAGTCCACAGGCCCCGCGGTTAGAGCTTCGTTCCCCAACAAAGGGATCGCATGCTCCGCGATGTTAAAGTCCTGCAGACTCCTGCGGCTTGTAGCGCCGGTCGGTCTCCAGGAAAGGCCGCCAACTCCATGATGTTAGGCCGCAGTGGGGACAGAGATACGATACGGAAAAACATCGCATCACCGTCGAGGTCTGACTGAACAATTTCTAATCTTGTGATGTGGACTCAATAAGAAAAAAATTGTACTGCCTAGTGCACATAAGAACCACCATTTCATGATGAGACACCAAAACCAAATTCACTGAAGGCTTAGAAATGCTTAAAAATACTATCAATGGACACCTTTTTTCATGCAAATTGCACATATATTGTATTAGCCAAAGGTAAGATTGCCATAAACATCATTGAGTAGTCTTGAACTAAAGGTTACAATTTCAAAACAATGGCTAAACAATGAAGTCTAACATGAGGTGGGGGGTGGGGGGAAATTGGTACACAAAGATGAATCTTTGAAATTATCTGTCGGAGAGAGCTATGGAGTTTCATTCATTAATTGCATTCATTGCATCAATAGATATCTCAATACGAGAGAAACCAAAAAAATACGTAGAGGGCAAGAATATCATTTTGAGGAAAGATACAAACCATGGTCTTATATGGAGATGGCTCAAAGGGCTAAATGATCTGTTCCTACTTGATATATTTTCTTATCATGTATTGCCTTTGACTCCAATCAGGCTTTTTAAAGAAAAAACAAAATACAAAGTGCTGGAGGATCTCAGCGGGTAAGGGGGCATCCGTGGAAGGAATAGTCAGAAGTGTCCTGACCCAAAACATTGCCTGTCCATTCCTCCCCACAGATGCTGTTGACTCGCTGAAGTCCTCCAGCACTTTGTTTTTTTGCTCAAGATTTCAGCCCCAATAATCTCTTGCGATTCCAGTTTTCTTTAATATTGGATATTTTGAGTTTAGTTTGGTTTATTATTGTCACATGTACCGAGATATAGTGTGCTAACCAGTCAATGAAAAGACTATATATGATTGCAATCAAGTTGTCCAATGTACAGATACAGAATAATGGGTATATCATTTAGTGCAAGATAAATTAAAGATAGTTAGTTCAAAGATCTCCAATGAGGTAGATGGGAGGTCAGGTTCACCCCAAAACCATATGCAAAAGTGTGCAACGCCAAGCAGGTCCGACTAACAATTAGAGAGCAGTCCTGAACTATTAGCTACCTCATTGGAGACCCTGGAACTATCTTTGATTGGACTTCAGGAGGGCGCAGCCAAAACACACACCCCTCAACATCAGTGGTACCACAGTGGAGAGAGTGGAGAGCATTAAGTTCCTCGGAGTGCAAATTACAGACAGCCTCACCTGGTCCAGGAACAACACTGGGATTGTCAAATGGGCCCATCAGCGACTGCACTTCCTGAGGAAACTTAAACAGGCCTCACTCCCCACCAACATCCTCAGGACTTTCTACAGGGGCACGGTGGAGTCTGTACTCACGTACTGCATAAACACCTGGTACTCCAACTGCAACTGCTCAGACAGGAAGGCTCTGCAGAGGGTAGTGAGGGGAGCAGAGAGGATCATTGGCGTCTCCCTAACCTCGGTACAAGAACTGTTCCAGAGCCGCTGTCTGAAAAAAGCTCCACACACACCTTGATCTCCTGCCATCAGGCAAGAGATACCGTAGCATCAAAGCTACAAGACTGCTAAACAGCTTCCTGCCACAGGCTGTGAGGCTGCTAAACAGTCACTCTGTACTCAGTCACCTGATTCTGCGGCTTTGCACTGACATTTTAATAACTCTGGCACTGGCCACTCAAATCAGCTGCCCTGGACATTTTAATGATTGGTTTTACTGTATTTTAATGTTGCTGTTTTACCTGCTTTTAACTATTTATACTGCTTCATCAGGGACTGGATTGTTTTTATTGTTATTATGTGTGAAATGTTTTAAGTTTCATGTGCGATGCTCCGGTATTCCCTGGGAAACGTCTTCTCATTTTGCACTGTACAACTGTTGCTTTGCAAGATGACAATAAAGGTTGATTGATTGATTACTAGCTTTATCTTGCACTAAGCGTTATTCACGTTATTCCCTTTGTCATGTATCTGTACACTGTGGATGGCTCGATTGTAATCATTTATTGCCTTTCCGCTGATTGGTTAGCACGCAACAAAAGCTTTTCACTGTACATCAATACACACGACAATAAACTCAAACTCAAAACAGTAACTAAAATAGGTGAAACTAGAGGAAGTAATGTTAATCTTTGGCAGCAAGTGTGAGTAAAGGATGATTGAATCAACAGATTGAAGAACATTCTGTGCAAATTAGTCTGAACTAAAACTGGTTTCAGTTATTGGGATTTTATTTAGCCGACAATTGTTAGGGTTAACTAATGTTTCTCGAGATACAAATCAAATGATTTCCATTGGCTGTTTTCTTACTAAGGAAATCTTTTGATTTTGGTTCTTTATGAGTTCATAATGATTCTCAATAATACACAATATCTACATGGAGAGCAAAAGTAATTACAGTCATCAAATTTCAAGTAGTACTTACCCAGTTATAGCAGAGTACCTAGTTATAGAGAAGGGAAAGGATTTTAACTAAGACTCTTACATTCAAAGAAACCATGTGGGCTCCTCAGCTAAAATCCAACTTGCTGTATATGAAGTAAACCTCAACATCTTCAACAGGGGAATGTATAAGAGATATGAGAAATAATTTCACAGGTATAAAGTGAATGATTGTTCAAGCAGGGAGAAGAACGCAATCTGGAGATGTGGTATGTTTGTAATACTATAATTATTTACTGGATTCTCATTAATGGATACAGACTGTGCCGCTTTTGAGGTTTTTGCAAGACATGTTAATTTTGATAAATGAGGATGAAGTACTCAATGGATATCTTGGATCTATCTTCACTAAAAAATGATGCCAAGGTGCCAAAAGTGCTCTTAAAATTGATTTCAATGTACTAAATGTATGGTTGATGGGATAGCACCTGGTATTTATTCTCAAGAAAAGAAAGAAATTGAAGATATATCAACTCTAAGTTTTGGATGATTCTAAAAGACAGTAGAAAGGATTGTACTGCACCAGTATTTTAAGAAAGGCACAGTGGCGTAGCAGTAGAGTTGCTGCCTTACAGTGCCGGAGAACTGGACTTGATTTTTTTTATAAACACAAGGGTCTCAATGAGGTTTCTTGGGAGATCAGGATTACATCCTTAGCTTATGAGAGGTCCATTCAGTAGTCTCATAACTGCATAGCAGAATCTGAAACTGGTGGTACGTGCTTCTAAGTATTTGTATCTTTTTGTACATGGTACGGGAATATTCACTGCGCAACAGCTCTCTGCAACACCTGTCAGTTCAATTCACCAGTTCTTTCACCCAGAGGATTGCCATTAATGTCCCTTTCAAATATCTACTTGCATTTTGAAATAAATTATGAAGTACGTTTCTATATCATGAATACTAAGTAGGTTTTTACAGTGTCTAGAGCCTTGATTATTATGAATGAAAGTATCAAAATAATTTTCACCCTTCCTTGTTTTTAGAAGAATTCCAGCTTCTATGTACATATCTACATAATCAAAATCCACTTTACTCCAGGACTATTCTGTTGAAATTGCTTGGCAACCACTCTAGGACTCACAAATCATACCATACATGAATCCAATCAAGCCATACACAAGTATAACAGTTCTTCATACAGTGTATTTACCAGAACTATTACTGGACATTTACTGGAATACGGGCTAAACCAATATTTAACATTCAATAAAACCTCCCTGCATTTGCACTCTGCCTTTATTTAGAAAGCCCAGGATATTTATGAGAAACCATCTTGAATTATCCTTAACGTACAAATATTTGTGCATTAGGTTGCAATCTCTCTATTAATGTGAACCCTTTACAATCACAACCATTATAAAATTATTATCAGTTTCTTTCGACCAAAGCCTATCCACACGTCACATAAATGTCACATGTGCAATTGGTCCATTAAGACCAATGTGGCTCTTTGAAAAGCAATCCAATCACCCTGATTGCCATACATTCTTAAAACCCCTGCAAATTATTTCCCCGCCTTATGTGACTGTCCAATTCCTTTCTGAACAAGTTGAATGTTTCCACCGCCCTTTTAGGTAGCAAATTTCAAATCATGTAGGCATTTAAAAATGTCTCTGACTGGCATGGTGGCACAGCGGTAGAGTAGCTGGCTTTTACAACGCCTTAGACCCAGGTTTGATCCTAACTACAGTTGCTGTCTGTATGGAGATTGTACATTCTCCCCATGATGTCCATGGGTTTCCTCACACTCCGAAGACGTACAGGTTTGTCGGCTAAGTGGGTGTTAAAATTGTAAATAGTCCCTAGTGTGTGTTGGATGGTGTTAGTGTGCGGGGATCGCTTGTTATTGCAGACTCAGTGAGCTGAAGGGCCTGTTTCTATGCTGCATCTCTAAACTAAACTAATCACTGCATAAAAAGGATTTCTTCATATTTCCCTTGTAATTTCTGCCTATCACTTTGAATCTGTATATACTAGTCCTTGAACAATATATGAAAGGGAAAAACTGTCACTGTTCACCTTATCTTTTTGTACACCTTTATCAAGTCTTCTCTTTGCCTTATTTGTTCCAATGATAGCAACCCAACCTCTTCAGTCTAATCTGCAGTAGAAATCTCAAGGATTATTCTGCACCTTTTTTTAGTTCCCTCAATCAGAATAACTGTACTCTGTTCATGGTTCAGTTCTCATTGCGCTCCTTTATCAGCTCAAACTCTTCCAAGTGGCTTTAAAAAAAATCTCTCTCATTATTAATTCTAAATATTTCACCAATGCCACGGTTATAACCGACAGGCTGGAAGTTGCCAGGGAGGTCCTTGCATCACTGTGAACACAAGTGTTACCATTGCCATTTTCCAGTTCTCTGGTACATCCCTCCCCTAATCCAGAGAATGAGCAAATTATAGAAACCCCTTCTGCAATCACCACTCTATGTTTGTTTTAACTCTTATATAGTGTCCTATCTGGATGAGTTGACGTACAAATTTGAAGAATGGCTAATCTTACCAGTGCATCTTATCAATATTCATCTGTTCCATTATTTCTACTACATCTGCAGATATTCTCACAGCATCCACTTTCTTGGTAATTTGAAGTAAACAATAAGAACTCTCTTTTCACATCCATTTCACATGGTGGGAATGTACCTAGATTCCCTGAGTTCTTTAACACATGCCCTTTGTTCAATTAACCTTTACTCTTATACTTTTTTTAAATTTACCATGTCAATTCAATTTTCAGTCCACATAGTAACAGTTTCTCCTTGGGCTTCTCCACAGTTGATTCAATGGCATTATGAACTTCCACCTCTTTCCCAAATATCAGATATCACACAGGAAAAACTCACAGACAGCACTGAAGGTCAGGATTATACCCATGTCAATGTAACTCTGGGGAAGCAGTTCTATTAGCTGCACCATAGGTCTGAAAGTGGATAAATCACCTGGACCAGATGGACTACACCCCATCTTGATCTACTTTTCACCAAATGTCACAAAAGGACATGTTTAGTGATATAGTCAAACAGCACAGAAACAGGCCCTTTGGGCCAATTTGCCCATGCCAACAACGATGCCCTATCTATGCTAGTGCCATTTGCCCGCATTTGCACCATGTCTTCTAAACCTTTCGTATCCATGTACCTGCCCAAATGTCTTTTAATTATTGTTTTGGTACCTGCCTGATCTTTCCCCACTGGCAGCTCATTCCATATACCCAGTGCACTCTAGGTGAAATGGTTGCCCCTCAGGTTCCTATTAAATCTTTTCCCTCACACATTAAACATATGTCCTCTAGTTCTTGATACCCCAACTCTAGGTAAAAGACTGTGTGCATTCACCCTATCTATACCCTTCATGATTTTATACACCTCTTTAAGATCATCCCTACATGCACAATGACTTCTGGCTGCTCATTTCTCCCCCCTCCCTCCAAGAATATTGTGCAATTGCTTTGACGCACCCTGGATCTTGGCACCAGGGAGGCATCATGGGATCTCAATTGCTACCAAAGAATCTCCTGAATGCCCCCTAACTAACTAATGACTACAATGATCTATTTAACTCACAAATGAAATGAAAGAGCTTATGCCTGTTTACAATGAGACTGAGACAATATTCAGGAAAGGGCTGATAGATTCAAGTAATTTTCATACCATAACGATGCTAGACAATGGCCATCTACATCAAGAATTCCAATCACTTACTCTTGATGTTCAGTGGCATTACCATTGAACCTATAAACATCAATATCTTGGCATTCACCATTGACAAGAAAGTCACGGAACCAGACTCATGAATACCATGGTGTGGCGTCGGGAATTTCGCCAGGTTGTCAATCACTCATCTTAGGGTGAACTTGTGTGATTTATTTACAGTTACAAGGAAGTCCAGGTCACCTGGGGGCACTGTGGGTGCATGTGAGGAGGTGCTGGCGATCTGAAGCTGTCCTAGCAGCTCAGGCTTGCTCTCAAAGGAGGAGGTGTGGAGATCTCAAGCTTGTCCTGGCAGTGCAGCTTTGGGCTTGACGAGGAGGCAGTGGTGGTACCAAGCTCATTCAGGTGGCTCAGTCTTTACCTCTGTATATGGGACAAGTCCCTCATTATCTGTGGGCAGATTAGAGGTACTGGCGATCTCAGGCTTGCCACAAACACTCAGTCTTGGCCTAAGCAGAGGCTCTGTCTGTCTAGGGGGTGGGAGATTGCAACCTTCACGTGGTCCACCATGTTTCGACGAATGCAATCAACCTGGCGTGCACAAACAGAAGATCAAACAGAAAAAGCTCTCTTACAACTTTCGGCTGTGCACGCCATACACAAGAAGAAGAAGTATCTGTCTAGGACTTTTCCCAACACCTCATACTGGTGGTCTCGGGTTTGTCTCGGTTGTTCGGTCTTTCTCCAAACCTGCCACCGGGGCACACAGCTAGCAGTGAGGTGCCCCACTTTCTCTCCTTTCCTTCTTCTCTCACTGTTTTTGTTCTCCCCTCTGATTGGATTGCCAGGGTTTATAAGGAATAGGGTGACGAAATTCAGATGGGCCAATCCAATATCAGCAAATTGAACCTAGCTGTTACCTATTTAGCTGTGGCCTCAGCTCAATGGCGCTAAGGTTTGGCCTCTCCTGGTCTGTCTGTCAATGATAGGGATCAGAGCAGCATCCGAGGGAGTGGGCGTTGTCACAATGGGTACAAGAGCAGTTCATACGGTGTATATTCTGTGGTCTGCCTCTTTTCCTGCCAATCCAGACTTTTTCCAAATTCAGGAGTGTCAAGAGTCAAGAGTGTTTTATTGTCATATGTCCCAGATAGAACAATGAAATTCTTACTTGCTGCAGCACAACAGAATATGTAATCATAATAAATAATATAACAAAAACTCAGGAAAAAAAGAACAAACAATAACAGTGCAATAATAATAATAATAATAGTCTATTGTAGTTCAGAGCTTATGGGTTGTAGTGTTTAATAGCCTGATGGCTGTAGGGAAGAAGCTGTTCCTGAACCTGGACGTTACAGTTCTGATGGAATACTCTGCTTGCGTGCTGTTCAGGAAAATGTTCAATACCATCCAGGACCGTGCAACTTTGTTGACTTTCCATCCATCATTCTAAATGTTTACTATCTCAATCACTGGTCCACAGTGGCTGCAGCCTATACCAGCTACAAATACACAGCAGGTACTCTCCTAAATTAATCTGACAGCACCTCCCAAATCTGCAGCCTCCGCCAACACGAGGGGTAAAAGGTACCAGCCTCTGTGGGTTCTCTTCCATGGATTGTGCACCATCCTGATTTGAAAATAATTATCATTCCTTCATAGGCAATGGATCTAAATATATTAAATTTGTAATAAATCTATATAATTCAAACCTATGTTTCTAATTAGTAATTCTGCAACAACAATAAAAAATCAGGAAATAGAGCATCTCCAACCAAAGGTGTCCCAAAAAATGTAGAGAATCCCGATGTGGAAAGTGGTGTGGATACACTGTATCCAAGGATGCAGGAATATAATGGAGGAAGCTTACCTCTGGACATCCGGTGACGCTGTTGCCAGCTGCCTCCGCCCATGGTCTGGGTGTCTTTTTTAATTTTGTTATGTTTAGCGTGTGTCTTTTAGTTTTTTCTTTCAGTATTTTATGTGGGGGATACGGGTAGGGTAGGGGGAAACCGTCCTTCAGTCGCTTCCTGGCGAGGATGCGGCTATTATCCAAGTTACGTACTCGCCCCCCCCCCCCCCCCCCGCGGCCTGTGGACATCAGGAGCCACGGACTCCGGTGGAAGGTGGAAGGTGGGCGATTCAGAGGTCAGGGCCGCTGAGGATGTTCTCCTGTTCGACGTCGGGGTTCCATCGTTCCCGGCGAGAGGGCCTGAAAATCGGGCCGCCCGAATATTGGGGAACATCGGTGAGGAGGCTGACTGGACTTTGGTTCCTTCCTTCACAGTGGGGAACTTTGGTGCCGCTTTGTGTTGTGTACTATTGTGTTCTGTGTTTTTGTGTTTTTTTTTAATTTAATTTTTTTGTATGACTGTAAGGGAAAAATAATTTTGTTGTCTCTTAATTGAAGATAATGACAATAAATTAAATTAAATCAAATCAAATCAAATTACTTGGAATCTACTATGAGTTTGGCATCTTATCAGTTGTTTGGATCGCATTGCTCCAAAAACATTCCAGTTCAGGGCTATTCCCCGTTTTGCCAGATTGCTAGAACTGTGCAATATTGTCAGACCATGTCCCCAAAGTCCGAGAACCTATTTACAAGACCTGCTGGCGGCCAATATCCCCATGTCTGTATTCTGTACCTGCTTCAAAATTTCAGAAATAGTTCAGTGCTCAAAACCCTTTCGACTTCTTTCCTAGAACTCTGATCTTACAGCCACCCAAGTCTATTTGGAACTTAGGCCACTCTCGCAATATTCCCAGAATCTTATTTCCACTGATCCCAGATCTGGCCCAATATTTCAAGAACCCTGTGATCTTTTGTGAAAATGTCTCCATTTTCAGATCCTGATACACTCTACTCAAGCTCCATCCTAGTACTGTAAGATCAAAACTTTTCTTCATATGCTCCCATATCTGACCCAATTTATAAGACAGTGTCTTATTTGCTGATATAAGAAAGGATATTTGCTGATATAAGAATTCAATTAAATCTTCAACTGGATTATTTCAGCACAGAAGGAGCACGCACGTAAATGCATGTTAGACTTGTCTCAGACTTTAATTTGCAGTTCTGAGAAAGTATAGTAGATAGAAACTTTGCTGCGATTGGCAAAAATAAGCAACTGGGAAAATGCAGACAAATTAGTAACATTTGCACATATGCAATGCATTTATTTTTTTACACCAAGCCAATGAACTCAGAATATTAAAAAAACTTATGACTGGTAGCCAATAAAAGGCGTAAAAAACTTAACCCAATAACTGAACCTGTTCTTTCACGTTTTCCATTTGGTTCTTCCAGTTTTAATTAACTGTTTGTTTAATCTATTTTGTACTGAGACTCTTTTTACCTTCTGAAAAAAAACCCCATACAGGGCTGATAGGAGATTAATTTTGTGCTAAAGGTGAGGGTTTCCATGCTGAAATGGAACATTTTTGTTCACTCTTTGTATTCAATGCAGGGATTGCAAACATTAATACAATATTACCCTCATAAATAACCTATATAGGCAACAATAATAAATCAATTTCCTACATTTGCATTTTTGGTCAATTCTAAGTGAACTTTTAGCAGCTGACTCTTTAATTTTATTTAAGGTTTTTCAATAGCAGTGAGAAGATTCTCTTCCTTCTTCCAGTATTGCTTTTCATAATGAAGGGAAAGTGGCTAGACTTACTTTTAGAGATAGTTGTCAACTTGCACATTAATTAATTTTCATCCTGTATAACTGAATGACATGCAGCTCACCGCGTACAAGCTTCAATGGCTTCATTAGCTGTATAGAAGGTCCTATGGTTCCGTCTAATTTCCAGCATGAGTTCTATTAGCACATTGTTACTTTCATGGAATTAAGCTGATCACTTAGATGAATTTACTATTCTGCTTTTGTGCTGCAGAAGCATCAACTCATTCTTAGATTTTCCTGGTGCTGTTTATGACACAGCATTACGCTCTTCTGAATGGTAGAATAGGGGATATGCCAAACAAAACTATAGTGTGCCTCCAATGTAAAGATACTCTAATATTTAAAAGTATAGTCCATAAACAGATCTTGAAAACAATCTTTCTCATCTGCTGCAATAATATGTTCCCTTACATTACATTTCCCTTAATGTGAAGATGTATGGAATCTAAAGGTCAGCTGGCTCGTTGGATACAAAACCGACTTGGTGAGAGTGGAGGTGGAAAGATGTTTTCGTGAATTGGAAGTCTGTGGCCAGTGTACTGAGGGATAGGTGCTGGGGCTTTTGCTGCTTGTAATATATAATGACCTGAATATGAATGTACAAGGTATGATTAGTAAGTTTGTAGCTGACATGAAAGTTGGTGGTATTGCATATAGGTTGCTTCAAGCTGTATCTGGAAACAGAATAGTTGGAAAGTTGGGTAAACATTTTTCAGATGGCATTTAGTCCCAACAAGTGCGAGGAAATATATTGTGGGGAGACAAATAGGGATAGGCCATATACCGTAATTAGTAGAATGTTAAGGAATGTTGATGAACAGAGACCTAGGGGTCCAATTCCATAACCCCATAACAGAGAGATTGATAGATAGATAGATAGATAGATAGATAGATAGATAGATAGATAGATAGATAGATAGATAGATAGATAGATAGATAGATAGATAGATAGATAGATAGATAGATAGATAGATAGATAGATAGATAGATAGATAGATAGATAGATAGATAGATAGATAGATAGATAGATAGATAGATAGATAGATAGATAGATGTGGCGAAGAAGGCATATGGTATGCTTGCCTTCATAGGCATAAAATAAAAGAGATGAGACTTGATATCACAACTTTACACTGAGTACATTTGGAGTTTTGTGTGCTGTTCTGCCCAGCTATAGGAAGGATGTGTTTGCACTGGAGAGAGTACAGAGGAGATTCTCTAGAATGTTGCCTGAATTGGAGGAGTTTCATTATGGGGAGAGATTGGATAGGTTGGTCTTGTTTCTGTTGGAGTGAAGAAGACTAAGGGGTGATAGTCGCTAAGTACTGGGGTAACTCAGTGGGTCAGGTCTGGAGAAACAGAATGGTGACGTTTTGGGTCAGGACCCTTCTCCAGATTGAAAGTAGGGGGTGGGGAGGGTGGGCGTGTAGAGCTGGATGCGAGAAAAGATCAGGACCAATCAGGGCCGACCACAAATGACCGCAGGTGTTTGGTAAGCCTATTGATGGCTAGGGAAGGTTTGATCCCAAGAGGAAAACAATGTGGAGAACTGGGGAACTGGTAAAACGACTAGCGTGGAGGAAGGGACATAAAGGGGAGGAGGGAGGGGAGTAAGTGGATGCTACTTAAAATTAAAGAATTCAATGTTTATACCACTGGGTTGTTAGCTCCCCAAATGAAATATAAGGTGCTATCGCCTCCAATTTACATGTGGCCTCACTCTGGGGATGGAGGAGGCACAGAACAGAAAGGTCAGTATGGGAATGGGAAGGGAAATTGAAATGGTTGGCAACTGGGAGATCCTGTCGGCCTATGTGGACCGAGTGTAAGTGTTCAGCAAAACGGTTGCTGAGACTACAATTGGTCTTGCCGATGAACAGGAGCCCACAACTATTTTCTATGTCAACGGGAACACTGGACGCAGTAGATGAGGTTAGAGGAGGTACATGTGAACCATGGTCTAACCAGAAAGGACTGTCAGGAAACATGGATGCAGTCGAGGGAGGAGGAATATGGACAGGTGTTGCTTCTTCTGCAGTTTCAGGGAATAGCACCTGAGGAGGTGGTGGTTTGGGTGGGAAAGATGAATGAACCAAGGAATTATGGAAGGAGTAGTCTCTGTGGAAAATGGAAAGGGAAGGAGATGGGGATATGTGATTAGTGGCGGGATCCCTCAGGAGGTGACGGAAATGATGGAGGATAATGTGTTGGATACGGCTGATGGGGTGAAACTCTGTCCATGTTAAGTTTGTGGGGAGGGGGAGCGAGAGCAGAACTACGGGACACAAAGGAGACACTAAGAGGTGACCTGATTGAGATATGTGAAATTATGAGGCTTAGATAGGATAGTCAGAATCATCTCCTGTGGTAGAGTATCAAATACAAAAGAGTAACGGCTTAATGTGAAGAGATGGTGTTTGCAAGGAAATCTGAAGGGCAGAGAATAATGGATATATGCAACGTGTTACCACAGGAGGTGGAGGTATTAGACACAATCACTTCAAACTTTGGACGTGTATTTGAATTGGCAAGGCATAGAAGATACAGACCTAATATGAACAAATTAGATTAGTGCAGATGGACAAAAAGATCAATTTAGTGGGTCGACGGGCTTTCTGAATTATACTGTATGACATTGCCATATACTGTAGGTCAAGCAAATAAAATATTCTCTGTTGTTGAGCAGACCTGATGGTTAGCACTATATTTTAAATTGAAAGTCTTCATGCTGTTTTCCCACCTCTCCAACAGCTTTTCATAGATTCAATAAGACTTATATGACCTTTCAGCTCATGCAATCTTTATCAAATACAGCTTGAAGATAACAGTACAGCACTGATTCCCATACAATGATTAACAAATGGGACTGCTGATGATGAAACACAATATTTCCTAAATAAATCAAAACTAATATTCTGAACATGCAAAGATTTTTTTCAGAAAAATAAAAGTGTAGTGTCCTTTTTGCTATAGGCATTTAACTAAATTAAATAGGCATTTAACAGGCAGGAATTACTTCTGTGAGTGTTTTTTTCTTTATTTTTTAATGAAATGTGGTTATTTTACAGAGAGGACATACCTGGTGAGAAGTACAGCATTATCATGGTGAGGAATTCCGTTGTCAGGGATGGCATTTCCATTACCGTTGTGGGAAAGAATAGATTTCTGCCACTTACAAAAACTATCTAGTGATTTACCAGCATGATGATTTATTTCCAAGTTTGGCTAAAATATAAATAAGGGTAATATTAATAAACATTGAAGTCTCAAACAACTGTTAAATTCAAAATGCAGGTTTTTACAGCAATAATACACTATTTTATTGAGTCAAGAAAGAGTGAGAATTTATTTTCTTTTATCTAAAAGCTTAAAGACCTGAACTCAATTGTATTTTTAAATCTGGTAATGCACAATGAGGGTGTTATCAGAGAGATTAGAAGACCAATTAAAGACCTTTCAATAGACAATAGACAATAGGTGCAGGAGTAGGCCATTCGGCCCTTCGAGCCATTCACTGTGATCATGGCTTCCACACTCAGTACCCCATTCCTGCCTTCTCCCCATATCCCCTGACTCCACTATCTTTAAGAGCTCTATCTAACTCTCTCTTGAAAGCATCCAGAGAATCGGCCTCCACTGCATTCTAAGACAGAATTCCACAGATTCACAACATTCTGGGTGAAAAAGTTTTTCCTCATCTCTGTTCTAAATGGCCTACCTCTTATTCTTAAACTGTGGCCCCTGGTTCTGGACTCCCCCAACATCGGGAACATGTTTCCTGCCTCTAGCGTGTCCAATGCATTAATAATCTTATATGTTTCAATAAGATCGCTCCTCATCCTTCTAAATTCCAGTGTATAACAAGCCCAGTCACTCCATTCTTTCAACATGCAGTATGACAGTCCCGCCATCCCGGGAATTAACCTCGGGAACCTACGCTGCACTCCCTCAATAGCAAGAATGTCTTTCCTCAAATTTGGAGACCAAAACTGCACACAATATTCCAGGTGTGGTCTCACCAGGGCCCTGTACAACTGCAGAAGGACCTCTTTGTTCCTATAATCAACCCCTCTTTTTATGAAGGCTTTCTTCACTGCCTGCGGTACCTGCATGTTTACTTTCAGTGACTGATGTACAAGGCCACCCAGATCTCATTGTACTTCCCCTTTTCCTAACGGCACCATTCAGATAATGAGCTGCCTTCCTGTTTTTGCCACCAAAGTGGATAACCTCACACTTATCCACATTAAACTGCATCTGCTATGCATCTGCCCACTCAACCAACTTGTCCAAGTCACCCTACAGCTTTGAAAAAAACAGCTTACTGGATTTCTATTAACTATGTTCAAAGCTGCAGCAGTTCATCCATATCACATGTCCTCCTCAACTTACGAATGCATGACTTCGTAATGTACTAGAACAGCCCACACTTATAAACAAGCATTTGGGAGACTGAGGGTATGGATTTTCCAACTGCTGTGATGTTGCAGGAATCCTCTACAGTGTGGGGAAACTCAGTTCACAGCCCCATTTCTGACCTGCAATCTGTTTGCAGGAATGGAATCCTGCTGTAACCTGAGGATTATCTGCATATTGTTTGCTGTCAAAGAAGGCTTCTTAAGATAATAGTGCAAAACCATAAATATGTTCAGATTATTTATAAAATGGCTTTATGGCAAGTCCAAATCTATGGGATGCCAAGTCCAAATCAATGGGATTATCTTCATTATTAAAATAATATTCATACTCCACATAAGATATGAATGAAACTACTTTTCACTTCCAGACTAGTAATTGTTGTTGGAGGGCAACGTTTGCCATTGTATTCTCCTTTCAACTCATGAAAACATCAAACTCTACCAAGATAAATAAAAATGATGCAGACTCCTTGGGTCCACTAAAGGTGACTTCTAAAACTAAAACAAAGTTATTGAAGAAATCTTCCAGAGTAAGAAAAATAGAAACATGTGGGAGTTAAGGATTGAATCCCAGAAGCATGGTGCTTATGCAGGCAAAATCAGCCTTGCGATGACAAAGGGACACATTTTAAGGAATACAAATTGATTTAGCTGATAGTATACAGCAGTCAGTTGGAGAATATTAAGAAGATGGGGATAGGTAATATCATGGAGGTTGAGAAGTTAGTAGTTTAGTTTAGAGATACAGCGTGGAGGCAGGCCCTTCGGCCCACTGAGTCCATGCCGATCAGTCATCATCTGTACGCTAGTACTATCCTACTCACCAGGAACAATTTACATAAGTCTAATAACCTACAAACCCACAAGAATGTGGGAGGAAACTAGAGCACCCGGAGAAAACCTACGCGGATACTGGGGGTTCACGACTGGGTGGAGGTGGAGTAGACGCTTTCTTTTGTGAAACAAACTGTATAGTGGTGTTTACTGTTTAATAATAACGGATCGTTGATTTAAAACAGATGAGGATTTTTCCACCCTTGGGTAGTTAAGCGTACCATCTCAACTCCACCTTGTCTACCTCCCTTAACACTATGGCCCCCCTCAAAACAAGAACCGTAACTTTCAACACATCTTCACCCTGGTACACACCTGCACTTCGTAAACTGAAACAGACTGGTCGACGACTTGAACGACTCACAAAGAAATCATCTCTCACAGTCCACCTTGAAGCTTACAAACTCCACCTCACTGATTACAAAGATGCCCTCATTGCTGCAAAATCTGCCTACCTCTCCTCCATACTCACTGATCCCTGCCTAAACCACAGAACCCTCTTCTCCACAGTGGGCAACCGCCTCAAGCCTCGAGCAAACACTCTCCCTACCTCTACTCCGGATCTCTGCAACTCATTCCTCCACTTTTTCGCTGATAAAATCAGCACCATCTATCAATCTTTATCCCCTGTACCCGACTCCCCAGCATCTACTCCGCCACCTACCAAGGCCCCTCCTTTCAACCTCCACTGACCTCCTTACCCCTCCTCCACTGCTTCCTCTCCCAGTTTGACCTGGTCACCCCTATTGAAATCTCCAAACTCATCAGCTCCTCCAAACCCACTACCTGCTCCCTCGACCCTCTCCCCACTCCCCTGCTGAAGTCCTGCCTCCCCGTTCTGTGCTCCTACCTCACTAATCTCTTCAACTCCTCATTGTCCCAAGGAATTGTCCCCTCCGCTTTCAAAACTGCTGCTGTCACACCAATCTTAAAGAAACCTGGTCTTGATCCCTCCTCTCTCATTAACTACCGCCCAATCTCAAACCTCCCCTTTCTTTCAAAAACCCTGGAGCGTATCGTTGCGTCGCAACTTCATTCCCACCTCCTTGCGTATAACCTACTTGAACCCCTCCAATCTGGCTTTCGCCCCCTCCATAGCACAGAAACTGCTCTCCTCAAAGTCCTCAACGACCTCCTCACCTCTGCTGACACTGGTTCCCTCAACATCCTCATCCTCCTCGACCTGAGCGCAGCCTTCGATACAGTGAACCACAACATCCTGCTCACCAGACTCAAAGACCTCGGCATTGAAGGCTCTGCACTCAGCTGGCTCCGTTCCTACCTTTCCAACAGATCCCACTTCATCTCTCTCCACAACCACACCTCTGCTACAGCCACAGTCACTCAAGGCGTTCCCTAAGGCTCCGTACTCGGCCCCCTCCTCTTCATCATCTACATCCTCCCCCTTGGTCAGATACTCCGCCACTTCAACCTGGACTTCCACTGTTACGCCGATGACACCCAGATCTACCTCGGCACCAAATCCCCCCACAACCCCCCCATCTCCCATATCAACTCCTGTTTGTCAACTATAAAAACCTGGATGCAACATAACTTCCTCAAACTCAACAGCGATAAGACAGAATTCCTCCTCATAGGCTCCAAAGCCACACTCAGCAAAATCAATAACCCCACTCTCACCATCGACGGCACCACTGTCTCCCCATCTCCCAAGGCCCGCAACCTTGGCATGATCTTTGATTCCACCCTCTCCCTTGAGCCTCACATCCGCCATGTCATTAAAACCTCCTTCTTTCATCTCCGCAACATCGCCAAACTCAGACCCTCTCTCACACCTCCCGCTGCTGAAAGACTCATCCATGCCTTCGTCTCCTCCCGACTGGACTATTGCAACTCACTTCTCCTTGGCATCAGCTCCACCTACATCAACCGACTCCAACTGGTCCAGAACGCAGCCGCCCGACTCATCACCCACACCAAATCCTGGCATCACATCACTCCAGTCCTCAAACAACTTCACTGGCTTCCCATCTCCCACCGGATCACCTACAAAATCCTGATCCTCACCTACAAAGCCCTCCACAATCTGGCCCCCCCATATCTCACTGACCTCCTCTCCCCCTACCAACCCTCACGGTCCCTCAGATCCACATCAGCTGGTCTCCTCTCCATCCACAAGTCCAACCTCCGCAGTTTTGGGGACAGAGCCTTCTCCAGGGCAGCTCCCAGGCTCTGGAACTCCCTCCCCCAACTGATCCGCAATTCCGTGTCCCTCACCATCGTCCAGTCCCGCCTCAAGACCCATCTCTTCACCTCTGCCTATCCTTAGCCCCACGTCCCCCTCCCTTTTCATCTGTGCATTAATTGCCTCATATTGTGTTTTGAATTGTATTCTGTCTTTACTTTGTGTACTAGTCATGTCTCTACTATTTATTTCATTCCCCTTACATGTTTTTCCTCTACCTGCTAAATTTTTGTAAGGTGTCCTTGAGACTCTTGAAAGGCGCCCATAAATAACATTTATTATTATTATTATTATTATTATTCTTACTTGTAACTCTTGCTCAAAAGGCAGTGGAAATTAAGCTTTTGCATATATTTAAGGATAAAGTAGATTTCTGATAAGGAAAGGGGTAAAAGGTATTGGGGAAAGTAGAGCTGAATTAGATCAGCCAGAAGGATGGAACAGGCTTAAGGGGCTGATTGGCCTGTTTTTTATGTTCTTCTGAGGCACAGGGAATTTAGTTAATGAAGTCATTGTGACATATGAGTAAGATTAATGAGGATTTGGAGAACTGTATGAGCTCAGTTTTTTAGAATATGAAATCGAGTGCTACCATATGCGTTGGAATCGTTTTTCAGAAGAATCAGAAAGGAGTCACACAAATTATTCTTACCTGGTCATCAGTAAGTAAGATGAGTCGAGTTACAACCATATTTACAATGTTTCCTATACTCGAGTCTTGCAAAAGTTTGGCAACCTGACCTCCAGAAAACAAAACAAAACACAGACTGTCTTAAAAATGAATATAGTATGAAAAGATCACAATTGATATGAGCATTGAATTATTTGTAAATGATTATTTGACATGCTGTACTATAATTGGATTGTCTGACTAGAAATGACATTCCATACAATTTACAAAGAGAACAAGCTGAAGGTTGAATATCAAAAAATTGGCAAATTATGGAAATCTTAAATAACTACCAATTGATTATGCATTTTCTTGCATTCTTTCAGTCCAAAAAAATATACTATTTTAATTATGGGAAATTACGAACCAAAGAAATAGGGTTTTTCAAATTCCCTGGCCAAATAATTTAATCTAAGTACATAAATTGCTTGCTGACTGAGAATCTCTAGCCATCCCCAGAAAACTGATCAAACATATTCAACATCATTTTAGTCCTTACATTTCTTTTAATACCTTAACATAATGGCCAAATGTACAGTAAAGCAATAAACTGTAAATTAAATCAGAATCATTATACCAGTGCATACACATACAGAAAATTTCAGTACAGCACATAATGTTTTATGAATTGTATGAAAACAAAGGAATATAAATGAAGAAATATAGAAAGAAATACGTGCATTAGTAGGAATTTAACAAGTGACAGGCCTTAGTCATAAACACAAACTGATATAACTGAATGTTCATATACACCAAAATAATGAAGAGTTTGAGCAGATGAGGTAAATAAGCATTGGATGAACTGTACAAGTCTCAAATAAATTAGAGAAAATGAAAATCTTTTACATCAGAGAGTGGATACATGAAAGAAGTTTACATTAAGGAAATTGACTTAACATCAATTGTTACCCTTAAAGAGTAGCTGGTTCAATATTTAGAAAGGAAGACTTACATTTCACGACCTCAGGACATCCCAAAATACTTTACAGCGAATGAAGTGTTGTCATTGTTGTAAACGCAGCAGTCAATTTGGGCATAGCAAGTTCCCCAAAGAGCAATGTGATAATGACCAGAAAATCTGCTTTTGTAATGTTGATTGAGGGATAAATATTTGTCAGGAAACTGGGGAAATCTCCCCTGCTCTTCTTCGAAATAGTGCCATTGGGTCTTTTACGTCCACCTGAGAGAGCAGATGGGGCCTCAGTTTAACGTTTCATCTGAAGGATGGCATTTCTGACTGCAATGGAATGTCAGCCTAGACTTTAGTATTCATGTCTCTGGAGTGGGACATAGACCCACAGCCATCTATCTCGGGGTAAGTTTGAATTCAATACTAATTGCTATTATTTTCCTAAGGCAAGGAAATAAACTTAGATGTCCTTGGGAGCTGACAAAGGAATGGAATAATCGTGCATCAACTCTAATTCATGTAAACCTCATTATAGACTTTATCAGCCCTTCAGTAGAACACTATAAAAATGGAGTATGGCTGGCAAAACCTCCATCTTGTAAAAAAAAAAGTAGCAAATGCAAACTCCGTGTTAACACCACTTTCTGTTTTCCATTGGTCTCTTTGGACCTGTAGTGCAACTGGAAATTATTTGGGCCTATATAGTAATTACATGCTAAAAGTATTCCCACAATGCATGTTTTATTTCAAACCTCTCGAAATGTACAGGCATATGATAGTTGAAAAAACAAATTAATTTAAACACCTAGATATACTACAGTAATAAAACAATGGATTTTATGAGCATTTCCCATATAAAAAAACTTACACTGAACTGGACTTTTGAGCAAAGGGAATAGCAAAATGAGATTATCATGATGATTTAAACAATTTCTCCTGGACATGGGATAGCAGTCCCAGCCTATTGGTCATATAAATAATTATTACCATGCCATGCAGTTGTGAAAAATTCAGAGTTTTAATGTTCATTAATGCTGTCCCATTGAGTGGTCTTTGTACACGGTATACTGTGGAAAATATCAATACAATGGCCAGATCTGGGGATGGTAGGAGTTCAAAGGAGAGAATATGGGCAATAGGAGAGGTGGCAGGTAAGGGGACAAATCGTATGGGCTCCAGTACCATTAAAACATTATTGATTGTACTGAATGTGCCAATAATAGACACAGAACAACCTAAGCCAATTTCCTGGGCAACAGATATGAAGAGTAATGTCAGGGAATTCTATCATTCCGTATGCATCTGACAACAAAATCATATCAATGCTGCAAATATATCTCGCAACCAGATGTGCCTGATCAATCTTTTAAGGAGACCTGATTTATCTTGAAAAACCATGAAATTATGTAACACTCCATAAACAACGAATTTTCATATATGTAATGCTGAAAAGTAATAGGATAATAACCTTCCACTTAACAATTAATTTCAAACTTAAAATTTACATTTTGCCCCTTCATATCCTTCAAAACTAATTGCCTTACTTGAAAGAGTTTCTGCCAAATTAATGAAGTAGGCTAGAGAAAGGAGAAAATAATCATTTAATTGCTGGCTAGAATGTCAAAGTATCCTGATTCGGGAAAGTTTTTTTTAGGTTTTGTAATAGTTCTAAAAACTGAAAGCAGTAGGCCAGGGAATTATGGCTCAGCTATCCCAACATCTGTTCTTGGGATATTTATTCGTGAATTCACCAGCAGAAGTATTGGACCTTTAGAATAGAATGAGAAATTTCAAGTGAACAGCTACCATCAAGTTCAGAACTTCAGTGTTCCTGCATACATTTGGTGAAAGACCAACTTTACTGCATTTCACAATAAAAACTGGCATGGATGAACAATCCATTTTTTTCCCAATATTTAGTAGATTTAGTGTTGTAACTTTACTGATAAAAACAATATATCTTCCAATTTGGTCATACATTTAATGTACGAGGAAAAACTGGGTTGAGAAACATACTGAACAAATTTTATTTTAATTGCGGCATTGGAACACTTAAGAAAGATAATGTTTGATCACAAAGTTTTAGTGCACTGACCTTGCTGTATTTACCATTGTCAAGAGGAACTTTAAAATTAATTATTTCACTAACCGCAACAGCACCATCCCAGTTGCTCCATCAAAACTGATGCTGAGCAAAAATGGTCAAACAAATTCACAACTAGGAAAGAACTTTAAAAGCAAGTCACCTATGCTACTTCTAAGAATTTCATTCGAGACGGCTATGAGATATATATAAGATTTTGCCACTTAACTATGCATTGAGAACAAGGGAAATGTCTCTTGTAAAAGAAAAAAGGGGAAACATTTTGAATAGAGTGAAGTAGAAAAGAATTGGATGGAGTAAATGCATTACACTGTGAAATAATGAAATACACTTACAATATTCATAACAGAAAGAATATACTGCTCAATGTCTCTCCGTCCATGGTATCCAACCATCATCTTATCTGCTACTACTAGAGTCTCTACATAATGTTCTTGACTGACAGATCTTTTCAACTGCAGTTGATTTCGCAGAGTCTTATTAGGTGAAAGGGTAATTGATGAAGTTTGTAAATTCCTCAGCCATGAAGATCTTCCTTTGCCTGGCTTCTCATCTGGAAGAGAACCAGTGAAAGCATTCAAAATTATACCTTGTGTGAACAAGCATTATGCTGAGCAAGGGTGGGAATAATTTTAACGTTGTACATTATAGCTGCAATCAGATCAATTGCATCTCTCATCTGAACACCCAACTATATTCTTAACACCAAAAAGATTTTAATAAGGCTTTTGACAAGGTTCCGCATGGGAGGCTGCTCTGGAAGGTTAGATCCCATGGGGTTCAAGGAGAGATAGAAAATTGGCTTCATGGAAGGAAGCAGAGGTTGATGGTGGAAGGTCAACAGTCATTCAACAATCTCTGACCTTCATTCATCTCCTCCCTTACTTAATTTCCTTAATCCCCTCTCTATCAACCGTCAAATTATTAATCACCCAAAATTCACCCAAATGCATGCAACCTCTGTACGAATTTGTCAGTGAGAACTATGTGCAAACATGTCATTTTTCAATTTGAAGCCTCAAAGGCTTCAAATTGGCTGTTCCCACCAAAAGTTTGAGATCTGAGTTTTTTTTAAGTGTTTCTTTTCCACAAACAAATACTTATGAACATGAGCATGGTCGTAGTTCATCCAGGAATATTACCTCATTACATTTTTTCCATAAGTAATGCAAAAAAAAAATGTTAATTACATGATATCTTCTAAATTAATTTCAAATACTATCAAAATTGGTAAAAGTAAAAGTAATGGAAAAGTCCATCACCGCAACATGCAAATCAAAGAACCTTTAAAATAAAAGATAAGCATCTTAAATAAAAATTTAATTTTGTTCTGAGAAATATTACTTACTGAACATTCCTCCAAATTTCCTGATCTATTGTTTCTTTACAGGTTAGTAAAGCTAATTTATAAGTAGCAAGCAAATTTCTTAATTTCTAAAGCATTTAATCTGTCTTTTGGTTAGTTTGATATAAAAATCAGTTTGACAAGTTTTAAACTTGACATCAGTGAGAAGTTTTAAAATTTGGAATTCCATGTTGTGGACAGTTCTACTTGGTCAGGATATATTTGGATGTGGCATTGCATAAAAGAGAAAGGTATGTATTACCTGAAACTCCACATGTTGAATCAATATGGCGATATTGATTTCGGAGAGAAGATCGTTTATAAACTACATGGGGGCTTCCTTCAGTGTAATTGAATTCATCCATTTTAACAGTGGTGAGGGGCTCTATGAAGTATTCTTCTTCATCCTCAACTATTACACCATGCTAAAAGCAAAATACAGCAGTAGTTACCGGCAGCAAGATACTTATGAGTAAAACAGAATTTCTATTTAAACATAAAAAATCCATTCTAATACATGCAGAATACAACAAAGTGCCCATTATCAATAACGTGGCATTATTTAGTAATATGTGACATTCTATTACATGATTTAAAGCCACATGGAAAAGCAAACCAAAAGCCTTAATGTTTTGGCAAGAACCTGCAGGAAAAGTGCAATCTGGCAAGATATCCTAAGGATTTACAAAAAAGAAAAACTGTAGCTATCATATTGGGGATGGTTCATGGTTCTAAGATATCATTGAAACTTAGGAATTGAGACAATGAGTTGATATCTTAGAAATGTTTGTGATTTAAAAGTACAATGAGATAGCTAAATCCCAGGGTCTGACCAAGTGTATCCTCGGACCTAGTGGGAAGAAACTACAGAGGCCCATGCAGAGATATTTGACATAGGTGAACTTCTGGTGACTGATATTGTAGCATTATTTAAGAAGGGAAGCAAGGACAAGCCAGGGAACTACAAAACAGTGAGCCTGAAGCCAGTGGTGGGAAAGTTGATGGAGAATCTGAGGGACAGGAACAAACGGCTTTTGGATAGACAAGGATTCATTAGAGATAGTCAGCATGGCTTTGTTTGTGGGAAATAGTGTCAGTCAGGTGGCATCTAAGGTGAGCTAGCCAATAAGATTCAAAATTGGCTTGGCGGATCGAATCAAGGAAGTTGTGGAGGATTGTGTTTTTTTTATTAGAGACCTGTGACCAGTGATGTGCTGCATAGGTCGATGTTGGCTCCACTACATTAACAATTTGGATGACAATGTAGTTAACAATGTTTAGTAAATTTGCAGAGATCCCATAATTGGTGGTACAGTCGAAAGCAAGGAATGATATCTACATTACAACAGGATATATATCGGTTGTGAAGGTGGGCCAAATAATGGCAAATGGAATTTAACATTAACAAGTGTGAGGTGTTGCACTATGGTATGTCAAACCAGGGCAGGATTTACACAGTAAACGGTGAAACCTTGGAAAGTTTTGTAGAACAGAGAGATCGAGAAGTACAGATGCATAGTTCCATGAAAGTGTCAATTCAGGTGGAGTGAGTGATGGTTATTGGGATGGTTATTAAGTGCAAAGGTTGGGACATGAAGATACAACTCTACATCTCATTTGTGAGGCCTCAAACTCTGTGTAGTACTGTGTGCAGTTCTGGTCTACGAACTATAGGAAGGATATTATTAAATTAGAAAGGGTGCAGAAGAGTTTCACCAGGATGTTACGAGACTTGTGGTCTTGACCAAAGGAAGAGACTACTTAGACTAGGACTTTTTGCTTTGGAGCATAGGAGGCTGAAGGCAGACCTTATTGGAATATACAAACTCATGAGGGGCATGGTTAAAGTCTCAGTCTTTTTTTGCAGTGTAAAAGATTCTAAAACAAGAAGCACAGACTTAAGATGATAGGGGCAAAATTTAAGAGGGACCTCAGGAGTATTTTTTTTGCAGTGGGTAGTCTGTATCTGGAATGAACTGCCAGAGGAAGCTATAGAAGGGATACAATTGTGACTCACAAAAGACATTTGAACAGATATATGGGTAGGAAGGGGTATAGGCCAAATGGATAAAGGGATGTCAGCGAAATGCAGGCAAATGGGATCAGACCTGAATACCAACTAAATCGCATGGACAAGTTGGACCAAACGCACTGCTTCCATGCTATATAGCTCCATGACTCGATGAATCAATGAAAAGGAGCTGCAAAGGACCAAGATCAAGGAATACCAGGTTGGATTTAATGCAACATAGGCCATTTGTGTTCAAAGCAGGAAAATTCGATATTTTAAACAGTGGGTAAACAAATAAGAAGACATGTAAATTCCACCAAACAATGTCTGAAAAACAGTTACAGTAATTTGTGATTTTCAAATAGTCAATTTACAACTTTTTATGACACTATTGAGTCTTTGGGGTCCATGTCTTCTAATTTGAAGGTTATTTAAATACATAGCATAGGAATACGTTGTTCATAGGAAAACACTGTGCATAGGAATACATTGCATCAAAATACCATAATGTATTAAGCCTTGCCTTTTCAATTGATGGAAATCTATTCAACAAAACATTTTGCAGGAAAATATCCCTTTTGTCAATTAAGAAATTACTACATTTATATTTAATGCAGTGGCTGACACCCAATTTGTGTTTCTGGAGGTCAGGGAGATGGGAGTGGGGCGAGCATGCACAACATGTGTTTCTTGTATATCAAAAATCAAGTTGATTATGAAACTAATGTTTTGGTCATGCGGTATATCCAATAAATATAGTGATCTGAACCAACAGCAAGTTCTTCAGGCTAATATCTGATTTAAATTACATGCCCTGGACACATTTTAATTGTATTCAGTAATGCTAATAATAAGTAATTGCTCTGAAAATAAATATCTGGGATCTATTATACCAAAATCATAATTTGTAATGATGGTAAATGAGATTTAAGAAATAATTGCCTGGAAATTGGATTGAACCAATCTTTGTGTGTTTAAACATAGCCGGATTACGTGTTAACAACCAATTAGATCTCCTGCAAAAAAATGTGAACTTTTCCAAAATCAATGGTTTACGCTCGTACTAAGTGATATAATAGAACCTGCAGGAGGCCCAATGATAGCTCGTCTGATTTCACACAACTTTGAACATATTTGTTGTGTGGCATTTAGAGATGAACAATAGCCCTTAAAAGCACACCCTGCATGGATGCGAAACATCGGGAACACAAATACTTTGCAGGGCATGAGTTTGCAAGGGTGTAAGAGAGATGCTGAGATAGTTTCTGCAATTAATATGAGATATATATCAGTGGGAAGACCAAGTTAGGAGGCCCAGAACACTGGCTAGGTCTGCCATAAAAACTGTACATGAGAATACTACAGTGGTTTCCTTCATGAGAGAGAATCACCACACCATGCACCAATGTTGAAATAAATTTTTTGACTGCAGAAGATAGGTCAGTGTGATCTAATAGAGTGGAGACCTTCAAAGTGCACGTTTTATGCAGAGATCTTAAATGAAGGAACACTAAGAAATACAAATGTAATAATCCATTAAAGTAAATGGAGGAGGGAACTATTAATTAATATGCCTGTCAATCAATTAATTAATTGCAGACCATGAAGTCACAACAATCTTCATCGCTTACATTTTACACTAATCGTTTTCTCTTAATAAAAGCACAATTAATTAATCAATTTAATTAATTGTGCTTTTATTAAGAGAAAATTACTGGTGTAAAATGTATGTGATGAAGATTATTGTGACTTCATGATTTGCATTGGGGAATTTGTAATCCTTATCAAAATCATTCCTCCAATAGGAAGTTTCTCATATCCCATGTGGTCAATGCCTGGCTCCTTTCACAACAATGGAAATGTTGTGGATTATGAGCAAAAACATTTTATAGGGAGTCATCATCTTCCTCCTACTCCCTTTCTGCCTCACAAACCTTAAGCTCCAAATAAAGGCTACTATCTCATTTGCCAGGTTGTGCAATATGCACCAGATGGCAATAAAGTCTCCACATTTTATTCATGGGTGAAATATGTCACCCACAGACTGCTGCAGGAAATAAAATATAATTTTGTGGAGTCAGTGGCACTCTCGTTACTTTTAGGCATTTTGCCTAGCTCTTATAGTATCTGCACAGCTGCTGTGATTGGCAAGAAGAATCAAGAGAGGAGGGGGTAACCAGTGTCCCCCAGATCTATCCGTAAGGGTAGCTGGCAGTACAGATCACCAGCATAAAATAATCTTATGTGTTTCCTAGAAATATGGCATTCGCCATGAAGAAATTCTTCACATAACTCACAAGCATCAGCACACTAAGATAGTGAAACATTTTCCTATTCATAAAAGGTCTGATTTATTATGTGAGTCCTCATGTGCATATGTTTATAAGCAATGTTGGCAAATCCCAGTTCCCAAGATGTGACCCATTCCTCAATGAAATTGAAGGAGGAAATAGTTTCTTCACAAATAAAGCCCAAAATAACCTCTTCAATCCAATGGTGAGCAGCAAATTGGGAGTCATGGCAGACATCTGCTGCAGTCATGTGGAAGGATCCTGTGGCAAAGAAATTAAGAGTCAATGTCTTTGACTTCCCAAATAGACCACAATCTAGGCTCCAGAATTTGTTTAAAGTATTCCCATAGAATGGCATATCTCTCAGTGATATGGAATCCTGAGGCTGTTAATGCGAGACTTATCCAGAATGTGGCGTCTCTCTAGACTTTGTGAGAATAGGCTTTTTGCTAATGCTCATGTCTTTCCCTGCTACTTGAAAGCCTTTGATCCACCCCAAAGGGCCAACTACAATTGTGCCTCCAGTAATGGAGTGCTGACAATGGTTTCACTATAACGGTACTCATGCAATGATTATATCAGCAGCCAAATGTTTGAAAAACATTATCCTATTATTTGTATAATTTGTATCCAATTTCTAGGCTTGAGTGTTGTAGGCAATAACATCTTGGTGCATGATAATCATCCATAAGGAAGATGTAAATGTTACTAGTTTAAACATACCGTCTCAGTGGTGATCTGCCTTGCAAAGTAAGCAAAGTATTGGAATGGAAAGTTTGAAGTCCAGGATCCCTGCTCGAAAGTCAGTGCAGTTCATAGATATAGTTTCCAGGTGGACAGAGAATGCAATAGAATAAGCTGCAGAACCCAATAGGTTTAATCCCTGGCCCAGTGAATGAAGAATGGGGGTGGAAGAAGCACTTTTGCTCTCCCTAGCCTACATGCAATGCTACAAAAACACTTATCTTCTGCCTAAAACTGTCCTTGCCTTGCTGAAGCTGCTGGATTTCCAAAGGCTTCAGAGATTCAATCACCCACAATAAATCCTGCAAGTTAAATCAGAAGCATTCATTCGTACTAACTGGAATTGTCAACCAATCTCATGAGAATCATTGCATCACTGAAACTCTGTAGTGGTTGTAGCAGACTCCCTTCAGTTTTCAAATATTTAATTTCCATTTTCTGGACCGTAGCATACCAAAAAGCAGATTTTATTATACTTTACTATATCACATGTGGGCGGCAGAGTGCCATAGCTGGTAGAATTGTTGTCTTGCAGCAAAGACTCAAGTTCGATCCTGACCTCGGGTGTTGTCTGTGTGGAGTTTGCACATTCTTCTTGTGACCAGGTGGATTTCCTCTGGGTGCTCACATCCCAAATTCGTGCCATTTTGAGGGTTAACTGGTGTCTGTAAAATTGGCCTAATGTGTCGGGAGTGGACGAGAAAGTGGGATAACATAGGGCTGGTGCGAATGTGTGATTAATGTTCCACAAAGACTTGGTGAGCCGAAAGGCCTGTTACCATGCTGTATCTCTAAACTAAACACATTCTTCAAAGGGCAAAAAAACACTTTACTTTTCCTGGACTCTGAGAAAACTAAATCCATGTTCAAAGTACCAGATACCACAATGACTTTGATCAGCAATGTAACAATTTTTGAAACATTATCTCCAAAGCAGTCCTTATCAAATTTAAAAAAATCAAGAAACTACAGATGCTGGAAATATGAAAGACATTGCTGGAGATACGTAGCAGGTCAGGCAGCATCTGTGAATGGGAGAAAAAGGAGACAACTTTTCATTAGAATGTTTTAATTAACAACATTTATAACTGAGGTCACTGAAAGTAAGAGTACTTGTATCTTGTTATGCTGAATTAAATATCTATATTGCCAGTATGTGAAGGGGTGAGAAATGTGCATGAGAAGAACAAGTAGTTCATTTTATAATAATAAGGGCAAGAATTTTTGTTGTTTATTTATATCCATAACACCAATTTAAGGCATAATTTCATTCTTCGGATTAACAATTTATTTAAGCTAGAAACAACAGCACAATTTCATCCAAATTTTGGCCAAAGTATATCCTTTACATAACACAGCTAATCGTGACTGGTTATAAGGTATCTTTTTTTTTAACTGGAGTTAAAATGCATTTTATGTCTCCTTAGGTGCAATAAATAATCCTAAAAACTGCATGATTGAGTTTGTAACAGAGAACTCAAAAACTTACCAATCCATTACAGTTACTCAAGGCAACTTTTGTGACTCCCTGGAGATCACTTAAATGTCCCAAATAATGACATTCATCCATATAATCATGTCTCCATTCTATGCCATCTCTTTTCCAATATTCTACAGTAAAATAATCTGATACAAGATTAACGTGTAAAGTCAAGTTTAAAAGAAAGTGCAATCCATGTGAAGATACTTTATAAAAAACTTGCTGCTCAACTGGCTCATGTTGAAACGCAGGAAAGCTTCTTTTTGATCGCAGTTCATGGCTACCTTTTACATTATAGCTTAGGAAGTCTCCATTGTGGTCTACTCGGACTGGAATTGCTATTTCATAGTGCTCGAGAGTTGACAGGAACTCTTCTGTATTAAAACAAAAGTTTGTTATTCAGTTACAGATTTCATCACCTAATCATTTTCCCTTATTTAAAACTTGTAAAAAGATGGTTTTCCTGTTGCGAAGGATTTATTTATTGATTGTTCCATAAATATATACTCTTATCCTTCGACAATATTCTTTAAATTGAAAGAGATGAATTGTATGGACCATGGGTTATTTAAAACCTGTTCCATATTTCTCCATCACAACTGATGACAGTTTATGGGCTATAGCAGGAAAGACTCTTCAGACAGAGAATTCTAGCTATCATATTCTATTGACACATCGTGTTATCTGCCATCTAGTTGTGGCTAAACTTCTAACCAGATATGTTCATATATTTTTCATCCTTTACAGTCATTCCAATTTTTAGTACTAGCATTAAACAAGGAAAGTCATTAAGTTGTGACTTCCTTGTATCCTCATTAAGTTTCGATATTGTTGTACATCTTTATTCAGCACAATAAATCATGCAGGTAATATAGTATGGTATTGAACCTATCGCATATAGAGAAATATTTACATAACACTTTCTATAAACAAATTACAAAGTTCCAACATTTAGCTATTTAAATTTGGCAATTCAATTATTACTCAAAGATTTTATTTGTGGAAAATGGTACCTCCATCTTTAAAAAAATGATTTTATTATGAAAGTATATCTGTAAATGTATGTCTTGTTAAGCATAATTGGTGCTCATTGCTGTGACAGCCACAATTTTAGGATTATAGGACAAACAGAAATTTTAAATAAAAAGTCATCTCAGACTATATATCTTGGTAGGATTACATACACAAGTTTACTTATGGAAACATTTTTCATGACAAGAAAAATCAAATATTATTTTCAATATGGTGAAATCTGACACAAGAGGTGTACCAGCAGAAAAAACATTTGCAGAATGTCTAGTAAGTTTAAAATTTGATATTATTAAAGTGACTCTTCGCCATGGCATATAGTCAACCAGCAAAAGAAAGAAATGCAAGCAAGAAAGGTTTTACTAAGGAGAATTATTTGTTTGAAATATGATTGTATAAAAAATAGCAGACTACCTGTAGTTTTTTCATTGTTTGTGAAATCTACATTATACAATAAGTATCCCTGAGAACACAATCAAAGTTTGTATCCATGATTCCATAATCAAAATGGCCATTCTGGTGGTCAATTACTGCAGAGCACAACTATGCAAATACAGCTATTTCCAGGTCTATTATTAAATTACTATTAAAAAAACACAAATAAACCAAAAATCACTGTGAATTTAAGACATTTGGAGCTACCAGTGGAAAATCCTTGAACAAACCATTCAGCATATGTTTTACATGTTTGGAATTGTACTGCTTGGTTTCATAGGATTATATGAGAAACGGCTGTTTAGCCACACAGTTCAAGATAACATAACTTTACTATTTTTCAATTCTATAGTTTTAGAAATAAACCTTGCTAGTTCACCATAACCCTATCCATACCAATATATTATCACCTCCAATCCCAAGTAATCTTACCTTATGCAGTGACCACAATGCTTGGGTTGCCCCCCCCCCCCCCAAACAAAATGCCCCTGTTAACTTTTCCCAACTTTAGTAACTGATATATTTGTACTTCAAGATTTCTATGATTACCTCCCTATATAAATTAATACCTACAATTACCTCTCTCCTTTAATCCTACCAAAGTGTGCTGGGCTGAACTTTTACAGTGGCTTGCAAAAGTTTTCATACCCCTTGAACTTTTCCACATTTTGTCACGTTACAACCACAAACGTAAATGTATTTTATTGGGATTTTATGTGATAGACCAACACAAAGTGGCGCATAATTGTGAAGTGGAAGGAAAATGATACATGGTTTTCAAATTTTTTTACAAATAAAAAACTGAAAAGTGTGGCGTGCAAGAGTATTCAGCCCCCTTTACTCTGATACCCCTAAATAAAATCCAGTGCAACCAATTGCCTTCAGAAGTCACCTAATTAGTAAATAGAGTCCACTTGTGTGTAATCTAATCTCAGTAAAAATACAGCTGTTCTGTGAAGGCCTCAGAGGTTTGTTAGAGAACATTAGTGAACAAACAGCATCATGAAGCCCAAGGAACACACCAGACAGGTCAGGGATAAAGTTGTGGAGAAGTTTAAAGCAGGGTTAGGTTATAAAAAAATATCCCAAGCTTTGAACATCTCATGGAGCACTGTTCAATCCATCATCTGAAAATGGAAAGAGTATGGCACAACTGCAAACCTACCAAGACATGGCCGTCCACCTAAACTGACAGGCCGGGCAAGGAGAGCATTGATCAGAGAAGCAGCCAAGAGGCCCATGGTAACTCTGGAGGAGCTGCAGAGATCCACAGCTCAGGTGGGAGAATCTGTCCACAGGACAACTATTAGTCGTGCACTCCACAAATCGGGCCTTTATAGAAGAGTGGCAAGAAGAAAGCCATTGTTGAAAAAAAGCCATATGTAGTCCAGTTTGCAGTTTGCCACAAGCCATGTGGGGGACACAGCAAACATGTGGAGGAAGGTGCTCTGGTCAGATGAGACCCAAATTGAAGTTTTTGGCCTAAATGCAAAACGCTATGTGTGGCGGAAAACTAACACTGCACATCACCCTGAACACACCATCCCCACTGTGAAACATGGTGGTGGCAGCATCATGCTGTGGGGATGCTTTTCTTCAGCAGGGACAGGGAAGCTGGTCAGAGTTGATGGGAAGATGGAAGGAGCCAAATACAGGGCAATCTTGGAAGAAAACCTGTTAGAGTCTGCAAATGTCTTGAGACTGGGGCGGAGGTTCACCTTCCAGCAGGACAACGACCCTAAACATACATCCAGAGCTACAATGGAATGGTTTAGATCAAAGCATATTCATGTGTTAGAATGGCCCAGTCAAAGTCCAGACCTAAATCCAATTGAGAATCTCTGGCAAGACTTGAAAATTGCTGTTCACAGACGCTCTCCATCCAATCTGACTGAGCTTGAGCTATTTTGCAAAGAAGAATGGGCAAAAATTTCAGTCTCTAGATGTGCAAAGTTGGTAGAGACATACCCCAAAAGACTTGCAGCTGTAATTGCAGCAAAAGGTGGTTCTACAAAGTATTGAATCAGGGAGGCTGAATACTTTTGCACGCCACACTTTTCAGTTTTTTATTTGTAAAGAAATTTGAAAACCATGTATCATTTTCCTTCCACTTCACAATTATGCACCACTGTGGTCTATCACATAAAATCCCAATAAAATACATTTACGTTTGTGGTTGTAACGTGACAAAATGTGGAAAAGTTCAAGGGGTATGAAAACTTTTGCAAGCCACTGTAGATGCAAATAAAAAGAGTGTAACTGATGTAAAAGTTGGTACCTTAGAGAATAAAATTGAGAAACCAAATGGAAAGTCAAGGAAATGGCAGTGATTCTAAATAATTATTTTGGATTAATTATCAAAGTACGATTAACAGAAAACATTACAATAACACTGAAGAATCAAAGGACTAAAGGAATGAAAGAGCATAAAATAATCTCTATCACCCTATGATGATTGGAAAACTATTGGGTTGGAGACCGACAAGACTGGCATTGATGGATTATTTTGGACACCACTACCAAACTTCTTTTTACACTTTCCTTTACTCCACCTCTGATTCAGAGCTGAAGTTAGCCTTTAATCTAATTTGCTGTTTGTCTTCTGACAGTGTCATCTGACATTATTCACTGGTGTAATGAAGGCTTTTTAAAAGCTAGATATTCACTCGTCTCTCTTTTATCTTATTTTAAATCAATGTGTTGCTCTTTTAACCTGAATTTCAACAACGTCTGGTTGGCTGAATTGCCCTTAAGTCCACAACAGAATTCAAAAGCTGTCTTAAACTGAAGTTTAGATAATATTTCTTAATTTCCATTAAGAAATTAGAAATTTCCTTGCTCCGATCACGATTTCTCCACCCTAATTTTCAGCTTCTGAAGGAGCTTTTTTATTTAAAGAATCTTTTACTATTATAATTTGGAACACACATGATAAGAATGTACAATATGATCATTGGGTTCCATTGCCACTCCAATTACAATTGTCCACATCTTCAGTTCCATCTGATAAATGTCAGTTTGCATGACATCAGTTTAGGTTTCAACATTAGTACCCCCCTGGTTTTCACAATCAGATCAGCTACTGATGACA
The DNA here is from genome assembly GCF_010909765.2 of Amblyraja radiata. NCBI lineage: Eukaryota > Metazoa > Chordata > Chondrichthyes > Rajiformes > Rajidae > Amblyraja > Amblyraja radiata. The sequence goes on from NC_045984.1 coordinate 20,480,758, forward strand.
TGGATGCAATTTGGCAGCCAATTTGTTTTATGATTAAATATAATAACCCATGTGCAGCAAGGCTTACTTCTTGGTTGCTGGCAGAGCGAAATTAATCAAATAAGTTAATGAAACCTATACTTTTTAAACCCAAAAGCCAAAACTGAAATCTTCCACAGCTCAATCCATTGTAACAATACCAAAATTACAAGGGACCCCATCTTAATCAAGACCTTGCAGACAAGATACTTGGAGCTGAAAATTGAATGAGCATATGAAGGCACATTAATGAGCAGTGTACAAGAATCTATAATTTTACTTCGGAGTCACGTGAGTGACTACTTGAAGAGCCCGCTCAGCACGCATGCGCGACATTGCGTTCATGCAGGCAACAGCGACGCAGCGGGAGTCAGGCGCTCCCGCTACAAGCCTGAAGGAAAGGACCGTTAGGTAAATACTTACCTTCAGTTTAAAGTCGGACTTTGCGTTTGTTTTTGCTCCAGGGGGAGCAAAGCAGTAGAGGGAAGCGGCCTCCGTTCGACTCCAGGAAAGGAGCCGACAGTGGAGGGGGGGAGGCGGCAACGGGACCGCACACGCTGCAGTCCAGACACGGGTGCTGCGCTGATGCCCAGTCCGCTAAACAGCTGTCTGACCAACAGTAGCGGACTGGAGGGAAATTTAAAAACCGGCCGGCACCCCTGCAGACTCCCGACAAGGAGACACGCCGCGGGAGAACCGCTGAAATGCCGCCTGAAAACGGCAGACAGCCTCTAACAGCAAGGTCAGGACCAACCTCAGGCTGGAGACAGACATGGAAGATGGAATCAGCACTTCAAACAAGAAACAAGAGTGTCTGTTTCTCCAAGCCAGAGGAAGGTCATGGAGCTAAAAACTCCAGCGAGACTTGCCTCAGGAGCAAGTCTGCCAAGGGAGCTAACATTTCCACTCCAGTGCCTACAGCATTGGCCATCTTCCTTGTCGAGGGATTGATGGGGACCAGACTGGACTGGTCAAGAAGAGGGGTCACTGGCTGAAGTTTATCGGGAGTATGCTTGAGGTACAGGATCAGGAAGAGCTGCTGGGTGTGGCCGCTATGTGGCTCCACCACTAGCGAGATGGCTTTTCAGTCTCAACTGATGGCCAGCTTACTACCTGTTCTTTTCAAAAAAACCTCTCCAAGACAGGTAGTCATGAGGTGTTGGATTCATCACGCCTCCCCTAAATTGCATTTACTCAAAGTGCCCACCGTTATTGGGGGGTACATTGAGCATAGCTTTAAAACCCAAATATCTTAAAATATGTTTGATATCCCTGACGTCGGTTATCATTTCGCATGCTCATTTCAGAGGGACAGGGTAGTATGGCAAAACACCTGACCCTACTGCTTGCAGTGCTCCGCAACTTCTTAGGAAGTTATAAAACCTGCCCTCAACTTAAAAAATTACAGGACTGTGAGAATGCCGACCTCTCAACCACAGATCCTGCTAGCTGGCTAAGTTATCAAACCAAGCCTAAAAAACTGGAGAAGTATCCAAAATTCAGCATCGAGAGGGCAGGGTCTGGAATGAACACCACACAAAACCAGCAGCAGTGCCTCTACGTGTCCATCAGTAGGCGTCCACCTAACAGTACTGGTGTAAGCTCGGGGCCCGCATGCCAACCCCCAGTAAGCCCTGCTTTTTCAGGCCAGGGTCCAGAGCGGGCCCCCTGGAAAAATGTGCCATCCCCAACAACACCATCCCTACGGACAAGGAACCGGAAACCGAAGAGATGAACACACCACGGAACAACAGTGAAATAAGATAAGGGTTTCAACACAAAAGATGAAGGGTTTGTACTAACAAAGCATTCAAGGATAAAATTAAATTAGATCCCACCCTGCTCGGCCTTTTGGCTAAGATTAGTAGTAACTGCCTTATCAGTTTATATCTGATATGTCCCTTCCCAGGGACCATACAATACCAGTACAGCATGCACCCTAGGGGTCTACCCTCCCACTAATAAGAACATGAGGGACAAGCAACTGGGGGTAATAATTATACAGGGGTCATATAGAAGCCTATATGAACCTTTGGTACCAACTAACCAAGTCGCCATCATTGATATCAAGGGGTCATAATAAACCCAGTATGAACCTTTGGCTCTAAAAATCTCAACATGGTATATGTCGCACCGTCATTGACTTGCCACTTGAGTATCTCGCCAGGCCACGCTTGGAATATTGAAACTGCCAACCTTTCATTCCAAGCATACTTAATGGTAGACATCAACTTAAAAGATGCATACTATTCAGTACCCATTCAAAAAACTTGGAGATAACTTGGCAGTATTAATTATCGACTATGGCTATTACAGCCAAACTGGTTCCAGATATTCTAACCAGCCCTGGCTATATTAAGGAACTATCGTCATGGCATGTTCCAATTATATTAACGACGACTAATCCATGGGTATAGCTATCACAGCTTTAGCTATTATTCTTTTAGCCGAGCTTGTCATGCAATCCAGATAGATCTACGATTGAAACCATCGTTCTCAGCCTTGACTAAGATCAAGCGGAGTATCTGTTGTTGTTAGTTCTATTTTGACTCGTATATCAATTGATTTGGAACAGGGAGATGGGGAGGGGCTTGCTCCGTTCACTCCACGCATCAACCAGTATTGCAGCACCTTGAAATATAAATCCTCTACTGTTGACTATTTGGTATTCAACACTCTACCCACTTATCTTTAACTTGGCATAGGAGAGTCAGTATGACACAACCTGTAACAATTAATGGTATCTACCTACCATTCAACAGTGGCAAGAGTGTTGGGAGTTAGTAGCAGCTGTTCCAGCTACTTAACTTGAACCTTCCATTAAGGCTAGGTGCTAATGTTTAAACTACCCTCACCCAAAACATGGTGGCATATGGACTAATCTGGAGTCGTCATCACTATAGACACTAGGCGTAAAACCTAGTTTGGAAATTTTGAGTACGCACTATTGGCAAAGCATATTATCCTGCAGTGCACCATTTTGCATGTTCGTTTATAATTAACAACATCACAGTAGTGACATACACAAACCACTTGGGCAGAATAAATCAATATCATGTGACATTTATTTAACAATTGGAAACTACAGGTCGTCAAAAATATACGACCATCAGCAAACTTACCTACTAGGTGAGCTAAATACTGTAAACAGACATATTAAACCCAAGTATTGCTGGAATTACAAAGCAATATGGAACACCCGATATCGATTTCACTGTATTCAATTGAATTCTCCACGTACCGATGTATGTCGCAAGAAACCAAATTTGAGGCAGGGGCAATGAATTCATTCCCACTGAATTAGGAAGCGTGAGGGGGGAATCTAATCTATGTTTTTCACCACCTGATCAGGAACTACGGCCTCATCAGTCGGGTACTACGCACATGCCACGATAAATTAAACTACTGGATTGCAGATTTGAAAAGACCATCACTGGGCCTGGATTGCAGAATTGGGAAGACCTCTGCTGGGTCTGGATTGTCAATAGCGCTATCAACACAAGGATAGCATCCCATCGCATATCCACTAGGGAACATACTTGGCGAACATCAAGAAGTGGGAAGATACCATTCAAATACAGGAACTACATATTCAACTACAACAAACCTGTACTGGAGTTCTGGCAGGTCTTCACCACAATGAAGGATTCAGCCAGAAGTGCTCTGCCAGCCTACTTAACTCGGGCACCAGGACCACAGGCCATAGGGTACAGCTGGTGATCAAATTTAGGAAAGGTTAATCCCCCAGACCCAGGTACACCCAAATCTGGGATGTCAGTAGGGACCTGACGTACCTTAGGGGATGGTCACCAGCCAGGTCCCTCACCCTGGAACAGCCCACCCTGAAGGGACATGCTGATGGCGTTGTCTCAGCACAAAGAGTCCAGTTTCCTCCATCCACTATGATTGGACAATTTGGTCCACTACACCATATTACATTACCATTAGGGACTGGGCAAACAGAGCAGACCAGGAACATCAGGTCTAGTTATGGAATTCCGGGCATACCCACCTGAACCACGGTTATGTGTCATGACCCACTTATTGAACTACATCGACACAATAAGTAATCCTCGAGGGAGAGAAAAAGCCTTATGGGTCAGCCACAAGAAACGTTATGGTCGGGTGACGAGCCAAACTATCTCAAGTGGCTCAAGCAGGTACTGGGAGTTGCTGGAGTACATATTAATGTGTATAAATCTTACTCCACCAGGACAGCATCCACATCAGTGACTAAGAGGATGGACGTGCCAATGGACCACATCCTGGCTACAGCGGGGTGGTCTAGGGAGTATACGTTCCAAACTTTTATAACAAACCAGACAGAACCTGTATCGTTTGCAGAAAAAGAATCTGCAAAAAATATATAATTTAAGCCCGGGGGAGCATTTGGTCTTGTTGTTGTTAATAACACCATTATTGTTTTTACAAACAGATTCATGGTTGATTACGATAACATACTTCCTCCCTCGAAAGACTTCGGCAGCGAGTGAAGTATGAACTGTTACACGGTTTGAAATCACAGAGCTTTAAAATCTTCACGTAGTCACTCACGTGACTCCGAAGTAAAATAGTAAGATTAAACGAGAACCTACCAGTTTGAAGTTTGATCTGTATTTTATGAGGAGTTACGATGAGGGATTACGTGCCCTCCGCTCCCACCCTCAATAATATGGGTCAAACTGATAACTAAGGTCTCCTTTTCTTTACTATGTTTATTTCAATAACTGTGTGTGTCTGTGATTCCACAACGCTGCTTTGAAGTATGTCGCGCATGCGTGCTGAGCGGGCTCTTCACGTAATCCCTCATCGTAACTCCTCATAAAATACAGATCAAACTTCAAACTGGTAAGTTCTCGTTTAATCTTACTATTAATTTTGTTTGAAGATCATTGCTGCAAAGCTTAGTCACATACAAGGCCCAATGTGTAATGCAAAATCAATTTAATTTGATATGTTGAATACATTTTATTTTGCCTGATCTGATGATGCGAGTACAGAATGAAAATTGTACACTTCTGATTTTGGCTGAGATGGAAAAATGGGACTGAATATCAATTAAGAGATTAGAAGATTACAAATTGTTGTAATTGGCTACACTGCAACATGGTTGTGGGTGGGGGAGGATGAGGGTGGGTAGTAGGATTGGAAGTTCAGTGTATTAAGTGAGGCTTTAATGAAAGCCTCCATGACTTAGCTTAAAGGAGTCCTACACAAAATCTCCAGCGCTGGAAAACCAAAAAAAAAGACAAAAATAAAAATAATTTCAGGCAGTTTCTCTTTCAATGATAAAAGTCTGAAAAATGAGGGTAACCTTCTAGTCAAGTCAAGTCAATTTTATTTTTATAGCACAATTAAAAACAACTCTCATTGACCAAAGTGCTTTACATCAATGCAGGTACTAACGTGCTACATACAATGGTACAGAGATCTAACAATATCAGCACAGTGCGGAGTTGGTGGGCCGAAGGGCCTGTTTCCATGGAGTATATCTGAACTAAACTAAACTAAATCTGTTGTTATGTTTCTCATGAGCATATTTTTGAATTCTATTTTCCCTTTCCTTGTTAATGCCTTTTGTTTTAACAGGAAGATGCACCTGATAAGTAATTTTGATAAGTGACAAGAGAGCACGGTTTCTAAAATATAAAAGGATAAATGCATCTGTGTTTATCCAACTTAACAAGGGTTTAAGATATAAGATGATACCAAAACATTTAATCAGTTTCATTAAAAGTCTTGGTTATTACGAGTACACAATCTTGTGGGAGTGTGCAGTTGATAGAAACAAAAGGACCTAAAAGCTGGTGCATATTATTTGTTAGGCACAGAAAATATCAGAAAAATGTAGTCAACCAATGCCTTGAGTTATATTACTAGCAGCTTTTCTTTTGTGCTTTCTAATTCACATACAAAAAAAACATTCCCAAAGAAAATTCCAGACTCAGTAACAGCTCTGTCCCTTCTATTATCAGGCTTCCGAACAGTACTTCTGTAAGCTAAGATACGGTCCGATTCACCGCTACCTCATTGCGGAAATTGGACTTTGTATCTGGAACTTGTGCATGACAATGCTGAAAACTATATTCTGCGCTCTTTATCTTCGTAGGGCTGATCGTCCCCTATCAATATCAATCGACCCTAGAGCTCTATCTAACTCTCTCTATATTTTCTGAAGTGCTGGGGCTTCGCAAATGCATAATACTACCAGTGTTTAATTTTGCCTTAACATAAAAGTACTGACATCTTCCCATTTATTTTATGTACTGAACTGACTCGAGTTACGTCAACAAATTAATTATAGGTAATCTAATTTAAAATATTTCAGTTAAAATAACACATGGGTTTTTTTTTAAATTAAACCCACTTACCAATTTAGGAACAAAATCAAGGCAAGTCTTCAGAAACAAAAAGGCTCAGGAATACATCCATGCACCAAAAGACATACTAAAACACCAATGTCCTGAACAATTTTGAATGTGCGTTCCTGCATTTTAACCCAAACAAGCAATTATTTTGTTGCGGCCAAGGCATAAAGCCCTGTCGTTGTGGAGATAACAGTAGAAAACAGTGGATCATGAATTCGGAGTTTGGGTTGGGATGGGGGCGAGGTTGTAGCCATCATGGTATCAAATGAGCCTGAATGACAAATTGTCTACTAGGGATTAGAGGGGAGGGGGAGGGGTATTGTGAACAATAGCAAGAAAATATAGTCTTGTTAGAATGTCCGATGAGGTTATTCCTTAGTCAGGTTTAATGGCCAAGAATAACAAATCGTTGCCGGCTTCAGCTGTCATTTATATCTTGTTTCGAAGAAAGTGGGCTGCATCTTATGTTACACATTGTTTGACGTCGCTATACACATCCAGACTTCTGTGTTTGTCACTGTATGCATGTTGGAACAAAAGAAATGTAACAAAATATAATGGTTTTATATATCAGATTGTATATTAAAATTTCTGTGTATAGATTCCAAAAATGTTCAACTGCATCCAACTTCTGGGGGAGGCAATATGGAAGGATAGCAAGCCAGTTATGGCTGAGTTACAACAAAACTTTGGAATTCACTACTCATGCATGATAAAAAATTGTTAACAATGCAATGTTTATTAAAATATAATGACACATAAGATTTGTTCCTCTAATTTTCACTTTAAATTTAGATCTTAATAAGTTTTGAGACTCAATTTCCATTTAGTTTAGTTTAGTTTAGAGATACAGCGCGGAAACAGACCCATCGGCCTACCGAGTCCGTGCCGACCAGTGATCCCCGCACATTAACCCTATCCTACACACACTAGGGACAATTTACACATACACCAAGCCAATTAACCGACATACCTGTACTACTTTGGAGTAGGTAATACGCATAGTGGCTCAGAGATTGAGTTGCTGCTTTACAGCATCAAAAATCTGGGTTCAATCCTGACTACGGGTGCTGTTGCACGGAGTTTGTACCTTCTCCCTGTGACTGCGTATGTTTCTCTGGATGCTCCGCTTTCCTCCCACATTCCCAAGACGTGCAGGTTTCTAGGTTCATTGGCTTCTGTAAATTGTCCCGAGTGTGTAGGATAATACTAATATACGGGTGATAGCTCGGCGACGCAGACGGTGGGCTGGTAGGCCTGTTAACTCACTGTTTCACTGACCTAAACTAAACAAATGGAAAATGAAGAGCGATCCCCAATGACCGAGTTATTAAATATTGAAACAGCTGCAATGCAAAAAAAATTGTGAAGTCAAACATTGTGACTGTGCTCCCAAATCGAAAATGCTAACTATTTCCTTCTGCTGCAGTTGAAGGGTTTGTATTTAGTATCAAACACAATATGTCATGCCCTTAGTATTAAGAGCAAGAAACTCAAGTTACCCAAGACCCCGTGTGACATATCATGCAAGTAAGATCTTTCCAAATAAATTTGTGACATGTTACATCCATATATTTGTATTTGATGTTGGATTCAGTAAATTAAGTGACACACTTCCTTTTCTAATTGTTCAATTCTTAAATTTTCAGATGACACAAAAATGGATGGAATTATAGATGTGAAGATGGTTATGAAAAATTACAGAAGGATCTTGTTCAGCTGTGCATGTAGGGTGAGTATTGGTCAATGGAGTTTAATATAGCTAAGTGCAAGATGTTGTATTTGGTGAAGTTAAACCAGGGCAGGTCCTCAGTGAATGTTAGGGCCCTGGGGAATATTGTATAGCAAAGAGATCTAGGAGTGCAGGTACATAATTTTCTGAAAGTGGCATCATGGGAGATAGGGTTGACAAGAAGGCTTTTATGGTACATTGGCCTTCATTAATCAGGGTATTGAGTATAGAAGTTAGGATACATTTGTATAGTACATTGGTTAAGCCCCATTTGGAGTATCGTATTCAGTTCTGGAGGAAAGCTATTGTTAAGATGGAAAGAGTGAAGAGAAGATTTACAAATATGTTGCCAATATTCCAGGGCTTGAGCTACAGTGCCCTCCATAAAGTTTGGGATAAAGATCCATCATTTATTTATTTGCCTCTGTACTCCACAATTTGAGATTTGTAATGGATAAAAATCACTAGTCGTTAAAGTGCACATTGTCAGATTTTAATAAAGGCCATTTTTATACATTTTGGTTTCACCATGTAGAAATTATAGCGGTGTTTATACATAGTCTCCCCATTTCAGGGCACCATAATGTTTGGGACACAGCAACGTAATGTAAATGAAAGTAGTCATGTTTAGTATTTTGTTGCATATCCTTTGCACGCAATGACTGCTTGAAGTCTGCGATTCATGGTCATCACCATTTGCTGGATGTCTTCTCTGGTGATGCTCTGCCAGGCCTGTATTGCAGCCATCTTTACTTTATGCTTGTTTTGGGGGCTAGTCCCCTTCAGTTTTCTCTTCAGCATATAAAAGGCATGCTCAATTGGGTTCAGATCGGGTGATTGACTTGGCCACTCAAGAATTGACTTTTTAGCTTTGAAAAACTCCTTTGTTTAGCAGTATGTTTGGGATCATTGGCTTGCTGTAGAATGAACCGCCGGCCAATGAGGTTTGAGGCATTTGTTTGAACTTGAGCAAATAGGATGTGTCTATACACTTCAGAATTCATTATGCTACTACAGGTGCACAACCTTTTATCCGAAAGCCTTGGGACCAGACACTTGTCGGATTTCGGAATTTTTCGGATTTCCGAATGGAAGATTTTTAGCGTAGATTAGGTAGGTAGCGCGGGCGGCTTGAAAAGTCTGGAGCGGCTGCCTCCTCCCCGGAGACCGGGGAATCATTGTAAATCATTGCATAAATGTTAGTCAGTTATTTTGGAGGGATTTTATGTGAAGGGGGAAACTTTAATTCTTAGTCCCCTGCCTGGTCGGAGAGGCGGGGAGCGGGCAATGCCTTACCGGGTCGCCGTGCAGTAAGCTCCGGAGCGCTGTGGCCGCCGACTCCCAACATCGCGGAGCTGGGGGCTGCGGGCATCCGGCCGCGGGCGGCGCCGGTTGGAGCTCCGTCCCTGGCAACTCTACCCCTGGCTGCGCGGCGCTCCAAATCCAACGCGGCCCGCGGCCGGACACCCGCAGCCCCAGCTCCGCAAATGTTGGGAGTCGGCGGCGTCGCAGCGCTGGGATACCAGCGGGGAGCGGGCAATGCCTTACCGGGTCGCCGTGCGGTAAGCTCCGGAGCGCTGTGGCCGCCGACACACATCATCGCGGAGCTGGGGCTGCGGGCGTCCGGCTGCGGGCTGCGCTGGATTTGGAGCGCCGCGCAGGCAGGGGTAGAGTTGCCGGTGTCGGAGCTACAACCGGCGCCGCCCGCGGCCGGACGCCCACAGCCCCAGCTGGGAGTTGGCGGCCACAGCGCTCCGGAGCTTACTGCACGGCGACCCGGTAAGGCATTGCCCGCTCCCCGCCTCTCCGACCAGGTAGGGGACTAAGAATTAAAGTTTCCCCCTTCACCCCCCCGCCCCCTTCACATAAAAGGCCTCCAAACTAACTGACTAACATTTAAGCAATGATTTACAGATGTTTAAGTGTCTCCCCGGTCTCTGGGGAGGAGGCAGCCGCTACAGTAGTACAGACCAAAGATCTTATAGCGAAGCTCCACTATAAGATCTTTGGTACAGACCTGGGTTGACCGTGGGTCGTTTCGGGTCAAGTTTGGCGCCAAACGCGAGCTTTGGTGTGCAGACGACATCCTGGGAAAAATGGCTGGTTTTCGGAGTTTTTCGGTTTCCGGAACTCCGGATAAAAGGTTGTGCACCTGTACCATCAGCAGTTGTGTCATCAATGAAGATAAGTGAGCCAGTAGCTTCAGCAGCCATACATGCCCAAGCCATAACACCCCCACCACCGTGTTTCACAGATGAGGTGGTATGCTGTGGATTTTGGCCAGTTCCTTCTCTCCTCCATACTCCATATCTTGCCATCACTCTGATATAAGTTAACCTTCGTCTCATCTGTCCACAAAACCTTTTTCCAGAACTGTGGTTGCTCTTTTAAGTACTTCTTGGGAAACTTGGCCATTCTATTTTTGCGGCTAACCAGTGGTTTGCATCTTGCAATGATCAAATGGTGCCAGCACAATAACCTGGCTTTCAACACCAGCAAAACCAAGGAACTGATTGTGGACTTCGGAAGGGGTTGGATGGGGACCCACAGTCCCGTTTATATCAACTGGTCGATGGTGGAAAGGGTCAAGAACTTCAAATTCCTGGGTGTGCATATTTCCAAAGATCTCTCCTGGTCCCAGAACACTGATGCAATCATAAAGAAAGCACATCAGCGCCTCTACTTCCTGAGAAGATTACGGAGAGTTACCTTGAGGACTTTTATAAACAGCCTGCACCAGTAACTTACAATATATCAGACTTAGTAAATATAGCGAACATATAGTGAAGGAGCTGGTCATTGACTTCAGCTAACAGGGTAGAATACATATCCTAGTCTGCATCAATGGTACTTAAGTGGAAATGGTCGAAAGCGTCATTGGTGTAAATATCATCAATAATTTTTCCTGATCTAACCACACTGATGCTACGGCCAAGAAAGCAAACCAACACCTCTGGTTAATCAGAAGACCAAGGAAATGTCTCCAACAACTCTGATTAATTTCTGCAGATGCACTATAGAAAGTATCATATCCTGGCTTGGTGTGGTAGCTGCTCTGCCCAAGACCACAAAAAATCACAAAGAATTGCATATTGAGCCCAGTCTCCCATCTCCCTCCAACCCATAGACGTCATCTATACTTCACATACTTCATGAAAGCAGCCAACGTAATCAAGGACAAAAATCGAACTGCTGGAGGAACTCAGATAATTAGGCAACATCTGTGGAGGGAAATGACTGATGAGATACAAAAGCTTGAAAGCATGTACTACAAGATTCAAGAACAGCTTCTCTGCTGTTATTAGACTCTTGAATAGATCTCTCGTATGCTAAGGAGGAATTCCAAATCTTCCAATCAATCTCAGGCAGCCACTCTGAAGAACTTGAAAAGGTGATGTATTGGGTCATTACTCTTCTTCAGACTGAAGAGCCCCGACTCAAAACGTCATATATTCATGTTTTCCAGAGATGCTGCCTGACCCGCTAAGTTACTCCAGCACTTTGTGTCTTTTTTGTAAACTAGCATCTGCAGTTGCTTGTCCTTCCAATCTGCCTTGCTGTAGTCCTTGCATGCGTTTTTTTAATCTGTGCTTTCTCAGTAGCTGTAAAACTTTATTCTTCACTGTTTATTTTTGCATTATCTGATGTATACATGTATGGAATAATTTGCCTGGATAGCTTACAAAACAAATTTTAACAGCATATCTCAGTACACATGGCAATATTAAACCAATATCAATCAGATGCCAAACTAGAGCACAATTTACCTTCATGGATACTAACACTACATATGCTTGATGACAAATTGGACCTTGCATCCTAATATACTGTGCAATGTTAAAGTAAGCGAAAGGTACTTTTGTTTAGTTCACTATCACCAAGCACAAAACCTGTAAAATGAGAAATGTAATAATGTTTAAAAAAACATAACAACTGCTCTTAAGATGTAGATGAATGGAAATGATTGAGCGAAACACAAGCTGCATTTGCACACTCTCCCAGCTCCTAAAAAGATTAGTAAATTAGCCAAATATTTTTGAAAACCAGTTTAGACCTAAAACTAGATCCCTGCGGAGCCTCAATATGGAGCTTGCAGCTGCTGCATTTTTGATATGCTGACCACTGGGAAGGAAGAATATTTAAATATTCTCTCCATTACAGCCATAGTACAGTGGCAGAAAAGGATGGGAGGAAATAAACATTGTGCTCTCCATTATGTCAGAGCCAACCCTCTCCCGCGCAAATAACTGGTTCAATCAAAAGACATGAACTCTTGGCCATAAGTCTCGACAAGCTGTAGGCTGATCAATGGCTGGTGATTGCTGCCCCAGATCACAATAAGGATGTTGCCAGATATCAAGGGCCTGAATGATAGGGCATGATAGGACTTTCTTCCTTGGAGCACAGGAGGCTAAAGGGCCTGTCCCACGAGCATGCAACTCCATGCGGCAAGCGCGACCTAACGTGGTCGCTTGAGCCGTACGGCCTCGCGGGGCCGGTCCCACTTCGATCGCTGGAGCCGTATGGAGTTGTGCGGAGCTGATCCCGACATCGCGCGGGGCTCCGAAAAAACTGACCATGTTCAAAAATTCTGCGCGGCAACGGCCTGCCGGGCCCGCAGCCGCCTCGACGCCGTACGCACCGCCTCGACGGCCATACGCAGCATCTTGACGCCGTACGGCATGCGTGAACTTCCCGCGGACTTTGCTCGACCTTCACGTCACTCACTCGACCTCCGCGTGGCCCCCGCTTCCGTTTTGGTCGCGCTTGCCGCATGCAGGCGCATGCTGGTGGGACCGGCCATGTACGGGGATCACTCGATCTCCGCGCGGCCCCCGCTTCCGGTTTGGTCGTGCTTGCCGCATGCAGGTTGCATGCTCGTGGGACAGGCGCTTTAGGGGTGATCTTATAGAGGTATTTATACCATGAGGGGAATTGATGGGAGCCTTTTACCGAGGGTAGTGGAATAAAGAATCAAAGGACATAGGTTTGAATTGAGAGGGGAAAGATTTTATAGGAAATTGAGGGGCAGTATTTTCATTCAGAGGGTGGTGGGTATATGGAATGAAATGTCAGAGAAAGTAATTAAGGCAGGTACAGTAACAACATTGCAAAGACACTTGGACATGGATAGGAATGTTTTGGATTATGGATCAAATGCAGGTAAATGTGACTAGCTTAGATGGGTCATCTTGGTCAGCATATACAAGTTAAACTGAAGAGCCTTTTTTCTGTGCTGTATGACCCTATGTGCCGTTTGTTTTTGTGAGTAAATTACAAAAATTATAGTTTCTCCTGAAAGCTCCATTTCTGGTAGTCGTGGAAGAAATATGCACATCAAGATTAATGACATCATAAAACTGATGTGGGGCAAGCTTCAGATTTAGTTGGCTAAAGGACCTAAATATGTAAAAATATTAATCTGTATAAAAACTTCCTAGAAGATGGAAACTGCACTTTAATAGACGGTATGAAACATTCGATGGATTTCAGAATTTGAACATCTAGGTGTTGCACATTGCATTCTAGAAGTGCACATATCCTTTGGTCAGTCATTGAAAGCAATATTAGTGTGTGGCTGCTCCTGAATTACGAGGATCTGAGTCATTGAACAAGTTGATTTTAAATAATTAGTCTTCGAACAGATCATGTAAATTACAATGTGTTCATGTTTCTTACACAATAAGGGAAAAATATTCTTCTCCATATATATATTAGTGGCATATTTAAAGAATAGGTTTACCAAACTCTCAGTCCAACACCATCCCCCCACATAATTAACCTATTAAATAATAAATCTTTGAGATGTGTGCAGAAACCAGAGCACTCACAGGAAACGGAGTGCATGCAAACACCAGAACGATATCACTGAAGGTCAGAATCAAACTTGTTTAAATGAAGTTGCATGACAGCAACACTACTCATGGCATCGCCATTCTGTCCTCTCCTGTTTTGTGAGCTTTGAGACTACCAAGGTAAATGTAGAAATGACAGACTCCTTCTCAGATGGGCCTGGTGGAAGCTGACAGAGCTGGGAAGAAACTGGGCAGTTATTGAGGTAACATGTTTAAGAAGGAACTGCAAATGCTGGAAAATCGAAGGTAGACAAAAGTGCTGGAGAAACTCAGCGGGTGGGGCAGCATCTATAGAGCGAAGGAAATAGGCAACGTTTCGGGCCGAAACGAAACAGGGTCTAAAGAAGGGTTTCTGCCCGAAACGTTGCCTATTTCCTTCACTCCATAGATGCTGCCTCACCCGCTGAGTTTCTCCAGCACTTTTGTCTACCATTGAGGTAACATATTTGTTCTAATATTTATGGGGCCTCTGTGTTACCCTTATGCATTGATTGATTGATTGATTACTTTATTAAGTGCATGGTCTCAAGTTTCTCCACACTGTTTCAAATGTTCATTTCCACTTTCAATGTCATGGGTCAATGATTCCCAGTAGTCAGTAGGAATTTTTCCCCCCAAGATGGCTTTGAGTACACCTTTGAATCTTTTTCTGTCTACATGGTAGTCTCTCCACATGATAGAACTGTCCCATGAATTTGATATCAGCAAACAATATGGCTTGCCCAATGTAACTGACTGATGTTGGCCTGGGTAGGACATTTGATCTTGGCTGTTCGACATTTTTAGATCCAAGAACAAGAGAACAACAAGTTTTGTGCCATGTCCGAGGCTTTGATTTTCAAATATTTATTTCCAATTAATCAAAGGGTCTAAAGGCACATTGCTTGTTGACACTGGCCTTTACCGAGAGGGGATCTATTGAATCTAATATCATGGCTTGCAAATGGGACCGTACAGGGCCGGTCCCACCAGACAAATTTCTATGGTCAGTCAAATTTGAAAAGGAATATCCACAGTTCCTCCAAATTGACTTTGAAGCCCAAATATAACAGTTAGTGCATCTCTCCACATTTATCTTGGTATCGTCATGTCCACTGTGCTCTGAATGGACATAATCTCCAGTGTTATATTTGGGCATCAAAGTCAATTTGGAGGAACTGTGGATATTCCTTTTCAAATTTGACTGACCATAGAAACTGGGTCTTCAGCCACAGGGGAGATGGTTAAGGAGGACCATACCTCTGTAGTTACCACAGTTGGACTTCCCTCATATGTCGAAGAAGGTTGTGATTACAGCATCTATAAAAATTTCTGCAAGTATGTTGTAAATGAAAACAAGTGCTTTAAGGGGAATTTGTGATTGAAAAGAACAGAAGTATTTATGCATCTGTTGAACAATTTTTAAAATCCTTTATCAGTTTCAACAAGAAAATAAATTTACTACTGAATGTTGCAATAAACAGAGTAAGACTAAATTAAATCCTGAAGGAATCAAACAGATTGTTGTGGTGCGTGGGTCTCAAAAAGGAAGAGAGGAGTCAAGTATTTTGAGAGGCTCCTTTAATTATGTTCCTCCGGTTGTAGGTAAGTCCAAACGAGAGAAAGATGGCACCCGAACCCCTGCCTTTAAACCCTCTGGTTCAGGGCCGCCTCCGGACTGAACCACTCCCGTGCCGAGGGGTTCGACAGCTATGATGGCGCGACCCTTGGGAGCCGCCACAGGACCCCCCCCCAGAACCCGAGGCACGAAACGCACCGGTGGGCGCACGACCCGGCCGGCCCGTGTGCGGAAGTCAGCAGATCGTGGGGCTGGCGGTGGCATAGGTGGAGGGACAGGTGGAGGGAATGGTCGAGGGACCGGCAGGAGGACAGGTGGAGTGACAGGCGGAGGGAGCCGTGAAGGGGGGGCGCCCTCGAGGCCGAGGTTGGGCAACCAGCATCGGCTGGTCAATGTCCAGGTGCGCTGGCTTCAACCGGTCAATCGACACGGCCTCCGGCCGGCCCATGTCCAGCACAAAAGTTGTCTGCCCATGTTCCCGCACCCGGAACGGGCCCTCGTACGGCCTCTGGAGTGGCGTCCGGTGGGCATCACGGCGCAGGAAAACGTATGGGCAGTCCCTGAGGGCTGATGGCACATGCGGGCGAAATGTCCCATGGCGGGACGTCAGGACGGGTGCGAGCCTGCCAACTCGCTCGCGAAGGCGCTTTAGGGTGAATGAGGGCGTTCCCTGCTGCCCCAGCGCCGACAGCACGAACTCCCCGGGCACCGTGAGTGGCGACCCGTACACGAGCTCCACCGATGATGAGGCAAAGTCCTCTTTAGGAGCAGTCCGAATGCCCAGCATGACCCACGACAACTCGTCCATCCAGTCCGGGCCGGAGTGTCGCGCCTTCAGCGCTGCCTTTAGCTGCCGGTGGAACCTCTCCACCAGACCGTTAGCTTGCGGGTGGTAAGCCGTGGTGTGGTGTAGCCGCACCCCCAGCAAGAGAGCCATGGCTGACCACAGCTCGGAGGTGAACTGTGGCCCCCGATCTGAGATGTGCGCCGGCACCCCGAAGCGAGCAATCCAGTGCGCGGTCAACGCACGATTGTGAGAAGGTGGGTGATGCCCCGGGATGGCGGGAGAGGCCCCACAATGTCCACGTGGAGATGGTCGAATCGGCGGTAAGGTAGATCAAACTCCTGGAGAGGCGCACGAACATGGCGCTGGATTTTCGCCGTCTGGCACGGAATGCAGGTGCGAGACCAATTGCCAACCTGCTTGCGCAGACCGTGCCACATGAAACGAGCGACCACTAGTGCTGTTGTCGCCCGGATTGATGGGTGAGACAGTCCGTGGATGACTTCGAACAACCTCCGGCGCCAGGCGGCAGGGACGATGGGGCGCGGCTGACCGGACGATACATCGCACAGGATCATCGCTCCTCCAGGACCGAGAGGGACATCCTCAAGGCGGAGGCCGGAGATGGCAGTCCGGTAGGCGGGCATCTCATCGTCCGTGAGCTGTGCCTCTGCCAGAGCAGAATTGTCAATTCCGGGCGCCACCTCGAAAACGGCGTTGATAGGGGGGCGGGACAATGCGTCGGCCACCCGGTTCTCCTTCCCCTCGACGTAGCGGATAGAAGTAGTATACTCCGAAATGTAGGCCAAATGCCGCTGCTGTCGTGCGGACCAGGGGTCGGAAACCTTTGCCAGGGCGAAAGTGAGCGGCTTGTGGTCCGTGTAGGCGGTGAACGGGAGGCCCTCCAGGAAGTAGCGGAAGTGGCGCACTGCCAGGTACAGAACCAGGAGCTCGCGATCGAACGCGCTGTATTTCGTCTGCGCGCGGTTGAGGTGCTGGCTGAAGAAGGCCAGGGGCCGCCAACCTCCACCCGTCAGTTGCTCCAGCATGGCACCAACCGCCGACTCCGAGGCGTCCACCGTGAGAACAGTCGGGGCATCTTCCCGCGGGTGCACCAGCAGTACGGCCCGAGCAAGGGCCTCCTTCGCGCCGCCAGATGCTGCCACTGCCTCGTGGGTCCATTCGACGTTCTTGTTCTGCCCACCCGCCAGGAGTTGATACGGCGGCCGCATGATGTGGGCCGCGGATGGCACGAAACGATTGTAAAACGCCACCACACCGACAAACTCCTGCAGGCCGCGCACCGTGCGTGGGCGGGGAAACCGACGGATGGCATCGACCCTGTCAGGCAGGGGAACCGCGCCTTGCGCAGTCACGCGGTGGCCGAGGAAGTCAATCTCGGTTACCCCAAAACGGCACTTGTCGAGGTTGATGGCCAAACCATGTTCGCTGAGCCGCTGACAGAGCTGCCGAAGGTGGGCACAGTGCTCCTGCTGCGAGCGGCTGGCCACCAGGATGTCGTCCAGGTAAACAAATATGAAATCGAGGTCGCGACAAACCCCGTCCATTAGGCGTTGAAAAGCCTGCGCAGCGTTCTGGAGGCTGAACGGCATCCGCGTGAACTCATAAAGTCCGAATGGCGTGATGATCACCGTCTTGGGTACATCATCCGGGTGGACCGGGATCTGGTTATAACCCCGTACCAGATCCACTTTTGAAAATATTGTGGCCCCAGCCAAATGGGCGGTGAAGTCCTGGATGTGGGGTATGGGGTATCGATCCGCTGTTGTTGCGGCGTTCAGCCGTCGGTAATCCCCGCAAGGTCGCCAGCCCCCGCTTGCCTTAGGGACCATGTGGAGCGGGGACACCCATCGGCTGCTTGAAGGGCGGACGATCCCCAAGGCCTCCATCGTGCAGAATTCCTGCCGTGCCAGACGCAGTTTATCCGGCGGCAGTCGGCATGCTCGTGAGTGGAGAGGTGGGCCGGTAGTCTGGATAAAATGTACTACTCCATGACTGGGGATCGATGACCGAAACTGTGGGGTCAGGATGTCCGGGAACGTGGCCAAGATCCATGCGAAGTGGGAGTCCACGGACGACAGGGGCCGTCCCAACAGCTTATCCAAACGCAACGTGATCGGCTCCATCATAGCGGCGTTGACCAAGCGCTGACGCCTGACGTCCACCATGAGGGAATGCGCTCGGAGGAAGTCGGTCCCGAGCAATGGCTGGGAGACATCAGCAATGGTGAACCGCCACGAGAAATGGCAGGAGCCGAACACGATCAGAACCATGCGCACTGCATACGTGCGGATGGGGCAGCCATTCGTCGCGGTGAGGATGGGGCCCCGCTTACCGGAACAAATGTCGGCCAGCGAAGGGGGAAGGACGCTGATCTCCGCTCCAGTATCAACGAGGAAGCAGGTCCCGGAGCGCCGATCCCAGGCGAAGAGGCGGTGAATTTGGCTGGCCGCCGCGGGGACTATTGGCAGCCGGCCCAGGCATTTCCCGGGAACGTGCACGGCTGGCGGCATTGTCGTGCTGCAGCACCCCAGCGCTGATGGTAGTAGCACCAGCGCCTCATGTTGGTGGTACTTGGAGCTTGCCGGCTCCTGTTGGTGGTGCCTGCAGCTTGCTGGCGCTGGACTGCAGGTGCAGTACCCGTCACGGCCGCGGGGAGCGATCTTACGTGCCGTCGGGCTGGAGCTGTCACTCCTTCCACAGCTCCCCCACCCCACCGGAGGAAATCGGGAGCGCATTGACGTCATCAGGGCGCGTCGTCCTCAGTGCGTCCCCGTGGCTGCTGACGGCCAGTGCGTTGACATCATCAGGGCGCGCCATCCACAGCGCGTCGGCGCGCCTCCCGAGGGCCCTGATGTCGGAGAAGGAGGTGTCCGTTAGCTGAAGACGGATGTAGGCCAGCAGCAGGTGGAGGTAGGTATACTCGAACATCAGGCACGGCGTGTGCCCATCCAGGAGAGCCACCATCTCCTTTAGGAGGCTAGATGGCCGTTGGTCGCCTAGGCCCTCCATATGAAGGAGCCTAGCAGCACGCTCCATCCTACTTAGTCCATAAATCTGGAGCAGGAGCTCCTTAAGGCCGAGATATTTATCGGTGTCCGGGGGGGGCTGCGAGGAAGTCCGTGACCTCCTCGACCGTGTCCTGGTCGAGGGCCCCCACCAGGTAATAGAAGCGGGTGGCATCGACCGTGATGCCCCGCAGGTTGAATTGGGCCTCTGCCTGCTGGAACCAGATGTGCGGCTGGGTGGCCCAGAAGTTGGGCAATTTCACCGAGACCGCGTCCAGAGACACGACCTGGCCGGCCTGTGAGGAGGTAGGGCGTTCTTCTTTCTCCATCATGACGACAATGGAGCGTCGAGGTCACCAATGTGGTGCGTGGGTCTCAAAAAGGCGTCAAGTATTTTGAGAGGCACCTTTAATTATGTTCCTCCCGGTTGTAGGGAAGTCCAAACGAGAGAAAGATGGCACCCAAACCCCTGCCTTTAAACCCTCTGGTTAAGGGCCGCCTCCGGACTGAACCACTCCCGTGCCGAGGGGTTTGACAGCTATGATGGCGCGACCCTTGGGAGCCGCCACATTGTCATAATTCATCTTGAAATGGTTGGGAGGTTGGTAGGTAGTAATTAATTTGTATCACAACATTAAAAGTGGGTTTAGACTAAGGTGGGCAAGTTTAACTTATGACCCATAGTTCAAGTACAGAATAAAAGTGGGTTTAGACTAAGGTGGGCAAGTTTAACTTATGACCCATAGTTCAAGTACAGAATATTCAAACTACTTGAATTTTCCCAGAAAATGGCGCATCCTTAAAAGAGATTCTTGTATTTCCCCATTTTAATCACTTTTCAAGCCTAAGATGCCCTGACACTTGCACAAATATACTGACAACACCAATGGCTTCACCTTTGTTCAGCCAAAATACTGCACAATATGTAACAGGAATCAAATAAAATACCATCCGAGTGAAATCATTGTACCTAGATATTTATAATGCTTCTGCAATTAGTTTTACCCATTTACATTTTAAGTGCTTTTTTTTTGAGTAACAGTTTTAGAGTTTAAAAATAATGTAAATAAAAGTCACCATTTTTGTAAGGGTTTCAAGATGTATTCAAGATCAATTAAAATGATTCTTTGGTAATTGCAATTTTACTTATTTTGCGAGTTTGAAAGTAAACTTATTTTTAAACCGTGAAAGACAGTCTAGAAATTTGATCCCAAGGTGTTGTTTTCAGCTTTAGGCAATTGAAAATGGCTACATCTCAAAAATGAAAGGTGATAATGACAATTTCCAGTTGTTTGATGCCTCTCTTGAAATTAAGCAAGTTCTTTTTCGCATGGGTCATGATTTCTCTCTCAGAATTGCATCCGGTCTCATCATTAACAGAAACCAAGCAGACCATGTTGTTCTGAGCAAATCTCCTTTCATACTGATCTTCTCCAGTTCATTTATAAGAAATAGCGATAGATATTTTTTCTCACCAAATGTCTTTTGGTTGGAACATGTCAATCCTTTTTCAAGATTAACCAATGGAGTTCCACTTCCACCACCATCTCATTGTGAGTTATTCAGTTTTAAACATAAACAAAGTGTTGACAGAGGCATATGCATGTACATCAAAAAAATGCCTGCACATTGGTGTACACATTGTACTCAAATTGTGAAGTACTTATACACTTCTGGTATCTAAAATTGTTTACCATTTCAAGTTACAATCTTCTGGAATTTAGTTGTTCAAAACACTAAACAATCTCTGTCCTTTGTAAACAAGACTGAATTTCCTTAAGATGCTTAATAACTGTTTATAGCTGTATTTTCTCTTAATTCTCTTGACTGTGTAGTGAATCTTTCTCTTTGTTCACCCGTGGTCAGGTCCTTTGAACCCCCCGCAGTCGCCGCTATGGACAGCACGATGTACAGGCCCTCTCACCGGGATGATCGGAACGCCGGCATCGGAACGGATCGGAAAACACACTCGCAGCGTGGAGTTTCCGAATCAGCCGCTTCCTACCGGAGACTGTGGCTTCCGAAGTCCACAAGCCAAGCTGGGCAGAACCCCAACACTGGCGACACCCCGGCAAAAGATCACAAGTCTCCGAGATGCTAAAGTCAGCGTCGCGCCCGCGGTTAGAAGCTCCGCAAACCACAGCTTCATGGTGTTAAAGTCAGCAGGCCCAACACTCCGGAGCTCCAACACAGGCGATCCCCGGCAAAGCATCGTCCCGCTCTGCGATGTTAATTCAGTGATGCGCCGCAGCTGAAACTCTAGGCCGTCTCCGGTAGGAAATGCCGCTCCAATCAATTGGTAGGCTTGATTGGCGCGGTGGGGGGTGAAGATGGGGGGTGGGAGGTGAAGATGCGACATGGAGAAAAGACGCATCTCCGTCCAGGTAAGTGACTGAAAAATGGTTTCCCCCCTATTCCACCGCACCACCCCCTACATAAGACATAGTAAGAAAAACACACAATTAGACACACTAAAAATAACAAAAAAGGTGAAAAGACTAACAGCTGCTGGTGAGGGGGGGGGGGGGTAGAGAGGGAGGGGGGGTAGAGACGGAAGGGTGGCAGAGAGGGAGATGGGGTAGAGAGGGAGGGGCGGTAGAGAGGGAGGGGCGGTAGAGAGGGAGGGGGAGGGGAGTAGAGAGGAAGGGTAGAGGGAGGGGGAGGGGGGTAGAGAGGGAGAGCCGCAGAGAGGGAGGGGAGTAGAGACCCTACCCCATCTCCCTCCTTCTCATTTCCCTCCTCCTCCTCCCATTCCCTGCTCCAGGACCTACCCAGATCGTAGAGCACCAGGGCCTGGAACTCAGCCTGGTTTTCGTACTCGACCCAGTCCTGGCTGGAGACCCAGGCTCATCCTTGGTTCCAGCGACAGCCTCCAGCCATCAGCTCGGCCGCCACCTGGGCTACAGTCCAGGCTCAGGTTTGTCCTTGGTTCCAGCAGCAGCCTCCAGCAGTCAGGTCGGCCGCCGCCTGCACTCCAGTGCAGGTTCCGACTTCACAGTCCCTGACCATGGACCCAGGCTCCTCCTTGGTTTCACCGGCGGCTTCTTTCTCGGCCCCAGTCACGGCCCCATCCCAAGCACTGGGCTCGGCCCTCACTCCAGCTCCAGGCTCGGCTTCAGCCCAGGACCAGTCGCCGGGCTCAGCCCACGGCAGCAGCCTCCCCACCAGGCACCGGCAGCCGCCGCCACTCCTTGTTCACCGCGAGCGCTGAATTGCCCCTCCAACCCGGTGTGTCCCGTCCTGCCTTGCGAGTGCATTGTGACATCAGTCATTTTTTTCTCAAAATGGGTAAGTTTGGGCTGTTTTTAAAATTTCAAGGATCAAAAAATTCAGAAATATAGATGGAAACGCGACGGGAAGATGCTTATCACCTCCAGGGGAAAAATCTGAGTAGGATGTGTGAAAATAGGAAGGCCGTGGCCTAGCGTTTGGAAGAAAATAGGAATTAACCATGACACACACATACACACAAACAAGAGAGTCTTCTTTCGGAGGCTTCTTTCTCGGCCCCGGTCACAGCCCCATCCCAAGCCCCGGGCCCGGCCCTCACTCCAGCTCCAGGCTCGGCTCCAGCCCAGGCCCACGGCAGCAGCCTCCGCACCAGGCACCGGGCGGCCACAGGGCAGCCGCCGCCACTCCTGGAGAGAGAGAGAGGGGGGGAGAGAGAGAGGGGAGGGGAGAGAGAGAGAGAGGAGTGGGGAGTGTGGCAGCTCGCGGGGACCCGAGCGAGGCCCGAAGCGAGTCCAGGAGCGCTTTGAGGACCAAAGATCCTATAGCAAGCTATAGGCTCTTTGCTGAGGACTGCCAGAAGTAGTGGAGGGCCGGTCGATCGTGGCTTACACGAGGGGAAGCCCACCCACCAGCGTGAGACGATCGGGCCTGGGAGACAGAGAGGAGGTCGATCCCTGTGACGGGTAGAGAGGAGAGGGGAGAGAGGGAGGGAGGAGAGGGGAGGAGGTGAGAAGAGGAGTGGGGTGGGGGGGGGGGGGGGGGGGGGGGGGGGAGTGAGTGGAATGCGAAAAGTGGAGAGAGAACAGGACTATGGAAACCCGCAGCTGCAGTGAGCGGGCTGGGGAGGGGCCTGGCGTCACAAGCCGCGCCGGCCACGAGGAGCAAGAAACTTCCTCAGCACGTGAGCACCCGTGACCTCACGATCTGCAGAAATTCCAGTTTCTTTCTACGCCTTTTGAAGAACGGGGTGGGGGGGGAGAGTGGTAATGTAACTCGTGGAAAATTGCGCATGTGCGTTGACAGCCGCTTCATTAATCAAGAGCGGCGGAAGGTGGGGGGTGGGGCCACGAGCAAAGGCATTGTCAGGTCAGCAGCTGGGCAACCCTTATATTAAAAAAAAATGTCAGTTTGGTGATAAATTTTAGTAAATATCTCGGGAAATAATTGACCAAATTTACAGAGGAGTGGATTTTTGAAATCATAAGGAAAGTTTCTACCAGAAGATGTAAATTTTTTTACCGTTATTGTAATGTCAGCAGATGGGCAGCGGTCAGATTCTAATAAAAAGGTCAGATTGGTCAACAATTTTAATTAAAATGTCGGGAAAATAATGTACCAAATTTAGAGGAATTTCTAAAATCACAAGGAAAATCTCTACTGAAATATGCAAAAATGTCCCCATTTCGGCGACTGGTTTTCGAGGAGATACGTTTCAAAGGCAAAATGACACCCACACAGAGTTTTAAATGAGAGGGGAGGGGGGAGAGAGGGGAGGGGGAGAGGGGAGGGGGGGGGGGAGAAGGGAGAGGGAGAGGGAGAGGGGTAGGGCCGCTCCCTCTATTCCCCACTCCATATCTCCCCCACTCCTCTCCCTCTATTCCCCTCTTCCCCCACTCTCCCTCCTTACCTCCCCCATTCCCCCACCCTCTCTCTCCCTACCCTCTCCTCTCCCTCAATCCCCCCACTCTCCCTCTTCACCTCCCCAGGATCTCCCTGCCCCGTGAGCGCGCTGCGCAGGTCCAGAGCAGCAGCCGTTGGCCTTAGAGTCAGCCTCAGCTCCTAGGCCTCGCATCCTCGGCGCGTCCTCTCTCTACCCCCGGAGCCAGCCGGAGCCCGCCGGTGATCTCCGGGTCGTCACAGAGAACAGATTCCCGAACGCTTCAGACCCCGAGTACGGGGGTCGAGTTTGCGGGCGTGGGACCGAGTGAGGCCGCGGGCCGACTACGAACAGTTGAGGCCACCGCCGCAATGTTCTAGAAGCCGAGCCGAAACGCGAGCGGACTTCTTTTGTGGGAGTCCAGCTGCGGGAGGCGTGGCGCGAGGCTAGTTGCGTACTTGTTGATCCACTTGGGCTGGGCGAGGAGAGGAGCGTGACATCACAAAAGAAAACAGGTGTCCTCGGGATCTGAAAAACCTGCTCGTTCTTTCTGCGCCTTTTAAAGAACAGGGGGAGGGGGGGGGACATCTCATGCAAAACAGCAGACGTTTAATTCATAGCCGGGCCGGGAGGGGGGAGGGACACAGGGAGGGACACAGAGAAACAATAAAATTCAATGCTATGAAAAAAGAAATAAACAATGCTTTAATCCACGGCGGGGGGGGCCAGGAGGCAGATGGGCCTCGATTGGTGGGCATTGTGACGTCAGCAGCTGGCAAGCGGCGAATATTTGTAAAAAAGTTCGTTTTGTCAACAATTTGATTTAAAATCTTGCGAATTATTTGACCATATTTGGAGCGGATTTCTGAAATCATAAGGTAAATGCCAACCGAGAAAGAAACACACACACATACACAGAGACAGAGGGGGAAGGGCAAGAGACAGAGGGAGAGGGGGTTGGAGGGGAGGAGGAGAGGGAGGGTCAGTGAGGGGGAGGGGAGAGAGAGAGAGAGATGGGAGGAGGGAGAGAGAGGGTGAGAGGGGTAGCTGAGGGGGGGGGGGGGGAAGGGAGGGGGGAGGAGGGAGGGAAGGGGGGAGGGAAGGGGGTAACAGCCACCGCTGCCATGTTCTACGATCTGGCGGGGGGAACGGAGAAGATTCAGAAGCAAGCCGGTGGCCTCCGGTGAGCGAGCAGCTGTGAGCGAGCGGGAGGTGGACGGCTGTGAGCGAGCGTGCGGTTGTGAGCGAGCGGGCGGCTGTGAGTGAGCGGGCGACAACCTCCAGATCTGCAGAACAAAGATCCTATAGCGGAGCGGAGCTATAGGATCTTTGCTGCAGAACTTTTGCATTCTTTCTGCGTTCTTTCTGCGCCTTTTGAAGAACGGGGGGGGGGGGGTGGGTTGGAGGGCTAACTTACTTCGTGGAAAACTGCGCATGCGCGTTGACAGCAGCTGCATTCATCCACAGAGGTGGGAGGGGGGCGGTGCCAGGAGGCAGGTGGGCTTTAATTGGGGGGCATGTGTGCATTGTGACGTCAGCAGCTGGCAAGCAGTGATTGTTTTTTAAAAAGTGAGTCTTATGAAAAATGTTATTCAAAATCTGGGGAAATAATTGACCAAATTTAGAGAGGAGTGGATTTCTGAAATCATAAAATAAATCCCTACCGAAATATGTAAAAATCTCCCCGTTTTTCGAGGAGATACGTTTTAAAGGCAAAATGACACACACACACACATATAGTTTTAAAAGTATATATATATATATATATAATCTATATATATAATCTATATATAATCTATATATATATATATATATCTATATATATTCTGAGTGGAATTATATAGTATACAATATATAGTATCATATATATGCCTTAAAACCACCTCCATCGTGCCGGTGCCAAAACACTCCACTGCGGCAAGCCTCAACGACTTCCGCCCAGTTGCACTTACTCCCATCATCACCAAGTGCTTCGAGAGGCTGGTCCTGGCACACCTCAAAGGCTGCCTACCCCCCACATTGGATCCATATCAGTTTACCTACCGCAAAAACAGGAGTACGGAGGATGCCATCTCAACGGCACTTCAATCCGCCTTCTCCCACCTCGACAACAGAGACACTTACGTAAGAATGCTGTTCATCGATTACAGCTCAGCATTAAACACCATTATACCCTCTAAACTGATCACCAAACTCGGTGACCTGGGCATCGACCCCTCCCTCTGCAACTGGATACTGGACTTTCTAACCGACAGACCCCAGTCTATTAGGTTAGACAAGCACACCTCTTCAACCCTCACCCTGAACACCGGCGTTCCACAGGGCTGTGTGCTGAGCCCCCTCCTCTACTCCCTCTTCACCTACGACTGCACACCTGTACATGGTGCTAACACCATCATCAAGTATGCAGATGATACAACGGTGATTGGCCTCATCAGCAACAACGATGAGTCGTCCTATAGGGAGGAGGTCCAGCTCCTAGCAGCATGGTGCGCTGACAACAACCTGGCCCTTAACTCCAAGAAGACCAAGGAGTTCATTGTAGACTTCAGGAAGTCTAGGGGCGGCACGCACACCCCCATCCACATTAACGGGACGGAGGTGGAACGTGTCTCCAGCTTCAGGTTCCTGGGGGTCAACATCTCCGATGACCTCTCTTGGACCCACAATACCTCAACTCTGGTCAAGAAGGCTCACCAGCGTCTCTTCTTCCTGAGGAGACTGAAGAAGGTCCATCTGTCTCCTCAGATTCTGGTGAACTTCTACCGCTGCACCATCGAGAGCATCCTTACCAACTGTATCACAGTACGGTATGGCAACTGCTCTGTCTCCGACCGGAAAGCACTGCAGAGGGTGGTGAAAATTGCCCAACGCATCACCGGTTCCTCGCTCTCCTCCATTGAGTCTGTCCAAAGCAAGCGTTGTCTGCGAAGGGTGCTCAGCATCGCCAAGGACTGCTCTCACCCCAACCATGGACTGTTTACCCTCCTACCATCCGGGAGGTGCTACAGGTCTCTCCGTTGCCAGACCAGCAGGTCCAGGAACAGCTTCTTCCCTGCGGCTGTCACACCACTCAACACTGTACCTCGGTGACTGCCAATCACCCCCACCGGACACTCCTCCCACAGGAAAAATACTATGACTGTATGCATGTAAATAGATTTATTTATTGAAATCATATTCTATGTCGCTCTTCCAGGGAGATGCTAACTGCATTTCGTTATCTCTGTACTGTACACTGACAATGACAATTAAAGTTGAATCTGAATCTGAATCAGATTCCATCATTCCACTCAGAATGTTTACACTAATATTCAAACATATGTTTTTTCACACTATTACCACCAATTTTCAACTGGAGGAATAGTTACACGCGTTGATGGATTTGATTGAAATTCCTCCTGGTATTTTTACTGTACTGAGTTCAAAATTGTGTCAATTAATCATTGCAGTTTGCAACTTTCTTACATCATATCAATAATTTCATTGCAATTAACATTGGAAAAACATCCATTCTACATGCACTTGATGTATTCTTTCAATATAACAATCTAAAGTGGGCCAAAGAAGTGATCTGTCTAATTTGCCAATCATAATTTTAATCACCAAGGAAAGGTAATAGGAGCAATGTAGTAGAAACAATATGTAAATCACAATATTGCAAAATAAATATCTTCAATACATAAAGAATAAAAGATCACAACATGGGTTTGCATTAAAGGCTGACCTAAAATAATGCTTAATAAGGGCCTACACTGTAACATTCATGTTATTCTTTTGTTTTTTTTAAGTAGGGTTCTTCATTATCAGTGTAAATGTTTAATGAGTTTGATCATTGTCGGGCTGCTTTACTGGAATTGGGCCTCAAAGTCCACAAGGTCAATTCTGCAAATGTGTGGGATGAAAAAGTTAGAGCTAAACATCTGGTCTACTACTTAGTTGCTTTCTCAAATATGCAAACTGCCAAGTCCTGGATCTGTTATTCAGAGTTGATTTATATGCGTTCTTTGAGAAAGTAGAAGAGGATTAAAGTTAAATAACAATTTATTTTATGAGATTATATGGTTGTCAGTTGTGCGCTTTCTTTATAACTTTAAACTGACAGTGCATATGTCTCCTAATAAAAGGCAATTTGTAACTCAACAAGGAAGTTTTACTCCACCCCACCCAACCACCCACATCTCTCCCCAGGTATGCTCCCCAGGAGCTTGTTTTAATTATGTCAAGAAGTAAGGGTGTTTGTCACACTTGACTCTTGACAGTAATGGACGTGAATAAAATCATTATGTCAGACTATACAGAATAGACTGCTCAACAAACCACAACATCCAACTGTAAAAAGTTGATTTACAAAGTTAGCATGATTTAAATGTAATGTTGCAAAATTACAAATTTAAAATGTAAAACATATTCTGTTTGTAATAACCTTTATTATTAAACATTTTTGGTTGGAGTCAAAGAGTTATAACGAGCTCTTCAGCCATCATGTCCATGCTGACCTTTTTGCCCATCTGCACTGTCCCATTTGCCCACATCATTGTCCCCCAATACTCTTATAAAATAAATGTACAATATCTCTGAACAAATTGCGATTTGCTTAACAATGTTGCTTTTTTCCCCTTTTCTCCAGGCAATTATTTAGTGTTCTCCAGAGAACAGTGATTTTATCCAGGACTCCTATGGCATTCATATGATTTTATCCAGGACTTCTATGGCAATGATGTTTTCAAAATGGCTGAATAGATTCCAGGTTTTCAAATGAAACCTAACAACTAATGCCAATGTGTAGGAAGGAACTGCAGATGCGGGTTTACACTGAAGATTGACACAAAATGAAAGGGTAACTCAGCAGGACAGGCAGCATTTCTGGAGAGAAGGAATAGGTGAAGTTTCGGGTCAAGATCATTCTTCAGACTGGGAGTCAGGGGAGACGGAGAATAGAGACACGGAAGGGTATGGTGTGAAAACGACAGATTAAAGTAAACGACATTCAAAGAAATATAGAATGGTTCATTGTTGGCTGATGTGAAGGTGACAACGAGGCATACAAACAGTAAAATTGATCAGAAGGTCAGTAAAACTGGGAGAACCAGGGTGAGAGAGGGACGGGGAGAGGGAAAGCAAGGGTTACTTGAAGTTAGAGTAATCAATATTCATACTGCTAGGTTGTAAGCTGCCCAAGCGAAATATGATGTGCTGTTCCTGCAATATGCATGGGACCTCACTCTGACAGTAGAGGAGGCACAAGACAGAAAGGTCAGTATGGGAATGGGAGGGGGAGTTGGAGTGTTTAGCAACTGGGAGATCACTTAGGCCTAGGTGGACTGAGCAGAGATGTTTAGCATGACGATCGCCGAGCCTGCGCTTGGTCTTGCCGATATATAGGAGTCCATACCTGGAACAGCAGATACAGTAGATGTGGTTGGAGGAGGTGCAAGTGAACCTCTGCCTCACCTGAAAGGACTGTCGAGGCCTTTGGACGGAGTCAAGGGAGGAGTTATAGGGACAGATGTTGCAACTCCTAAAACAAATAGACAACAGGTGCAGGAGTAGGCCATTCGGCCCTTCGAGCCAGCACTCTATCGTTACCAGGTTAAGACTGACTTTCATAAACATGCAAACTGAAAAGAATGCATCAGTAAGTACATTTCATTCTATCAGCACATTTCAAGTTGGTCAACATAGGCATAGATATTGTTTCACATATTTAGACTAAAAAATAAAATAGCAATAATAAAATTACCTTGCGAATTCATTGAGTGAACTGTGTGACTCTGTAGAGCTGAGGGAGTCATCATGAGGCATAATATCCATGTTACAGTCCTCCAAACAACTTCCATAATTAAGTACACTAGGATCAGAAAAGCAAGTGTTGTGCCAAGCTAAATCACACTGTGCCAACATGTCTTCTCTCCAAACTCTATTTATGTTTGGATGCTTTTCTCTAGTTTCCCAGTGGCCATTTCTGAGCACAGCTAAGTATGATGAAAAGCAGTTGACTTTATTTGTTTAATGTACTTTTCCATGCAATATGCAACATTGAGAGATCTTCAGTGATGCAACTTCTGCAAGAAAGAAAACACAAAATTATCTGGTCATATTGGAGACGTAAATAGGTGCCCATTTGTAAAAAAATTCAAAAATCACTTTTGTGCTGGCCTTGCTGTTTACAATCATGTGAACAGATTACAAATGTTTACTTTCCAAACAGCCTGCTTGGATGCATCTCAAGTCACATCAGACAGAACTAGACTTAGAAAAATACTCTGAATGTTGGAAATCTAAAACAAAAACAGTTATACGTTCAGGGTGCTCAGTAGATCAACAAGCCAAAACTGTTTCTTTCCAGATAGATGGTCCCTGACCAGCTGAGAATTGCCAGCATTTTCTTTTTTTTAAATTACATACCTCAGAACATTGATTATTTCATTTATTTTGGTATAATATTTCTGCTGTTAATTTTATCCCAGATATCCAACATGAAACAAATAACATCTGTGGTATCAACAACGTAGCTTATTTAATATGAAACTTTATGAACTATAGACACAGTTAACACACAGCTAAAGGCAAAGTCTGGGACGATCTAAACGAAAAAGAATGGGGGTTTTCTAGGTATTGATAACTAAATGAGGTACTCTATTTAAAATGTATTTTGCCACTAAGGAATAACTTAGAGGGCAACTGACCTATCAACACATTCTATTGGAATGTGGGAGGAAACCAGGGAACCCAGAAGACACTCACATTGTCACGGTAGTTTCAGCACAGACAGCACTGAGGGTCAGGATCAAACCCGGGTCTCTGGAACTGAGCAGTTGGGAAAGCGCAGGAAACAAATTTCCCTTGAAGGTTGATCAAAAATAACTGTCTTTATTTCTCTATTAGACATAAATAAATTTACAAAAGCTAAAATCTCACTGGTCCATGATTTGCTCTTCTCATCTGAAAAGTAGACCTTGTGTAAACTTCCCTTTAATTTTTTTAAGAGCACCCTTAAAAGTAAACATACAATCAGATCCCATGATTTGGTCAATTAAGACTGCATGCTTTAATAATTATGACAGGATCAAGTTTACTAAGGAAAATGGATGGAATCCTGAATGGCGAAAGTAATAAAAAACAATCTTCTGCAAAGAGAATATTCAGAGCAATGTTCCCAGGATGATCATAATGATGAAAAGAATGTCAGATTTAAATCTTCTCTCAGTTTGAGTGTCAGATTGCAGTCTGATTCAACCTGAAAGATTGGTTGCACAATGGTGTAAAGGTTTCAGCAAGGGCTCAGGCAATAGATTTAGTGTTGGGTAATGAGCTCCAAGTAGCTGTGAATATTCCAGGACATGATGTTAGATGAATAGCTTGGCAGCACATATATGGGTGATTCTTCAGTAAGTGTCTACTTTTAAGTTTCTGGAAACCCAAAAATCACATAGATGAACATCTCTACTATAGGAAAAATATGTTTGACGCAATCTTTTATTGAATTTAATTTATTTTTTCCTCATCTTTTTCCAGATTGCCCATTGCATTCAGTCATATCTTTATGATGAACAACACTGCAAAATATAACTGATTTAAGAATATAAAATCAAATGTTCATCACAGTCTTTCAAGTTGTAATCTTCCTCAAATAAACTACAAAAAAAAATAATTTCCGTCTAACGCATTGATTTTAAACCTTCTTAACAGTTTACTGCTGAAAAAAGTGATTTCCCGCAAGAATGGTAACCTTCACATAACTTTTCACCAACTTCCTCTAAAACAATATTAACTTCAGATGAATAGGCAGAAGCAAACTGTTCTTTATCAATCACAATTGATAATTATGGTAATTGTATTATTTTACACATTATGAGCATAAAATACTCACGTGACGGATATGACTCAGCATGGTGGAGATGACCAAGTTTGGGAGCATGACGTGATGGAGATGACTAAAACTATCTTTAGGGCTAGGGTTCGGGCCAGGGCTGGGGCTGGAGTTGGGGCTGGGACTAGGGCTGGGTCTAGGATTAGGGCTGGGGCTAGGGTTACTTACCCCCGATCTCCAGCTCCAGGAGCCCCGTTGCAGCCGTCGCATCTTCCCGTACCCTCTTCAGCCCTTGCCCCCCTCCCCCCCACCGGGGAACAAGGGCTGAAGAGGGCCGGGCTTGGAGAGGAACTTTGGGTCACGGAAATATGCGACGGCTGCAACGGGGCTTTGTGTCGGGCTGGAGCTGGATGGAGATCGGGGGTTAAGTTGCTAATGTGGCCGTGACGGGTATGGTGGCCCAAGCCTTTAGCCCAGGATGGCCTCGCCGGAAGGCCATCCTGGGCTAAAGGCTTGGGCCACCATACCCGTCACGGTCTTATCGTTTCCCGAATGGCACATGGCATGATTTGCTTGATTTTCGAAGAGTTCAGCACCATTTGGAGGTGGTGCTGAATGAAGGTACGTACCTGCCATACTGCAAAAAACTCAATATTTTCTGTTGAGGAAGTCATGTTGTCCAGTCTTAGTTTATGCTGTGACTGTACCCTCTGTGCCGTGACCAATGCCATTAGCATGACTGTTTTTAATGTCAGTCTGTGTAGGGACAGAGCTGTTGCTGGAGACCAATTCCTGAGCATCTTCAGGACAATACTTACATCCCATATTTGGGAGTACCTGGTTCTTGGGGGATTAGTATTAAAAATTCCCCTCATAAGTTTTGTTACCAGTGGGTGAGTCCCAACAGAGTAACGCTCTGTCCCCTGCCATAGGTAAGTCGATAGGGCACTTCTGGCGCAGTTGATGGCACTGTAACTGAGCCCCTCATCATAGTGGAGGCCTGCCAGATATTCCAGAACAGACGGGATGTTCATGTCTCTGTAGGTGATGTTGTTTTTATGGCAGTACATCTCCCACTTCCTGATATCGACCAGATACTGTTTTTTGGTTGACTGTCTTTGGGCCGCCGAGATCATGTTCACTGTTCGGTCCGTCAGTCCCAGTTGTAGTAGAGGTGTTTTTGAACTCTACAAATTAATAAGTTCAAATGTTTATGGCATGGGTGGCTATCCCTTGTTATGGGATGTAACAATAAATCTGGTCTATGTGGGATGGTGATACATGGTTCTAATACCATGTTTAATACCACTGGGAACCATGGTTGAGTAGGCCAATCGGGTACTATCAAAATACCAGACGCAGAGTCTTGTTGTATTTTCCTTAATACCCGACTGATGAGGCAGAAAGGAGGGAATGCGTAAATAAACAATTTCCCCCCAATGCAGCGAAAATGCATCTGTCGCCGCTGCCCCAGGGTCTGGTTCCCATGAAACATAATTTGATAACTGGTGGTTAAGTCTGGATGCGAATAGATCGATATCTGGTGTTCCATATTTTGCTGTAATATCAGTAAATACTTTTTTATTCAACATCCATTCGGTGTTTTCATTAAATTTGCGTGACCTGGTGTCTGCCACTAAATTTAGTCTTCCTGGTAGGTAAGTGGCTGATATCCAAATATCTCTCAGGATACACCATTGCCAAATTGTATTAGCCAGATTGTCACATGATGTCGATTTGTTTCCACCCATGTGGTTAATGTATGCTACCACGGTGGTATTGTCTATCTGTAGTCTAACATGCTGGTGATATGACCCAGTACAATATGACTTTAGGCCATGGAATGCACCCAACATTTCCAGGTAGTTTATGCCCAGTGTGAGTAATAATGATGCCTCCTGAGCAGTCCATCTACCTCCACAGCTGGTGATGGTATTGGTGGCTCCCCACCCAAGTGCACTGGCATCAGTTTGTAGTACCATGGAAGGGTTACTGACAATGATTGGATTGGAACAAAGCCAGATCTATCCACCATTTTAGTTCCATTTTAGCTTTGATTGGAGTTTCATAGGTCTGTCAAAGTGACCTGCATTAATTTTGAGTGCTTATATTTTTGCTCTCTGTAAGTTTTGGTAATGTAGAGGTCCAAATTGTGTGGCTGGAAAGGCAGCCACCATTTTGCCAATTACTTTTGCTACCAATCTGATGGATGGTTTGCTGATGTCAATGAGGTTATTGCAAGCCTCTATTAAATCTCTAGCCTTTCCCTTAGGCAGAGTCACCGACATGTGAACTGAGTCAATGGTGAACCCCAAATAGTCCATAGTAGTGGAAGGCGTTAGTTTAGATTTAACTGGATGGATAATAAATCCCAGTTTTTCAAATAACTGTTTTGTGGCTGTTACAGTTTGTTTGGCCAATTCCAAAGTTTTGCCCACAATGAGTACGTCATCTAAATATGCCATGACCATGTGTTTACGTTTCCGTGGAAACGCTAGGGCTGGTTTCAAAATTTTTGTGAACAGCCTGTGGGCTGATGATAACCCATTTGGCAGTGCTTTATACTGCCAGTGTTGTCCCATCCAGTTGCATTTTAAGTAACATCTGTGGTCACCTCGTATAGGCACTGAATAATAAGCATCTTTTAAATCGATGCTGGCCATGAAGTAACCTTTGGAAATTAATTGTTTAGCAGTAACAAAGGTTTCCATTTTGAAGTGAATATATTGTAGAAATGTATTCAATTTTGTCAGATCTATGATGATGCGACAACCACCATCTTTTTTGTTTTTGGTAAATATATTGGACACGAATTCTAATGGTTCGTGTTGAGTTTTCTCAATTACACCTTTTACGTAAAGCCGCTCCAGTTCAGCTTGCGCTTTTGATTTTTCTTTATCAGAAAGCACGAACATTCGGTTCGGTATATGTTGAACTGGAGGGCTGTACTTGTGTATAAACTCTATTGTATATCCTTGGATACTGCTTAAGATGTAAGTATCGGTTGTTAACATGCTCCATGCATTCAGAAAAGAGTGTAATCTCCCCCCAACCTCCATGCTCCCTGTATTTTGTAGGGAACCAGACCCACCTACCTCCATAGTTACCAGTGGCAGGTTTACTTCTTTTTTGTAGGTTCTTCGCTGCTGTTGTTGCGCTGGTGTCTGCATTTTCGGTTTGGTTGGCGTTGGAGGTCCCCGCATCTTCCAAGAAGGCCGGCCTGGGCCATGGCCTAAAAAGACTCATGTTTTGAGTACCGGGTCTTCGAGCTTTCACCAGTTCTGCTGGTGGGTGCGTAGGGGTGCTGTCTTTGGCTGTAGTGGGTTTTTGTTGGAGTCCCTTTTATTAGTCCCAGGGTTTTTGCTTCCTCATCGAGCTCCTTGACTTGCTACGATAGGTTGCCTCCAAACAATAGTATTGGTGGTTTTGTGGTCCCAGGTTTGCACAGTCCCTGCACCCCTTGCACACTTGTCTTTCCTTCTGCGGACCCCTCTTCCAGGTCAGCCCAGAACTGACCCGCAGTGCTCCCCTCTGATGAGGTAGAAGCACTGTGCAGCCCTTCAAGAGGTACTGCTGTGGGTTTATCATAGGGCCCACAGTGACCCGACTCCATCTCCCGGAGTCTGTCACGTTGGAGCAAATGCTCCACACACCGCTCCATCCGGCTCCAGCGCTCTCGGTCGCTGGCCGCCCGCGGTTGTTCAAAGTCGGACTCCTCCGAGTCCACGATCTTATTTGTTTTGTGTCTAGCCTTACTGCCGGCTGCGTGGATCTGGCCGGTGCGGAGGCGACATCGGGCACAGCTGATCCCACTATCGGTGATCCGAGTGCCGCTGGCTGCTGCTGGCTGCCCGCTGCTCCGCTGTCCTCGCTCACCAGCTTTGTCGCAGCCCGTTGGTTTCTCCACCTGTAATCAGCATGGGAAAACACAAAAAAGACCGCAGCTCTTACCTGCAGGTCCTGGTTTAAATTGTCGCTACGGGGGAACGTCGTTCCACCCCGCCTCCTCCGTTTTCGACTTGTCAAAAGTCGACGGCCCCATTCTGAATAGTCTCCCGCCCGGCCGTGGTGTTCCGGCCGGCGCGGGACAAAAAGTCGGCACAGCTGATCCCTTACGGGGCTTGTGCCTTCAGCTGCTGCTGGCTCCCGCAACTTCGTGGTCCTCCCCAGCCAGCTTTACTTGCAGCACTTGTGGACACTATTTTGTCCAGCTTCCCCCCCTGTGTAAAAACAGCGCGGGGACAAAAACTACCGCAGAGTAAATCACTTACCTGCAGGTCGCTGTTTCAAACTTACCGCTGCGGGGGAACGTTCCACCCCGCCTGTCGTTTCGCAAGCGTGAAAGCGATATGACACGCATGCGTCCTGGCGGGCTTCTTCACGTAGTCACTCACGTGACTCCGAAGTAAAATTCCAATTGTACATCCTATCCACAAAACCAGAACAAATGAAATCTAGCTAATCAGTATCCAGTCTGTTGTAAAAGTGTTTGATGATATTGGCCACATAATCCAGAATAATAATCTGCTCACCAATGCCCAGTTTGTGGTATGCAGGTCCACATGGCTCCAAACAGCATGACTGCTTCTTTTTTATACAATGGTCAAGGAGCCAAAAATCAGAGATGCATGATAATGACTATCCTTCACATCAAACCATCAAATGTGGCATCAAGGAGCTCTGGCACCAGGAGAATGAACTCTACTGGCAAGTAACATCTCTCACCATAAGAGACAGTTGTCATTGTTGTTTCAATTATCTCAGCCCCAAACCCATAGAAGTTCCACAAGACACTCTCCTGGGTCCAACCATCTTCGGCAGCTTTATCAATGACTTTTCTTCAATCACAAAGTCAGGAGTCAAGAAATCTCAATATTCAAATTATTTTGCAATTCCCCAGT
This sequence comes from Amblyraja radiata, assembly GCF_010909765.2. Taxonomy (NCBI): domain Eukaryota; kingdom Metazoa; phylum Chordata; class Chondrichthyes; order Rajiformes; family Rajidae; genus Amblyraja; species Amblyraja radiata. The sequence goes on from NC_045984.1 coordinate 20,517,644, forward strand.
AAAAAAACACAAGAATTGAAGGAGAGGACCATTTAGCTTCTCATGCCAACTCAGCCACGCAATAAGATTATGGCTGAGTTATTATCACAACATCATTTTTCTGCACCAACCCTATATCCATTATATTCCCTTTATAACTAAAAATCTAAATTTAAGAATGATGCAGTCATTGTGTGCATGAAGCAAGAGCTGGAAAAGATCTTGAACTAATAAATCAGAAGTTACAGTCATGCCGTGCAGTGCCAAGCAATGATAATTTCAAACGAGACTGAGTCTAATCTCAAACTCTTGACATTAAATGGTATTACGATCGCCAAGCCACATTGTCAGCACTCTCTGTGGCCACCATTCAAGAGACCTCCATTGGATAAATACTGCAACTACAAGAGCAGGTCAGATGTTGGCCATCTGCAGCAAGTGATTAAATTCCTAATACCTCAAGCCCCACAACCATCTACAAGGCAAGTTAAGAATCTAATGGAATACTTTCATTCTGTTTGAATGTGTGTAGTTCCAACACTCTGGAAATTGGATTTAATCCAGGACAAAGTGCACTTGACTGACACCATATCCAGAATCTTAAACATTCATTCTTGAGCATTGGTATCTATAAAATACTCTGCATACAGCACGGAAACAGGCACTTCAGCAAAACTCGTCCATCCTAACCAAGATGCCCCATCTGAGCTAGTACCATTCGCCTGCCTTTAGCTCATATCGCTTTAAATCATTCCTATCCATGTAGCTGTCTAAATGTATTTTAAATGTTATTATTGTACCCGCCTCAACTACCTCCTCTGCTAGCTCATTCCATATACTCACCACCCACTGAGTGAAAAAGTTGTCCCTCAAGTTCCTGTTAAATCTTTCACGTCTCACCTTAAACCTATATCCTTTGGTTCTTGGCCCTTGAATCCTTTGGTTCTTGGCCCTTGGTTCAAGAACCTTTGGTTCTTGGCCCTTACGGAGAGTCGGTATGTCAAAGAGGACTCTCTCAAACTTTTACAGGTGCACAGTGGAGAGCATGCTGACTGGTTGCATCGTGGCTTGGTTCGGCAACTTGAGCGTCCAGGAGCGGAAAAGAATGCAGAATGTTGTGACCACTGCCCAGTCCATCATCGGCTATGACCTCCCCATCATTAATGGGATCTATCGCAGTCGCTGCCTCAAAAAGGCTGCCAACATCCACAAGGACCCACACCATCCTGGCCACGCACTCATCTCTCCGCTGCCATCAGGTAAAAGGTACAGGAGTCCGAAATCTGGTACATCCAGGTTCAGGAACAGCTACTTCCCCACAGTCATCAGGCTATTAAACTTGCCATCAAACAAACTGAACTATAACAGCCCATTGCACTATCTGTTTATTTATGTGTATATATATATATATGGTCTATGCTATATAGACACACGGAACTGTTCTATATTTATGCTTACCATACTCTGGTGTGCTGCAGCAAGCACAAATTTCATTGTCCTATCTGGGACACATGACAATAAACTCTCTTGACGTGACTTGACTTGAATCCCCTACCCTGGGTAAAAGACTTGCACATTCACCCTATCAATTCCCCTCATAATTTTACACCAATCATTCAGTCTCCTGCACTACAAGGAATAAAGTCCTAGCATTCCCAATCACAGGCCCTCAAGTCCTGGCAACATCCTCAGAATTCTTATGTGCATTCTTTCCAGCTTAATGAGATCCTTTCTATAGCAAGGTGACCAAAACTGTACACAATACTTTGTGCGGCCTACGAACAACTTGTACAACTGAAAGTTCCAACTTCCATACTCAATACCGTGACTGATACGGCCAATGTATCAAAAGCCTTCTTTAAATAAATAATTTGTTTATAGGGACAGTGCATATTAATGAACATTTGCATGTAAATATGCGAGATTGTAGCCAATCAGTAGCTAATTTCCGTCTCTAGTCCCAGGCAAAGGTAGGTGAAGCGTCTTGCCCAAGGACACAACGACAGTACACACTCCAAGCAGGATTCGAACCGGCCACCTTCAGGTTGCCAGCCGAACACTTAGCCCATTGTGCCATCTGTCGTCCGCCCTATCTACCTGTGAAGCAATCCCTGTGTACAATCCCTTCTACCTGCCATAGGGATGCACTTCGGCTATCCTGACTGCAGTCTACAATCCACCCCAGGCCGATGCTATGCTTGCATTCCAGGATATACAATAGCCTTGAAACAAAGTACACCGAGTCTT